>NW_020884893.1:3996890-4629242 GCF_003945725.1 Corapipo altera | reverse complement strand
CAGGTGCGAGCGCGGCGGGCGGGGCGCGGGCGCGTTACGCACTTTGCGCAGCGGCAGCGGCGGAAGCGGCCGGCGGGAAGTGCGCGGGCGGCGCGCGCCGCGGGGCGCGGGCGCTACGCAAAGTGCGTAACGCGCGAGCGGCGCGGCCACCGACACGGCGCGGGCAGGGCAGGGCACCGCGCGTGCGCCCCGCGGCGGGGGCGGGCACGGCGGGACAGCCAATGGGAGGGCGGGGCCGCCTCGCGGGGGAAGCCAATCAGGGAGCGCGGGCGGCGGCAGGGCGGCCAATGGCGGACGGCCGGGGTTTAAAGGGGTATTTAAGGCGCGGCCGTTTGAATTCAAACAGATGCGCTGCGGCCTCTGAGGCGGCCGGGCTGGGGTGAGAATAGGGATATCGGGAAGGATAGAGAGGGCCCCGAGGCTTTGTGCGAGTGTATCTGTTCGCTGGGGGCGTCCCTGCGGCTTTGGGGGGTTCCCTACCTGCCGGAGGGTCCCGGTGTTGCTGGGGGGTGGTCTCTGCCCGCAGAGGGGTCTCTGTCCTTCTGCAGGGAGATCCTGTGATTCTGAGGGATTGCCGAGGAATCCCTGTGGTTGTGGGGATGTTCTCTGCCCGCCGGGAGGGTCCCTGCGGTTCTAGAGGGTGTCCCTGCCCGCCGAGGGGTCCCTATGGCTCTGTGGGGTGTCCCTGCCCCCCGGGGGGGCCGCCCCGGACGGCGTTCGGTGGCGGCGGAAGGTGGTTGTTGATAAGAGCCCGAGAGCTCGCGTGTTCTTTGAGCTGACCCCTATTCCCCACCGTCTCCTCCCAGGCCGAGCCGGGTGTCCCTCTCCTCGGGCGCTATGGACAGGAGCAAGAAGGAGAACTACGCCGCCTACCCCGGCCGCGCTGCCAAGGTAAACGTCCGAATTACGAGGTTTTTATATTAGTTCTCCTGAGCCATTTCTTATGCTGGATCGCTGGTCTTGCTACGTGAATTCTCGTGAGATTGCCACGAAGATTCTGTGGGTCTGTCTGGTTGGGTCTGGGGTTGGCAGTTTTTGCTTTATTTTTTAGTGGGGGCGTTGGTGAGGTGTATTTCTCTCCGGAACTAGAGATTATAAACTTCGTGGTAATGTTACTCTTCTGTAGCTTTCTCTTGGAGAGAACAGTGCCTAGAGCTTACTTTTTTTTATTGTTGCTAATATTAGCGTAACTTGATTTGGGAAATCCTCCGTACGTTATAAGTACTTTAAGATCTCTTAGAGAGAGAGTAAGTGTGTAAAATCAAGTTATTCCAGATAGTTTCCAAAAGCAAGCACTGTGTCAATGTTGCTGTTAACCCACACATGCAGCAGTGCTCAAGATCACCCTGATTACATATATTTTCTATTTAGAAACACAAGCACTTTCTCACTTTTTTAACTTAATACCAAATAGTCCTGGTGAGGTTTTGGATTAGCATAAACAAAGCTTCCTTTTAATGAACCTGTCAACGTGTTATTTTTAGTGAACTGAATCAGAAATAATATCTAAGGGGAGAAAAAAGTACAAACTGTTGCATAAGCACAATTAGAGGGTCAAAAATGTAGGAATGCTGATCAT
Source organism: Corapipo altera (assembly GCF_003945725.1). Classification (NCBI taxonomy): domain Eukaryota; kingdom Metazoa; phylum Chordata; class Aves; order Passeriformes; family Pipridae; genus Corapipo; species Corapipo altera. The sequence goes on along the minus strand of NW_020884893.1, from coordinate 4,627,663 downwards.
TAGCATTTGAACTTAACTGTAGCCAAAGGACTCTAAAATGACTAAGATTTTCTTAAATATAAATTAACTTTTCTCACTGGAAACAAAAGATTGAAAGTATAAAAGCAGGTGAACCTTCTGAATTTGCTTTGTTCTGCTGAACTCCTCTTGCAGTGCAAGATAGATTAGGATGGACAGTACTAAGGGCAGCAGTGACTCAAAGCTGGGCATGTGTTTGTAGCGAGCATCTGCTGTCTTGATACCTTTGGCTGATGTTCTTCAGATGTGGAAAAGTTCTGCTATGAGTTTTTCTAAAATTAACATAAATCTTTCCTTTTTGCAGGTTGTTAATCCCCTTGGGGATGGCCCCAGACGTGTCCCTGTGTCTCAGCACACTGCCCAGAGCCAGTTACTGACCAGTGGAGCTCAAGCACAACGTGTCCTGTGTCCTGCAAACCTTCCCCAGCGAGTTCCTGTGCAATCCCAAAAACCTGTGCTGTCAACCCAAAAACTGTGCCAAAACCCAGCAGCGCAGCAGCTCCGACCCAAACAGCCCGTCCAGGCCACTGTGAAGCCTCGATTTCCGAGCAAGAACAGCGAGAAACCCCAACAGGCTCCAGGGCCTGGTAATTGTGAGGATGATGTGCCTGTGGTCACACAGCTGTGACACTGGGGATACTCCTGTGAACCAGAGTGGAGTGCAGGAAACCTAAAGCTGCTGCTAATCTGGGAACAGCCCTGTAGAGAAGTTCTTTGCTGTGCCCCAAAACAGAAGAGCAGCACGTGCTTCACCTTAGATGTTAATGCACTATCCTTGTAAACGAATCTTCAGACTGATCATTTAGAGCCAAAATGTGTGTTAAAAACTTCCAGGTGCTCACTGGCCAGCTCTGAGTTAATGTAATTTGCACTCAAATTTTGAGGTTTTAGAGGATTGATGTTAATCTTCTATATACAAGAATATACTTTGGGGGTAGGGGGAACCTCATGCAGTTCATTTTTTAAGAAAGTTGTTAAAATTACATTTTGCTAGCCCTGTTTCTTTCCCAGTGGTCAGCTATGCCTGGTTGCTTAAAGTGTCATAGAATGTATTCTAAGAATGTCTTCAGATAGTGCACAAAGGTTAGATTTGTTCCTGTGTGAGTGTTTGTAGGTCTGGTTCATAAATTGATTTACTTCTCTGTTCATAGCAAAAAATCCTGAAGCAGAAAGCACCTCTAAACAGAAAACTGAAGAGACTGCCAAAAAGAAAAGTGAAGAGACTAAAAAGTAAGTTTTATACCTAAATTCTAGATAACTGAGGCCTGTTGGATTAGGCTTGTTTTTAACTTCTAGAACTTCATGCTACACTTAAACTGAAGGCTGCTTGAGCCCCTTAGTTGTGGAGACTGATGATCCCTACACTTTGCAGTGATAACATGTGAAACACTAGGAAATCTTCCTTTGAACTGAAAATTCTCAGGAACAAGGATTTGCTGTAAACTAAACAAAACTTTATGCTAAATGCAGAGTAGCTCTCCCCATGATAGCTGCTGCTCCAATCATGAGATGCACTCTTGAAAATAAAGCCTCCTTCATCTGGGCAAGAGGCTGGAGTCTAATTCAGGATGAAGTTGGATTTGTTTGTGGCTGCTTTAAATAGTTCTGACATGCACTACTGATGTGTTTTTGTTAAATGTATCCAAAGGAGCCAGTTCTGATTTTGTAGTAGTGTGGTTGGTGTTAGTCTCTATTTATTATCAAGGTTAGTCTGCATAAATTTTAGGAAGGAATAAAATAGCTTTCAGAACTTCCTTTTGGAAAGTCTCATTGCATACTTTTAGTCTTATGGTGTTCTCTTCAAGACTAAAATCACTAAGAATCTATTGAACATGAGCATTAAAAGTGACTGTAAATTTAGGAGGCAAAGCTCAAAAAGAATCTAGCTTTTAACTTTCCTCTTCCAGAAGGCAATGGTCCCTTGAAGATTTTGAAATTGGTCGTCCTCTGGGGAAAGGAAAATTTGGGAACGTTTACCTGGCACGTGAAAAACAGAGTAAATTTATTCTTGCACTGAAAGTGCTCTTTAAAACACAACTTGAAGAAGCCGGTGTAGAACATCAACTAAGAAGAGAAGTTGAAATACAGTCCCATCTTAGGTAAAGTTTAGTGACTAATTACTCTGCTTTGTTTGCATTCAAATAAATAAAGTAACCTGGATTCTGATAAGGTTTCTTTATGATAAGATTTCTTCTTTCTTGAAAGAAAAGTTTCTTTTTAAACATATGACACCCTGGTATTCCTAGTCAGGATTTTTGCCTTTCTGCACCACAATTTACCTTTGTCTGCCTTGCAATGAAGTGACTTCTGGTTACAAATCTTCCTATTATAAAAATGCTGCTTGGATTTATGTGGCTGCAGTTTCTCGAGTCTGAGCTTGTTTCTGGTGTTCTGCTTCCTGGAAAATAGGAAGAAATTGAGTTTTCACAGAAAATACATAAGCTTCAATTCCTAAACCTATAGGAATTGGCACCTTCAGTGGTAATTAGTCTTCCAGCTGCTGTAGAAAATTATGTTCAGAAGATAAGAATTAGCCAATCTCTTGGCTGGCTGCTTCCAGTAGGGACTCTAAGCTGCTGCTTTGGTGAACACCATCTCTCTGCTATGAAGCTCTTTTTGATTTGTTGTGATCTGAAGGAACACTTATGAAGTTCACATGCTGGTCTTGAAATGGGAGAGGCAGGAAAGGGAAATTAAAGGTTTTGGACAAATACCTTGTTCAGAATAACACTTAAATCTCTTTGCAGGCACCCCAACATTCTCAGATTATATGGCTACTTCCATGATGCCAGCAGAGTCTACCTGATTCTAGAGTATGCACCTCGTGGAGAAGTCTACAAAGAACTTCAGAAGCTCATCAAGTTTGATGAACAAAGAACTGCTACTGTAGGTTGTTCCAGCTTCCTATACATCACTTTTAGTAGCTGGAATATCTGCAGGATAAAGCCAGCTCTTCACATAAAGTTCTGTATTCTGCTATGACACTGAGATTCCTTGGATGCTGGTTTGCATATGGGCTTGTGACAGGGAATAAGTTGGGAACACAGTTACATTAGTGCTGTGTAATAATGCATGTTCACAACTGCTTGATTTTGCAAGTGCTTGGTCACTTCAGGCACAGCCTGTATTGCCAGATTTGAAGGGTTTAAGGAATAATTGCTTTAACTTAACACTACTGATTATGCCTAGAAAAAGCTGTACTGCAGCCAGATAAACTCTAGTGACAATGTCTTTATTAAAGGTTGTTCTCTCTCAACACAGTACATCACTGAACTAGCAGATGCCCTCTCATACTGTCATTCCAAGAGTGTCATTCACCGAGACATCAAGCCAGAAAATTTGCTGCTTGGCTCAAATGGAGAGTTAAAAATTGCTGACTTTGGATGGTCAGTGCATGCTCCATCATCTAGGTGAGAATTCAATGTAGTGAAATCTTTCTCTAGTGAAAATAGCAGTTTTTGTGTCACACAGTTGTGGAATGGAGATGAACTTCTTAAAATACTGGGGAAAAAATGCTACCACAACAAAGGTCTTAATAGTGAACTGGTGTAGCAGAGGAGTTGTTGTTATCCTGTTTTTTCAACAGTTCAAACCTTGCTGACCCTGAAAGAGGGTTGGGTGGAGGGTTACAGTGGTCTCTGAGATGACAGACCAACACTGGCAATATGGTTATTTCCCACTGAGTGTGAAATTGCACCTAAAAAAAGAGGACTGTATTTGTTCTCACAAGTGAGTTGAAGAAAGGAGAGAGAAAAGTGATTGCAGGGACTGAGATAGAAGGAGAAAATGTACTGCTGGCAGTTCTTTGCCAGGTATTCTGGTGGTGCTGAGCCCATTCAGGTGGACTATACTGAGGTAGGTACTGATGATGGTCAGCATTAGTTTTTATCTGGCTCTGGAAATAGATCCTATAATTGCCATAATCAGTGATTAACTTGGACTTTCCTGCAGGAGAACAACTCTCTGTGGGACACTTGACTACCTGCCTCCTGAAATGATTGAGGGAAGAACACATGATGAAAAGGTGGATATTTGGAGCCTGGGAGTTCTGTGCTATGAATTCCTTGTAGGGAAACCACCATTTGAAGCAGCAACATATCAGGAAACCTACAGAGCTATTTCTAGGGTAAGTGCCAGTGCTCATTTGGACAAGTTGCCTTTCAGCTTTAGAAATTTTGAATGACAGATGTATTTTCACTAGAACTGTAGCATGACATAATGATCTGTTTAAAACTGTATCCCCAAGACTGTCTTCAGTCATTCAGTGCAATGACTATAAAGAGACTTCAAGATACCTTGTCTTGCTTCCTTGGTTCTACCCTGTTTCTGCCTACATCTGAATTTCTATGTTTCATAAAGCAACTCATCTTCTAACAGCTTTTCTAATTGATAAAATGAATATTTAACATTCAAGGTGTTATTAAAAATACATAACTTTTCCTGTTGCAGACCCCAGAAAGGTTTCAGCAAACTAGTTCTGTTTGAAGCAGGCTGAAAATATACACAACTATACAAATACTTGTACAAGCAGAGAGAGCCTTGTTCAGGATTATGATGAAATTATTTGATCTCATCTTTGGTTCTGTAGTTTGGTTATTGCCAAAGAACTTTTTCCCTCATCTTTAGTGTCCTTTTTTTCCTAGGTGGAGTTCAAGTATCCTCCATTTGTAACAGAAGGTGCGAGGGATTTAATTTCCAAGCTTCTGAAGCACAACCCATTCCATCGACTGCCCCTGAAGGATGTTCTTCTCCATCCCTGGATCACAGCAAACTCTACAAAGATGCCCAGCAGCAGAAAGAGTGATGTTGCTGCCCCATCCAAAACGTAGTTTTAGGAGGACCTTATGGGATCAACAAGAGGAGTCTTGTACTGTGACTACTGTAATGCTTACAAATAGAAAAAGCAGGTCTTGGAATCTAATGGCAATTGGAATCCTTGTTGTTGTCTTACACTCTAATTGCAACATAAAGTTCTTTGACTTCCAGCTGGAGGTTGTGGAATATTTAATATACTTGATATCCAGGTACTTGTGGGCCAGGTTTGATGTGTTAAGCTGTTCAAGGCTCTTGTGGTCAGTCCTGGTAATGGTTTGTTGTTCCAACCAGAGGAAGTTGTTGCTTTGGCTCATTGAACAGTGCAATATCCTGGAGGAACCTGCTCCTCGCTTCCTGGGCTGCTAAGGGTGTCTTAACTGTGGTGTAACCTGAGACTGAGAGAGTTGATGAATGCATTTCTCAAGTGTTTTAAAAATGATGTGTCAGTTATTTTTTTGTCTCTAGTTTGTTTTCAATGTGAGCACTCAACTTTGAAATAAAGATTTGTTACACTGCAGCCAGCATGCTGGGGTTCCTTGTGGCACTGGTTGTCTCTAACAGCAGCACAACTGAACTCCTCCTCTGTGGTCACTGAGTAAGTTTAATTCCCACCTCTGTCAAAAAGGAAGCTGGTATAAAGTTCTTTTCAGAGTGCTGGTACCACCAAGCAGGTACACTTAATTAATGGAAACTGCATTAATGGAAAAAAAGCACTTAAGTACTATCTTAAATTAGCATGAATTACTATCCCTCAATCCCAAATCAGGATTACAAGGTAAGTACCAAAGGTGTTGCTCCTTACCTTGTTAATTTATTTAGACTTTAGCCTGCTTTGTCCTTTCTTAAATGAATTCATTCAAACACAACATGATCTGCAAGCACTTCTAAGAGAAAGGTCTGGAAAGTATTGTTATCAAATAGGATATGTCATAGTAACATCTGGCATTGGAAGACATTCTCTAAAATGTACCAAGGGTCAGGACCTTTGCCACCAAAATCTGCAGGCCAACTATTTTCCAGTAAAACACTTCATGCAAACTAAGAGAAAGCAATTTATTGTATTTTCATTATAAGACTTCAATGTCATCTTCACTATTTTACAAATGCTTTTAAAAAAATGATCCTTTTACAAGCAAGGATTCTAGAATTCAAAATATATTCTCAAATTAATTTAAAATATACTTTGCCAAAAAACCACTTCATCTAAACAAATTGCCAGTAGTTTATACAACCATCTTTATAAGTAATCTGAATTCTGGTCATAATTTATATGAAGCTGTTTCCTTTTACAGCAAGAAAACTCTAGTGCTGGTGCCTTGTAATGACCTTTGCTTTAAATTATTCCAGCTTTACATGTGATTTTGAGAAAGAGAAGGAAGAGTAAAAGCTTGTTCTGTCAAGTTCAGGACAAAATAGACTTAGCAGAACTGATTCTAAATAAGAAAACAAGGCTGCCTCATACTTATTCTGGAATTCTTTTATTATTATGTGGCTCTTGTCTTACACTCTAATTGCAACATAAAGTTCTTGACTTCCAGCTGAAGCTTGTGGAATATTTAATATACTTGAAATCCAGGTAACTGTGGGTTTGATGTAAGGTGCACTTCAAAATATATTCTCAAATTAATTTAAAATATACTTTGCAAAAAACCCACTTCATCTAAACAAATTGCTAGTAGTCTATAAAACCATCTTTATTTTAAGTAATCTGAATTCCAGTCATAATTTATATGAAGCTGTTTCTTTTTACAGCAAGAAAATTAGTTTAGTGCTGGTGCCTTCTAATGACTTTTAGGTACATTTGCTTTAACTGATTCCAGCTTTATATGTGATTTTTGAGAAAGAACAAGCTTTGACTATTCCTTCAATTTTAGGACAAAACAGACTATCAGAACTGATTCTAAATGAAGACAACAAGGCTGCCTCCTACTTATTCTGGAATTCTGTTATCTTTGTACAGATGGAGCTGGGAAACTTCAGTGCATCCAACCTGCCTCTGGATTGGACTTTCTATGTGAGGAAGGAGTTAAGGTGCAATTTAATTTTATGGCAATAGGCTGCTCATAACAAGAAGTTATTTGCTCTTTTTCTCCCTCAGCCACCTCTCATCCTCATCTCATGATTCCTTCCTATTAATTCACTAAATTTCAGAAAAAAAAATTGATCACCAGGGCAACTTCCTCTCTTTTACTTTAATCAAATTCCTCTATGGGCACATCTGTCAGAGCCACCTTGGGGCCAGTGTAAGGACAAAGAGAAGGTGAAAAGACCTGGAAGGAGGAACAGGTCCAAAACCCCACAGATCTGGCTCAGCCTGTCTCACACCAGCACAGTTCTGAGTCTCAAAGCCAGGCTTACCCCAGAATGTTACCCTGACTACTCAGTTTTGGGATTCAGTCTTCAGTTGGAAGGTAGAATGTGAAAATGCACATGTGTATCTACATTCTAATAGAAGCGGAAGGAAAAGCAGAAAAATAGAATAAGGAAAGGAAAAGCAGCTGTAATTGATACATTCACCAGTCTCAGTCAAAACCACAGGAACTGTTCCTCTGAAGCTATGAATTGGAATGTCTGGACTTCAGGTGCAGGTTCAGGACTCCTTCACAGGAGCAGAAACTGCTCGGGTTACTTTTAAGACAAAAATGTGTTTCCAGTACAAAGCCAGATCTCAGGACATTAAAACACCACAGCTTGTCTCTGACTTGATTCTCTTTGGAGTATGTTCACATAGGAGGTAACTCTGGTTACACTGATTTCAGTAGACTCAAGATCCCTTCTGAGTCTATAGGCATAAAAAAAAAATAAAGCAGTTCAGTAAGACCAGCTCCCAGCCTATAAATAAAACACATTTTCAAACAATAAAATCTTGGAATATGGAAGTAGTACAATGGAGCTGTAGTTTCAGACCAGTGTACCACTTATTCTGGCTAAAACAATTATCACTGCAATAATTATAGGGGTACTCCCACTAAAGTTAATTCACTGTATGTGTTGTACTACAAGACAGGCCATACCAAAAGCCTTTTCCTAACAAAAGAAACACCCACTTGCCCCTTTAGATTACAATATAAACTCTTACCAAAAGAACTACCTGTGTAGTAGGATACTATTCTATTGGAAAGAGAATCTTACTGTTCCTCAGCTACACAGTAAGGAACTAATGCTGAGACTCAGTTCTGACAAGGAAAAAAAATTAAGGCCCAGAAAGCAAGATTATAAAGCCCCAGAATGTGTTAAGAGACTGCTCGTTGTAAAGCATTTATACTACCAGTTGCAGTGGAAACCAGACACCATTTTAACAGGTTTTTCCAAAGGAGAGGTGGCAAAAGGGAAAGAAGGTAAGGAGAGCATTTTTCACAGTGACATTTACCTGAAAGAACAAGTCAGAAATGCAAGATGAGGTCAGCACAAACATAGAATCCAAGGAAGTCTTTTATAGAAACTTTGTGGATATGGAGCATTTAAAAACCCAAATCCAGTGACAAATCATCACGGGTTGGAGGCAGGAGGTTTGAAGAACCCGATTTTGCGGCAGTACCGGACAACAAAGGGCACAGAAACCACCGTGATGCTGATCCGGACCGGAGCAAACAACTTGTGCACAGCATAGGCCAGGACAAAGGTGCTGGTGCCTGCAGCCATCCTGGACTGCAGGGAGGATTCACTGAAACCAAGCTTCAGGAGAACTGCAGTCATATCCACACCGCTGGGGGGACAGAGAACAAGGCTCCTTTAGTTAATTCTAAGGTTTGTATTTTTTAAAATATAAAGCGCAGTTTAACGTGGCGCACTTCCAGCTCTGGAATTGATGTGCAAATTAGATGCTGTTAAATGTTGAAAAGAATGGGTTATTTCAGCAGTAACAGCTTAAATTACTTCTGTATCAACAACACATGCAGTATTTCCCAATTTCAATTTTTTTCTTAAATTGGCAAGTTCCTTGTGAAGTCAAATATCTCCTCAGTTTTCCAAATGTACGGTTGCAGCACGTGCATGGAAAATACTGATAGAATCACAGAATGGTTTGGGCTGGAAGTGATCTTAGAGATCATCTAGTTCCAACCCTTCAGCTCAGCCTTTGGAGAGAAAATAATCTATTTTTCCACACAGGGATTTTCAAAAAGTTAGTGTGAATTTGTGTTGGACATGTGTCTTTCCAAATTTCACAATAAAGCCAATCCTGTCTCTGGAGGAAATTTATCACTTAAACATAGAATAATAGAAACCAAATGAAGTACCTGTTGTTGGGCTTAGAGTGTTCTAACACAGGGGTACAAAGCTGTTACAATGAGAAGTATCTTATATAAAATCTAGCAAGTGAAGGAAGTAGTATGGATCTCAAATGAGCATTATCAACCAAATCCATGAATATGTTAGTTCTCTATACACACAGCAGCTTTCATCAAGGTTCCTGTGTTTGGAGCAATTTTTCAGAAGAAGTTGTTAGTGTGACTTTTCTCCCTTCAGTTGCCAGTACATTACCTTTTAACTGGGAGTTCATTGTCACCCTGTGCCACAAAGTAGTAAATGGGAGAAATTCCTGTATTCCCACTGGAGTCAAGAGGAAGCAGCAGGGAATGTTTGTCCCCTCAGCTGAAACACCTCATTTCAGCAGACATTTGTACCTGATGCACTCCCACCAAAGCCACACACACAATTTCCATATACATTGCATGTTCTTTTTACTCTAATCCTGTTTTAGTGGCCGTTGTTTCCTGCAGTTCAACTGCAGAAACTGTGTTCAACACCCAGAAAAATAAGTTTATCTCTAAGCCCCAATGCTTTTGCATGGCTCTATCTCTACAGACCATGGCACTGTGTGAGAACAAGAGATATCTCTGCCAAACAAAGACATTCTCTCCTCTGTTCAGTTACTCTGGTGCAGTCTCTGCTGTTTTCACTGACGGTGAACCTGTGCAAAAATATCATGCACAACTTCTCTCATGGCTGATGGGAGATCAGACCCACTTATGGACCCATCCACCCTCAAAATTCAGGTTACTGTGTATAGATCCTACAGGCATAAGGTACATGTCTCCTGCCAGAAATAAGCACAATGCTTAATATATCTTTCTTGGCTAAACCACTACTTTGAGGCAACAGACAACTGTACAAACCTCACCTTGACACGGCCAGGTAGAAGATTCCTAGAGACACTAATGAAATTCCAACATGGAATGAAACCCCTACAGCACCATATTCTTTAAAAACTTGTTTCAGCTGCTGGGATTTGTTGAGTTTCTTGTTCTCACCACTGGGATCAGTGGCTGTGTATTTGGGGGGTTCATGTGCATCCTAAAGAGAAAACAAAAGTATCTATTAGTATTAAGCACAAGATCATATTCCAGTCAGTTGAACCAATGTGAAATAATGAAAGAAGTGTCTTGCAAACAGTGATTTGGGAAAACAGTAACACACTTCTGCTCTTTCACATCAGCAGAGCAGATGCCTGTGGCAGAGCCCAGGCAAGGTCCCTTTTCCCAAGTATTCTTATCAAAGGGATACACTGATCTTGGTGTAAATTCTTGCATAATTCAGTTTTCATAATTAAAATCAGATTATTTAATCCAAATGTGTTCCGAGGCACACCCACACAACTGTTTGAGAGATGAGACTGAGGTGGCAGAGCCCCTTGCTTACACCCACTGCTCAGCTTTCCACAGTGAATTCTTGGAACGCAGCTTTTTATTCCAGGGCTAAGCAGCTGGTGGCACTGGAAGCCAACCTGACACCAGGCTGCTGCTGGCTTAGTAATAACTCACTGGTGGAAGAGATCCAGTGTTTAAGTTCCTATAAATCACCCTGTGCAGATCAGCTGATAAAAGGAAGAACTGCGGAACTGCAAGTGCTGACAGCAACGAGCAATTTTGTTGCCACGGCGTAGACAACAACTACAAGGACGTGCCAGGGCTGGTGTGAAGAGCCCAACTGCACTGAAATGTTTGTCAGAGTAGAAGTGATTGACAGCTTTTTATCTGGGCACATTTAAAGTGCAAAACTTCACACTAAACAGCCCAAAGTAAACTGAAATCAGACACTGTTGATAGCAACAAGACAGCCTCTCTGGGCTTGCCAGAGAAGAAATACTGACAGGAGCGTCAGGATCCAGCAAATGAGGAAAAAAACCACTCAAAACTATTTTTTAAGCAAGCTCACTAATGAAAAGAATGGATTCATAGTTAGACACTCTAATTACTTTCAGCCCCTGGAAGGAATTAGATTCCATGGTTGTACTCCATGGCTCCTGCTTCACTGTGTTTCAGAACACATCCTCTCATTCTTCAGTGTCATTATAGGAAGGAATTATTTACTGGGGAGGAGGGAAAAATGCTGTTTTGACTCCCAGCTTGTAAAATTTAAATACTGAGTTGCTGAATGCAACTATCTGAATAACAAAATAGTTTCATAATACCTTCTGCCAAAAGCTGTTCCAACAATTCAATCACTGCCACATGCTTAGTCAAGAACACTCATTTATTCTACAGCATCATTTTCTTAAAAGCCAAGCATGGTTTGAATGGTATTTTAATACTTAATAGCTTACAGTGAATTTTTCATACAAACAAAGATGGTCATTATCTATTTAAGGAGCAAAACGTGGATTTTCCTCAGAAGGCTGCTGAGAAAACAGGATCTGACAAACTACAGAGGTACATGAGCCTCAGGGGAACTGTGGTACAGATGGATCATATGTACTAAAAAAATGCTTGTTCTCATCATTCAAGCCCATTCCAATTCACTTGTGTTCCCAGTCTCACACACCAGGCAATTTTGGAATGATGTTGAAGCAAGACGTTAAAATAGAATCACTTCAGCAGATGTGATTTGGACCACCCAGGGTGGTCATGCCCTGAATAATGCACAGCTTAGCAAAGAAAGCTGCTGCTGCTACAGTATTTCTGCTAGAAACACAATTTTATTCACATAATTTCGGTGATTTAAGGCATGAAAACGCGTCTGAAACATCCTGTTATGCTTTGTAACGAGGCTACAGAAATCACCCTGCAAATTAAAATGCAGAAATTGAAACTATAAACGAGGCGTATTGGAAAGCTCACATTCACAGTCTTGGCAACAGCAGGCGTAAAACAGCTCCCCGTCTCCTACAGAAACCGGGGATAAACAGGATCTAATGATCCCATGGCCTCGGGTTGGGGGGGTGGGATGGGTGGGACCGAACTTCTAAAGGCACCCCAAGAAACCCTGAAAAACGCTTGGAGGTCAGGGCATTTTGTGCTTTAAGCCAAAGCTCGCCCGCTCCCCACCGAGAGGCGCCCCCTCGCCCCCCTCACGTACCTTGGCGGAGCTGCCGGCGGCGCATCCCCGGGGGATCGGCGGCGGCACCGGCGGCCGGAGCGCGGCCCAAGCGGGCCGGGGGACGCGGGGCCCGGCGGGGCCCGGCGGGCTGTGGGGACACAGGCGGGGACACAGCCGGGCCAGGCGGTACATGGCTGTTCATGGCACCGGGGCGGCCCCGGCCCTGCGCGCATGACGAGCCCCACACACGCCGCAAACCCGCCTCCTTAAAGCCGCAGCGGCCCCGTTCGCGGGGCTGCGTGAGGCGGGGGCACCTTCCACCGCACCGGCTTTTAGTTTGAAGCCGTTTCCATGTCACTCAAGGGGCTTGTAAATAGTCGCAGAGCCGGAGGATATCCTGGGTTGGAAGGGACCCACAAGGATCGTCGAGTCCTGTCCCTGTCTCTGAGAACGTTGTCCAAACGCTCCTTGAGCTCTGTCAGCCTTGGGGCTGTGCCCGCTGCCCTGGGGAGCCTGGTCAGTGCCCAACCATCCTCTGGGGGAAGAACCTTTTGACGATATTCAACCTAAACCAGCCCTGACACAGCTCCAGCCGTTCCCTCGGGTTCTGTCCCTGGTCCCCACAGAGCAGAGCTGAGTGCCTGCCCCTCCTCTGCCCCTCCCGAGGAAGTTGGAACTGCAATGAAGTCTCCCCTCAGCCTCCTCTTCTCCAGCTGTACAAAGTGCCCTCAGACCCTCCTCTCTCCATCTTTCTTGTGGGCTCCCTTCCGGCACTGGAAGGCCACAATTAGGTCATCCCGAAGCTTCTCTTCTCCAGGCTGAACAGGTCTTTGGTAACCAGTGACAGCACCTGAGGGAATGAGCCTGGCAGAGCTCAAGGAGCGTTTGGACAAATGCTCTCAGGCACATGGTGGGATTGCTGGGGTGTCAGGTTCCCTTCTCTCAGCCTGAAGCCATTCCCTCTTGTCTTGTCACTCCTGTTCCTGACAAAGAGTCCCTCTCTGGCTTCCGTGTAGCCCGTTTAGAAACTGAGAGGTCCTTTGAGGTTTCCACACAGTGTTCTCTTCTCCGGGCCCCAACTTTCTCAGTCTCATTTCATAGAGGGGTTGCTCTAAGTAGCTTTGCCAACTTCATGGCCTCCTTTGGACTTGCTCCAGCAGTTCCATGTCCTTATGTTGGAGACCCAGAGCTGGAGGTCCCACTGCAGATGGGGTCTCACCTGAGTGGGGCAGAGGGGCAGAATCCTCCCCTCACCTGCTGCCCACACTGTGGGATCAGCCTAGGACACAGGGAGTGTCTGGGCTGTGAATGCACATGGCCGGGGCATGTTGAGCTTCTCACCCACCAATGCCCCAAGCCCTTCTCCTCAGGGTTGCTCTCAATCCATCCTTCACCCAACCTGCCAATCTCAGGTGTGCCTGAGATTGCCCTGACCCAGGCACAGGACCTTGAACTTGGCTTTGTTGAACTTCGCACAGTCCCACCTCTCAAGCCTGTCCAGGTCCTGCTGGATGCCATCCTGTTCCTCCAGTGTGTGACAGCCCCACAGATCAGTGTCACCAGTGAACTTGCAGAGGGTACCCTCATACCTGTGATCACGACTTTGTCACAGCTGCCATGTCTGCAGTTTTCCAAAATGGCTCTGTGCCATCACAGACACTCCCTGCAGGGGGAAGGGTGAATATCACATTAACTGCATTAATGTCCTCAAACTGCACCTCAGTGCTGAGCCCCAGCAATAAAATCCTGCTCTTTGCCCAGCTGCAAAGCCTTCCCTCTTCAGCCACGCTGTAGTTTCTGCAGTGATGGAAGCACAGAGGGCTGAGTACAATGGGACAACTGTGTCCCATAAACAGAAGGGCTTCCCTCCGGAAGAACTTGTGCTTTAGGAGTACAAACTGGAGCTGCACAGGACAACACTGAGTGTTACAATGCTGGAACAGTGTGGTGGGAGGCTCTTGTTAAGTGCAGTGCACCACAGAACAGATGGGTTTCAAGAAGGATCTCGGAGGAAGAGAGGGGGAGGGCTTTGGTTGTATTGAAATAATCTGTTCTGGGTATAATCAACAGGACTACCAGTTCTAGGGTGTTTTTCCTTGAGTTCTAGCTTCATAGATCTGGTCTCTCTCTGAATGCTTTGTAGAAAAATACTTTCTTAGAACACAATTTCATCTATTTATTATGTTTATTACTGTTCCAAAGCAATTTGCTAATGTGTTTTCTATGACTGTTTACGCACCATAACTACCTGAGCAGACAGATGATATTACTATGGCAGTGCTTTAAGCAAGACCACACTACAGTATTGTCCTTTTTCTTTCTGAATAATAAAAAATCTCAGGAATTAATTCTGGTCTCAGTGAAGGTGATGTCAGTGAAGTTCCACTGGCACAGGCCACCTCTGGACTCTGCACATGGACACAGACACTTCCCTGAGTTTGTCTGGTGTATCTAATCTATTGTGGTGTATGTAATCCATTGTGGGACAGAGACCATGGAGCTGCTCTCCCATGAGAGATGTGTTACACTGCTGCTGGACATCTAGAAATCCTGGGCAAGTGCAGAAAGGAGCAGGAGGTCAGCTAATGAGGCATAAAAGCATTAAGGCTGGCAGTTTTATGTGTACAGTCTGTCTGGCTGCTGTCTCCAAAATCTCAGTGGGTGGTTTTGCTCAGAAGCAGGAAGGAACAATATAGTAAACATCCAGTGATATGCACTCAGTGAAAAAGGAGCAAACACTGCCAAGATACCTTAATGGGAAGATGGTTTATAAGTGCAGGGGAAAAAGACATTAACTCTGTTGTGCTCACTGTAACTAAGACAAAGGGGAGAAGGTACAACTCATGTAGTTTATTATTATTTTCCTTTTTTAATTTTCCAACAGCCAGATAGTGCTGTTCTGGTTCTGTGTTATTTGTGCCATTGCAGCTACTGTTTATCATCAGTAAGTGGAAAGCTGGGAAATGAGCTGAGAGACACCAAAGAGGCAGTAAGTATAGTGTCACCAGAAGACGCATTTGGATTCCTGTGAGGCAAAGACTTTTCCATAATGACCATTCTGTATAATTTGTCAGAAATGTTTGTCATACTTTTATCAGAATGTGTATGATGCAGTGACATAGCAAAGGTATCTATTACAAACCTCTTAGATAACAATTTCCCTTCCATAATTTGACTTTTTGAAGTCAAAATCTCTCTGGGTTTGTCAGTGCTGCAGGAACAGTGATAGAACTGAAATGTGCAATTTCTGTAGCTAGAAATCAATGTTGCAGAGTTGTTCAATCTGTGGTTTGCCAAGAGACCAAGCTAAATACTGCCCCTGACGCTTGTGGGACTCTGCAACGAGCACTATAGGTCAGGAGTTAAATCCATTTGTAGGGATAAGTGTGATTAGTAATTCAGTAGCAGCCTGCATGTAAGAATGTCTTAGTCAAACTACAAGGATGTTTTGATGATGAAGAAGTCTTGGAAGTCTGCTAAGTTTTATAAATTGCATGAGAGCAAATTCATTACACGTTTTTCAAATCATTTAATCTACAAATAATTCAGGGATCGTGAATGTGCTGGTTCCAAAATATAATGTCTTCTAATGGACACATAGGAATTGGTTCCTGTGTGAGAGAGGGAGGCAGTTGCTTGTGCGTGCTGGAAGCTGTCTCATTTAACTTTATTACAAATATAGTAATGTCATGTATATAAATATAATGAGAGAAGCTGGCAGCTGACCATGAACCTCATTCAGAAAAGGACCTAAGGCAAATTAAGGGCATGGCATATGAAATAGTTTTAAGTGACCTAGTTCTTTAGTGCATCGGCTTTTCACATCATGTTCCAGGAGCGTTTAAATCATGAAGGTGAGATAATGTGGCTAGTTGATGAGATGAATAAGAATTAAAATGGTATCAGGAAAGGAATATCCATATGCAGTTGACAAACATTTTTATTAGGAAATTCTTGTGTCATGAATGTTCAAGTACATACAGTCAGCTTTCTGGAACATCTTTCTTCTCAAGCAAAACCAGTGAAAACTTGGTTTTCAAATGGGAGAAGTCTGCAGTGCCAGGATAGCTAAATCCAAGGGAAACCAGCCCCAGTATTTTTGTCTGTGAGAGGAATTTAGGGTAAGAGAAATCTTAAACAGGACTGCAAAGGAGGAATTATTTACATTATTTATCTCCAAATCCTTGAAGAATGGGGCCGTGTGGGCCTCTTTCCTTTCCCTGACCTGGAGAGGTGCAGGAACTTCCATGGCTGTCCAAGCAAGGGGAGCTGTGGCTTCAATTGAAATCCTTTATAAAGAAAATCAGGCCATTTATGTAATGACTTGTGGGATCCTCTGCCCAAACATGAATTTCACCTACTAAGCAGCTCTTGCTCTTTGACTTCTTAGTCTTGTTGAGTAAAAAGGGGTGTACAGTAAAAACAGAAGAAAATAAAGGTGAAAATATCCATATTGCTTGTATTTATGGCACCTGTTGCTGATTCCATGTGCACACGTGTGTGAGCAGACTCGCTGCTGAGCACTGAAGGTCCCTCTCTTTCTTATGGAGTTCTCATAGTTGTTTCTGGATCTTTGTCTTGTAGCTGACACAAGTCAGCAGCATTAATTCTCCTCTCCACAAGATC
This sequence comes from Corapipo altera, assembly GCF_003945725.1. Lineage (NCBI taxonomy): Eukaryota > Metazoa > Chordata > Aves > Passeriformes > Pipridae > Corapipo > Corapipo altera. The sequence goes on along the minus strand of NW_020884893.1, from coordinate 4,610,947 downwards.
CTCCCTAGTAATCTTCTGATGAGGTGATTTTTCATTTGGCTTGTGTGATGTGTAGCCATTTGGATGTGTGTGAGTGTAAATCACATCCAACATCTCCTGCTGGGTATGGGATTGACAGCCCCAGCAAGGCAGGAGGGTTGTTTGTTCGCGGACCAGCTAAACTGCAGGGAGTGACAGCAGAAGCAGCTTCCTCGGCACCCACTAATGTGTTTCACCCTGATGTGGAGGGTAACTTGGCTCCATGTCCAAACAGCTCTTGGCCTTTTTGCCTGTCCCTGTGTGCACTGAGGACACACAGCTTCCTTCACAGAAGCCACCAGCTGTTCTCACCTTGCAGTGACTGGGTTACATATGAGGAGGAATAATTGCTGTGCTCCTTGAGACGTGCTTATCACCGACCCATTCCAAGTTTGGAAGACAGACTTTAACATTTAACTCCAGTCACCTTTTTTGGTATCCAGAAAAGTTTGCATAAGTCAGGTCTGGGAAGAATTTACCATCCTCTACCCTTAGATTGATATTTATGTTGCAGTGAAGTGTAAACAATTCACTCAGGTACCTGGGGTTTGGCATTTGGATAAGATTTCTCATGGCTATTTATTTAGCATTCAGTGCAACCCACTGTATTTATCATTCAGTGCCGCCCACTCTAAGCAGAGGTGTCTGCTTTAGACCTCCACCTCTGGGAAAGAGCTTTCAAACTTCTAAACCACATGAAGTCAAGTAGCCCAGGGAAATGTGCAGTGTCTTGTGTTGATTACTAAACACAGAGAGGGATGTAAAATGATGCTGTTTAGTGAGTTCTGTTTAATATCTGCTGCCATTAAAATGGGTAAAGGGGTATTTTGTAAAGTGAAAAATTATGGGGCCAAACTTGGAAGCTGAGCATTTAAACTGCTTTGCTTCCTCGAGGTGTTTTACATCTCATCTGATTCCCCTGGATTTTCAAAGTTGCACAGAGACTCTTCTTTAAATTTAAAACCTTCTTTAGATTTAATTTTTGATTCCTCTCTCTACTGTACTGATGATAATTTAGCTTCATGCCAACTTAATAAAAATTAGGCAAGGGCTGCTCAAGACAATTAGGGAAAAGATTGTCCAAGACCAGGTTGGATGGGGCTTGAAGCAACCTGGTCTAATGGAAGGTGTCCCTGACCATGGCAGGGGACGGAATGAGATGATCTTTAAGGTCCCCTCCAACCCAAACCATTCTATGATTCTATGTGATTTGTATTTGTTTTTCTAAATGTTCAGCAATTTCAAATTGTCTTCACACTATAAAAGTCAATTGCCCTCTTCTCCTTGAGGCTTAAAAGCTGTAAATAATTGATAACATCCTCTTATAGCGGCCCATAATTCACATTCTCAAGGGCAGATTTTCCTGCCCTTTGGTCCTTCCCAATATTACTGTAAAGCAAATTGTCAGTCCATTTAGTTGAAACAAGTAACAGCCAAGGGCAGATTCCCTCTTTTCCACCACTCACTGCGTAATGCCATAATGAGATTCTGCTCAAACAGCTCAGGGCAATGCAATATTCAATCTACGGTGCACTCAGGAAAGGCTGATGTGAATTACTGAACACAGTCATCAGCCACTGTTTGTCTGAGGTTACTGGAAATTGTTTCCACACCTTGCTGGTGGTTCTGCTGCTCTGCTGGGACATGGCCTTGGAAGGGACTGACGCACACGCTCTGTGATCTTACTGCGTGTGAGTGCATCTGGCAGCTCTGGAATATACACCTTTAGTTTGCCAGGGAGGTTCTGATGTGATTGGCCATAAGGGAAAAAACCTTCTGTGAACTTCCTTAAAGCTTGGATAAAGGGACCAAGGGGGTCCTCAACTCCTGCCTGCTCTACATTCGTGAGCAGAGCAGCAACAGCCTTTGGTAGAAGGGGAGGTCCTCCTGCTTGTACCTTATGTCTGCTCTTTGATCTGAAGAATGGCTTCCCACTCACCAAGAGTAGGCTTAAATTAGATAGTAGTAAAGAATTCTGCCCTGGGAGGATGGGGAGGCCCTGGCACAGGTTGCCCAGAGAAGCTGTGGCTGCCCCGTTCCTAGAAGTGTCCAAGGCTGGGTTGGACACGGCTTGAAGCAACCTGGGCTAGTGGAAGGTGTCCCTGCCCACGGCAGGAGGCTGGAACGAGATAGTCTTTAATGTCTCTTTCAGTCCAAACCATTCTATGATTCTAAGTATTCTGAGACCAGCAGAGCAGCAGGTGTAGGAGGAGAGGTGCCTTCCTTTGGTGTCTTCTGCTCTTTTCTTTCAGCCAGAATTTGAGATACACTGAATATTGTAACTAATGTGAATGGCTAAACCTTAAGTAATACGTATCACTTGCATTGATACAGGCATTTAATAGATGTGAGTAGCTTATAATATGAGCCCCTAGCCAGAGGGCACTGTACATTACACCCAGAGTTAGAAGCAACCTTTTGGTCTGCTGACCTTTCTAACAATCCCTAACAATGGTGAATATTCTTTTAAAACGTCTGTCATTTATCAAGGATTTATGTCACATTTTCAAGTGTGATTTGGTGAAGTAGGACCACTATAACTAGAGACATTCTGTCTAGAGTTGTCAGCTTTGAGATTTTACAAAATAAGGAGCCTCTTCTTGGGCTCTGGCAATGTGCTGCCCTGTTCCCAGCTATATTACTGGTGCCATTAGTATCTGGTTCTGATGTTGCTTCATGGTGGTGTTCATTAGATGATCTCAAGAGGAGAAAAGAGCCCATTCTTTGGCTCTGGGCATGTGATAACCCTGTGACTTGCCATGTTCTCTTTGTGACACTGATTAGCTGGCACAAGCACCCACCCATCACGAGTCAGCAAGTGTGAACACAGATATTCCCTCTGTATGTGTGAAGTCTTTCACATGTGTGGCAGCTGCTGCTTGAGAGTAGGCATTGTAGGAGCTTGTTTGGGGCCTGACTGATGTAGGGAGACTTTAGCAAATTATCTGCAATAGCAGGAAGGCAGGATGGAGGGGTGTTGCCTGTCTGCAGATGGATATTTCTCCCCCAACAAACACATGCCTTACAGAGTTCAGTCAATGGATGGCACTGCTGGCTTTGCACAGCTGGGCTGGTTTTGGGAGCTGGCTTCTCTAGTGCATTTATGACTCATTGTTCAGCTTAAACCATGTCTGAAAATGTGCTGTTGTAAAGTGGTTACTTCAATAGTAGTCATGCAGTTCCCCTGGAACAGGGAGAAAAGAGAGTGGGATGCTGATTATTGAGAAGGCCTAAAGCACATTTTATTAATATAAACTCAACCTGCTTGGGCTCGACTTGGATCCACTGCCAAGTCTGAGCACATCTGCTTCGAATGTCAGAGAATCATATCATACAGTCATGGAATGGTTTGGGCTGGAAGGGACCTTTAAAGTTCATCCAGTTCCACCCCCTGCCATGGGCAGGGACACCTTCCACTAGCCCAGATTTCTTCAAGCCCCATCCAACCTGGCCTTGGACACTTCCAGGGATGGGGCAGCCACAGCTTCTCTGGGCAACCTGTGCCAGGGCCTCACCACCCTCATAGGAAAAAATATGGACAGATATCGACTAAATTGCTGAATATTTTTTTACTGCTGCCGAAGGTTTTTTAATTTGTTCTTCAGGTATGCATCCAGTTGCCAAAATATGCTTTCAAGAACTACTTTACAAACTCTACTACAAGTAGCAAGTCTGGAGAAAGTAGGCTCAGAGGTATCCTCAGCACTAGGGAAAGAGGGAGAAAAGCTATTATTAATTATTTCTTATAAATAAGGAGTAAGAAATTTTTCATTATTTGTTATCCTATGGGATAGTACATGAGAATTCACTTATTATTCAAAGATTTAGCAAGCTTACGGGTTTATTATAGACTACTTCTCATTTGAGCTTTCTGAAGCAAATTCTTAATTACTCTTGTAAATCCAGAGTTTGTAAAATGAGAGATAAGAGCAAGGAGATAAAGCAATGTGAATTTAAAGGGGGAGCCGGAAAGAAGAGCTGAAAAATTGATAGCAATGAGGATCTTGAATGCTGTACAAAGGTTACTAAGCATTCAAAGGGAAGAAGAAACAGAAAAAATGAAAGGGCAAAGTTAGGAGCAAAGTTATCTGTGAACAGATCTTCTTTTTCCAGAAGCCTGGGTAAGGTTTTAAAAAAATAACCTGATTCCAGATGCTCCTAAAGAACCTCAACCTGATAACACTCTTGGTTTAGCTGGATGCAGTTCAGTGACGTGAATAGTGTTGCAATTGTATAAAACTGACATAAATCACATTTATCTGTGCTTTAATTAGCAGTCCTGTGGAAACCCCAAGTGGTTTCTGTGGTGCATAGCCCCCACATACTAATTGGTCACTTGCCTTCTAGAAATACTTTCCAGATAATTAAGAAAAATAATAAATTGGGAGATTGTTTTTGCTTCTAATTGGGTGTCAGACATATTGAGCCCTTGAAAAACTGAAGGTTTTGCTAATCATCAGAAACCATCGGCTTTCTCTGGTGCTACCTGCTTTGTTCTGAGCTGTTTGTGAAGTGTCAGGTTTTTAATGGATGTTACATGCACAGATAACCGAGGCACTTTGGTTTTGGAGAAGCTGTTCTGCTGCCAAAGTGAGACTGAATTTTGCTGGCCTGAAAATAAGGTATTTCTCATCTTCGGGGTTACAAAACCTGATTTTGCCTGCTAATAGAAAAGCCTTCAGCTGCCTCTGACAGTACTGCAGGCAAAGTAATTATACTGGAGAAAAAGATCTAAAATATGCTTTGTCTGCTTTAAACTTCACTAAGTTAAGCAATTCTGCTTTGTGCTGTTTCATGAAGTAAATAAACATGAGAGTGTATCAACTGCTGAGAATGGGCCTTATGAATTCAGCTTTTTGACGCGGTCTTTGGGATTTGAAGTTCCTGGATGATGCTTGAACCCACAAACATTGGGCATGTGCTTGTAAGTGGTTTCCATGGGAATAGCATTAAAAGGTATTTAAAGAGTGGAAGAAAAATGTACACATCTTTTACAGATTTTTATGCCAAAATAATTGATCCTAAAAGCTGGTGTGAAGCAGTTCACACACTGATGCAACAGGGCACAGAGATGTTTAGTTCTGGTTTTGTTAGGGGTGAAGTATTTCTAAATGCTTGTGACAGATAAACACTACAGAGAGAAGTTATATAAACATTTATAATTCTGCTTTATCTTCGCTTTATGTGCAGAGGAACTGTACTGATAAACACTTCATCCTTTTGTAAGGCAGTATTTAATATCAGTGTTTATTTCCCAGTGAACAGAAAGAGCTCAGGCTTAGTTCAGATTCTCTCTTTCTCTTTTGTTATCAGAATAAAGTCAGAAATTTGGGAGGAAAAAATGAACTCTCTGGTCTTTTTTGAAGTTGAGCACTGGAGTAACAAAGTAGGGCATTCAGCACTCACAGACACCCCAGAATAATAAACCAGTATGTAAACAGACAGTGAAAAAAAGGGGGGAAACTAGCCTGTAAAAAAACCCCCAAACCCCTTTCTGAGTAACTCTGCCTTTTCCATGGGTAACTACAGGGTGCAGGGAAGAGAAAGAAAGGGGTGGGAATGGGGGCAGAATCGATTGGAGAAGCAGAATCTCATTACAGGCTACCAGGGGACAGTGGCTGCCAGAAAATGTACATTATTAATTCAACAAACCTGAAACACACCCTGTCAGGGTCCTTTTGGATTGGGCCACTGTTGCTCCAGTGCAGTATCATCATCAGGGTTGGATTTGATGAAATTAAAGAAACTGGGAATGTTAATTGTGAAGCAGCTCAGCTGCCTTTGACTAGTAGTGACAGTGTCATCCAGCTCTGCCACCTGAATAGATTTTCTCCCACACCATTGGCAGACACTAATTTTTAGCAGCTGATAGACCCCAGATCAATAACTTACATAATACATTTCCTGAGCCACCTGCAAGCAAGTTTACACATGTGAAATTGGAAAGAAACAGTGTTGAGCTCGTGATACCCCACAATGGGCAAGGCTGGGAGAGGCCACAGTGGGTCAGCTGCTCCAGTTCTCTTTCCCATCCCCTCTTACAGCTGTTTTCCTTGGAATAAGGTGTTTTCCCCAGGCATCAGGGTGTGCCCAGCTCCCCTGTGCCACTCAGGCAGCATCTTCTGCCTGCTCCTTTGAGCTGTTCTGTGCTGAGCAGCACCAGCAGGCTGGGATTGAACCAAGGGAAGCTCACTCCTTCCAGAAAGTTTCCCTTTTACGGTGGAGTGGATGTAAAATGTGACCCTTGAAGCACATGGTAACATTCCCCTCGGTTCAGGTTGCCAAACACAGCAATTAGGGCCTGACCTTGCAGCAAATCATCATGTGCTGCAAGAGATGCTTAAAAAACCTTGGGACTTTTCAGGTCTTTATTTAGAGGAATGAGGAGATAATAAGTTCACAGGATGCACTTCAGTGGACAATACCAATCCAAATGAAATTTTAAGCTGTATATTCAAGCTCGGCAATAGATTTTTTTTTTTTTTTTTATTTTAATGATGTCAAATGCCAGATAGAAAAGAGTTTTCCATCTAGGTTAACAATGGGAGTTCTTGCATAAGCCACTAGAGCTTTAAAAAAATGCTTAAAAATAATTTCCTGAAGCCTTCTAAACGGAACGGACCGAAGATAAGATTTGCAATAATTTCCTCTGGGACCTACGTTATTTTTAACTTCTTGTTGTCAATGTCTGAATTGAATTTCTAAGGCAGCAGCCATATGTGCTCACAAATTAAAACTTATGCTGCATGCTTTGATTTTAGTAGTTAGAAATGCTCCAAATGAACAGAGGAACCTTTGTTTTCAGGAAAGAAAAAAAATCTTAATGATAACTAAAAACTCTCATCTTGCCCATGATGCCTAAAATGGAAGAAAAAATTCTCCAAACGATATTAAAGGTTGCTTTGGCTACAATGATATTTTTTTTTTTCTGATTCAGGTGCACATGTCCTAACCCCAACAAGTTTGTTAGAGCCTTTTGCTCTGAGAAGAACACTAAACCAACCAAAAGAATTTAGAAAATTCAATATGAAGCATGAGAACATGGTTTGGTAACTGTCAACTGCTATTCTAAAGTGTGAGAAACTTTGCAGCCGTACTAAAAATCTGCATTTGCTATAAATCTTAAAAATGCTAAGACTATTGCTTCTGTAGAATAACAGAGGCCAACTTTATATTTTAATTCTGCAGCTGGGATTTGTGTATTATGAGGGTACAAGAATGTCCAGCAGGGAAGAGATTCAATTTTCTGTTGTAAATATACAGTTCTTTTCTAAACATATCATTGAACATTTAATAAATACTACAGAATTTGTGACATTACCATTCCCGTTTCTGTCTTAATATGAAAGGACCTGAAAGTTGCACATTTCCATGCTCAAAAGTTCAGATCCTTGGCAACTAGAAAACAAAACTAGATGAATAAGCTCTAATGAATACTGAGGAGGTTTTATGTTTATTTATTTTTTTGGTGTATGACTATGGGGAAAAGTCTGATTAACAGATTTGTTTTCTTCTGATTTCAAAAGCATTCAGATTTCTTCTTCACTTTCTTTCTTAAACCATAGTGTAAGACTGCTGTGTGCTCTCAGGCTCAGGTTAATTTGTGCCTCAGAATAATTTGGTGACTTTTCCAACATTTCTTGAAGCAAGAAAAGACAAGACAAAAAGAATTCTCTTGGTGAGCAAGTTAAAGCCGTATTTAGGGCTCTGTAAAAAAACCAAATAATACTTGTCCTCTTATAAGAAATATTTTGAATGTATATGCTTCCTCATTCATATGAAATTTTATTCTTGTTTTTTAAAAAAACCCTCTTATAATGGGCTTTGTAATGTGCACTCGGGGCTGTTTGTAGTGCTGAGTTCTTTCACCCTGCTGATTTCACATGGAGATGTGGGACAGTTCCTTGCTAGACAGCTGCTTCCCAGAAATAATCCAATATGCAGATATTCTCAATCCATAGGGATATTTTAAGTCATAATACTGAACTTTCTGAGTGACTTTGGACACTACTGGGGAAGTTTGTGTTATTGCAAATCAATGCAAATCAGTATCTTTTAATGAAAGACTAATTATCTGGTCGTGGCTGAGCCTGACTGTATCTCCAGACTGTATCTCCAGGCTTTGGCTCCAGTTTCTGTGGAAGCAGCTGCCCCTTTCATGCTGGGTTTTATCTGTTTTGGTCCCAGCTCAGCACAGTCGCACCCTTGTCACCACCAGGCTCGGAAGGTGAAAGAGAAAAACATCAATTTCCTTCAAAATTCATGTGGAGTTCAGTGCAAACTTCAGAAGATACAGTTGCTAATGACCCAGGGGTGATTCATCCATTATCAGATAATCTGCCTTTAGCTGAAGTTATTTAAATCCAGGGAGTTGAAGACAAAACCCCCCAATGTTCTAGAACAGAGAGAACTGTCCATAGAAATGAATATTTTAAGTGAAATGTATTGAGTATTTCAAGTTAACTGAACACTTTCAAAATTGAAAAAATCTGGCTGCTTTGGACTCCTCAGTGGAAGCAAAGAAGAAGGAAATCTGATTGTCCATGCATCTAGGTGGGCTTCCCAGCTTCTTTGTGCAAAGTAACAGGCTGAGGCTGGAATATCTGGCTGTTGGTTTTAACCTTTTTTTTTTCCTCTTTTTTTCAAAAATAATAATTATGGAATGAACAGTTCTTGGACTTGTTTAAAGATTAAAGTGAGCAGGTGCTCACTCAGCATGGCTTGACATCTATGTTTTTCAAATCTGGTTCAAATTCTGGATTTCAAATTCTGTTTCATCAGTTGTATCCTGATTAAAAGGGCCTGGACCATCTTCTGGTGTTTGATGTTAGAACTTCGGTTTTGGAAAATCTCCCGGGTTTTAATATTCAATAAGCCAAGAAGTAGAGAGAGCTGAGGTAGCTGGAGTGCTGAGGGCTGTTAGCACAATCTGTGGACCAGAGCAATACCTTTAATTGGCAATAACTAGACTTTATGGGGCTTTGGACCCTGATATTTATTTTTCAAGGGCTTCTCACTAATAAGGTCCTTTCCTTTTTTTTCTTTTCCTTCCTTCCTTCCTTCCTTCTTTCCTTTCCTTTCTTTCCCTTTTGGCTTTTGATAGAAATGGCTTATTTAATGGATTTGTCAGCTTTCCCATCCTGTCAGAAATCAGACAAATAGCCACTCAACTATAGTGGAATCAGTCTAGTGGAAGTTGTCCCTACCCACACAGGGGGATTGGACCAAGATGATCTTCAAGGTCCTTTCCAACCCAAACAATTCCATGATTCTGTGATCCTGAGTAAGGCAAAGAAGGCGTTTATATACTGATGTTCTGTGAGGGAGGAAACAAACTGAGTGTCTGATCTTGCAAATCTATTCACAGCAAAGCTCGTATTAAATCCTGGTCTTTCCACGAAGAAGTCATAGTCTGGCAGAGTATTAATAAATAAATAAATAAATAAATAATCTCTTAGTTTTACAAAGCTGACATTGATGGATGAGCAGTTTTGTGTCTCATTTGATGAACCTGGATGAGAATGTAGCCTGAAAAGTAGCTTTACCTACTGCTGAGGGGAGTACTTATCATCTTAGTTATTTTTGTATTTATAGAGGAAAATATATGAGATAAGCTTTTGGAAGAACCAGTGACTATTTTAATGTAATGCTTCTTTGTTTTTCCAGGAACTGGACATCTCTGTTATATACTCTGGATCTGAATCATCCTCACTCTGAAGTTAAATATTGCTGATGAATTCTCCCCTGTATCACTTGTAGGTCATTTGTTTCTTTGTTTACTGAGTTTGATTTTCATCTTGCATTGACGAACTCTTGCACAAGCTCTCTCAGGGTGGGTACCCAAGGTACCAAACTAACACAGAGGATTCTTCTCATGTCATGTATTTGCCATTTTTAAATTTAAGCCACCATAAAAGAACACACAAGAGATATATAGCTGTCCAGTGATAACTCCCTGCTTCCTCCACATCTATTTTTTTGTACCTGTCTTCCATTTTCTGTGCTGCCCATAGTTTTGTACCCTGTGATGAGAAAACTGACCTCTGCAGGTCGCCAGTTCTGGAAGAGTCCTTAAAAAATCACTTGTGTAACTAAAGATGCCACTGACCCTTTGATTGCTTCCAGACTGCACAGAACAACAGCCTCTTAATGCTGGGGCACACGGAGGTTCAGTGCCCTGAACATGACAGGAAAGAATCAGGAGAAATTTTCAAGAGGGATCCTTTCCATGAAGAGAGGCTGTCCATGGTCATGGAGACACAAGGCAGGAATGAATTTCACTGAATCTGAAATGATGACTTTTTCTTTGAATCAAAAGGTGAAGTCACCCTGAGAGATGAGGAGGAAAGAAGAAAGAAATAATCTCTGGGTTTCTTTCACCACCCTGACACCGGGAACATGGCTTTTTTTGTACTTTTAGAGAGCATCTGTGATTTAAAAAAAAAACACAACAAAACCAATCCACAACAAAACAACATACAAAACTTGTCCACTAAGCCCCTCTACTAAAACACCAACTTTCTCGCTGTTACGCCATTCTGTCTGCAAGACACACCAGTCTTTTATGTTACCTTTTCGAAGGCGGCCAGCTAAACAACTTGTGATGCTAATGGTGCAATTGTTCTCCATCAGATCTTCAATGCTGGAAAGACAAAGCCCAGTTTTCCTGTTCTGAGCCAGCCACTGCCGTCACTCTTCTCTGTTCCAGCAGGTGGAGAAGTTCACCAGTGCGACGGAGAGGGATGGGACATAGAAGTCAGCAAACTGCAAAGCAAGACTGTTCCTGATCCAGAAACCCTTTGTTTTATTTGTGTTACTTAGAGCCCAAACCTGACCCCCCCCCCCCCCCTTTTTTTTTCCTTTAAAGAAAAATTAACTGATCAACGAATATTTCCAATGTAACATATTCCTTTCTCATGAAGGAAGACGACTTTCATATCCAGCTCCCTAGAGTAGTCCAGGTGCAGAATTTAAGGATTAAGTGAAAGACTGAGTGATATATGAAACAACAGACAAATTCCTTCTTTTGAAGTACAATCCCGCCTTTTGATGTAGGTTGGCTCAAACTTTGAAAGCCTGGCTCTGGGAAACTGGACCTTAACCTTTCTCCTGGACTTTCTGGAAGTGTCCTGTTTACTGAAGGTCTGAATCCCTTCAGCATCCACCAGCATTTCTCTTGTCTCAATCCTCCTGCCCGAATCTCAGCACCTGAGAACACGATAGTTAGAACATGATAGTTTGAGGTTGTATCAAGATGAACTCTGTACTTTCAATCTAATATAATGTTTGATCTTTCTGACCCCAAATCAAAGCTATTTTCTGAAGTATTGCCATGGTGATGCACAACACAGTGTGTTGTCATAGCCAGGGCTTTTAGAGCTTTATTGAAATGCTTTTGAGCTGGGGAAAAAGATATATGTGAAATAATAGTACATTATGTTGGAGATTGACTTACAATGGGCTGCTATATGAAGTATTTAATAGAATCTCTAAAATTATATCAAGGCAAGTTACCAGAAAATTAAAAATACCAAAGTATATAGAGCTGCAAACATAAACATTAATGTGTTAGTACAACCAGGCCTCTCCTTCCAAAGCTCTGAAGGAAAATATGTTTGCTGGCAAATTGAGTAATTGTTTCTGAAAATTGGCAGCTATATGGTTTCTGGGTAAGCCTTCAATATTACCTATTCCTAAGAAACTTCTTTGGATTCACAGAGTGCTTACTATTGTGAAGCTAATAGATATGTTTTTGATGAATACATTTTCCCATTTGAATTATGAGAGCAGTAACCTTTAGTCATCCACAGACGAGATCATTTAAATTCTAGGCTTAGTCCAGCAAAATTGCTTGATTCAGAGTCTGATATGCTCATTGGCTTAATTATTTTTTGGTGGGTTTTTTTTTGTTGTTTGCTGTTTGTTTTTTTTTTTTTTCACATTGTGACTAACCTTATGCGACGATCAGATAGTGAGGTTTATTTTATGTGTAGGGTACATTCACCTCTGGTCTGATGAACTTATTTCTCCTCTGCTTTCCCCTACTCTTAAAAAAATATACAAGATTGCTTTTATTGCTCTTTTAGAACAGCCTTTGTAAACATCATATTCTGTAATTCTATCTTCTCTGAAAAACCTGATATGAAATCCTGACCCTATTCAGGATTTAGCAGGAATCTTTAACCATTTAGCAGGAATCTTAACTAACTAACAGGTAGTCAGACTCCACTCAGTGCAAACGAGGGTCAAAACCCATTCATTCCCCAGGTCAGGCAAGAGTCCTACAGCTCTGCTGCTGAAATGTGGCACTGACTGATGAATCTGTGTGTCTGCTGTGATTTAGGCAGGTAAAAGTGCAGTCAGTGATATGTGGTTTACCTTGTATAGCATTAATTTTAACATATTTTGTCATTTTCTCCCAAAATTCATTAATGAGAATAGAAACATTAAATTTACATATGTCAATGACTAAGCAGTTATGCTAACCAGATTGTTAGAAACATTGACACTGCTTGAAAGCAGGTCTAATTATATGCTGCTTCCCATTTTGGGTGTTACTTCTGTCTGAATTGTAATGTGACTAAATTATTATTTTTATTAAGCTGATGAGTTCATTCTCATTTATCTCCTTCTGATTTATTTCATAGTATCATAGTATCATAGTATCATAGTATAGATTGGGTTGGAAAAGACCTCCAAGATCATCAAGTCCAACCCCTGATCCAACTCCAATTACTATATCATGGCACTAAGGGCCACGTCCAATCTCTTTTTAAAAACCTCCAGGGATGGTGAATCCACCACCTCTCTGGGTAGGGCCGTTCCAATGCCTGATAACCCTCTCTGTAAAGAATTTCTTCCTAACATCTAACCTAAACCTCCCCTGGCAGAGCTTGAGCCCATGTCCCCTTGTCCTATTGTTGGTTGCCTGGGAGAAGAGACCAACCCCCACCTGGCTATAACCTCCCTTCAGGTAGTTGAAGAGAGTGATGAGGTCGCCTCTAAGCCTTCTCTTCTCCAGACTGAACAACCCCAGCTCTCTCAGCCTCTCCTCATAGGACTTGTGCTCTAGTCCTTTCACCAGCCTCGTTGCTCTTCTTTGGACCCGCTCCAGCACCTCAAGGTTTCATTCAGAAACCTTTTAAATCTACACAGCTGCCCCACTCTGAGAAGCCTCCAACTGAAATTCAAGCAGTACAGGGCTATCTTTCCCAGGACAGAATTATTGGAAACTGGGAGGAGGAAAAGAACAGGACATTCTCAATCCATAGGGATATTTTAAGTAATAGTACTGAACTTTCTGAGTGACTTTGGACACTGCTGGGGAAGTTTGTGTTATTGCAAATCAATGCAAATCAGTTCAGCTTTGCATCCAAGAAGCCAAATAAATGGATTGAACTAACAGACCTGAACTTGCCTGTTCTAACAGTCACCCTGATTAGCTGCCTTTTCCCAGCAGGTCCTTACCAAGTCTGGAAAAATTCTTTTCCAAGGATCTTTGTTTTCCATTCCATGTGTCATTTCCTGAGACTGATGCCCTGCTAGTTGGTAATCACTGTTTCTCCTGAAGGAGGCACCTGTCAGATTCATGAGGCCATTTCCTAAATAATGGGAGAGATTGTACAAGTCCTTTCAGCTTTAATGAGAGCTCTCAGTGGTGGGCTCTTGGTACCGAAGTCGTGAGGCTGACAAAACACTCCTGCTTGTTCTTATTGTCTCTCCATCATGTGAATAGGGCTCCATGGAGTCGGTAGGGAGCACAGAATAAAGCTGAGTGCCAGAAGACTCTCCAATCCAACACAGAATCACAGAATTTTCTGAGTTGGAAGGGACCCATGAGGATCATTGAGTCCAACTCTTACACATAGTGTTTGTCTTATCTAAAGAAAGGACACAGCTCTTCATTTCCAGATCCACTTACAAGGTTCATTAGCACTTGGTTTACTAAGAAAAAATAAAAATTAAAACAAAACAAAACAAGGAAACACAGCAATCAAAAGAACAAGTTGGGAATTACAGGAATTGTGGCTGAGCATTAGAGCTCAATTGGTCACTTGTTTGAATTGTACCTAATCAGCTCCCCGTGTTGCACAACTTCTAGTTAGAATGTGAGTACTGTGATTGTCTGTGTCCAGCTAAAGCTTTGCAGACATGGTTAAGGGTGAAGGACAGCTCTTGTATGTGACATTTTTGGGCCACGTGGAGCTTTGTGTGCTGTGAGCTGGAGGTAGGTACCAGAGACAATGCTGGGGGATCTACCTGTGATGGTGCTGTAGATTTATAGGACTGGCTTTACATTTTACCTTGTACTGGGTTGGTGCTACTCTGCTTTTCCCAGGGAGGTGGTGGAGTCCTTATCCCTGGAGGTATCCAAGGAATGACTGGACATGGCACTCGGTGCTCTGGGCTGGATGACGAGGTGGGAATCGGGCACAGGTTGGATTCAGTCTTGAAGGTCTTTTCCAACCTCAATGCTTTTGTGATTCTGTAACACCAACAAAATTCTTCAAACATTGCTGGTTGCATCTGAGCTCTGCCAGACCTCTCTTCTTTCTGGTTGTGATGCTCAGAGTACCCACTAGCAATGTGCTACAGAAGAGTGACACAGCTACACTGGCTTTCCTTCCAAACTCTGTGTCTGACCTTTGCACATGTGTGTTTAGCAATTAACTTCCCCATTCTCAGTGAACCACTACCTAAAGGGTAAACTACCAGCCACAATCACATGTTAATTAAACCATTAAACGGATTAAATACTGCATTGTTTTATATTAAAAAAATGCTTCAGATTACCAAAGAGTTTTTTTGGTTTGGCTGGATATCTTGAGCCTAGTCCTGCTCCCAGGGGAGTTACAGCCAGGTATTCTGTGTTGTGGGCTGTCTTCTCACACAGGAAGACCTATTCCTATTGTAGAGGGATGGCACCATTCTCCAGGCAAGCCAGTCTTTGTTTCTGGCTCTCTCTCTCTCAAATACAAGCTGTGCACCAGCTCTATCTCCCTTGGCAGTCTGGATTCAAGACAGACTAACTTAATTAAGGATGCTCTGTGGGGAAAAGTAAAGGCTGCGGCAAGCAGAGCAGAGCATCCACTGCAGCTAAATGAACAATTGTATTGCAAAAAGAATCGTGGATCCAGTGACAAGTTGGAAAAAAGGCAGTTTGTATGAATCAAGGGTCCCATGTTATGTTCAGAATCAGGACACAGCACATGCTTGCATGAGCAGCTCATAAAAAAGGCAGTACGAGTGTTGTGTCGTAGTGCATTGATTCATCTTTCTAATTGGGCCAAGACATTAAGTGAAACTGTGATTTTCTCCTCATTAATAATGCAAAATATTTGAACAGTATGTAGCATTGCTTTCAGAGGCTTTGTTGCTCTAAGAAGGACTGATTAGCCTCAGTAAGAGAAAAAGGATGGTCTGGTCATTTCTGTGAGTTTAGGAACTGCAGGGCTCCAGTAGAAGAATCTACAATCCTGTTTAAGGAGCTAATTTTCCCAGAAGTGGTACAAGGAGCTTTTCTATCTTGCCAGCAGTTTCCAGCATCCTGGACTCTCCAGCTCCTGCAGAGCCATCTTCAAAGGAAGCTCAAGTTGGAGTGCCTAGAGATGTGCCCATATGTTTCACTGGGCACATATGAACCTCCTTTTTAAGACTTTTATCTCTGTGTGTGGCACAGGATAGTGGGTCAGAGAGTTAACAAGTCTCCATTTTGTTACTTTACTTCTTTTGTCAAACTTCCTGATTCCCTGAGGCTTTTAGAGGGAGAAAGGGCCTTCTAAATTGATTTTAGATTCAAATAGACAAAAAAATCAAAGGCCCACATTCTTCTCCCCACAATTGTTGTGGCATTGTCAGAGCAATTCTAATTGCACTGATGATACTGAAAAGAAAACTACTTCAAAGTTTCCCCATTGCAGCAGGAATGTTGAGATTATTGTGATGCTGAAACTATTTTAAAAGTTAAGTGCTGTAGCTGAATCGGAAGCTGGCTTAAAAATCTATAAATCCAATCTCATTCTAATGTTAATTACACTGAACTACATACTGGACTAATTGCAAAGCTTTTAGCTATTTTGGTTGTTCATGTACTCCTCCCTTCCTTGTCCAGAAGTCCCAAATTACATATAATGAAAAAAATGAAAGCATTAAATGGTTACTGCAAGTGGTTAGATTGCAGTCTGCCATCACATCCACGGCATCAGCACAGGAAACAAAAAATGTTATTGTCTGGAAAATTTCCATTCAGAGAATCACAGAATTGTTTGGTTTGGATGGGAGCTTAAAGAACACTTTGTACCACCCCCTGCCATGGGCAAGGACACCTTCCACTAGCCCAGGTTGCTCCAAGCCCTGTCCAACCTGGCCTTGGACACTTCCAGGGATGGGGCAGCCACAGCTTCTCTGGGTACCCTGTGCCAGTGATTCATCACCCTCTGAGTAAGTAAAGAATTTCTGCCAAGTGATTAATCTAAATCTGCCCTCTGTCAGCTTGAAGCCATTCCCCCCTGTCCTTGTAAAAAGTCCCTCTCCAGCTCTCCTGGAGTTCCTTTATGTACTGGAAGGTACTAGAAGGTTTCCCAGAGCCTTCAAAAAGATAGTTCATCTAAGAGACATGGGGAAGGCCAAACACTTGACTTTTAAATGAAAAACCATTATATCTTTATATACCAAAAAAAAACCAGTAAAAGTGCTTTTCTTAGAATGTGATTGTAGAGGACTTCTGAAAGCTGTAGCTTTACAACTAAGGATTGTAGATTATATAGTAAAAAGCCTGAGCAAAATAACAGAATTCCTTGGTTTTGGTGGTTAACATTTTAAGTATAATGTCTTGGTAAAAGAAAAAATGATAGTGAGACGGCTTGTCACTGGAAACAAGGACAAATACTCCTTGTTCCCTCTCGAAGTCCTTGAAGAAGGAAAATCATAAATGGAAAGGCCACAAAGCTATGTTTTTGTTGAGGCCTCTTCTGATGCAGGAGAAGCTGGAAGCTTTGCAGAGCAACAGGAAACATGGAACCACCTGTTCTTTCTCTGGTAAGGAATGACTCACATTCTGCCATGGTGGAGTGTGCAAAATTGCAAATCTCCACCAAAACTGAGCTCTGGCATGGTGTGAACGAGGTCATCTGGGGCTGGGCAGGCTGGACTGTCTGCAGCACATTTTACCTGCACTGGGCACTGCAAGTACTCACCTGGTTTTCTTGTTGTGAAGGTCAATTGCTTGTGCTGTGCAGCAGAACTGAATGGCTACAAATATTTCCCAATGTTTAATTTTTCCATGATTATTGAAGTAGTGCTTGGCTTCCATCACGTTTTCACCATAATGAAAAGCAATCCACATGAATTATTTGGTTTTGCTTGTTACTATTTCCCACATGCTGGTGATGGACTGTGTAATTCAGCACCAGGTGGGTACTGCCAAGTTTTTATGTGGCTGCAGCAAACCAGAAATATTTGCCAGTGACTTATGTTCAAAGATGATAAAAGCATCCCAGCACCAGTCAGTGAGCAGAAAAGTCCCTGCTGGAGGTCTGTGCTTGACTGGCTGTTCAGCATAACCAGAATGAATGTATTTGTGCTGCTTGGCAGGTACCTGAAAACAAATTTTCCTTGAAAACACTGTGCTATATTACACTGTCCTTCAATAACCTCCTACTCCTGAAACTGCTGTGAGGAAGACCTTTGTCACTGATAATAGAGGTGTTAAAATGAAAAAAAACCACTCCATCTTTTTTCTTCAGGAGGTCTTGAAAAGGAGAAGAAACAAGCCTTCGTGGTTCTTTGATTTTTTTTTTTTTTTGACTATTCTACTCTGTAGTTACATCCTTACCCCTGTAGTATAGAAATATCCTCATAAAATATGAATTCATCCCCTGGGTGAGAAGGAAATAGACTGAGAAGAAAGGGAAGCCTTAAGAATTCTACTACAAAAGTGTGTATGTGCTTTTCATGCTCACTTGTGATCTGCAGCAGTCCCTTATCTATATTGTAACTATTTCCAGTCCTGATATGAAGTTGTTGGTCTTTGACATGAGCTACATCATGGAATGACATGAGCTTTGACATGAGCTGCACCCTCAATGAGAGATTGGAAACAGTTGTGCTTTCCAAATAGGATATAACCCCATTGGAACCACAGCTGTTGGGGGGAGTTCATAGAATCATTGAATTATTGAGGTTGGAAAAGACCTTTAAGACCATTGAGTCCGACTGTAAACCTAACACTGCCAAGTCCAGCTCTACCCATCAAAGACAATCAAAAGCCTTGGGAAAGGGCAGTAAAATGGTTAATTCTACAGCTTCTGAAGTTATTAGAGAAGCCTGTTGCTTTGGGCCTCTCCACTGGCTCCAGCAACAGGAATTCTGCAGCTCTTCTTGAAATGAGCTACCTTGAACCCTTGTGGAAAACTGATAATAAATTGGGCTGATCCTAACTGATCAGTCTACCAAGCAGTGTCATTAGGAGTGTTGCAACATACTCACCCACCCAATGAAACCCACAAAAAACGATCTCCTCCCTCCAAACCCCTGAATGCAACTCCTGCTTTTGTTCTGGCAGTTTGGAACAAGAAATTGAGGAAAACTAGTAGCAAGTTCAGCATGAAATATTTACCATGTGTGGCACAGGCCTTCATATTTTAACTTATCAAGGTGCTGGAGGTCAGATTGTGTGCATCCACTGACAGTCCTGCTGTTAGTCCCCATTTTACCCTGCTCTCAGACATTAGAGGTTGTAGCAGTAACCACAAAGTCC
Organism: Corapipo altera; assembly: GCF_003945725.1. Classification (NCBI taxonomy): domain Eukaryota; kingdom Metazoa; phylum Chordata; class Aves; order Passeriformes; family Pipridae; genus Corapipo; species Corapipo altera. The sequence continues at coordinate 4,592,172 of NW_020884893.1, read as the reverse complement.
TGGGGCATTGTTCATTTTAAACAGTGTCATGTAATTTGGGAAAAAGTGTATGAAGTCTGCTTTTGTCTACAGAAATAGCAGCACACTCCAGTCTTTCTTCCTTGTATTATCTGGAGGAAGATAATACATAAGGCCTTTCCAGTGCCTTATGGCAAACTTTTAAGAGACAGCATCTCTGAGGTGAGAATGTTATCAGGTTCGTACAGTCAGAATAAATTGGAATGAGCTTGACTGACCTCTCGCTGTTGTTCAGAAACACCACTGAGAGCCTCCCAGCTGTTTTTCTGCTTTGCAAGAGCACCCCAGAGAGAGGATGATCATCTATTGTCAAAAAGTGACACATTTTCTAACAAGAACAGTAGAATTAAAGGCACGAATGTGGAATTATGGCAGCATGTTATAAACGAGAGCATCCAGGAGACAACTAATGCACAAATCTGCTTCCTGAACAAAGTATAGAAAAGGTACAATTTGGTATGAACCAAAACAGCATGAAAAGAAATCATTGATGAGTATAAGAAATCCTGATGCATTGAAAATGTCTGTCCTCTCTTTCATTCTCCGTGGACACGTACTTCAACTTACTTGACAATCAGCTGCTGGCAGTTGAATTTAATTTGGAGAAAGCAGGTGTAAATATTTACATATTGTCAGCCAAACTTAGTACAGATTATAGGGAAATGGGCCACTTGGGCTGTTGTGTTTTCTATTTGATCCCACTCCTGCTGCTCACTGTTCCTGGGAGGGCTCTTCTGCCATTGAGGCTTCCAGGAGCAGCCTGAGCCCTCTGCGAAGGACACTGGCAGATTTTGGGAGTAGTGATGTTTTCAGAGGTGAACTTGCTCTTTTAGATGAAGTTGTTCTCTTCTGAAAAATCTGTGTCAGCAAAGCCTAAATGTCAAGTCTCCTGATATTGTAGTGTCATCAAGTTTGAATCATGGCACCTTAGATTTATGTGTCTCTCCCTCAACTCTTGCTCCTGTCTTCTACTCTCTTGCAGTTTGAGACTTGCAAGGAGTTAAACTGAGCAAGTCCTGGTCACCACCGGAGTTTCCTTTTCCTCCTGGATCTTGCTGTGCTGCTCCAAGCAGGCAGGGTGAGAAGGCAGGCACTGAATTACCTCATTCTGGAGCAGCACAGGTCAATCCCAAATTCAGGCCAAAGAGGAGGGACAGACTGAGTTTTCAGAAAAACCTTTTTGAACCAGATCCTTTGGCAGTGGGATGGAGTCGTCCCAACAGTGAGGGACAAGAGCCCTGACCATTTCTCCAGGATGGGTGTGTGTGATAGTTATGATTTTCCCCTTGATTAATAATTCATCCTGTGGAGTTTAAGTGACGTTTTCAAGCATTTTTGTTGCTGCTGTTGAAGGTTACTGGAGTCTGAAGCTGGCCAGGGCTGGAAGCATTTACTTATACAGCCTAGAAAAGCCCCTGCCAGTATCTCACAGTGTGGTGTCAAGAAAGCCTTAATTTTCATGTACTTGACAGTAAGAGCTAGTTGATTTGTAATTTACCTTGGGTTTGTTTTGATCTGGTTTTTTAATAAGAAATTTCTCTAATTGTCATTTAATGTGCACTATTCTATCTAATGCTTAACTTTTTCCACTTGAGTGACTCTTCCCATAGTGGTTCCTGCTCAAAACTGAGATTTTTGTCAAAGCAAGATACTTGATGGCTTCATAATCTTGCTCCCTTGAAAGAAAGCAATTATTCAACCAAAATATATGCACTTTGGTTATTATGTCAACATATCCACTTCCTGCTGGGTATTGAACTGTATTATTCCTGGAGTCTGAACTGGGAATATGATTAATAACAGGTTCTGATATATAAGATAGCAAATGAAGGCAGAGTAATAGTAATTTTTCATTTGAATCACAGACAAATTGGCTGTTTTGCAGTACTTGTCTATGGCAATTACATGTTGTTTTGCTTCCTAATGTTGATTTCCTTCCACAGTTTATTAGCATGAATGTCAGGGAAACACTGGCATACTGTTTTTGTCTATAAACACTTGTGACCAGGTGGGTAAGGCAGCCCTGCCTGAACTGCTGATTGGATCTGTTTGAATCCAGGCACTCCTGCAAGACAGAGCTTTGGCCAAGTGCCTCCTGCTCCTGTCTCTGGTGTGGCAGAACGAGCTTCTCTCAGCCCTGACCTGCCCAAGGTGGTCACCTGTGAACGGCCGGGTTTGGGAATCTGGGGACAAGCTGTGCAAACCTTCTGCAGATGGAGTGTGTTCCCAAAGCCAGATCATCCTCTGGCTGGCACAATTCCCCTTGTTTAACCTGAACTGCAGGTTTTGGCTCTGCTTTGGAGCGGTGCCAAGCTGCTCCAAAAGCTTTCACTTATTTGTTATTCCAAAACAGGATCTTGTTCAGAAATGTTCAGAAATCTGACCTGTTGAGTTAGATTTGCAATCAAACTTTGGATAGATCTGCACAAGAATTTCTTCCCAATATCCCATCTAAACCTACTGTCTTTCAGTTTGAAACCAGTTCCCCCTTGTCCTGTCACTACATGTCATTGTAATATACATATATACATATGAAAATATATAAACATATATAAAAAGAAGTATAACTCATGATGACAGTAAAGTTCTTAACAGGCTGCTATTTGGTCCTGTGAGCTACTAATTGCAGGATGTGAAAATACACATTTTAGCTACTTAGACCTCATAAATGTACAGCCAAAGTGGCTCTGATTACACAGGTGCCAACACACTGTGCTGTTGAATTCACAATGGAAACAAAAAGAATTTTGAAGTCTATTGCAGCATTAATGTAATCATGTTAGAGTTTTTTTTTAACAATTACATATTTTGTAATAGCAACTTCTCAATAGGATATGGCTTGTTTCTAGACTTTTCTGCCCTACAGAAATTACTTTTTGCTTTTAACACATGCTCACTGATTATGCAGATGACTTAATGATCTTGTACTCATTGCTATTTCAATGTGGGGACTGTATTCTTTGTTAATTCCATCTTTTCCTTTATTCAGAATATCTGATTGCTCCATGTCCTTTGATGTGGTGGTTTTGATCATGCAGAGCTCTCACTCACCATTCACAGAGCTGTCTTAATGTACTTTTCTCTACAGGAAAAGTAATGGTAAAACCTTGTGTTACATGTTCTGCTCTTACCAGCTTCCAATAAAGCAAGAAAGTGGGTAGTGTATCAGTGATTTAATTTTCTAAATAGCAATATTTGTGCATATGCCAAGGAAGTTATTTGCCTTTTCTGATTAGCAGTTATACAACAAATTGGAAGTAATTATCACATTAGAAGGAAAGTATTACTTCAGTATGTCTGAATAATTTTTCATTAAGGAGAACCACCAAAGGGACAGCATTTAAGAAAACAAAACACAAAACTGTCACATAGCTCTAGCTATCCCAGAAAATTCTGTTCTCTGAGCTGTCTCTTGGCTGTTACAGTCTGGAAAATACTGTTCCCTGAACTAAATCTCCTCCCTGACAACTTGGCTCCCTTCAGTATTTGACTTTAATAAAGACATGGTCCCCTGCATCTTTTCTGATATCTTCCCTTCAAAGATAAAACTCAGAAGGAGCAAGTTTTGTTGGCTAAACAAGAAATCCTGTTCCTTTAGGAGAAGGCAGGGAAGGACACAAAAGATGCTTCTGCCCTTGGTACCACTTAAGTACCATTTTGGTCTGTAAACCAGCACCAAAGGGAGAACAAAGCCTTGGATTCCAGTTTTTATTAAGTAAAGCAACCAAAGGTGCCCAGTAGGATATTCAATACCTCTTCACATGTTGCTTTTCAGACAATAATTGAGCTGGGTTGGGATATTTCTCATACATTTGGACTGTCAGTAATTTAGCAGCTGGTAAGGAGCTGCACTTAGGTCAAAAAATGATATTTAAAATCCACCATATCTGAGGAGTAATTAGTTCCATTTTGAGAGGGGAACATTGATTTTCACTGTACTTGCGTTATCACAAGGAATTTAGAAAGAAATCAAACCTAAACCAGGTTAAATTGATATTATATGAGAGAAGAAAACAATGAATTCGAACTCTGAGAACATCATGTTTTTCTACCTGTTGGATTAATTTTTAAGAACACTTTTTAGTCACTTATGTGTGGCTCATTGATCCCCTGTATCCATGTATGCCTGGTTTAATTTCAGTAGATTTTGTAACAACTTAGTACCCACTTGCAGAATTTCTGATTAAAAACCAAAAAGTACCATCTTTTTCTCTTAATAAAAGTCACTATCCTGTGATAATTTGCTTTTGTTTCCAATATAACTCCCATTTTTCTAGGTTTTTATTTAAATTTTAGGGTGTTGTAGTTATTAACTTTGTTACAGAATTGGTGGCATATCTGGTTTACAATTTTAAGAGACTTTAACAACAAAAGAATTTTGGGCAACAACAATATGATAGACATATAAAATTGCATGTCAGATGGTCCATAATGGGGCTAAATTCTAAGAATCAGTGATGGAAACAATGTTTGCACTGTTATTACACCCACAAGTCCACTTGTACATGTTCTCAGTGGTAACAGATTTCAGTTTCAAATTTTCTTGCTCAGTTAAAAGCAAAAAGCCCACGTTTGTGGATCTAAATGCAGGTGGCAGAAGGGAACAATTGCTCATTAGTAAAAACTTTTTATCATTGAAATGTGCAACTGTCCCTTTGTCTACAAATACACACACTTCCTAATCTCTCTGTGCATTTTTCTGCTTCTTCGCATTTTAACCAAAGGGAACTTCTTTGATTTCGTGAATGATCCACTGTGGGGTCTCAATGACTGATTGCATTTGCCTGAGTTGGTTTTAAATGTTCACTTCTGTACTCTCCAAAGTATATTTGCCTACAGGAAGTTGTTCAGAGTTACCCCTGTGCACACACCTGCTTTTTTTTGGTATGAATAGTAATGATCCACCAGCATATGAACTGCAGCTACACAGTTGTAGGATTACTTATAGAAATCCAGGTTTGTCCACTTGTATACATGGATTATTGAGTTTGTTTGTTTGTTTGTTTAGGCTTCATCCTGTGAAGTTCCCAGTTGTTGCACCTGGCATTAAACAGGGAAGCAGTGTCAAGTAGTACTTAGGGAATGAGGGGAATTATTTGTCTGCTGAGTGTCATTTGAGTAACTGCAGCCATCGGTGTAGAGGAGAGGGATAAGAGCTGAGACACTGCATAGGGTTGGAAGCACCATGGCATGGCTGGCAAGGGGACACAAAATAGCAATGAAATGACTAAACCAGCATCTTCTAGTCAGATTTTGTTTGTGACTGCCTGCTGTGACAGATGTCACAGGGAGCAGCATGGTGTCCCTGTAAGATTAAACAAACCTGAGAGAGAAACATTGATTTTAGAGAATTTTCTTGACTCTGTTAAAAAGCAAAATCTATTTTAAGGCTGAACCTGAGCTCAGCTCAGTTGGTTAGAGCATGGTGCTGATAACACCAAGGCTGTGGGTTTGATCCCTGTGTGGGCCATTCACTTAAGAGTTGGACTTGATGATCCTTGTGGGTCCCTTCCAGTTCAGAATATTCTGTGATTCTGCTTTGGTGCCCACTGATGGACACTGTCCTTCTTTGCTGTTCCCTTCCCCTGGAACTGAATGTTCAGCTCACTCCATAATGCAGGAGTTGACATTCTCCCTTGTTTAATGTTTTTAAGTAGCCCCTGCTGTCATGTTTTTGATGCTGAGACAGACACTTGTGTCCTTCAGAAGAAATAGATGTTCTGTTATGTAAACATAAAAGATAATGCAGAACACTTGATTATGACACCAGTACAGTGTTTGGTTTAATTTTTGTACATCAAGTTGTATATGCAAACCATTAGTTGCTTTCTTAGAGACAAGTTTACTGCCTACCTCGTGTTTGGTCCTGACTCCTGATTTGTTTTAACAGAAGTTTTGAATTACCAAGTCTACCTCAATTGCTTGCATGCAGAGAAATTTGAAAATGAAAGATTATCTTTATTTATTGTCCATGTACCATTTCAGAACTTGCAATTACAAGTCCTTGATTTAGAGCACATTTCCAAGTACATGCTGTACAATTTTAAGATTACTAAAGGCAAAGCTGTTCACAAGTATCTCATAATTGACTGCTACCAAGAGCAAGGCAACAAAAAGCTAAAGCTACAAGTACAAGGTCTGGTGTTTTGCCAGAATGAAGAGTAAGCTCAGGCTCACTTTGAGAGACAAGTGGTTTGTGAAGAGGTTCTTTGCTCTTAAAGGCTGAAGGAGTAACATGTAGGCTTTGTGAAATCAGATAGGATTAATCATGATATCTGTCCTAATTAGCTGTGGGCTCTTGGCTTCATAGTTAATAGTCTACTAAACAGCATCAAAGATACTCATCCTTGGATCTTTCCCTCTCCTGTGTCCCAAATATCACCACATGCATCCAGTAGTTGTTTTGCACAGCTGTTCAGACTTTGTTTCCCATCCAGCTTTCTCTTGCCTCTTTTTTTTTGCCTTATGATTTCTTTGAGGTGTTGGTCCTGTGGGGATCTGAATTGCACGGATTCATGGAATTAGCTCATGGCATGTTGGGACTCCTGCCTGTGGGCAGTGCTGTAGAAGTAGAGAATAGTTTGGGTTGGGAGGGACCTTAAAGCTCATCTCATCCCACCCCCTGCCATGGGCAGGGACACCTTCCACTAGCCCAGGTTGCTCCAAGCCCTGTCCAACCTGGCCTTGGACACTTCCAGGGATGGGGCAGCCACAGCTTCTCTGGGCAACCTGTACCAGGGCCTCACCACCCTCACAGGGAACAATTTCTCCCCAATATCCCATCTAACCCTGCCCTCTGTCAGTGGGAAGCCATTCCCCCTTGTCCTGTCACTCCAGATCTCCCAGTGTTTGGACAATCTTGAAAACAGATTTTCTCTAGTATCTCAGAGGTGGTGGCATAACTTTAAGGGATTGAGATGCCTCCGCCTGATCCTTTCCAGAATTTCATAAAAATTAAACTTTGTAAATTTTTCACCATTTCATTTGAGGTTTGGGAAGGTCAAGGTCTACAAGGTTGGACAGAAATTCAGTATTTCACTGAGGTAAAGATAAAAAGACTCCTTATTCCCCAAACAAGTTGTTTTGAAAAAGTTGTGCTCCTTCTCTACTTTTTCCTCAATATGAAATGTTGTGACCTTGACAAAACAATTAGGCACAAAACATTTAACATGCTAAGTTTTATCAATACATGTCAGCTCCCTTTACCTGAGGAAGAAAGTGGTTTCTGGCATGGATCTGGTGCAGCAGTGGCCTAATTTGACTTTGCTGGACAGTGAGTAGAAGAGCCTCATCTTCTCCAGTGACTGCTGAAAGGAACTTCCTTGCCTGCAGCATTACCCTTTGGGAACATTCCTCACTGTGCAACAAGGTATTATAAAACCAGAAAATGAGTTAAATACACTTAGAGCTGAAGAAGTCCTGAGATGACCCTCAGCTGTATGAGAGTGGCAGAGGAAATACTCCTTAATGCACTTATTCTGAATCACACTTGGAGGCTTTTCTCAGCTTTCACTCGAGCCTTGCAAACACTGCTGCCAAGCTCTGTTAAGATGCAATAGGAACCCCTAATGAAATGAGTGCTAATAGGCTCTGGCTGCCTTTTCTCATCACAGGAAATAACTGGTTAGAGTGATTCTCCCAGCTGCACCTTTTCACTGCTCAGATTATCAGCTCGGTGTAATGGCCCCTCTGGGGGAAGTTGTTTCTATGGCTCAGCTTCTTTGGAGAGGGGCTGCAATTGCTACTCAACTACTTGGATAATATGGGACTGCATCAAGTGAGCAAACTGGAAGAGGAACATGTGTAGCAGGTCTGTAGCTGTTCTAACCTCACCTCCAGATTCTTGTACCACTGTGAATGTGTAGGTCTAAAGAAACATTCATTTCTCAGAATGTCTGTTGGTCTGTCTGTGCTTAAATGTTAATTCAAGCTAAATTAGTGAGTTTAAGTAGCTGGAAGTGTTTCTGATTCAGTGTGTGGGTGTTTATTTCAAAAAAACCCGAAGTTTTCATCCTGTTAATTTAAAGTGTGTTCACTGTTACATTGATAAATACTTGGTTATAATATTTATATGTTAATACAGAGTAGTCTCAAGTCCATAATGTTTGGCCTTTGGCTTTGTAATTCAGTTGCAGCATATGCCAAAAATAGTAGTGAACTTTGAAAATACCCTTGAAATAGTAGTGATTATATCAATCATGTCTTGAAAGTATTATGCTGCCTGTTCTCCCCTTTGCAGTGAATCAGGACTGCTCTCTGTATTTTATTTTTTCTCTAGAATGTTCATTTTTGGCCTTGAATCAGTAATAGGTACAGAACAAACCCAAACTGCATCAGTTGGGCTTGAAGATGAATTCTGACTGCGTTTGTTACTCATGGAGACAGTTTGAGCAATAACATCATGGATTTATGGATTTCCTAAGTAAATCTCACTTGAGCAGTGCCTTTGTTTATAATCACAAGAGATAAATAGCCTCAAATCAAAACTGTGTGTTTTCATAAACAAACAAATGAAAAATATAAAACAGGAAAAAGGAACCTTGGAAATTCATAACAGCTTAGGGCAGGTACTTAACTGTGGAACGATGAAAGTTTCAGATTATTTATTTTACCAGATAATAAATATATTTCCATCACCATCCCAGAACAAGCAGGTATGTCCTTTTCTTGTGCACAGTCAGCTGAGTGAGTAAAAATAGCAAGTAGATCTACTTTTCACTACTGTTTTCAGAATGATGTGAATATTACACAAATTTATCTTAACTCTTTGAGGTCCTGGTCTTCCTGATAAAGTATCCACCCCTGGACTCCTGCCCCACTAAGCAACACATTGTCCAAACACTAGATTTACATGTCACAGTTTTTATGGTTTCTGTTTCAGAAGCATTTCTGACTTGACTGTGACATCCAATCCTCTCCACATCAGGCAGATTTAGGGCTACTTTGTATAGCACTGAATTAGTGGGTGGGATGGAAATGTGCTTTTATTGAAATCAGCCCTAGTGCTGTGCTGGGACCTCACCCAGTGATTTTAGGTTGACTCTAACAGGTGTAAATTGTGAGAGTGATGAATGAGCAGAGCCCTGTGCTACCATTCCAAATGCTTTTGAAATATATAATGACTGGGATGAAGAACAAAAAGATGTTTATTTTCCAAACTGATTTGAAACATCAAAAGCGATGTTTTTCTCTTTGGCATGAATCTGATAGAGCTTATTTCCATTCATCAGTGTAACATCTGACTTTAGCAGTGACCCCATTACCTACCAGCCCAGGAAAGAACACAATGAAATGTGCAGCTGAGATGCTGCACCACTGCCAGCACAGTGGGTTCACCTGTGGCTCTGGCCTTAAGAATCTACTTTAAATTTCCTCTCAATGCCTCTACCCACTTAATGTACATTTTTAACTGAACCACTTAGGAACAAGGCTGCATTTTAATCTTTTAAGCTTTAACCTTCAAACTGAGCAGAACAGCACCATTTGAATATTCTTCACAGAGATATACATAGACAGGAATTTTGATGAGTCTTTGCAGCGTTCTTTGAAAGGTGTTTCTTTCCTCTGCCTTCCACCTGAAAGTGGATTGATCAAGGGCATTGTGTTACAGTTGTCATTAAAAAAAATAGATCTGTGCCTGTACCCAGAGCTGTTCTGAAGAGGGAACAGCAGAGAGCCCTATTGTGGCTTGGTAGCACCATTTATAGTGAGATGTAGAGGCTGTGTGAGTCTCTGCTCTGCACCCTCTAAGCCACTGAATGCTGTCCAGATTTCTGTGCCTTATTTAGAAGGGATAAAATAGAATAGAATGGTTTGGATTGAAAGGAACTTTAAAGCTCATCCCATTTCACCCCCCTGCTATGTGCAGGGACACCTTCCACTAAACCTGGTTGCTCCAAGCCCCTTCCAACCTGGCCTTGGATATTTCCAGGGATGGGGCAGCCACAGCTTCTCTGGGCAACCTGTACCAGGGCCTCCCCACCCTCACAGGGAACAGTTTCTTCCTAGTATACAATCTAACTCTGCTCTCTGTCAGTTTGAAGACGTGAATCATCTCACACCAGCAGGTCTGAGTGCCTGTGCTCTTGGATGGTGGGGCAGGAAGGAAGAAGCTGTTGTGGAACAGTTGTATTTGCTGTGCCCGTGCTGGGTGTCTCAGTGCCCAGGTCACCTGGTTTCTCTTGTACTGTCTCAGAGGTTTGGAGCTGAGATTGGGCTGCATTGCCCAGCAAAGGGGCTCTCAGTGTATGTTGTGAAGCTGTATTCCTTAGTGGATTCCTTCAAAATCTCCTTGATGGTTTAAGTACAGCCAACAAACCCTGATCCCAAACTAAGCTTCAACAAATAGAACCACCTTATTTCAGTGAAGAGGTAATGAAGCTATTTGCACTAATGGTCCTAATAATGACCTTGTTTGAAGGCAGCACTCTGTGCCTGGACTTTGTTATTTGCCCATTAAGACAAATGTTGTCAATTATAAAATATTTAGACACTTATTGATGGGAAAATTGCCTGTGTAGTGCTGAATTTAATATGAAAGAAACAGAATGTGCTGTGTTGAGTTGACTTAGGAGGATTACTCATGCTCCTGTGAACTCAAATATTTGTCTTAAATATATGAGGATTTTCTAACAAGTCTTTGAGCAAATGCTAGTCCTACAGTGCTTGTGAACTGCCTAATTTTCTTGCAGAAAAACTGAATCAATAAATCCATATTAATGACACCTTTAGATGAAAAAGATATTTTCTGTCTGCCATTTCTTAGATCATCTAGGGGGAAACTGCATACAACTTGTTCAGCCCAATGCTGTTATCAAGGAAGAAACATTTCTTATTAGGAACAGATTACATGTTGGTTTAATAGTAACAACTCTGGTAGTGGTCGCATTTCACTGCAGTTCTGATCAGGGGCAGATTCTCAGATAGAAATGTTGCTCTGGTTACCAGCCTGAGTCAGGGGCTGCTCTCCTGTCCCTGCATGTGTTGTGATGTCTTAGTTCTGCTGTATGGACACATCTATAGGGTCACTGCTGGGAAATGATACTGGTTTGGGCTCTGCCAGTGCTTCTGTATCTCTTGGATGAGTCCTGACTGCTGTCCCCGAGGACTGAGGGGATTTCCAGTTTCAGGATTCCTTTCTCATCCAAGTGTTAAGGTCTGTCCCTCTGACTGCAGGGATATTTCCTTAGGGTGCAGTCTTGTTCTTCCCTCCACTTCCATGTTACACCTGGAGCTGTAGCTGTGAGTGTTCATTCAGTAACTCCTGTTGGGGGTTCAGTCCCATGGAACTGCCTCTTTCCCTTCCCAGGCTTGTGTTGGATATCATCCTGGCTTTGTGCAGAACTCTGCACCGTGGATTTCCAAAGTATGAGTTAGAGCTGAGAATCTGGAACTGGGGCTGGACAAACCCATCACCCATCTCTGTGGACAATCTGTGGGGAGGGTGAGAGATCTTTGGGGGATTTTATGGATTCTCTTCCCAACTTGTTTGCATGTGAGACTGAGAAATCTGGATTGTTTGCTCCCTTTTGTGTTGCTCTGTGGACAGAGTTTAGAATTCAAGGCCATATTGGATGGGGCTTTGAGGAACCTGGTCTAGTGGAAGGTGTCCCTCTCCTTGGTAGGGGGGTGGAACTTCATGAGCTTTTAAGTCCCTTCCAACCCAAACTATTCCATGATTCTGTGAATTAAGAGGCTTTTGCCCAGTGTTAAACTCTAATTCTAGTTTTGTGAGCCAGCCCACAGACTGGTTTGACATGATGTGGTGCTCTGATAGAAGCAAACATGGTTCTAAGTGGTCTCTTCAGATTGTTTTATTCAGCACATGGATGTTTTGCTTAAAGGCAAAGCACAGTATGAATCGGTCTTGTTTAAATCACTTTTAAAAGAGAAATAAGTAGGACATCAGGTGCAATAAAAGCTAAATACACAATAACCTGAGCAGAATATCATGGCAAACCATGCTCCAGAGTATAAAGATACAGAACAATGACAACAGGTAGAGATTTTTTACAAGTACAGTCTTTCCACACTACAGAAGGCCAGTTGTGTGGTTTCCTGTGCTGATTTCATCTTAATGTGCCACATCAGGTGTTGCAAAGTGTACAGGCTGAGCTATCAGAACAGATCTTGGTACTGCTGAACTCTGTGAGACACAGGTAAGGCTGAAAGCATTCTTTGCCAGTTGTTGCGATGTTCTCTAATTTTTACCTGAAATTGGGGAGAATTTTCATTTGTGCCTGTTCTGCTCCACAGTGATGTTGGTGTTTATTTTGTTTGGATTTGGTGGTTTTGTTGTTTTGTTTGTTTGTTTGTTTGTTTTTAGTGGTTTTTGTTTGTTTGTGTGTTTTGTTGTTTTTTTTTTTAGTTTAGCTTTTTTAAAATTTAAGGTGATGAGATTAGGTAATTGTTGGAACAGAGGAATGCCTGGAGGATGTGATTGTGGGAGGAAATGAGAACTCAGGGAATTTAGGGTGTGATCAGAGGGAAGGGAAATAGGGAACATGAGGTGGGTTAGTGCTGATGGGCAGAGTGTGGCAAGAGTAGAGGGAGAGATGGCTCTTGGCCCCTTGGCCATAGGATTGGGATGTTGGGTTGCTCCCTATATAGGTTGTAGGATGCTGAGAATCAAACACAGGCCAGTATTTGCAAAATGTGAAATGTGACTCCCCACAGCAGCCAGAGCTGGATCTGGAGCCAGTGGCAGGGAAACACCATCAGCCTGGGGGGTACCAGGACCAGGGTGTGAGTGCAGAACTGGAGGCAGAATAGGTGGGGAAGCTCTGGGCTGGATTAACTGTTCCTGACCTGACAGAGAGAGCCCCAGAAATAACTCTAATAATAATAACTGAGCAACTCCATTCAAATGAAATAGGAGGGGGAAATAAAAAAGATAGTCTTAAGTCAAATGAGATCTTTTTGATGTTTGAAAGCAATAGACAACCCTGAGGGATTTGGGATACTGCCTCTCCTAAAAGCAGAAGGTACTAGAAAGGTGCTGAATAGACTTTAGGATGGCTCAGGGTTTTCTTAGCCTGGCACTGCCTGCACTATTGCCTGTACCTGTTGCACACAAACTGAATCAGCCTCTGCTCAGTTACAAAGTGCTGTTTGAAGGCCACTGACATGGTTTATTCCTACAAAAAGCAGAGGCACAGACTAAATTACTGCAGCTGAAGTTGAGTGCTTTACATACCACTGACTTGCACACAGAGTTTGGAAATGATTGCAAAGAGCATGTTGCTTCCTTGTTCCCAGTGTCCATCCCCTGAGTTCAGGGGAAAGCTTAAGTAAGAAGAGACTGACCCATGACATTAATTTCTCAATGTATAGAAGTCCTATCTGTTATAAACATCTTATTTCTTCAGGTACTGAACTTAGCCAGATGGATATTTCTGATGACTCCATGCAGCTTTTACACAAAGCTAGATTCAAATTATTTTGCGTTTTAGTTATTCCTGATGGTCAGATCTGTGGGTCTCATTAGTGATGGTTTATCAAAAAGAGATTTCTGTGGCTTTTTATGAACAGACCAAACACTACATTGATCAGTGTATTCCAGCTTAAAAAAATAATTAAATATTCAAGGATATAATACTCCTATATTACAATAAATAATGTAAAAGCCTTCATATGAGTCAATCTTATCAGGCAGCTGTTTAAATCACACTGTCACTGATACTGTGATTCCTTTTCATTTGACTGATCTCAGTGCAAGAGAAATGTTTACTTTCACCCTTCCAAAATTGTACTCGAGTTGCTTTATGGCAAACAGCATAAATATCAGTCTGTTCTTTCATTAAAAGGTGGAGGCATGGGAGTAGGTGTGGAACAATGTTGTTACCTGTTGGGCTTTTGAATACCTTTCCACAGAGATGACTAATCGAATCTTTTAGAAAACACTGACTTGGTGATGGTGACACAAAGATAAAGCAACAGGCACAAATGAGTGGTAGGGAGAACGTTATTTCAGTCTCTAGAAGGTAGTATTCCCTTTCAGGATTTGTTTTTCCCAGTAAGTTTCTTAAGCTATTTTTAAGCCACTCTGGATTTCCTTCTGTTATAACTATTTAAAAAACTTCATATAATTCAGTTGAAACTGTTTCTCATTCTGAAAAGTATGAAACAAGGCATCATGTAGAAGGCATTTTTCTTTCCTGCACCCTTCCTTCAGGCACTGCATTAAAAGTGAGCTGCTGTATATCTTAATAATACATACATATATATACATACAACTATTGTGGGCATTTTCCACCCAAAACCAGAGGTTTATAGCATGCACTGTCCCACACTCATGCCATAACAGCAACACACTATTTCTTTGAAAGTCTTTCTCATCTCCAGACTCCGGAAAGCATAAATGAGTGGGTCAATCACCGAGTTGCACATTATCAACACCAGGTAGGTGTTGAAGTGTGAGGTGTAGCAGATGCAGTATGGATTCATCGGGCAAGAAATGATGAGGATGAGGTGGAGGAAGAAAGGTGCCCAGCAGACAATGAAGACACCCAGCAATATGGTGATGGTGACAGCTCCCTTCATGCAGGTCCTCTGGTAGGGCACCCCTTCCACGGGCAGGGCTGCGATTCGCTTCACGTGCAGGCGGGCGAACAGGAACATGTGGACATAGAGGGAGGCCATGAGGAAGAGCATGGTAAAGAACATGGTGATGAGACACACAATGACAGTTTTGCTCTCTGAGTAGGCAATGAATATGATGCCACAGATGATACAAGCAATCCAAATGACCACAATCAAGGTTAAAGCTTTCTTCACAGTCATGATGCTGTGGTAACGGAGAGCATAGAAAATAGTTATGTACCTGTCAATGGCTATAACCAAGAGGTTGCAAATTGAGGCTACCAAAGAAATACAAATCATTGAGTCAAAAACATTGTCCATGTGCTGGATGAAGTGGTCATCAATGATCAAGTAGCCGTTGCTCAGGATTGCAATCATGACAGTCTCCAGGGCGTTTGACATGCTCACCAACATATCTGCCACAGCCAAGCTACAAAGGAAGAAATACATGGGAGAATGTAGGTTTCCATTCTTCAGCACTGCAAGAATGACAAGGATGTTTTCCAGGAGGCTGATGATCCCTAAAGTCAAGAAGACCTCTGCTTTTATGAAGACCTGCTCGCAAAATCCATCGCCACTTCTGCTGTTCAGAGTGGAGTCATTGAAGTCTTCGGTGACATTAAGCTGCACAGGCTGAAATGAAAATGCAGAGTGTGTGGTATTCATTGTCAGCAAAGGAGTTGAATTCACAACTGATTATGGACCTGCTAGAGCACAGGTTAAAAAGAGAAAAAAAGGGAGGAAAAAAAAAGAAAAAGGAAAACAAGTCCTTCCAAGCTGCTGCTGTGCATGTGGGGTGGAATCAAGCTGGACTTTTCTTTGGTCACTTTTACAAGTGGAAACATAAAAAAAATTATGCATTTACAGTGAGTTTTATGTCAGTCATACACTGCTTTTTCCTGTGTGAGACAGTGAGCTTCAAACCTCGCAGGCATCAAACAGTTTTCTCCGCAGGGAAAAATCGGCAGCAGCACATTGCTGGTTTTAGCTCTCCCGGTGATTAAAAGTAGGGAGTTTTCCAGTCTGCTGGGGCAGGTTTGTTGCCAGCATGTTGCAGCTCAGCGAAGTATCTGTTGCTATTTCGGTGGCAAGAATGGAAAAGAGAACTAAGGGATTTATACGTGCACGAAAGAAAAAACAACTCCTACTTCACCCTCCGTGCAGAGCATTGGCCATTCCAGAGCGAGCACCTTTGTGACTGACAGCCACAAGCACCTGGTGCAGCATCCCCAGCACATCTGAAACCGTCTGGCGCCCTCTGCAGACACCGAACGGGAGGGATTGGCTTGAAAATTCCTCTGAAAAGCGGGATTTTCATTCAGCAAAACTTTATGCCTGTTCTGGGCATCCGGGTCCTGCCCAGGGGAGGGATGGATCGTCCCTGCACCTCTGGGCACCTGCACTCGAAGACACATCTCTGATGGAGAAGTGAAACATGTGCTTTTCCTTTCTTTACTCTTTCAAAAAGACATTTTCTCCCCAACCACTGCTTTTACTCACAGGATCCCACTCTGACTTATCTTAACTGGGGTTGTACTGATTTAAACCTATGAAGGACCAGGGAGATTTTCATTTGTCATTAAGTATAAAGTAGATTTTCCTTGCACTTTATTCATTCTATGTCTCTCTGGTGAATTTTCTTAGTTTGTTTTTTTGATGGCATCTGCTGATGTCTGAATACTTCACAACTCGTGCTTTTGAGAAGTATTTTAAAGTCAAAGCCAGACAATATCACTTATAAGAATGTTTGAGGCTTGTCTTAGAGCTCAAAAAGTCACACGTCTTTTCCAGTTTCCTTCTGAGCCCACAGAATTACTATCATGCACACATAATTCAACAGCAAGATGTAACAAGTCTCAAATTCAACCTCCACGTGATCATTTTACAAGGACAATATTCAGTGCAGTAATTTTAAGTTGAATAAATGGCTGGGGACTTGCTCACCAAGTTATACAGTTAATGTTTTAAAGATCTTAATTGGTCTCTCCCTAAATTCACAGTGGTGTATTTTAAAGCAGATATCTTAAAAATATCTTAAAAAACGTATAGCAGCAAGCTATCTCCCCCATGCCCCTAATCTCATAGTAGGGAAAAGATATTCCATCTGTCCAAGTGTCTGGATTTAAGTCTTGAGCAGCTCTCTCTGTTTTGAGCTTCAGTTCCTGGTTTCCAGCTTTTTTGAGCTGATAAAGATAGTGATTTTTAGACATAATAACTATCACTGCCCTTGGAAATGTTGTTTTGCAGCTGAGCAGGAGCCCAGCAGGAGCAAGGCTGGGCAGATGTCCCTCCCTGCCAGCTCTGTCCTCGTTTACTCTCTTTTGAAGTGGCAGGTGGAGGCTGTGTCCTCCCAGGGCAAGCACAGGATCCAAAGGTTCCCATCCATGCAGGAGAGCTCTCCCTGCAGGGATAACATCCTTCTGGGCTTGGCTCTGGACTACCTGCTGGTGGAGGGGCACTTAGGTTTGAGGCACCCACATACACACCAATTTACAGGAGTGCTTTGCCATTTACATTCCAGTCCTGTGCTGCCCATCTGGACAGTCTCAGCAACATACTGTGATAGTCCTGTAAATCTCCCCTCCAGAATGCTCCATCCCTTGATGCCACACTGTCTCAAAAGACTACTACAGATTTTCCCAGCTTCAGCTGAGAGTAAGAAGTCATTAAATGCGTTGCATCATAAATTTCTGAATATATCTGACAGGAGGAATCAAGCTACCATTTACTCTGAGATGCAATTTGAAGTGGAAATTGAATGTTATATACCAAAGTGGATTAATGGCACTATCAGCTTTGCCATTAAATGCTAAAAATAGTGGGCTAGAGCCTCATGTATCTGATAGTAAGCTCAAACTGACTCTGAGATCTTTGCAAAAATGGGAAAAAGTTGCTTTTGCACAAAAGACAGCAACGTGTGAGCCCTTATTTTCAAAAGGTGTAAGGGGATTTCTCTGCTCAGCATTGGAAAACCTACATGATCTGAGATGTCACAATATATTTTGCAACCTATATAACAATTTGCTGCCCCTCAGCTGTCAGTTCCTGCCTCATTGCCAGAGATAGGGGTAGTGACTGTGACTATTGCAGTGCCAAACAGGGTGGCAGTGGATTTGTGTCCTGGACATTGCTACACTGCACCTGAGGGGTGGCAAATCACTAAAATGATGTTACACATTCATGTCCTCAAGCTCCCAGACAGAGAAAACCACTTGTCTTGAGTAGGGGAGCAGAGCTGTAGCAATTGCTGCAATCCAGGGCATATTAAATGAAATAGTAACTTGGTTTAGGTCCTCCCTTCACCATGACCTGGTGAAGAGAAGATTGGAGAGTTAGGGGTGTGAGATGTCTGTGTGTACTCCCCCAGTTTTGCCTTGTGTGTAGCCCCTTCCACCTCTTTTCCTAAGGCCTCAAGGGGAAAACCTGCAGCCTGGGATGTGCTCAGGGCTGTTGTCAGTGCAGATGCAGGATGGAACTCTTGCAGGTTGGGTGGGACCAGTCAAAGTTTTGGATCTCTGGGTTTGCTGGATCGTGGTGAGTCAGTAAGCTTGTGATACTTCAGAATGTTTCCTTACAACTCTGTTAATGTACGGGAAGTCCCATCTTCTATTTTAAATCAGTGACTAAAATACCCTTCTCACCTCTTGTCTTGGGCTCAGCAGTCCATCACTGATGTTCCTGTGCTCAGCCTTCTCTCCAAGTATTGTGAGAGTACATTTATTTGACACCAAGAGCAGGGTCCTATTTCAGCTGTGCTCTTGTTTATTCCCTGCACTCACAATATAAACCCGCTGTTGAAAACACCAATATAGCCTTTTAATCCCATGGTGTGCTGAGTGAGAGAACTCCTTGGTTGCTGTCCCTGTAGTTGTTACCAATTCTTTAGCTTGGATGGTTCAACTGAGGAAAACACTCTTCTGTGCTTTTATAAACAATAATTTAACCCCCCCCCAAATAAAAATTTTTAGCAGCTTGAAGGCCAGATTGAGAAAATGAACAATGAATTTATTATGAAAATATCTCACTAATTGTGGAGCCATTTCGACTCAATCAGCACCAGCATTTTCTTAGAACCGTATAGTGGTTTGGGTAGGAAGGAACCTTAATGCCCATCTCATTCCACCCCCTGCCACATGCAGGGACACCTTCCATTTGCCCAGGTTGCTCCAAGCCCCATCCAACCTGACCCTGGACACTTCCAGGGATGGGGCAGCTTCTCTGGGCAGCCTGTGCCAGGGCCTCCCCACCCTCACAGGGAACAATTTCTTCCCAATATCCTGTCTAACTTTACTCTCTGTCCGTGTGAAGCCATTCCCCCTTGTCCTGTCACTCCGGGACCCTGTAAATAGTCTCTCTCCATCCTTCTTGTAGCTCTTTTGTGTCCTGAAAGACCGCAGTTAGGTCACCTCAAAGCTTCTCTGTTCCAGGTTGATCAATTCCAATTCTCTCAACCTTTCCTCACAGCAGAGCTGCTCCAACCCTCTGATCATTTTGGTGCCTCCTCTGGACTCACTCCAGCAGGATTTTTGCATCTCAGCCTGTTCATGTCTCAGCTTTGGCTGTGCCAGACCCTGCCTGGGGTCTGCAAGGCAACTGGACAGACACCCACAGGTGTCTCTCCTCACTACACTGTACCTGTGCCCAGATTTGACAATATTTAGTGGCCTTTTCCTTTTAGAGTGAGTTTAGAGCAAAATGGATCTTTGCTGTTCTGTGTTCTGGGCTACTGATTGGAGCTCTTGCCAGGAAAGTGCAAGATCTAATTTCCATTCCTTTTTTTTACCTGAAAAGATGAGACAGCTTATCTTTTCATATATCATCAGCACAAGCCTGGATTTGTCAGGGGTTTGCCCTGTACTTTCACTGCTCTGTGAACCAGCAAACCATTTCATTACAGCATCCTCTGATACACCCTTGCCATCATATTTGCTTATCTGCCGAGGTCAGGGCTCTTCTTCCCTATCTGAGGCTTCCAAACTTAAAATTATTATCTAGTCTGAGAATCTGGTACTGAAAGTTATGTGTGCTTCATATTGAGCAGATGGATCTTTAGAAAATTTATGAGAGTCCTCAAAAAAATGTCAGGACAACCCATCCCAAGCCCATATAGATGAAATGGGCTAAATGCAGAAATTATTGGGATGTCTCTTACTGAGGATGCTTTTGTTCACATTCTTCCCTAAGGAAAAAAAAAGCTGTAAATAACAGGATATCAGCACAGTTTATGTAATACTGGCTGTGATGAAGGCAAAGATCTAGCTGTTTAAGCTACCAGCAGAAATGACCAATTTTCCTTGGTGAAACCCTCTGTTGTGTTTTACAAAGCAGTTAATATTGTAAAGCTTCTTTTTTTTTTAGTGTTGTTATTACTTAGTTGTTTCATCACTAGTGAAACTATTTAATCTTCAGGGAAAGGTAAAGTGAAAGTAACATTTACTGCTAAATGTGGATAATGGAGCTTTCTCAGAAAATTCCCTTGTGAGGTTGTTGAATGAAAAATCCTGTGTAATGCTTGACGTGAGATTAAGCTGATAATGGTAGATAAATGCATGTCACTTTCCTTTATTTTCACTCTTTTCCCACAATAGTTTGTGGCAGATAAAACTGGAAATTTTGAAGGAAATTAGAGCATGGTTGCTTCCATGTGTTTGCTCCCATGCAGCAGGTATTTAATACTCTCCTGTAGTTCCAAGTAGACAAAATAGTGAGTGAAAAACTCTTGAAGACCTCTGCTGTTTTATTCTTTATAAAAAAGGACTTAACAGATTGAATATTTAATCTTAGCAAAGTAAAGTGTGCTGGGTTTGAATTCTGTGCACATTTCAGGAGTGTTTTGGTTTGGAATATCTGTAAACATGTGCTTGAATTCAGCATCTGGGCACTTCAGGATGGTTGCTTAACTCTCTGCTGACCTGCAGAGTTATTCAGTGCTGAAGAGCTGCCTTGGTAGAGTTTAAGTTTTTGATAATAGAACACTTGACAAATGCAGCAAATGATATTTCAGATCTTCTTCACCTTTTAACTCATGAATTGCTTGAGTATTGACTTAGTTCAAGAGAAAAACCTGTTTACTATTTTTCACTGAAAACATGGAGGTATCACAAGTTATACTAAATAGCAGAAATGCAGTTTGGGATGTATTAGAGATTCTAAAACTCCAAGAAACGTGGAAGTAGGAGCCTCACAAGAACCTGGCTTGTGATGAAACTGATGTAAACACTCAGGTGATTAAGTGCTGTCTACTAAAATGCTGCCTTTTCTTTCAATGTCTTACGGTAACAGTCACAGACTGCAGAATTACTTGCAATATCAGGTATCAGGTGCAATAGTGAAAAGATTTCAATGTTGTTCCTCCAAGAAATTGTGGTTCATACTTCTCACAAAGCTAATGACATTATTTTATGATCTGAGATGAGATGTGACATCAGCTGAGGCCAGTGGAAGTTACATATGTGTGTACCAGGTTTCTGGAAGAGATTTTCAAACTGGAAGAGTAGATCCTCACCAGATACAACCAGCTGAATCCCTGCTGAAGCCAAGCATTAGGAGTTTGCATCATGTAAGATGTTACCCACCAAATTTTCCTTCAACCCTGGCTGTAGGAAAAAGCAGCAGTGAGGAGGCAGCCTGGCAAACCTGGTGATGAGTGAGGAGAAGGGACACGTGATGATGATTGAAATGAGGGAGCTTTCAGATGAGTATTTCTATAATTTCAGCCAGTTAACAGGTTATTTTAAACAGACTCAACTTCTGGACATCATCTATGATTTTCCTTCTCATCCCTGGGTAAAAGGAGACAAAGCAGACCTGATTGCAAAACACTCACCAGCACCTGCAGGTGCTTTGTCATATTCAAGGGATTTTAAGTGCTTTAAACTAATAACAGTCAGTATCAGTTTTGTTCTTTCCTTTACAGAGTGAAAGACAAGCAGACGTGATTGAGCCAGCTGCCTTCTGCTATTCAGCTTCATCAATGCCAAAAAAATCCCTGGAATATCTTCCTCATCTCCCTGGAAGCTCTTATCTTTATAAATCTCATTGCCCTGTGGGCTAGGGCTGAGCAGCGGGTGCATTTGACCTTTTAAAGCCTGATGCTGCTGACTGACCTCACTCCTGGCACTACAGAGAACTGTAAGACTTTGGAGACTGGCAAGCTTTCAAGATGATTTTCCTGAGCTGTCAGATGCTGTGGGTGGATGGATATTGGGACAAATTGTTCTGCTGATGCTTAGAGTGTCTCAATTTGTTCCTGTACTTGCAGTCCAGTGTTGCTTTCTCCCAGACAAAATAGTCGTACAAGAGGGACAAAAAAAATCCCACAAACAGAAAATTGGTGAAGGTTTTTTCTCCCTGATGCTACCACTTCTCACATGACAGAGATGGATTGTTTGCAGTGTCAGTCACCAGTGACTCCCAGACCTGAGAAGGGCAATGGGTCCAGAGAGTAAATCATATGAGGAGAGGCTGAGGGAGCTGGGGGGGCTCAACCTGGAGAAAAGAAGGCTCAGGGGGGACCTTCTCTCTCTCCCCAACTCCCTGACAGGAGTGGGGAGCCTGAGGGGGTCGGGCTCTGCTCCCAGGGAACAAGGTACAGGACAAGAGGAAACAGCCTCAAGCTGTGCCAGAGGAGGTTCAGGTTGGACATCAGGAGGAATTTCTTCATGGAAAGGGTGGTCAGGCCTTGGAAGGGGCTGCCCAGGGAGGTGGTGGAATTCCCATTCCTGGAGGTGTGCAAGGAATGACTGGATGTGGCACTCAGTGCTCTGGGCTGGGTGACAAGGTGGGGATCAGTCAAAATTTGGACTCAATGACCTTGGGGTCATTTTCCAACCTTAATGATTCTGTGAGATTGTGAAGTACTTGGTTGTCAGCCGCATTTCAGTGTATGGGATTTTCCTGAAATAGATGGGAAAGGCTGTGGGATGGGTGATTTTCTGGCTACAGAAGAGCTCTCCCAGCTGCTTTTTCCAAAACAGTGACAGAAGCTGTCAGAACTTATCCTTTAATTTTAATTACCAGTTAGGTCTAACTTCTGCCTTTCTTTTTTTGTTCAAGGATTTTCTGTTTTACTCCTTTTGTATTTGGAAGATACTGTTCTACACTTAAAAAAAAATTCAACTCCACTGCTTTTATCTGCATTTCTTTTGCAAATAACTTCCAGAACAGAGCAAGGCAGTCTTTACTTGTTATGGTTTGGAGATAACTGGGAATAGCAAACAACTCTCTTAAACAAACACACTGCTGGCCTTCAACAGTAAAATGGGACTTTAATGCTCTTCAGGGTTAGAGAGGTTTCAGAGGTTTTCTGGACTCTGAAATTTGAAATATGAGCCCGTTGTCTTGAGTAATGTCAAACTATGGAGTGTTAATAGGGAATATTTTCTGTCAGAAACAGAATCTTTTTGATTTAGAAAGCAAAACAGATTTGAAAAGCAAATATGATTCATGTAATGTTGTGTCCATTTATTATGGAAAACAGAAGAGACGACCAGTTATTCATACAATTTCTTCTTCCTTATTTTTTCTTTTTTCAGTTCAAGTACACAAGGCTATTCTCATATCTTTGTATTTAACAGTAATCTGAATAGCATATTTTCCTATTTAACACAAGACCAAGGGGATATTTAAGGTTTTGTTTGTACTGAATACTGTCTTGACAAGAAAAGGTGCTGTGATGAAAAGGTTCCCCTGTCACTCATCTTGAACAACTTCTGAAGGCAGAAATAAGAAAATTGCAGCTGAATTCACCAAGGCCACTTTTGTGACTGCTAAGAAACTTCCTAAAATGTTTTGTCTCCTTGCTCTTCTAGGCCAGATGCCAGAACCTTAAACCAGCCAAGCCTGACCTCAGGACCTCTCTCATTCATAGAAGCATTTTGTGTCACTGCTTCTCTAACTTTTGCAGAGCGAACCTTCAAACCCCTTCTGGTTTCCCCTTAATCTGGTTTTTCTGAATCTGAGCTTTATTATTCCCTTTGTTTTCTGGACTGGTTGTTACAAATTAATTTAGATATATATGTATACATAATAAGTGTGTCTAAATGCAATATATAGTAATAATATTACAAAGGGTTTTCTTTATGTGAGCCAATGCTGCCTTTCCTCTTCCAAGCCATGCCAGCTGGTATGGAAGATCTGGAGAGACTCTCTGCTGACAGGGTATCTGGAGATCTGTCACTGCTATAAATTTACTCCCTGCCTAGTGGGTTATTGTTCCTTCACTGGCTAATTAAATGTCAGGGCATAAAATACTGCTTTTACCATTTCACAGTGGAGATCTGAGATTTGATGCCTTATTCCTATATGTCAATTACAAGATACTTTTTTCCCCCCAAATATAGTTCTGCTTTCCCTCTCACTCCATGGAAAGCAGAGCAGGAAGCTCGTTGTCTGGGAGTCTGAGCATCCTGTATTCTCCTCTGTAGCTGGGCAGGTATTTTTCTTGTAATCTCTTCCTTCAATATCCCCATGAAGTGGGAGGTGATAACTGAACACAACCAAGCCCTGCAGATGTCCCTCTGCTCTCTCCATTGCTTAGCAAATAGCCTGATGATGACTAACTCACTGACACGGAGCCTGGAATTTTAAAAAAGCTTTTAGTAACAACCTGCCACTGGCTAACATTGGGGGCTTAGGTTTCCTAATAGCAGCTATGGCTGATAATACAGAAGAGAGTGCAGCTGAGTGCTTCCTACATTGTAAAACAGGGGATAATGATGAATAACTCCTGAAGGGAAAATCACCAGGGCTTGATTTAGCCCATTTCAGTGTTTTGTTGCTGCTGCTGCCCAGGGCTGTGCCCTCAGGCCTCTTCTCTTGGGGATGCTCTTCCAGAGACTGTGCCAAAAGGAGCTGCTCAAAGGCAAGTTTTATTTCCACAAATTTCCTCGTTTGAACACCAATTTTATCAATCATTTTTAAAGCCAGCATCTAGGGAGCTGGGCTGTGTTCTCAGTGTTGTGATGTGTCATAACCCCCACTTCAGAAAGGATGGCCTTGCAAAAGTGTTTGTTCAAGTTTTGGCGACTCACTGCCTTGGTTGAGCTTTAAATTACACCACTGAGTGCATAAAGGGTGAGGATTTTGGTGACTGCTTGGTCACCGTTCTCAACATTCCTGACTAAAGCCTGGGCACAGATGGACATCTGCAAGTGTAGCTTCAGCCAGCAACATCCCTGACCTGAGGCACAGACATAATGCCTTTTGCATTATTCTGACCCTGGCACTTGCTACCCAAGAAGGAAAACAGAGGAGGGGACTGTACTAGAGCTGTCCCAGTCTGGGATGCCATGACCAGAATAAAATGGGGGAAGGTGAGGAGGCAGCTCTAATCTATCATCCTTTTTAATATTAGCTTTTGTCAAAACCAAAATATCTGTTTTGATTGATGAAAGGTTCAAAGTTTCAAAAGGAGGTTGTGGGATAAGAGGCATCCTTTGGTCACAGAGCTCTTTCCAGGATGCAAAGGCCATCCTGGAGTGCAGAGGAACCTGATTCCTCGGACTCCCCTGTGCCTCATTAAAGGATGCTGCAACTATGTTTCACAGCTTTAGAAGAGTCATTTGACTTACCCTCAGAGCCCTCAGGGTTGCTTTGGCTCTCTCTTTGATTCCACAGCCAATTTCTTGCTATTTAGAAGCTTTCAGCGCTCGCTGCTTGCCCCTGCTGAGCCCCAGCCATTCCCAGGAGCTGGTGGACACCCTGGGCACAGTCACTGAAGCATTTGTCATATTTTCTCTCATCTCATTTAAACCCTCATATATAGCTCTTCGATTTTATACTGCTTTGATGGTGCACTTTTTAATAGCCTGAAGTTCAGGTAGTGTCTGGTGCCATCTTGTGTCACAGAGGAGTAGATATAGAGCTGTCACTTTTTACCTTGGAATAGTGTGTTTTTAACTTATCTTAACTTTCATGTGTGTCACTGAATGCAACACCAGTATTGACAGGGGGACACCACCAGATATATTCAGAGGACGAGACTTTTGCATGAAATATGTTTTAAGCAGTTGAAAAAATGAGTTAAAATATGAATTGGGGTAGTGTCACCAGCTTGAGCAAAGCTTTCTTGACTCTAAGGCACAGGCTGTAGGGGAAGCAGGAGTGATTTGCGCTGCCTAAAGGCCACTGAGCTTCAATTAAACTTGAGAGGAACTTTTCACTGCTTGGGTTTGTTACTTCATCATAATTTTACAAAGTTTTCCTTCTCAGGGTTGGCTCACCCCTTTCAGGTAAGTGATTTTACCTCTGTGCTGCCAGGCTGGATGGGGGTTGGAGCAACCTGATCTGGTGGAAGGTGTCCCTGCCCACAGCAGGGGGTTGGAAAGAGGTGGTCTTTAAGATCTCTCCCAACCCAGGCCTTTCTATGATTCCATGATTTCCTTTATTACTGTTTATTGCACACAGTGGGAAGTTAAAGGAAATTGCTCAGATAGATGAAGAATTGTTACTTTTAGAAACATGTGGGTCGTTGTTTTTGTCTCCTTGATGGTGACAATGAACCACTGTCAAAGGCAGAAAACTGCTGGAAACATTTTGTTGTTTAAAATTCAGCAGCTAAGTAGTTTGTGCATCACCAATTCACAGAGGAACAACTAATAGCTCACTGCTAATTACAGATTTCCTTTATTTATGTATCAAGCTGCCACTGTGCTTTGCAGCTGTTTTAAAAAGTGAAGAGTGAGAAAAGAATATTTGCTTTTATAAAAGAAGCCAAAAAAAAATTACACCTCCATCAACCAGGCATCGTGTACCAACTTCTTCATTTTAATGAGTAGATATATTATTTCTATCTCCTAGTTCCTACTCTATTTTTTCCTTTTCTGAATTCTCCCACTATTTACCAAAATGGGCACATTGAATGGATTCAAAAATTAACTCATATTGCCTGAAAAATTTTGAAACCCATATTTTATGGGAAAATATTTGTTTTATGATATTTCTGGTGAAACATACAGAAAATTTAAGTTTGCCACATGTCCAACCAGCCTGGCTCACATGGGCTTCCACTGCACAGCTCCAGTGCCTCCTTTCCCTGGTATCTGAGTGTCCTGCTGGGTTGGACATGCTGCCACTGTCCTGTCCAAGCCACCTCATCCCTCACAGTTCCCTCCTCTCTCCCTTGGGCTTTATTTCATAATCATAGCTATAAACCAAATAATAAAAACAAAGTGAACTTGAGAATTGAGGTGAAATTCTCCCTCTTAACCCTGCCAGGAAAGACTGGACCAGGTTTTGGGCAGGAGTCTGATTTCAATAGGAATAATTGAACATAAACTGTTCATTTTTTGTATTGAAATGTATTATTTCTGCTTCCAGTTTAAGAAAAAATTTGTAGAGACATAGAACAAGCCAAATTTGGTGGAGCTGGGTACCTTGGGAAAGATTAATGGGTGAGAATACTGCAAAAACGGGCAGAATTTGTGAGAGTATTGTGTACTGAGCATCACTAGATGTCACCCTCGACCTGAATTTAGTTTCACAGACTCGCTTGCTTGTCAGAAATTTTAATTTTAAATTACTCATCTTCTGTTCACTACTCCCACCCTTTTTTTCCCCTTGCACTTAATGCACAGGGGATCTTCCAGTTCAGTGGAGCGTAAACTGTTGTGCATCGATATTTTTCTTGCTTAAAACCAGAATTAAAATTAGGTCAGATAGAAATACTAGAATTTGCAGTACCATCAGTTTCTGTGCTAGATAATCCCTGAGGAAACAGCAAAACCAAAACACCCTGGCAGGGTTTCCTTCCAACATGTTTGGTTGGTTTTCCAGTTCCATTCAGACCTGGTTGCCACAGTTACCCATCATGAGAAATAAAGAGGAGGATGTCCATTTCAGCCCAAAAGATCTTCTTTGCTTCAAAATACTGGACTTTTGCTTATGTTACCAAGCAGAGGTGATTTTTAGGTAATTTATCTGATTTAATTATCTTTAATAATCTTTTTTGAGTTGCCAGGGGTTTCTATTTTTTTTAATTCTTGGCTTCTGCACTGAGCCAAACTTCAGTGAATTCAAAAAACACTGCAAGGGCTCTATTCATCCTGAAAATCTAAATAATCCCTGTCATATAGCCCCAAATATCTCTGTCTCTTTAAAAATAAAGACAATTATCATTTAGAGGTGTGAGAAGGACCAGGCTCACCACTCCTTCCTCATCCCTTGTCCTATCAGTGATTCTCAGTTCTGATTTTTGGCGTCACTGACTTCAGAGGGGGCACAGAGGAGCTGAAGGTGTCTCAGCTGTGATCTGGAGCTCCCTGGCAGGGCAGCTCATTTGGTAAATGGAGGGTGTCAGGCCCTCAGGATTGCCAAACTGGTTGCTTTAAAATAGCAACTAAAATAAAATTATTGAGAGCTCCTAAACCGTGAAACTTCTGTGGCAGGAGGAATGAGCTCACGGGAGGAAGGAAGGATGGATGGAGTACCAGACAGACAGATGGAAGAAGGCCAGTGCTTAGCCAGCTAATAACCATAAAGATTTAATGTAAAGAGCAAACCCAACATCCTACAGATGAGTTACCTCTCTGCTGGTCTCCTGTGCACCAGAAGTTTCTCAGCCTGATGTCTTTGTCCCTGTGAGATCCAGGCTGAGCTGAAGAGATTGTTGCAGTTCAAGGCACAGCCTCTCATTTGGTCACTGAGCAGCACATGTAAGTCCTTTCTCACGCCAACCCTTAACGTGAGGATGTTTATTATCCAGTATCTCAGTCAGTTCCTTGATTAACCTGGTCTAAGGAGTGATACAACTGCAATGTGCTTCCTTTGGAGTGGATGCTCTACCCCTTCTGGTCCTTTCAGCCTTTTCTTCCTCTTTGTTAGAAAAACAAACTGTTTTCTGTTTATTGCTCATCTATTCTCCCCCAGTTTTTTTTTTTTCCTGATTTGCCCCCAGCATGTCTCCCCTCATTCCTTTCTGCTGATCAGCACCCTTGGTATGCTGGTGGTACAAAGTCAAACCCCCCCTTCATGTGATGGAGTCACGAGGAGCTCTGCCTTCCTCTGTTTTTCAGCACCATTCCACAGAAAAAAGAAAGAACCCTTTTATAAAGCAGGTTTTAAGCAGTAATTTTCAGGTGAAACAAGTTTTCAGTGAAAGGCTTTGTTTTTTCAGCTCTAGGATACTTTCTGAGAGCATTCCAGCCCTGCTGGAACATTCATGCTTGAATGAGAGGCAAAAATGTTTCTATGAAGTTAATACTTTATTTATTTATTTAAACAATAATTTCATTCAACTCTCATTTTTTAACTTATCTCTTGATGTCCTTTTCTTAGGTATGAAAATATTTAGGAAAATTCTTTTAATACATTGAAAGAGACATAAACATTTTTTTTTACTTTTGCCTATTAAAAGCATATTTAGGTTGATTAAAAACATACTGGCCATAGGAAGTTTTTTTTTTAGTTTAACTTCCACAAAAAGCACCAGACAATGAGTTTGCACAGGGTTGGCCACAATATGCTATTGGAAAACTGCTGGGGATTTAGCATTTCAGAAAACAGGTAGGAAAGTCCCTAATTTCTGGCATGCGAAGTCACTCCCAGGGCTGAGATAAAAGGAAGCAGAAAGCTGGCACAGAGGTTCACACCTCTTGGCTGGAAGGAAGTTTGGAAAAAGGCATTTCAGAATTTCTATTAGTAAATCTGAGACAAGTCAGTCTTTTTAGCCTAAAACCCAGGAGTCTGAGATAACAGGGATTGTTCAGCCTGGAGAAGAGAAGCTTTGGGATGACCTAATTGTGGCTTTCCAGTGCCTGAAGGAGCTACAAGAAAGATGGAGAGAGATTATTTACAAGGGCCTGGAGGGACAGGACAAGGGGGAATGGCTTCAGACTGACAGAGAGTAGGATTAGATGGGATATTGGGAGGAAATTGTTCCCTGTGAGGGTGGGGAGGCCCTGGCACAGGCTGCCCAGAGAAACTGTGGCTGCTCCATCCCTGGATGTGTCCAAGGCCAGGTTGGACAGGGCTTGGAGCAACCTGGGCTAGTGGAAGGTGTCCCTGCATGTGACAGGGGTTGAAATGAGACAGTTGGAATGAAAGATCCCTTCTGACCCAGACCATTCTGTGATTCCATGAAAGCAGGTCGGGAGGACCCAGGTGGGAGTGGGGCCAGCCTGGGGGGTCGTGGTCGGTCAGTGATGGGCAGCAGCAGTTTCAGGTGGGTCGTGACAA
This sequence comes from Corapipo altera, assembly GCF_003945725.1. Lineage (NCBI taxonomy): Eukaryota > Metazoa > Chordata > Aves > Passeriformes > Pipridae > Corapipo > Corapipo altera. The sequence goes on along the minus strand of NW_020884893.1, from coordinate 4,562,400 downwards.
GGCAAGAAAGAATTTCTTTACAGAGAGGGTGGTCAGACATTAGAATGCGCTGCCCAGGGAAGTAGTGCATTCTCTGTCCTTGGAGATTTTTAAAAAGAGACTGGATGTGGCATCAGTGCCATGGTCTAGTAACTGCAGCGGTAGTGGATCAAGGGTTGGACTTGATGATCTTGAAGGTCCCTTCCAACCCAGCTGATTCTATGATTCTAAGGCACGGGCAAAAGGGCCTTGGCAGCAAACACACCTTGTGCAAGTACTAAAGAAGTCCTACAAAGTCATGTCTGACACCAGCTTCATTCCCTATGGTCAGAGTTCATGTTTTTCTGAAGTGAAACGTGCACTGCTGGTACAACACATTTACCTCATACATTGGTCAGACAATGCACAAAGTTGCACTGTTCTTCCACAATTATTCCAAAACCCTTTCCCCCATAATTTGCATCTTCATGATGTGGTTTATCGAGGAGAGTATTTTATTTCAGTTTATTCCAGCAGTGAATTTTCCCATGTGTTTGTTGCAGCACATGAGTCTGGCATATGTTTGGATCGATAAACTGAGAGGAAAAAAAGAAAATTACACCCGAGCCTTTATTAAAGGGAGGTGTAATTAATGACTTCAGATTAATTGAAAATGTTTTCTCTAAGAGTAGCAATTGAGCTCTATCCTGATTAACTGCTTTCTCTCAGGCTTTGTAACCTTGCAGAACGTGCTGTTCAGCAGGCAGTGGAGTGGAAAAGGCCATCTGATATCTCTGTAGAAACTTTATAAAAGAAACCTGTCATTTTCCCATTCTGAAATGTTCTGTGCTGCTATAATCACATTATGAAAAGGAGTTCCTTGGGATTGTTTAATTTAAAAAAAAATCATAGTTCCTCAAGGGCTGAGGACTCTAAGGGGGAATAGGCTGGTACTAGAAATTGGATTCTGAGTGAATTAGTTGCTATTTTATTTTAACCAAATGACTTGAGATAGCTATCAAAGAAACACATTTCCTGTGATTTCTTTTTCCAGTTTAGTAAAAATTTTCCATCTTCTCATGCTGGACATAGAATAGTCAGAATTGGGAGCATTGAAAGACCATCTTTTATTAAATATTCCTACAGAAGATCTGGGCTCAGTCAGGCCCTGTTAGATTATTGGCCTGTGTTAAGTTAACATTCTTTCAAAGAATAGGACTGACTTCTAACCAGTTAAAAGGATTAAAACCTGTTTATATTAGCATATATTGACCTTCCATTTAATTTCTACTGCCTTAAGTAATCTGAGAGAGTTAATTCCTAATCCTTTCTCTCCCATTTGTTTGATATTGAGGTCTCTCTTGGGTCCATTTGGTTCACTGAGTGTGGGTTTAAAGGCTCTTGACTGTGGGCTGCCAGAACCTGCCCTGAGGCACAGCTTTGAGGTCTGTGTCTGGGATGTTGACAACCTGCTACAAGGTGAATGTGTTGGCCAGCTCTGCACTGTGATGTTTTCCTCAGCTTGTCTCTGCCTTCCAGCCTGAATTTACCTCTTTTGGCAGGTAAATCAGTCCAGCTCCTCAGTGGGAGTCCATAACTACATCAGCTGAAAGAGCAGGTGAGATTTACAGCTGTGGGTGTGCTGGGCTGAGCCAGGGAGCACCCTCACCCCAAAGTGGTCCATTGGCACCTCTTCTGCACTGAACTTCTCAACTTCCTGTGTTTCTATTAAAAAGTTGCCTCTAGACCAACAGAGGAAGGAGACCCATCGTCAAAACGTTTCAATTCCTGTCACTTCTTAAAAACTGTGCTTTGCAGGAGATACTTCATAGCTTTTGATCTTCCCTTTTGCCTCCATTTGGAGGAGAAGAAATGTCAAAATATGAAGAGTCCACCTTCCAGCCATGTCTGTTAAGAACCTTTAAGCTCCAAATTGATTTCAATATGGTTTTGTAATGTAGTAGAAGCTACCTTATATCAGTGGGAAAACTGAGGTATATTTTCCCTGTAGCTACTGAATAATTTTTGTCATAGCCAGGGTTAGATTTCAGGAATGTCCTACTGGTAATTCCCTCTTCTAATCACTAGACTCTCTCCTCCAGTACAGATAGCAAAGGTAAAGTTTGAAATGCTCTTTGTCTTTACAGGAATCTTGTACATTAAGCTGCAGGTGCCTTTGTGCTTTCATCCAACATGAACATGTTCATGCTGGAGTTTGAAGATATGTTAAAGATTGTTGCTGTGCATAAAAACACTGCAGGGAAAACTGAGCACTGTATTTGCAGTTCCTCAGGCAAACTTCATTACATTTAGCACAAAATTTGTTTGGGCAATTAACGTGTTGGGTGTTCTGATAGATGCAATGTACAGTAATAAATCAAATTTTCAATATTCATGGCTTGGTGATTTCAGGAAGTCCCTAGTACATAAATATCGGTTCAGGAAAAGCAAACAAACAACTTGTACATTTTTTTTGTCTTTTCACAGAGCTGCCATGAGGAAGCAAAGCATCATTATTGTTTCTTTCAGTTCTCAGCATAAAAGGAAGTAACACTTAATAAAAGCCATTGGCTGCAAGATTTCATAAGAGAGAGAAGCAGGGAGAGAGAACGAACAGCGCGGTGTGGAAAAGCAGGTGTGATTCATGAATAAACTGTACTTTGCAACCCTGTAAGATACTGATGAAACAAATAGAATTTTCACAGACATGGATAATACAAGAACACAAGACACTTTTTCACAGGTAAAGGCAGAAATTGTTATGGCTTGTGTGAGAGTGCTATTTGTTGTGTATAACTGGAGAAGGCATTTCAGAACCTGAAAATGACTTTGTACTTTACTGGCAAGGAATTTGCAGTAGATTGTTTGATGTAATTGATTATTATGTGATGTGAGCTCAGACTGGTGGAATATTTCAGAAAGTGTTTGCAGAAGATGTGTATGAGACAATATTTTTCTGTGCTTTATTCTTAAGAAAGTTGAAACTTGTGAGGTTTTCCTGATACAAGAAGAGGGACAAAGAGATAAAATCAGTCTTCCTATTGCCATGCTAGAGAGGATTTATTAATATTATGTATTATCTGTGCTAAAAATTTCCATAAAGTAATTGGAGGGGAGAAAAAAGTGGTTTATATTATAGGCAAAAACAGTCTTTTGACAATCACAGTGGAATCTGAAGTGATTGATATGCCAGAATTGAATATACATCAGCTTGCAGCACTATTGGATTTGTCTGAGTGCCTGCCAGATACAGTCTTGTAGCATTCTACCTGTTTCAATACTTGGGTGTTTGGAAGTCTGTTATCTGGAGAATTGAGCAGTGGAAAACTCCTCTCTAAGTCTAACCAGGACAGCTGATGGGATGTATTTGCAGAGGCTCCCTGGTGTGTGTCCTGGAGCAAAGAGCAGTTAGGAGAAAGGATGATTGTGATGTACATGGGCTGAGAAGGTGATAGAAGGGTCTGAGTTATCCTGGGCAGCCACCAAGGGGGACTGGGGAGGATCCAGCCCTGTTTGCATGATTCCCCTTCTCCCTGAGTATGGGATGTCCATTGAACAGATTTTCTAGGCAAGACTTTGGACAAATCCAAAGAAGTTGAAGGGAGAAAATAAGTTTCTCCTGTTTATTGCTCTTTGGTTTGTCAAGGAGGAGGAAGGGACAGGTGTCTGCCTTTGGTTACCTCCACACAACATCAGCCTCCTTGGCCTTGGAAGGTTTGTGCAGGGCAGTGTAACAGGTGATCCAAACACTGAGTCCTTGAGCCTGACAGAAGTGAATTGCTGCACCTCAAGTAACAATACCTAAAGTGTTATAAAATTGCAGGTCCCATCTGGTTCTGTTCAGTGTCCTGAGGTGCTGGGATCTATTTGGAGAAGCTGTTGATGACAATGGGGTTGGAAAGGCAAAAATCCAGCCTGGGAGTGTTTTCCCTTTCTTTGTTATCTGAAACGTGTGTGTTCATTGCTTGGCACCAACACACAGGCACGAGTGGCAGCGATGAATCATTGCTCTTATTTCTTACCTCAGGTACTGCAGGGGAGGTTGGGGACAGCACAGATGTGGAAATAACCAAATGTTTGCTACCAGAAAGGGCTTTACATGAATGAGAATCTGGAAACAGGAAACCACAACCAGATGGTGCCACTTCTCACTCTCTTTTACTCCCCAAAGCCTGCAATAAAGCACATGTACAAAGCTCAGGTTGTACAATCACTAAAACATTTGCAAAACTAAACTGTGTCTGAGAAAAATGTGTGTTTTAAACTTTTTGTGGACTCCTTTCAGAACTCGACTGTATGTCTTTCTGAGGTTTTTCATGTAAGTCTTCTGAGAGCTGGGAAGATCAAGGTGCAAGGTGGAATGGCTGTCAGATCTTTTGCTTTCCACCTTGCCTTACTTTAATCAGCTACTTTAAAGTACTTTATCCCTATGACTTTCCCCTACAATTTTCGTTAGACTTTTTGTTAAAGGCCACCTCTCTTAAGTGATTGATTTTTTTTTTTCTCCCCAATTTTTATTTCCCTGATCTCTTCCAAGGTACCTTAAAGCAGATTTTCACTGTATCCTTACCAAGGGATCAATTCCATTTAAATAAGGCCAAATGATCTCATATCTTCAGATATGGATATTCATGAACATGTGCCCAGCCTTGGGAGCAGCTTTTGCAGCCTTTGAGATGGGCTATTTTTGAAGGACTCCAAACCAGAAATGTGATGCTTTGCTGATCTCTTGGGGCTTCTGATGTTTTGACTGTCCAGAATCTGCTCCTTGCAGTTAATGTCAAACGTAAACCAGTGTCTAGGACTTGAGACAGTTCAGCTCCCTTGGTCCTCCTGGCTCTCTGTGGGTTCTGCAGTGAGAAAAGGGTGAGAAGTGCTCTGTCAGTGCATGTCCCTTTGAGGCTGCACCTGTCCTTAAAGCCAGGATCACTTGGAGTCAGGCTAAAACATCAGTATGAGCATTCTGTGTGGGAATCAGAGCTCACTTTTCCTTGATCCATCTAAAAACACCTCAAAACTTGGGAATGTGTCTCTTTTACATTGCAAGGCCCAGGAAGGCTGCTCTGAATTTTCATGTTTGCCGCTTAGCAGGAAGTAGCCCAGTAAACAGAGGGTAAGAAATGCCTGTGGGACAGGGATAAAGCACATCCTGAGGCATGTCCTCCTCAGGCAAAGGTGAAGCCCCTCAGTTAAATTTCCTGCCACTGAGCCATTTGGAACTCCATCTGTCCTGTTTCATCCTCAGCATTGTCCAAGTTCCTGAAACTCGGAGCACAATGGATATTGCCAACTTTTTTTTTTTAATAGAAATTATTCCCTGAGTTTAAGAAAGGACTTTAAAACTCATCTTAAATAGATGTCCAGAGAACTGTTCCTGAGGAATCTGACCCTATTTGGAAAATGTAGTGTCCTTTTGTAGGCAAGTATTCAGAACATAACATTTATACAGACAAGGATCATACTCTGCTAAATCTGTTGGAGATTGAGAAAGAGAAATAGCCCACTTTTACCTAAATCATCCTATTTTACTTGGATGATTTATTAAAAAATCAGAATCCAGGGAAAAGAAAAAGTTGGGTCAGAAATTATACACGAGCAGGTGGATGCTCTTTGGGGATTTTCCATGAGCTCTCAGACTGTGTTTTGATCAGAGCATAATGAAAGGTTTGTTCATTAAATGTTCCGCCTAATTAATGTAAAATTCATGGAGACCCTGGATCCTCAGTTAAACGTGCATGAAATCAGTGTTACATTCTCTGTGTTGCACTTCATACTCTTTGCTTAGCAGGTGTTAACTAAAATGATCTAATAAACCTCGAGTATAATGAAATGAGTCTTGTTCAGCATTTAATAATTTTAGCAACCCTGTTCTTGCTTGATATGAATCTTTCTTTTACGAGACATTAGGGCACAAAATGAGATTGAAAGCCCGTGAGCAGAAAGATGCATGTTTTCCTCCAAAATGACTAGATGTTGCTGTTAAATAGTCCAAGATTAATTTGATTACCATGCTAATAAGCAAATATGATAATCCTCAATAGTTCTTATCACTGTGGATTATTTTAATTACTGTAGCTAAAGGCATAGAACATTATTATTTTAGTAACTAACTGAAGTATTTCTATGCGAGCCACCTTCTTTATTCTATTTCAGTGTATTTTGTATTACAGCATTTAAATTATACCTCAATACACGAAGAAATTGCTAGGTAAGTTCACACTTAAGTATTGTTTTGAAATCAAGTATAATTTAAAATATTCAGGACATACTGTGTGTTTCTATGGGGGAAGGATACTGAAATCAATGGGAGTTTTACTCTTGCACTGAATGTACTCAGTGTAAAACTGTCCCTGAAGGCTTTTGAAAATCTTTCTTTAAAATTGCACTTGCCTAACATGAAGGAGGGTTTTCCAGGGACCATCTTTGCATTGGAAATAAACACTCATAGCCTGGGTGAAGTTTTCTAAAAGCTTTCAAATCTCTGACTGCCACTTTCCCCTAAAAGGGACACTTTGAAAAGGAGTGAAACCACCTGTTCTTCTCACTCAGGCTTGGACTGAATAAAGTGCAAAACAACTGTGGAAACGGTGGTTCAAAGGAGGAGGAGGTTGGGTTTGGCACAAAGCCGGTAAGGCATCTATCAAAGCACCATCCAAGGCTTTTGCACCCCACAGTGTCCATAAATCTTTTTGTTTATTTCTTCTTAAAGATGCTTAGCAGTGGGAGATTGCACAGTTTCCCCTGGACAACTCAGTGTTATCCTTACAGTTTTCCAAACCTTTTTTGCTGTAATTTAAATCGTATTTCCTCTCATCCCACCACACAGGCAGCAACCTGCTCCTTTCCTTTTTGCAGCAGCTGTTTGTGTACCTGCAGGCTGTGCCTGCCCCAGAATTCTCTGGGCTCTGAAATCCAATCCTTCCTCTTTTCAGTTGCAAATCACGTTTTTCCAAAGCTCTGATTATTCTCATTGTCCCGAGCTGGACTCCTCCAGCTCTTTTCCAGGGGCATGGAAAACTTCACATCCTATTCCAGCCGAACCCTTTCTCAGTGCTGAGTGCTGCAGGATGATTGCTGTTTTGGCTGTGCCACTGCCTGGAACCTCGCTGAGGAATATTCCCTTTTATTCCAACAGCAGGACGTTTGTAACTGGTGTCACTCTGCAAGCTGCTCTAACTTCTGTGTCTTTTTCTGCAGAAAACATGTGCTTCAGCCAGGGCTTGTGAAGCTGGTAATTCCTGCTGAACATCAGGATTTTTTTTCCCCCCTGCTTGCTGAATTATATATTATTGCTTCTCTCATTTGTCAAGGCTGTTTTGTATTTGAATCCCCCTCTCAACCCATCTGCAGTTCTTGTCCACCTTTGTGTCAAAGCCGGTGAATTTAACAGCCAAAATCTCTAGCCAACCACTGGATCACTAATGAAAAACTGAGTAGTACAAAGCAGAGTCAGTCTCCCGTGCAACACCACTCAATTTATCTATTGAGTTTCCACAGTGAAACTCCAGTAATTACTTTCTGAGTGTCATTTCCTGACGAGTTCTCAGCGCTGCTGGAGCAGGAGGGTCCATGCTGGTCTGTTAAGTGGTGATCGAGGGAGAATCTGAAGTGTTTGCTTCATGTGAGACCTATAAAATGCCAGTTTTTCAGGGGGAAATGTTAAGGCTTTGAGATTCTTCAATATGGTGATATTCTCAATACTAAAAATAGATGAAGTAGTTGATATTGCACACTGTGCTATGCACGTGTCACTGGGCACCAGTTTACATTTTAAGTTCCTAAATATTTTTGGGAGTAACTCTTTGAGATTTCTTTGTTGTTATAATTGATCACTCTATACATTTATACCAATAAGAAATGAATTACAACAAAATATCTTCAGACTCCTCCAGCTCCTACTGAAAGGGATAGAATTTCCAATGTTTTCAAGGAAATCAAGCTACTGTTTGATGAATACCTTCTTCTTTGGATAAATGTTGACAGATATTATTCAGCCAGATATAGACCTGAACAAATAATGCAAAATATTATTACAGATGGATAATTTATGTGACGAATAGCAGCTCTGTTTGACAAATAATATTAGTCTGTCTCTAGGACTGGCTACAAAAGATGGTATTGCCACATCAAAATATCACATCAGTCACCTGTATTGATATTTCATGTAAATGGCAAGTGAAGGCCTTTCAGATACCCAGTCATAGGAAACAGCCACTCCCCTGTAAACAAATGGGAGCAGTTAGTGCACTCTGAGCCAAGTTCAAACCTGATGAAAGTGAATATATTAGGAGATGAAAGTTGATAACACCAAACTGGAACTTTAAGACAATCCAAGTTGTGTCCACTGCCGTTAAAATCTCTTAAATGACATGTTCAACATGCAGGTAGAGTGAGTTCAGCATAATCCATTGTAAAGTAAGCCTTTGATTTAACGAAAAATAAAAAGTGTTTTATTTGAAAACACAGCTTGGAAAAGGAAGTAACTGCTCTAAATTTCATCACAGGTCAATCACTGCATTACATCCCAACTCTTACCTTTAAGCTTCTCTACTCTACTTGCTTTGCAGAAAGTGTTGTGCACTGTAGCTGGGAGGCACTGAGTCAACAGAAAATCCTCAGAAGGCTTTACCTCAAAGACATTTTATCCTGCTGTTCTGGATAGAAACCAAAATCTTCTATTATTGAAAGCTGTACTAAAAAAACAGACTCCAAAATGAGTGAAAACATGACCTGGTGCTGGCTAAAAGATGTGTGTATGTTAATCCAGGATATTTCTTGCTGTGTGGACAACACTAGCATTCAGATTGATGCCCAGAAGTTGATGAGATCTCTGTAAAGCAACATGTAGCCACTACTTGACCTTTTTCTCTTGTATTGAGCCCCTGTGGAGCACTGACCCTAGAGGGGCTAAAAGGGAGATGCTGTGGAGCACAGAGTGTGAGGAACAGGCTCCCTCAGCCCAGCCCTCCCTTCTGGGCCCTGCACAGCTGGGAGCTGCTGTGTCTCTTGCTCCTTGCAGCGATCAGATGAGGATGTTCAACACTGTTAATGTTTAACAAGGACAAGTGTAAGGAATCCTTAACAGCGAAAAGCTTCACTAGACTTGAATAAAAATCACTCCTCATTTGCACAGGGAGCAGGATTTCTGCATGGCTTGGTTTTGTTGTCACAGGAAATGATAGAGCTGGGTGCACATTAGCTATGATCTTCTCCTAAGTGAAGCTGAAATAATGTCTCAGTGAGTTGTGCCAGTGTTTGCAATGATTGTGATCCTGTGCAGGGCTCACTGACAGCCATGGTTCTGGGTGTGCACGTGCACACATTCCAGGAGTATTTTTGCATTAGACTGCTGTCGTGTTATGATGATTCAGGCAGGATGGTCCACAGAATAAGGATAAGCAGAGTAAAAGCCATGTAGCTCAAATTCCTCTGCAGGTAGCGAAGGGAAAGAGTTGCCAGATATCAAGGCAGGTTGAATTGCCTCCCCTGGAGGAGCCCAGGTGTCTCAGGTGAGTGCACAGGAGTTCACAGCCATCCTGTGGCTGCCTGGGGGGTGTGAACCAGTGTGTATTACAGGCTGAGAGTCAGAAACAAAAGGCAGAGGAACATGTTTGCTGTGCTATCCTTGAGCAGTTACCCATATCCTGTGTGCCTTCCACTGCCTTGCTCAATCAACTGTGGATGGCTCAGATGATGTGGCTTTAACCCTTCTTTCTTGATTTAGTCCCAGGAAGGTCAGGGGACCTTTGTGGAGTCATTACAGTGATGTTTCCATGATGTGGAGACTACAGGCAGAACCTTCCAGGAGGTCCTCTGAGGGCTGCAGTGAGACTGTGCTGGGTAAATGGAGAGAGGTAGGAAACCCTGGAAGGGCTCATGTGCAGTGCTGTGTTGGCAGCTGCCCAAGAATAAGCCAGAAATCTTCTGTCTCACCGTTAAACACATTTTATACCATGCCTAGGCCAAAAATATAAAAACCTCACCTCTTGTTCCAGAGAATGTCTGGAGCCTCACACTCTTCCTTCAATTGTGAATGTTGATTTTTCTTTCAAATCAATTACGTGGCTGTGCTGAATTTTGGGTGGGTGATGAAAATTTAATCTGTGTTAAACAAGCTGCTTTAACCTGGCAGGTAAATGAATGCATTATTAACACAATCTCATGTATTTCCTTAATGTGCCTGCTTTATAATAGAAGCATTTAATTTTTTTCTAAGTTTTATGATCCAGCCTTGTATAAAAACATTCTGCTTGGGTGCCCCAGTCACCTTCTATCAGGTAACATAGCATAGACTGACTTAGTGGCATTTTGGTGGATATTATGACAAAATTTTTTTCCTTTTAAGAAAAAATATAAGCAAAACAAACACGAGAATAAACACTACAAAAATCGTGTCATGCTGAGAGAAAAGCCCTACAAATACACAGTGATAAAGGTCAGGATCTGTTACTCAAGTCTTGTTTGCAAGTGAAAATACCATGTTAACGTGTGGCTGTCAAAAACCTAAGTGAGCCAAACAGACTTCTGACAAATAATTTTGACAGTTCTCACAAGTTGAAAAGTGCCTTTTTTGCCTCTCTTGTCTTTTGAAATGTTTCCCTCCTGCTTACAGATGTGCAGAGAGAGAGAGAGAGTTAACTGAGGTAGTAAAACAACAGAGTGCTGTTAAAAATAACCTCCCCCAAGCACTGCCTTGTGTGCTCTCTGGGGAAGGGACTCTGTCAGTGGTCTAAGTTCCTAACTAAACTCTCTGAATTTGAAATACATAGAATTATTTGTTTCTCTCCTGTAAACATTGTTTTCTTCACACATTATCAAGCAAATTAAGAGGTGTTCCCTGTTGCTTTCATGTCTTGGGCAGAATTTTATTCTAGTCTAAAGGAGACCTCAGTGAAGGTAAGAAGAATGAATAGTTGAGTACTACACAGAGCCAAAGGTGCCTTCTTTTCTGCAATTACTTTAAAAGAAAAAATGTATTAAAAATTAAATTTGAAAAAAATGGTCATCCTGCTGCAAAAATCTTTGAACCCTTCTCCATGTAAAAAGGCCTAACAGGCAAAAATACTCTACAACTTCCTCTCAAGAGCTGCTATCCTGAATAAATAGGATCTTGCATTTTAAAGCTGGCAGAGCTTAGCCTTAAGGAAACTATATTTTTCAATCCAAATATATCCATACTCTTGTTTACTCACCCAGAGCCTGTTCAGTGGGGAATTATCTTGTTAAGATCTAATCCTACACAGTGCATGTGACGTTGTAAATATATGGCCGTTTAAAATTCAAATACTGAGTGTGGAGGTCATTGTAGGAAACTCCTGCGCCTCTGCAAGTGTGAATGAATTATCAGGCTGTTTTCCTGCTTCCCTCACTGTTCACATTACTGTTGGCAGCTAGGAGCTATGCCATAAGTTACCTTTATATTAGCATTGAAAATTCCGAGGCTTTAAAACCAAAACATTACTTTTACCCACAGTTTTATTTGTGGGCTGTAAAAACAGTGTGTCTGTCGGTCAGACACTGGTTTAGAAATCTGGTAGGTTGAAGTGTGGTTGGTGTGGTGTGGTTTAAATAAAGGGAGAGAACATGTGGATTTACCACCTCTGTGGTGGGACTGGTTGTTTTTATGTGCCCCATCAGACCTGTGTCAGGTGGCTGTGGTGCTTGGATGGGTGGAGGCGTTCAAGAAACACATCCCTGGAGGTGTCCAAGGAACAACTGGACGTGGAACTCAGTGCTGTGGTCTGGGTGACAAGATGGGGCTGGGTCACAGGTTGGGTGATGACCTTGGAGGTGTTTCCCAACCTCGATGATTCTGTGATTCTGAGAGGACCTTGTGCTGCAGGGCTGTTTAGCAGAGGGTGCTCTATCTGTGGAGAGATGCAGGCACAGGCAGAGCAGGGGCAGGTGCCTTGTGAGCTCCAGCTCCTTCCCAAGCCTCCTGCCCCTTCCTCTTGCTCCTGCACAGCCTGGGGTGGGCTGTTTGCCTGGATGTCCACCTGGAAGAGTTTGAAAAGGATGATTTGAAAGAAAGACTTTACGGCAGTAACTCCTCTCCTGGTGGTGAAGTCGTTCTCCCGGGGGAGGGGAACATTGGATGTTGTAGCTAATTGAGTAGTGGAGCTACTGGATAAAATACTACAAGTTTCTGGGCTCTGGTGGTAAAACCTACACATTCCTTTCCAATTCCCTATTCTACTGCTATTGAAGAACGGATATCACACATGGGAGCTCTTTGGTCTCTCTCAAAGGAAGGTTTATTCCTGCTACAAAGTCTGTGAAAGAGCTTTGCCAGTGGTGTAACAGCTGTAGCTCTGGGTCTCCGGTGACTCCACTTGCCTTTTGTCTTTGCTTGATTCCTGTTTGCCATTGCAATCCCCACCTGGTTCTCTCAAGAGTGACAGAAATTTGTGTGCAAGCTGGTTGGCAGCACATGAAGCTGTTTTGGTAAAAGAAAGGGGAAGTGTAACACCGGCTTGTTAACGTGGTTCACTAAGTTCATGTGACAGCTGCACCTCCTGCTACCAACAACAGTTTGCCCCCTCTTCACCCTGTAAATTTCAAAATGCTCCTGATTTTTCTTTCAAGTTATCTAGTATGCAGGACTTCACACTCAGGGTAAGACGCAGGAGAGCATGCAAAATTGATGTTTTCACTTCTTGCCAGACTCTCTAACTAAAAAAGGTTTCCCCGTGGCAGTTTTATCTCCAGATATTACCACCCCATCCCCTAAAATTGTAAAAGCCCCTGTGTATTTGCTATCTGGTGGACTTTTGCCAGGTTTCAAAGGGAGTTTCTATTTGCTGGGCAGGTTGTCGATAGAACATAAAATATAAACGAAATTGTAATTTTATGGCAGACACTGGAGCTGTAACTGTCATGAGCCCTCTGTGTCCTCCACATTCACATAAAAAAGCAGTCTCTAAAAACATTTGATTGACTTTTTTATTTTCCAGTTAAGCCAGGAAAAGATCCTCAAAATTATGAACATGGTGAAAAATAAAGAAGTGAGCATTGAGGGGGCTTTGCATTTGGCACAGAAGGAGGTGTATGCTGAGAAGGTAAGGTCACTCCCCTGATCTCTTTTGCAAGATATTCAAGTGTATGAGCACTAGGGGCATGTCTGTGCTGTTTTCAAAGGTACAATCCCAGCTTGTGCAAACACATGCACTCAAGTTTCTAACAAAATAGGACATGTACTGATGGCTGATGGTACCTGTGTCCTATGTAATGGATATTCCATGTAGATGCTGCAAGAGGGGCAGAACACCTTCCACTATCCCAGGTTGCTCCAAACTCCTTCCAACCTGGCCTTGAACACTTCCAGGGATGGGGCAGCCACAATTTCTCTGTTCCAGGGCCTCACCATGCTCATAGTGAAGAGTTTCTTCCCAATATCCCATCTAACCCCACTCTCTGTCTGTATGAAGCCATTCCCCTTTGTCACTCCATGCCCTTGCAAATAGCCTCTCTCTATCTTTGTTAAGGTGATTAAAAAGGCCAGGAGGATGCTGCTGTGCATCTCCATGTGGAATTCTTCTCCAGAGCCTCTAGAGCTGTTTAAACACTGTCTACTGAGGGAAATTTCACCTGAGAATGTGTTTGGATTTGGGTGGGCAAACGTCAGCCCAGTGCTGGATGTATTGCTGATTTCTGTTCTGTTTTTCAGGATTCCCAGGATTTGTTAACTGGATCACAATTTAACTTCATTATCTACAAATACAAACACTATCGGTGGCAGAAGCGAATTTTGCAGGTAACTTGAAAGATTGTCCCTTTTGGAGCAATATATAAAAATACATTATGCTTAAGTTGCCGGGTAAATATTAGGAGACAGCTTGAAAAAATCTTGTGGTTCAGCAGCCCATCAGAGAGGTGTAAGATAGTGAAAAAAATCTCTACTTTTTACACCAGAAGTATTCTGGGGGTAATATCTGACATTCCCTGTACTGAGGCCCCTGGGAGTGCTGTGAAGGGGACGTGATGATCTAAGAGGTTATTTCACCACTGCAAAACATGAGTTGTCCCATGGTGATGGATGATAATGGGCTCTGCCTGGGAGTTGTTCTTGTTAACTACCAAGAGTAAATGCATACAAGTGATGTAAACACACCTAAATATCTGTGCCTTTTGACAGGACATCACTTCCACTGCACTCACTAAAACCTTGGGAAAAAACATTCCTGGGATACTCAATGTGCATTTGGTAGACTGTGCAGTTTGTCTCTGGTTACTCTACCCTGTGAATCGTTTTTTGGATATCAGGAACCCTTAAGACTTTATTGACTTGCATGATATTAAAGCAAGCTTGTGTTGGCAACACCTGATGATGATTTGATTCCATGAAGTCAGGGACAAAGGATTCATGTTGTTTCCAGGGACCTGGATTTCACTGAGTTTTCCTGTAATTTTGACAAAATTTAAAAATTAGCAAGTCCAAATCACATATGCTAGAGGGTATTTTTTATTTACTACATCTAAACTGTAGAAAGTATAATCTCCTTATTTCCCTCAACATCCACCATGTTTTGGAATTAAAAGATTATTTCTTTAGACATAAAACTGATGGAAAAAATTGAGAGAGCTGTAGTAGATGTGGAAGTTATCAGTCTGGGAATCTGGAGTAATTTAATTTCAGTTCTCTAGTTAACAGCAGCCTTCAAAAGTCAGAGATAATAATGAGAATGGTTCTGCTTTGAAGGTTTCCAGCTATAAACAGAAGGCAGGGAAAGGCCACAGTGTGGGCATTTGGTTGGCATGGTCTGCACATGCAAATTTTTAACCCTGCAAATGTAGATTGGGCAGTGGAAGAAGAAGAATCTCATCTTGAAGCAAACAATTTTTAATTGTTATAACCATGAAACTGCACTAAAGTAATTTTATCGGCTATTATTACTCCATCTATTTGTACACATATATATGTGTAAAAATAGGGAGGAAGGGATTTTTTTAACTGGGTAGGTAGTAAGAGAACACAGGGGAAATGGTTTTAAACTCAATGAGGAAATTTTTTACTCAGAAGGTGGGGAGGCACTGGCACAGGTTGCCCAGAGAAGCTGTGGCTGCCCCATCCCTTCAAGTGTCCAAGGCCAGGTTGGACAGGGCTTGGAGCAACCTGTTCAAGTGGAAGGTGTCCCTGCCCATGGCAGGGAGTGGAATGGAATGTTCTTTAAGCTCCTTCCAACCCAAACCATTCTGTGATTCTGTGACAAAAAACTCTGTGTTAGGTAAAATCTAAATCAAAACACAGTAATATTTATATCAGAAAGTAATCCCTCAACAGTCCCCTCTTTTCCTGACATGGAAGCTGCTGCTATAACCACCCTCACTGCATTTCAGTGCTGGGGCACAGGCTGAAGGAGTAACTGAACCTCTGCTGAGATGGTCCTGCCATTAGTTCTTGCTACCACTGCTGCTGAATGGGAAGATTCTGCACTGGGTTGTATGAGACAAGGGGAATTTAAAAAGAAGTAATGTTTCAGAGTGATAAATTGATACATATTCATCAAAAGAGACAGGGAGACACAGCTGCATGGAATATCTGTTTTGTAACTAAAACAAATATTGTATGGTATCTTGATGATGGAATGTCATTTTTTTATCCTATGTATTCTGAGCTGTTCCTTTCCCTAAATGCCTTTGCATGGTGGTATT
The DNA here is from genome assembly GCF_003945725.1 of Corapipo altera. NCBI lineage: Eukaryota > Metazoa > Chordata > Aves > Passeriformes > Pipridae > Corapipo > Corapipo altera. Next base: position 4,546,791 of record NW_020884893.1, on the reverse strand, counting down.
GGGATATTGTCTTTGCCTTTCTATGACAAGAAGCGATGGAGTCGAGTAATGAAGAATCTTCTCTTCCAGATTGATTTCAACTCAAGGACCATTTTTAACATTGAAAAAGGAATTATTAAGAAACAGTTCCCTTTCTCTCAAGTCAAAGCCTGTGAAGACACTGAAAGGAGGCGTTTCACCATTGTGTTTCATGGGAGACAAGATTATGAGCTGGAAGCTGTGTCTCTTGATGATAAAAGGAAGGTAAGTTTTTACAATGCCATGGACAGATTGCTATAAATAACAGTTGATGTGCTGGTGGTACCCAGCAGGTCCCAATCATTGTTATGCTGTGCTTTGTGCGAGCAAAAAAGGAGAAATGTCTTTATTCCGTGTGTGTTTGTGCTCAGAACAAAGGGAACGGGAGTTCAAGATAAAGTTTGGCCTTAGGATTTGGGCACAGTTCACTGGGACTGGAGATATAAAGCCAGCTCAAGACATGATATGAAAGTGGATGCAGTTCTGCAACTACACCTGGAATGTAACCCCTCTGAGAGTGGATGAAAACAAGCAAAAAAACCCTGATGATGTGCACAGTTGAATACTAATTGAAACTTTCTAAGCACTTTTTATTCTCTGTATAAGGTATTTCTTAAAATGCCTGCTTTTAAGAATGAACAAGGTCATCCTGATGCTGTGAAAAGAAGACCTAGTAATTAATCTTTCACCATCAAAAGAAGCTGAAATGACACAATTAGCAGAGGAATGAAGTCTAGGTACAACTAATTGTTTAATTAAATGATACAGTGCTGCAAGATTTTGTATGAGCTGCTTCACTTTGAGATTTCAGCTCCTTTTGAGTTCTACTGAAACATGAGAAGTCAAGTCACGAGCTTTTCACCTGAATGCAGGTGTCCAGGGGTGGGCAGCTCTTGGAGTTTGTGTCGTTGAATACACCCTGCACAATTTAGACTGAGGTACAAACTTTAAACCTCATGGAAGAATTTGCATCCAAACTTCTGCTGTGACTCATTCTTAGGGGGCTTTTTTTCCTCAGAAGGATTAATTCCCTGCAAAACCCAGCGATTCACCCCACATGCAGAAACCTTTCTTCTAGATGAGCAGAACCTCGTGATTGATTAGCCTAATTTTGTTCAAAACAGATTATTAAGCAGAAGAGCTCAAAAAGGAACATGTATTTAGTAATAAGAACATCAGATATGGCCCTGTACAGCACAAAGAGCTCTTTAAATTCACACCCACCTTAATCCATAATATTTTCCACTGTAGCCAAACCTGAGGTTTCTGGCTTAATCAATCAGGTGCTACTTGGGCTTGAACTGATCTGAACAGACACTTTGTCCTAGATTACTTTGTGTATGAGTTAAAAAAGTAAAGTTAAGTTTTACAGTAATCCCTCCAAAACAAAATTGTATTCTCCTTACACTGATGGGTTTAGAATCTTGGGCATAAAGCCAAATTGCAGTTAAGCAGTTTAGCATAAATTATTTATTTTATGTTCATTTGTTTTACGTATTTGGCTGTAGCTTAGAGTGTTGTCTGTCATCTTTGGACTTGAAAAATCCAACTATTGATGTCTTATTCAAGGGAATTAACATGGAAATATTCTCTCTCTGCTGCCACTTTTTATCTAGATAATATACCTCCTGAGTAGAGTTTTACAGAGCAATTCATACAAGAGACCAGTGGAGTCCTGCTCTGGGAGACCTGCAGAATGGGATGTGATACATGAAGGGCTGCTGGATTTGCAGCAAAACACTTTTGCATCCACTGAATGGGTGAAGTATGAACTCTGGGCTGTGGATTTTGTTAAAATTTCTGATAAATGCATTAAGAGTTTAATTTGCTGATAATGAGTTAATTATTTAATTGCTTTTGAAAGTTAAAAGGTGGATGGCAAATCTGCATGAGATGGAAACATTAAAGTAAACTTTCAGTGCAATAGTGGTCCCAATAAACCAAAGTTCTGGTGTGTGCTGCAGCCTGCTGGGTCCATTAGCAACACAGATCTGTAATGGTGATGGTGCTCAGAGGGATTTAATGGTGGGATTTTATGTTTATATCTTTGTTTTCCCCTCCATTCTCAGTAATAAGGACAAGGAGACACTGGAGAAGTATAGGAGTCCTTCTAGAGAACATTGACTCACACTGGCCAAATGGCTGCCCCAAAATTCATAATTCCTTCTCATAATGTTCTGAACTCCCCTCCTAGGGGGTCACCAGCTATGGAGGCCTGATGGGGTGGTGGGATTGGAGACAGGAATCATTATCCAGTAGGAAATGGGCTGTTATCACCATTTCAGCCCCTAAACCATCCCAGATCAGCACAGCTTTTGCTTCTGCTTGTTCTGTTGCTGGATTAGTGAAGCAGCCCCAGTGGTTTTACGTACTTTGCTCCCCATTCCGCAGACAAACCACCCTTCCCTGAGCCAGCTCCTAAAATACCTGGAAGTTGCTTATGCTTCCAAAGGAGAGAAAGAAAGGGGGGGGGGGGGGGGGGAATCTGTCTAGCAAAACTAAGGAAAAAAATTTAACATTGTAATTATCTGCATGGAGCAATTATCTCAACACCCTTCACAGAAAATGATTTTAATTGTTTTTAAAAGGCTACGCCTGCATGTCTTGTAAACACTATCCTCAAGTGTGTCCAGGATTTGTTACCTTGCAACAGTTAACAAGTTTGTTAACAAACAAAAATTGATTTTTATTTATCTTGTGAAGCAAAACCCTTGTTGCTTTCTTCTTTATATTAATCCTTTCTCTTTTTTCCTTTTTTTTTGCTTTTTTTTTTGGCAAAGTAAATAATGGTGGAAGCATCTGGAGATCCGATTAAACTATAAGTCTCTGCCTTAAAGAAAGGAGAGATCAATATAACTGCCAGCTCCATTAAACAATTCTTATCACTTTGACTGTTTATGTGGGAATAGATGCAATTTATATTTTATGTTTAATTCTTCTGGAGCAGCTAAACTTATTTAAATTCCTCATAGAACACCTTAATCAACCAGCCACACCTTAAAGAGAGAGTGGAGGAAAAGGAAGGTTTGATAGAACTGTCAGAATGATAAAGAAAGGCAGAAATCCTCAAGAAAAATGAAACCACAAATGCTTAAATAAGAATAAAACCCACATACAGTAAAACCTCATCTGTTGTTGAATGGGGGACTTTTGTTTTGAGCAGCAGAACAGAATCCCAGAGGGGAGACTAAAGCAGAAGGTTCTGCTGAATCACAAGCTGTGTATGGTCAAGGCAGTGTTTTTCCAGGATTAATTTATCCTTTAAATAGGTTTTACCCAAATTTTGGCACGGTCATTTCTGATGGAAACCCTTGAGCCTTGTCCCTTTCCTGCCAAGTGACTTGTGGGACCAGCTTGGGTTCCCATGGAGTAACAGGATTTTTGGGAGGGAGGGATATTGGCCTATATGACTGGGAACTAAATTTGGTGACTTGTTTATAGCTTGGGGGCAGTGAAACCAGGAAGACACAGAAGCTCTGAAGCCTTGTCTTATTATGCACTGCTCAGTCACACAGGGGATTCCTTTAAAAGCTCATAGTCCAAGTGATCCACCCTCCCAAACAAACAAGAGGAAGAAGTGGAGTGGGAGGGACAGAGAGTGGCTAAAAAATTAACAGGGCTTGGGTGATTTTTAGTTGATGGTCAGATCTCTGTTTCAGCTCTCATTGGGCATGGTAGGCTGTTCAGAGTTGGTGTCAGTTTACTTATGTGTCAGATAAGAATAAGAAGCCCTCAAATAAGAATGTCTCAAAGCCTTTATGCTTTAGCATTGATACTTTTTGCCTGTCCCATGGAAGATGCTGTAAAAATGTGGAGATTTATTGATTTTAGGAAGTGCCATAACAAAAGTAAGGCTTGTGTAACTAAGTAGTCAATGAAGAATGAGCTGTATGTCCATTCCTTGTCCTTCAGGTACTTGGTGCAACTACGTGAAGGAGAATTGAGTTTATATTGCATAGGTCTGGGAGGAAAGAACAGGACTGCAGACCCTGGAGCAAACACAATTAATTTGTCAGGTGGGGATGTGAGTGTCAGCAAGGAGAATGGATGCAGCACCTTTTCAGTTCAGACCAAAGATCACAATTACTTGTAAGTATAGTTGGTAATTAATAATTTATTAACGCAGAAGTACTGAAAACAAGGTCAAGCAGCAGAGGACCTCAATGTTTCAGAATAAAATAACAATACTGGAGAAACGAGGCCATCAGAATGATATAGATTCCCGCTCCCATTGCTCTGCAGTGATTTGATGAGGATTTTCAGGAGGAATCAAATGTACCATATCATGAAACCGAAACACTGCCCACAGCAACTTGTCTAGTTGTCATGTCAGGAGCCAGGGAAGAGGAGATGCACATTCAGCTTGGTAGGACAGATGTGTGAGCAGGTTCTCCTTGTGCAACAAGCACAGCAAAGTGTAACAAGCTGTTCACCTTCCCCCAAGGTGGAGAGGAGGAATTATGAGGTAACTGCACCATAAAGTCAATATATGGCAAAACTTCAGCTCTCTAACCTTAGACACATAAGCAATTAACTTTGCCTGAAAAGGTCAGAGTCAGCAGCATTGGACTGCTTTGACAAGTAAAGCTGCTGAACATCATTCTGCTTAAATCAGAACTTTCTGTGGCTGTGTTAGTCAGCATGGTATTTACACTGCCTCATGTTTATATATGACATTCTTAAATTTCAGGTTTCGAATACCCTTTACTGTCCAAAACAGCAGGCCAGAGGATGTTGGCAAGCTCCAGAATGAATGGGTGTCTCTCCTAGAAAGGTACTGTCAGCTGGGCCAGGGGGCCTCCCCACCTCAGGAGGAATCTCAAGGATGCACCTCCCCTGAATCTGATTATGAGGAATTCATTGTACCTCTGAATGAACAGAAAGAGGAGACTCTGCACTTTGGTGTGAGTTCTGCAAGGACCAGTCTGAACAAGTCTCCAAGTCCACAGACAAAGCCTGCAGAGGGGGAAGCAGCCCCAGCATCACCATCTCTTCCACTTCCCATAAGTAGGGCCGAGGTACCACCAGCCCCTCCTGCCCTTCCACAGCCCTGCAGCCTCTCTCCAGCAGCAAAGAGAACCAAAGCCTTTCACTGGGATGTTGTTCCTTCTGATAAGGTGAGGATGAAACTGATGGTGGCTGTTAAAGAAAAAAAAATATTTATGCATTGTGTTACATCTATAGTTATAAAAGTACAACTGTGCCACAAAATGACCTTCTCTGTGTTTGGATGGATCAAAGTGCCTCTGTTCTGGCTTTCTGTTTACCCTGTGTCACTCCTATATTTTTAGATTCACAAATCTCTCTGGGGATCACGTGACCCGTGTAAGAAGAAAATTGATGTATCCAGACTCAGTGAACAGTTCCAGATCCAGGACACAGCAGTGTTTTCAGGCAATGAGCCTTCAGTGATTCAGCACATCATGTTAGACCGAAAAGTTGCACACAACTTCAGTAAGTGTGTTGATAAGAACTGTGTCCTCCTCTCTGAGCTGGGCTGAACACTGCATACGTTTTCTTTTTGTACTTCCTGCCATTCAACAGGCAATGAGACTTCTGGATCATGTTTTAATTCAATGCCCCTCTACTAATTTATAAAAAAAGACCTCATGGCTGAGTTGCTCCAAATGTGGTCCTTAATGATGTAGAGGTGAAGCCTAAAGCTTCTTCTCTTCTTGTACAACACATGTGGATGTGCCATTGAACTGTGGTGGTGTTGTCTTAGAGCAGACATGTGAAATCATGTGTGTCACCTGTGAAATCAATGTAAGACTGACTTCAGAGGCTTTTCAAATTTCGTGGGTTGTTCAGGTGAAGAAAAGTCAACAGGAGCAGGTTGAGAGCCAGAAGTTTGAGTGCTGTGCTCACTCTCCCTCCTGCATTAAAAGAAATTCGTGTAGGTGTAGTTGGGTTGGCATAAGAGATCTTTGAGGCAGCTACAAACCAGGTTTCAGGAATTCTTGACCTTCCTCTGGCTGAGGGCTCAGGCTGTGAATGACTGTCTTGAACAGGATCCTTTCCTCTCATATCACAGGATTCTACCAAAGACCTGACCTAGAACAGTCTTTCACAGCTAATGAAGGAGTTCAACACGTAGTTCTGCTCTTCCTAATAAAATGATGTAAAGGTCTTTCAATCCTTTTAATGAGAAGTGGTAGATATTAAAGGAGCAAGAGTAATTGTTCTTCAAAGACCACTCTGATTTCTGTTACAGAGATGGCTTTCCAAAAAAGCTCTATAACCTAGAGATGTTTCAAGAAGTGTTACATGTGTAAAGAATTTGGGGCAGTTAATTTTGAAGTTTTAATGATTTCTTCTCTATGAATATTAATAGGAAAGAATGTATTTTGGAGATCATGTAAAGTTTTAATTGGGAACTTTAAATGGGGATAACTTGGAATTATTGCATCCCTTGACTAACAATTTGAAGGGTTAAAAGGAAGAGAGTGATACAGAAGTGCTGCTGTAGATAAAAGGATCTTGTAATAGCACTTTTATCTACTAAATGATTGCAGTTTCTCTGAGGAAATTTCTTTCTTTTGGTTTGCAAATAGCACCATTCCTCCTTTTGATCCTGTTCCTCTTACAACTATTTTTTCAATGGGACATTCTACATCAGTTTCTTAATCTTATCCTTAAAGTTCCATCAGTGAGATTTTTGGCTTACATTTATTATAATGGATGTTACTTAGATCAAAAGTTAATTTGATCCTTAGAATTCTGATTAATCTTCCTGCAAGTGCTGCAAACTGCAGTTCTTAAATTAACGAATAAAAGGATGAAGCTCCAAAATTGCCAGTCAGTTAATATTTCTGGAGAATTTGAGTGGGTTTCTGAACACAAGAGAGAAATGAGAGTTCTGAGAGTAGATCTATACACTAAATTTGAGTCTAGTGTGTGAGAAAATACAAATAAAAGCTAAGTTATCTAGTGGGTTCTTGTAGACAAAATAAATTTCTGCCGTACAGAGAACAGGTATCAGGAAGAAACAAGAAAAACATCCTCAGATTTCCAGTGCAAAGTTTTGGGAGACACTATAATGTATATGTTAATCCAAGAATCTGAGATCTAATGGGTGAAAAACTGATTTAGGAGTCAAAATACCAGCTTCTGTGTCTTGACTGGTGCCTGTTTCTCTGTATGAGACCCACTTTCCCACATTGTATCCTTATTTTGCCAGGGAAAATACTTTGGCAGTCTGATGACTAGAATTTCTTCAGTGTCTTGATATCAGTTACTGAAAACGTTCAAGATGATTTTAAACGCTTTGTAGCCAGGTTGTGAAGATTTTAAAATCAACATTTTTCTGTGAGTTATTCACTGTTATGGTGATTCCCCACAACTGTTTAAAAGGCACGGTTTAAAAGGCATAGGGAAGCAATAGATATGAGGCATAAAAAGCACAAGAAGGAAAAAAGGAAAGTTCTGCCAGGCTTAGCACTAAAGCACAGATCTTGTAACAAAATTCAAAGGGTGTAGAGTGTGTCAGGGGAAGAATAAATGGTCTATACTCCACTGGCCAACAGTCTCCAGAACCATTAACAGCTGCCTCGGGCCACAGCAAGTTCCTCTAACCTGAAAAACTCTGTTCCTTTGTAGAATTGAATTAAAAAGAAGGTAAATCATACAAATCCTTCCCAAATTCTCCTTCACAATCCCTTTATGCTGCTCAGAGGAGTTCTGGTGTAACAGAGACTCCAGGGCAAGTCTCGTGCCAACAAGGGGAAGCATTTAAACATTTTCCCTTTCTCTGCTGCTGCCCTTTGTTCACTTCCTTGTGATTCCTTTTTTTTTGTACCTCCATCCTTCAGTACCAGTGAGGGAGACAGACAGTAATTAAAGAATAACTGGCAAGAAAAAGTGGTCTTTTTGGGAGCAACATCCTTACAAAATTTTACTTGCCTAAATAATGACCTTCACCTCTTTGGGGAGGAGGCATCTTATTTGCATTTTCCTGTCATAATGAATGTTAGGAGCCAGCCCTCTATCAGCACAGAAATCTTAAACATTACAAAAACTCTTTATCAGATTTTAGGATCTTAGGGAGAAGTGAGCACTTCTCTTTCCTAGTTTGCCTTCATTTTGGGAGTAAGTTTTCCTGCTGGAAATTAAACAAAGCGAGTAAACAAAATCAAAACAAATGGAAAATGTAATTCCTTTAACCTTCAAAATATTGTGCCAACTTATTGTACTGTTATGTGGAAAAAAATTATTTTAACTGTTGAGGTGAGTACAAGAGAAATATACAGGAGCAAGTATTGAGTACCTTCCCAAAATGGGATCTTGATAGTTCTGTCCTAAGCATTGACTATCTTATGAAAGAAATTTGTTTTTCCTTGACTACTGTTCTGTAAATTTAAGGAAAATACAAAGATTGAGTTATTGCTTTAATGACAGCAGCTGCTAAATATTTTGGGTTTTTTGGGTTTTTTTTTTCCTATTTGTTTGTTATGGGTTTTTTTCTTTCTTTCTTCCTTTTTTTTTTTTTTTCTAAATCTGATAAGTACAGATGAGATGTTTTGGTGATTTTCCTTCCAAGTAATCTAAGAATCCTTTTCCTCCAGATATTTTTCTTAAAAGTTTCCGTATCAAACCAAGTGAGCTGAAAGAAAAACTGTACATCATACATGAGGAGAGTGGTGGACTCACAGATGAGCAGATTACAGCACTAAGGAGGTAATTTGGGGGGTTCAATTGTTTGTTTATGTTATAAGATACCCTTTGGAGAAGGTAGAACCTTCTGCAAATAATGTGAAGCTCATGGATGGACTGAGATTTATCCTGACTATGGATATCAGGTTGCACACAGAAATCAGTCCTTGCAACTGAGGTTTTTGAATACAATCCCAAAATATCACTTTTCCCCATCTTTGTAGGAAAGGGAGTTGCAAAGTGACAGCAAATCCACCATGATTTTGTGAACTAGTTACAAAGAGCAGAGTTGGGAAAATAATAGCTTGTGTCAGTGAGCAGGTGTTGACTTGAGAAGACTTTACAGCATCTCTTACTACAGCCTTACAACCTATTGTGGGATGAGAAATGAAAGATTTAAGACTGGTTTGGAGACCAGGAAGGCAGACAAGTGTTAAAGGAACTTTATGAGGTGATGGGGTGTTGAGGATATCAGTATGTCAGACTGGCAGAGATTTGTGGGTTTAAAGCAGAATGCAAATTTCTGTATCTTTAGCAAAACTGAACAGAACTCAGGAGTGTAATCAAACTATATGAAATTCATAGGAACTGCATTGTATCTTTTTGAATAGTTTAAGACATAGAGAGAAAGGAAAGAAGTGGGATCCTAGAGTAGTATCTGTTATACATCCCATTCCTGATGTGGTACTTGGACCACTTTAATAAACATATTCATACATGAAAACTTGATGTGAAACTGTTTCTTCCTTCAAAATGAGAAAATACTAGAGTGTTTTGCTAAAGTGAGTTGGGAGAAAGATGAAGTTGACAAAGAAAGTGAGGAAGTAAATAATTGATGTTTCTACTTCTCATGGAATCAGTTTAATTTTGGCCTTAAAATCCTGATCCAAATCAGTACATCGGCGGTAATTTTAAAATGATCTGTGGGATCATCTGTGCACCTAGGAAGTGTTGTGAGCACAAGAAGAGACAGGTAACATAGAATTAATGTCATTAATGCACATGGCTTGTGCAGAGCTTGCCTCAAGTGTGAAGGGACATGGGCAGGACGCTGAATATTTGCATATTTTTTATGTCCCAGTGTTCTGGAGGACGTTTCCTTGCTGCCCCAGTGCTTTACCAGTTACACCCCACAGTGGTGCACAATTATGAGCTGGGGAAAGGTGCATGGCCCCACTGAGGGTGATGGAGCTCTGCTGCCATTCAAAAATTGATCTGAAAGGCTCCTTCAAAAAAGAAATCTCTTCCTGCAGCACTGCAGGTTCAGTCCAGGATCTCCACGTTGCTGAAACCAGTGTGACACCACTGAGATCCCTGATTTACAGCATCTGGGCTCCTTGCCATCAGATAATAATAGTAATAATGATGGCACTGAAGCTTGAAAGATCCTGGTTTTTTTTTCCTTGAAGTCTTTCTTTGAGAGCAATAATGCTGAGGAAATTTTTCTAGCAGTGGAATGTGGGAGAGGCATTGGATGCTGTATTTGCTGTATGTGCTACAGCTTCAAGGATTCAAGCTATGGGTTCAAGGATTCTGTCCCTGGCATTCTGATTTATTGCCAAAATCTAGGAATGCATGTACAAATCTTGCAGTAAAAGGGAGATAATTTTTTTCCAACCCCAGCGGTTTTAAATGTGAGTGAAATAAATGAGATACATCTCAGAATTAAGGCTCGGATTTCCGAGTGGAACATCAAAGGAGCAGACAGACATTCTCATGGAACATCGGCACTCCCTGTGCTGATTTAGGTGTCATGGTGGAAAACTTTACCTTTGAAAACTGTGGCCTCCAGTCGGTGGAGAACCTGTGGTCAGGACAGGAGTTCAAACAGGATAATCCAGGGCTGGAAAATCCCTCTCTGTGCAAATTGTTCCTGTCAGACTGTCTGAGCCTGAGCAGGAAGTCAAAATTCTACTATTGTAGAATGAAAAAATATTTAAAGTCAAACCCAGGATTACATTTTCAAGACTGTGACCTGTGAGCAGAGTGTTCTGCTCATGTGTCCAGTGGTGGGATATTATTAGAAACTTCAGGACTTAATGTGACATGGAAACCTTTCCGTAATTCTCTGAATGATTCTTTATCCTGATGTCTTAAAATCAATAGGAAAGCACTCCTTGTCTCTCTAAACTTATTTTTTTTCAGAGCAACGGGATTTTTTTCATTGTGCAAATTCCATTAGAGTTGCATTCATGTACAAAGATGTTTATGGAATGCGTTCACATATTCTTGTGCTTCATTTTTCATGGCTTCCATTGTTCAGAGCTTTAAGCTTTAAACCTCCTAGATAATCTGCTGGGTTTTTTTATATACATAAGACATCTAAACAATTTTATGGAATATCAGACATTTGATTAAATGAAGATATTTGCTGTCAGTTTTTAAAAATACGTTGTTTGAATTTGCTTAAAAAGTCAAACTTTTTTCAGTGATAAACACCCTTCCATTTCACAACAGTTAACTTATTTTTAAATGAGAATTCAATTACTTCTTTGTGATAAAGGATGAAAAAAGTACTATTTTGTAATCTGCTTTAATATAGATTTAATAATTCAAACCCTAGACATTATTGAATTGAAATGTCAAATTACTGACAACAGTAAAAAAAAATAAATCTTACTTCTTGTCCTGTATTTAACATGCTAAAATATTTGCTTTATTTTTTCTATTTCTGAATATATTACTTTTAATGAAAACGTAGAGCTACCCCTATGAATGTTTAATCACACTTGCTACAAATTTAGTAGGTTTTTTGAACAGAAAGAGAAGATAGACCTGAATACTTATTTAAGATTCTTTACACTCGTTCTCATATGTTTGCTATAACATCGATTTCATTTTGCTGAAGATATGCTGTGAATTCCCATAGTGAGCACTCAGACAGGCAGGAAGATCTCCAAAGGAGAACTGTGGTGATGTGTTTGTTTTTCCAAGTGGAGTCAATATTTGAAGACATCAATTTTCTAAAAATCTGTGGCCCTGGAGTTCTGACCCTGGAGAATATATTCCGTGGTCTTGTGCAGAAGGAAGGAAGTTGTGGGTCTGTGTTATGTGCTGTCATTATTTGAGCAAGTGAAAAAACCTGCAAAAGCAATGTTAAAGAAGATGACTGTTCCCAGGCACAGGGAAGGATTGCTGAGGTGTCTGTGCAGGGCCAGGAGTTCCACTGATTAAAGAATTAACATGCAAAGCATAAACCACACTAAATGTAAGAAATTCCAATGCATGGAATGGAATGATTGTTTTATGTTACAACAATACAGAATAAAGAGGAAGAGGACATTCAATTTTAATTCCTATTTTACAGATACATGCCAACAGCAAAAGATGTAGAAAGGTACCAGTCATTCAGGGGGTCGTGTTCAGAGCTGCACGTGGTTGACCAGTTTATGTTAGAGGTAAGAGGCATTAAAAGTCACCACATGCCATTTCTAGGGCATTCTCTGAGGTAAAACCACTGTTGTTTGGAACTTAAATTTACAATCTCACCCAGAGTCAGCATAAGAGGATTATTCTGATAATATTATTCTGATATATATTCAGATTATTCTGATAATATATTCTAATAATCAGAAGAGAGCTCTATGGATTCCTTTGCTTCTCCAAGTCATGCCTCCTCCCCTTGCTCCAAAGTAGGAGCTGATTTATTCTGAGCTAGGTTTCCAAAATATACAAGTAGAAAATTATATGTAATTAAACATTCTTGTTCACAAGAAAGGAGTGTCATTGATTTTAATAATGTCTGGCCATACCAGCATATTTGAATTTGCATATGCAAATGTGCACATTCAGGTGTGTGCCACAGTAAATCCACAGACCTCAAATAACATTAATAAATAAGCACAGAAATTAGGAAAACTGTAGTGTAGCTGGATTGCTCAATAAATTACAATGTATATGTGCATGTTTTGGTATAAACATGAGTTTTGATTCCTTTTCTGTTCAATTCTGTGCAGATGTGTAAAATCCCTCACTTAGGCCAGAGGTTGGATCTCCTGCTCACTGTTCGTGAGCTCCCTGAGAGCATGAGAGATTTGGAGCCTGTGAGTAACATGAGTCCTTCACGGTGTGTTTGTCATCAGAATCTACCCCTTTGATACTAGAAGGCCAAATAATCTCAATGCAGATCCTTTTTTTTTCTAATATGTGCATTTAACATCATCCTTATTTCACCAAGATGCAAGAAGCAGTAGCTGATGGGCCTGGCAATCCACAAAAGAGGGAGAAAAGAACAGGAAAGGATTTTCAAATTTTTTATTTGATGTTGTTAAACTTTCCTCTTTCTTTGACCAGTGAGAAGTGAATTTCACCACTAAAATTCAACTTCCTTTCTGGGGAGGTTCTTGCACAAGCTGAAAGACATAGAGCAAGTTTATTTGACCAGCATCTCACAGAAAATTTCCTCTTTGCAGAAGACTGAAGGAGAATGTTCCTCCTAAGGATTACAGGAGTGAACTGAAATATCAGGAACCAGAGCTCAAGTCCCTCTCTACCTTTTTTCAGGATGACCTAAGGGTGGGGGGATGCAAATAAACACTCTCATGACTGGACCTTCCTGTTCCAAGCCACTGCCTTCCCTGCCAGGTTTTGTCTATGCTTTGGTTCAAAACAAGTATTTTGACACGATTCTGCTTCTATGAAAATGTTTCAGAGGTTTTGCTCTCCTTCTGCATGGGAATGAAAACAAAATGTGAAAGTTCTGCAAGACCAAGTTATTATCCTTTGTCTGGCTGTGACTAAAACCATGGTGATGGTGGCCAAAGCTCAGAAGAGGAGCAGATGGAAAACACAGGGGAAATGCCCAGATTTCTGACCCTGCCTAGTGCACTGCCACACCTTTGCTGTCCTCCAATGAAGCCCAATAATTTAATATTTAGAAGTTATTAGATGCACTGTTTGATTTGGCTGATATTTGATGTTCATTGAATGTTCACTGATCAGTTGTCTAATTATTTTCTTACTTATGCTCACTAACACCTGTTTTTAAATCATAGAATATACACTTAAAATTCTATGGGACAACCTGAATACTGGCTTTCAGCCCTCTCTGGCCCTGAGATGTGCTATAAATGTTTTAACAACAGCTTTCAGCTCTCCTGTGTGTTTCCACCTTTCCCTGGTTTTAAGTTTGTGTGTTGGTGACTGACAAAAAGAGGTGTGGTGCTAAAAAAATACAAATTTCCTAGTGGAAAACAAAACCGCCTCTTTGTGTCCATAGCCTTAGGAGGGAGGTGGCTTCCCTGGGAAAACAGAATTATATTGAGTTTGATTACAGGAAATCATTATTCTTCCTTGTGGGGAAACTGTGCTAGGAATTCTGATAACAGTTTTCAGCTGGTATAAACAGAAGGGAGGGAGGTGGAAGCTGGAGAGCCCTACACTGAGCTCCAGGCTCTGCTTCCCCTGGTACCTGACATTTGGTGCAATCTGGTGCATTCAAACAGCAAAACACTTCTTCTGCAGAGGCATTTTAAGAGATGAGTTGAAGTGGTTTTGGCAGCCAGAGAGGATGTGACCTCCTTTTGGGCAGAGTCACTGTGCCAACACAGCTTTATCTGGGTGGGAGTATTTTAACTGGCTCTTCCTGAAAACCCCAGGCCTGTTTCCTTGGGGGAGTTGAGTAGGAAGATGTCCTTGGTGAGGTGTGACTTGCTTCGGGTGGGGACAGCGAGGCTTTGGCACAGGGGCCCCACGGATTTACCCACATTTCCAATCTGAACTGAAGGAAGATCTGTGTGTGTTTTTCAGCTGATAAACCAGAAGATCCAAGCCAGCAAGCAGCTCCAATCCAGCCAGAAGTTTGTTGCTGTTTTGGAGTACATTTTAGCCATTGGGAACCATCTAAACGAGAAGGCTGGAAAAGAGGTGGCGAAAGGATTTCGATTGTCATCTTTGGCCAAAGTGAGTAAATATTTTCTTGCCTTTAAAAAGCTTGTTTAACATTATAGTCTTGAATGTCTGTGATAAAAAGATGCATTTCCCCATTTCAGACAGCAGCACTGACTGGGTGGGGGCTTGGTGGCCTTCAAGTACCTGAAAGGGAGCTACAAGAAAGATGGAGAGAGACTTTTTCCAAGGGCCTGGAGTAGCAGAACAAGGGAAAATGGCTTCACACTGACAGAGAGGAGGGTTAGATGGGATATTAGGAAGAAATTCTTCCCTGTGAGGGTGGTGAGGCCCTGGGGGGGGGAGGTTGGTGCCTTCCAACCCAAACCATTCTATGATTCCATGAGTCAAAGTGTCTTTTGCAACAAGTGGTACATGGCCATTTTTAGGTAAAATTTCAAAGCATAATTTAAACAAATTAACAAATTGAAAGAAAGTGAAATTTCCTGTAATGTTTTTAAGCCCCCATCACTGCTCTACTGGATGATTTAAAAAGGGATGAAGGTGGGAGTTGTGATCTTCACTCTTTCCTGGCAGAGATTTGCTGTACAAAAAGCATCCTCTAGTTCTTAATTCTCTAATTGCCTCTTCACTGACCTACCACTTGTGTGACATTAGCCTGAGTTTTCCATTAGTTTTAAGCAACCTGCTTTCCCCTCTTCATCAGAATTTGCCATCAGAAAATGCTGCTGCTGAAAATAGGGTTTTTTTCCCCCTTCCTCCATCCAGCAGTTGCGGAACATAATTTTCTTATCCTAAAAAGTAAGAAACAGATACAAATTTCCTAAGCTGCTTGTGCCTTTAATAGTATTGTAAAATTATGCCTCATCTGTAAACAGAAGAGAGAAGGATTTTTACTTTGTTTTTATAAGATATCTTTCCCATCTGGAGACTTTAATATATGAGTGAATGATTTATAAGTCTAGTGACAATTCTGAAACAAAACTTGCATTCTTTTTTTTATTATCTTTATATATATAATGCCTGTAATACCACATCTATCATAATGAAAAATGCCTACAAAATCTTTTTCTGCCACAGAGCATCTTCCCAGATTCAATTAAGGAACTTTGCTCTCTTCATGAGCACAGCACACTACTTCTAAGTGGAAAGGAATAATGACTGTGGTTGCTTGGAGGTCCAAAATCAGTTGCAATCAATTAGGATAGCTTCAGTTTAAAAAGATCTGTGTGAATAAGACACAGAAGAACAAGGAAGGTCAAGGGATATGGAAGTGGAAAGCTGATCTTAATCAAGAATGTGTGTGAAATGGCAGATTGAAAAGGAGAAGTTTAATTTTGTTGTGTTCTACTCTTGTCAGACTTACTTGGGAACTATCAACAGCCCTGCTGTTCTTTCATTTATTTATTTATTTATTTTTTAAGGTGTAACAGCTCAGTCTGTCAATCATTGCTCTGCCTTATTTGCAGTTACCTCTGCTGAGGGGTAAAGAGAGGACGTTCACTTTGCTTCACGCCCTTGTGGAACAGATCCTTTTACATGAGCCTGATCTGGCCACATTTTCTCAGGAGTTGACAGAATTTGAAGCTGTTCCTGATGGTAAGAGGAGGGAGGGGGGAAAAATAATCAACAAATAAAAAAATGTAGTCCTTCAACTTCTGTGGAAACTCCCCATCCTCACGATATGAATGATATTTATTAACATGTCTTTCCCCCTCTCTTCCTTTCCAGCTTCCATGAAGGGCCTCAGTGCTGAAGTTGATGGTATGTAAATGTGGTCTCTACATCCAGAGAAAGGTTTTCATACATTGTGCAGTCATTTGGAACAGGCTTTCATTGCACTTCTGTAGTTCATAAAGAGAGGTAAAGGTTCAAAATGTTGAGGTGAAGTGTTGCTATGGTGATGCTTAAGCTGCCATGTTACCTAGAAGGAATTTAAAAAAAAAAAAGAAATATTAAAGTGTGTCCAGGTGGTTTAGAAATACAAAAAAAAATATATATACTGCCCATGGTAAATAGAGTTTATCATAGAGTACAAATGTTAAGTGCTGCAAATGCTCCATCGAAGTCACAGCTGTAGCAGATTCTCTGGGAGCTGGGAATGCACCAGGAGAAAACTTCCTGCAGCTCAGTCCTGGACTTCAAGAACTTCTTTGAACCAGACTGGTTTCCTTCTTTAGAAAGGAGTTCAACACCAGTGAAGTCGAGAGGAGGGAAGAGAATAAGGTAGTTCAAATGTCAGATTGGTTTGGGGAGATATTTACAACTCACCATTGAACAGTGCCATGAGATGGCAGTGAGCTCTTTCCCCCCGTTTCCCAGTGTGGGAGCTCCCAGGATAGCAGACCAGTGTTGTGCTCAGTGCCAACTGACAACGTTTCTCACTGCTGTATAGAAGAGAATTTTTGTTCTTTTATCTTTAAAGGAACCCTGAACTTTCTGCACAAAAACATAGGTTTGAAGTGTGTTATTTTCATGGTTAATCCCAATGCCCAGAGCCAGGAAAGACCAGATTTATGACCACTGCATTACCATGCTATCGACCTCTTCATTACTCTGCAGCGATGTGATGTGATCACATACTACTTTTTCCATAATAAAATTC
This sequence comes from Corapipo altera, assembly GCF_003945725.1. Taxonomy (NCBI): domain Eukaryota; kingdom Metazoa; phylum Chordata; class Aves; order Passeriformes; family Pipridae; genus Corapipo; species Corapipo altera. The sequence goes on along the minus strand of NW_020884893.1, from coordinate 4,529,669 downwards.
CCCTTTCAGGGTTTCTGCTTCAAAATAGAAAGTTAATATTCCTGGATGAACATATTATAGGCCTATATTCTCCTAAATATTCCTTGTGTCCTAAATTAGACATTTGCAGTCCTTTGGTCACATCTGCATACTGGTGAAATTCCTCCTTTTCTTTCTCTTTTGTTAGTTTTAAGAAAAGAATTGGAAAACATTATTCAGTGCAGGAGGCTTATTAAACCCAAGTCAATCAAGGCAACACCCCAGGAACTACAGTTCTGCAAGGAACTAAAGGTAAAGTTGCTGCAACTTTCTTGTGGGCTGGAGGTAAATGATGAGTAACCTGCTAGTTTGAGACCTGTCCTGACAAGGGAATCAGGAGCATTTGAGGAAAAGTGGTTTTTTATTCCCCTCTGAGAGTATTTCACAGTGTAAGTTGCAGCGTGGGAAGGGTTTTCAGGGTTTCTGCATCTCCTGCTTTTGCTTCACCAGATAAATGGGATGGAGTGGAGGAGGAACAGGCAGCCCCATAGCGGCCCATGACAAGCACTTTGCAATAATAGGAATTTTTCAGCACATATAAATTTGTAACGATTTCTTCTGCCTTCAGATAGAAGGGGAGATAGCACAGACAATCATAGAATCATTTAGATTGAAAAAGACCTTTGAGAGCATTGAGCCCACCCATAAACCTATCACTGCCAACCTATCACTAAACCATGTCCCCACCTACACATCTTTTGAATCCCTCTGGGGATGGTGACTCTACCACTTCCTGGGTATCCTGTTCCAATGCTTGATAATCCCTTCAAAGAAGACATTTTTCCTAATATCCAATCTCAGCTTTCCCTGGTACAACTTGAGGCTGTTTCCTCTTGTCCTATCAATGTTACTTGGCTAAAAAGACCATCCAAGAAACACCATCCAAGGCCATGCCTAAATTGTGATTATAGGCTGATCTAAAATGGCTCTGCTCATGCATCATCCAAGGCCATGCCTAATTTGTGATTACAGGTTGATCTGAGTTTATTCCGCCCTTGCTAGCTACAGAACTAGATGGGTTGGAGGACATAAGGGGGAGGAAGCTGAACAGGCTGTAGGAAGCCCAGCTTTGGCCAGGAGTCAGCAGAGGGGTCGATAACTCAGGCACAGAGAATTAATAACTCAAGAGCACTGTTGTGCTGGTTGTGAACTGGGCTAATGCCAGTGCAGGGGTTCTCCACTCTGGTGTGGACACGTCCATCTCTGCTGTCCCAGCTATCTCTGTGCTGAACTGCACTGGACAGGGTCAGCATCTGCTCAATCCATGAGTTTCCTTCTCCTTTGGAACACCTTGCCAGGTGCTTCTTCCATACATATTCAGCTGTCAAAAATACATAGATTACAAAGGAACCATAATTAAGGAATTTAACTCCAAAACTTAAGTTTCTAAGGTCCTATTTCTGCTTCCTTAAGAACCAGCAATTTGGAGTGTTTGCTTCACATGCAAAAAGGCCAAATGTGGTGGAAATTAGGACCTTCTGATGCTCATCTAGTTCTGCCAGTTTTAACAGATTTAGGTAATGTCATCAAATAATGGAGTTAAAATTCTCTAACCTTGATGTTTCTTTTTTTTTCCATCTTTGATGTCTTAATACTTGCAAGGAAATATGTGTGCTTGATGTAGGCTTCTCTTTTGTGAAATGTGAAATTTTTGTGACATGAAAATTTTGACTTGAACTATCTTGTTTTCACTGCTGTTTAATTCCTGCTTTAATATTATGCTCCTACAGCAAATTAAGAAGTTTTATTTTATTACAGGATTTAATTCAGAAATATGAAGGGGATCTATCCCAGCTGTCAAAAAGATGTGATGAAATGAAGAAGCTTTATAGCAACGTACTGGTACCTATCATATTAAAATGCAGTGAAAATAAATCTACATTTCTTTAAGAAAAAAAAAGAGGGGGAAGAAAGAAGTGGAAAGAAGCACAAGAAATTCCCATGTGCTTGATAGTCATACAGGTTACAGAAACAAAACCCTTCATCTAACAGCAGACAGAGGCTTTAAGAAAGGGGGTTGCTGAAATGCAGTGCTGACCTCTGAAACCAGAATAATGTCCTGGTTTGGGGACTGGGACATGATTTTAAGTGTGGTGGTTTTTTATCTCCTTTTTTTTTTTTTTTTTTGGGTCAGAGGGAGGGATTAAAAGCAGAGAAGTTCAATGATAAGCAAATGTTACACAGAAGATGCAGCCAGGAAGACCTTTGGGGACCTACCTGAACAGACACTGCAGATTAGAGAGATGTTTGACCAAGGAAATTTAATTAGTGATGTTTTACTAAAAGTAATATTGTAAGAATGCACAGGGGTTTCCTTGTGGCTCTTGCAAACTGGAATAACACCTCAGTTTAGGGCAGCAAGCCAGATTAGTCTGCAGCACATAGAGAACTCTGTCCCAAGCCTTCAAAAAAGTTGAAAACCAAGAAGAACATCTGAGACTCTTATTTGCATCTGAAGAGGATTTCATTTTCCATGTAGCTGGAAGTTTCCTCAACCTTTAAGCCAGCTCCTTTTTGCCTTCCTTTCCCTGTTATTCTCTAAATAACTTTTTTGATGTATTTCTCTCCTTTCGAATGATTTTTTTTTCCTTCTGAACAAGCAAAGCAGATCCTTTTGCATGTTTAAAAAGCATCAACAAATGTAAAGCAAATATAAAATAGGATGGGTGACCAAAGGCCACCTTATCATCCCAACAGCACTAGAAAGGTATAGTCCAGCTCACCTGGGATAGCTTATCTGGAATTGTGTTGGAGTAGCCATGGAAATCATGTTGCACATAACCCAAAACTCCACGGGCCTACCTTGATGCTTTTATATCCTGCTTATGAAATCAATAGTGACCTTGGCATGTGACATTTCTGTGGGATGAGCAGTAAGTTGGGGACAACTGCCTGTGGCATAACTGTGGGCTCTCAGCTCCTCACAGATGGTCATTAGCTCCAGGAAATGCCTCTCTCATTACTGTTGAACTGATGGCACACCATGGGCCAGATGTGCCAGAGATGAAGGGCTTGGAGAACCCAGGAGGTGCAATTAGGAACATACAGGCAAAACTATTAATCAGGTGTCACTGCTTAATGTTAAAGTTTTTGTGACTGGATTGTATTTGAGTGGTTTCTGGTACTGTGTTTCTGATTTCCAGGCAGAGGGTTTGCTCCTAAGAGCCGTTAGATGGTGTCCAGGTGGATGCTTTAAGGGAATGCCAGATCTACCCAAACCTCCCCCTCCCTGTATTTCAGCTGCAATTTAAAGTTGTGAAATACAACTTCATTGCTGTTCTGCCTTGGTAGAGCTGATCCCACCATTACAGGGGAGCTCTCAATTACAGCCAGGATCAGAACTTGGAGTCTCTTTTTGATGAAGCCTTTGGAGCATGTTCTTTGGATTTCATAGAATCACAGAATGGTTGGGGTCAGAAGGACCTTAAAGATCATCCAGTCCCAACCCCCTTGCCATGGGCAGGGACACCTTCCACTAGCCCAGGTTGCTCCAAGCCCCGTCCAATCTGGCCTTGGACACTTCCAGGGATGGGACAGCCACAGCTTCTCTGGGCAACCTGTGCCAGGGTCTCCCCACCCTCACAGGGAGGAATTTGTTCATTTTTTTGCCAATATCATTCACATCTTTTTTAAAAACTTCCTATCTGTTCACTTTTTTCAGATTAAAGAAGGAACAGGGAAAGGCTCTTTGATAAATTACTTTCTTGCCCAAAAATGTTTGCTTCCTTATGAATAATTTTTGTTTGTTTGCAAAGCAAAATGACAGAAAAGGGAAACTTTTTGACCTGCCATGAAATATAAACCATATTTAGGATTTCAATTCCCTGGAGATTTCAGTGAGCTCAAAGTTTTCTTCTTCTTCCTCTTCCCCTTCTTCGTCCACCTCTTCTTCCTTTTTATATTACTATTAACAGTAATGAAGGTATTTAACTTTTATCTTGCTTTTTAAAATTTCATTAAGATCCTGGACATGGTTTAGATTCCTTGGATACACTAATATTAAATATTTTTGTCTTTGAAATTTACAGGTAAAATTTGGGGAGCCACAAGACCTGGACTCCCAAGAACTCTTTGGATGGATATCTTCCTTCATTGGTGACTTTAGGAAGGCCTGTGCTGAAGTCACACCATAAGGAGACCTTAGAGAGAGGTGAGGGAAAGAGGAGTCCAGGAAACAAGATTTATTTGGTTTGTTACTTATTGATAAAAAGCACATAACCAGTATCTATACAGCAGAACACCTGATTCTGAGAGATATCCAGTTTATAATGTGTAATTTGTAAGTGGTATTTGTAGAATCCCGATGACTTAAGAGCCTCTCAGTTTTTCTGATGTACATGTTACAGCACCTTGAGATTCCTGTATATTTAGAAAGGAAACACTTCTGACATTTTGTAACTTCTCTTTTCAATCTTCTCCTTTGATACCCAGTCTTCTGACTCAGTTTTAACTATTATTTTCAATGAGTAAGTTTCTGTATGGTCTTCTGATTTCTAAATAATACTTTCCCAAGTTTAATAAAGAAATGGGGAACTGTTACCCACAGAGGAGACTATTTAACTAGAATTCTATTTTTTTTTTTCTGCTATTAAAACACTGAAGCCTTAGTATGGAATGGAGAAAGTATCTGGCTGGGTGTTTTGTTTTGTAGTACAATAAAATGGTGCTTTTTAAGGCTAATGTCATGTATTGGGATAAAATGCTACAGAAATCAATCAATATGTGAGATTTGCATTTGCAGGAAGACAAAAATGTCAGAGAAGCAAAATAAAAAGGTGTCACAAAGCATCTAAGTAATGGATATGAGAGGTGATTATCCATGGTTTTCAAAAGAGAAAATACTTCTGTTACATTTGTTGGCTTTTACATGTTTTTAATGAGAATAATTATCTAGAGCTCCAATAAATGAGAGGGAAAGGGGGCCTCTAAATGCAAAGACAAAATGGATGTTTTAAACACTAAAAGCAGAAAATAGCTTAAAATGTCATTGAAAAAATTTGGCATTCTCTTCACCAGTTCTGCAAAGAGTGTTTTAGAAAAGGTGTTTTACCTGATTTATCTCAGGTCTGACTGCCCAGGTCTTGCAGTGTTTGGGTTTTGATGGAAATACTGAACACTCTCCCTGACTTCAGTGCTAAAAGGAGTTGGGGCTAATCCCTCTGAAAGGGTTAGATGCACTTATATCTAAAAATTACATTATCACAGCTCTCTCTCAGCTGGCAGATAACACTGCTCCATATCCAGCATGTCCTTGGCTGCTCCAGATGGGACCACTGAACGTCCTGGAGTTTAAGAAAAGGGCCAGGAAGGAGCTGGGCACCCACCAGTTGGGTGCTGTGCTGTAGATTTTTAGTGCTGGTGTCACATAGGTAAAGGACAATCACCACGAGTGCAGAGACTCTTGGACACTGGAAAGGGGAGATGGAAGAACCCCAGGATTTCCTTTCTTGTCTCGGCCTCAGTGCTCCAAAGGACAGCACAAGCAGCAGCTCCCGGGGGGTTACAGCTGTGACTGCCAGCCCAGCCTGCTGGGAAAAGGTAGAAAAGTGTTCTTGCAGCTAATTAGGAAGAAATCCTTCCCTGTGAGGGTGGGGAGGCCCTGGCACAGGTTGCCCAGAGAAGCTGTGGCTTCCCCATCCCTGGAAGTGTCCAAGGCCAGGTTGGACAGGGCTTGGAGTAACCTGGGCTAGTGGAAGGTGTCCCTGCCCATGGCAGGGGGTGGGACTGGATGATCTTTAAGGTCCTCCCAGTCCAAACCATTCCATGATTGCAGCAGCAGCCAAGTAGCCAGTGGGACCCCTCATCTTTGCACCACCAGTGTTGCTCCCCTCTGTCAGCTCTTCCATGTCTGGACTTGCAAAGGGCACAATTTTGGCTTCTCAGTAGTCTTGTCAGGACTTTTCTCCCAGTTAACCACATGCAGTCATCTTTCTCAGAAGTAAAATAAAAGCAAAATTAGTACCTCTGATACTAATTTTATATAAAAATACTTACAGAAGCAAATAAAGGGATTTAATTTTACAGAAATATCGACTATATTTGCCTCAGGTCAGCATCAGATCAGTGAGATTTGGTTGACCCTGAAGTCAGTGGTATGTATCTGTGTATCAGGAGCTGCAGCTTACGCCCCTATTTCTGGGGAAAATGAAATTCCCTTTTAATTTCTTGCCTCTCTATCCCACCGTGCTCTATGCAGGACATGGACATGCACTGTAAACACTTGCAGGTTTTGATGTGTGTCATTACTGCTCCAAAATCTGAACTATCTTCATTTATATGTGAATCATGTAAAATAATCCTGAATACAAGAGCCATTTCCATGGTATCAAGATCCCTGCATCCCTGAGTAGTGTTCGTGATGGTCATGATAAGTTCCAGGTTTTTTCTACCTTGGCTCCAGAGTCCTGGGAAGTCTCTTTTAACCAAATAGATTTTTTTCTTTCCTTTTTCACAACTCACTTTTTTCCCCCAGTCTTTTTTCTCTGTTATTATATCTAACAGCCTGTGCTTGTTTTATAGCTCAGCTGGCATGGCCTCTTCCAATTAAAAATACATCCTGCATAGTAGTTGATATCTGTGTCTTTGTGTGAATATCCTGGAGCATTAATTAAAAAAAATAATGTCCAAATATCTTCTTGTCAAGAAGTCCTCTCCCCTTCAGAAAGGGAACTTTCCTCTGGAGTGGGATCTTTCTGAGGAGAAATGTTTCAATTTTCCCAAATAGGCTGTTTCTTCAGTGCCTGTGCGTTTCAGAGACCTCTTGATTTATATGTAAGATAAATAGACCCTGTTCTCTACCTTGTGCTTTGTTTCTTAAGTGTTATTTAGCATAAGGCTGGGTTTTTCAAGTCTTATCACTTATCACTGTATCACTAAGTTTTAGTGGCATAAAGAATAATAGTTTTTATACCTCAACATTTATTTCAAATTATTTAGACAAGCTCAAAATCTCCATATGGATGATATCCTTGGAATCCTTCATAGCAGATGATGATTTTATCCTGCAAACCTGTAGTCATAAAAATCTAAGCACTGGATGAACCTCTTTGTGGAAACTGGCACTATCAGGAGCAACCTGCAAGAGCTACAGGTTTATTTGTATATAGTAATATATTTGTAAATAATATATATTTGTATATAATAATCTGGATCATTTGTTTCCCTACAAAACTCACAGAGCTGACTTTTGGCATATTTTTTAATATGAAAGCTGAATGGTGGTGTTATAAGAAGTTCTGCTCAGTGAAATTCTCTCAATATTGAGCTGTGGGAAGTAAGGCTGTGGGTCAAATCCTGCACAGATTTTCCTTTCCTGGCAGCTCAGCTGGGTAAGACCTGCTCCCTGAAAAGGAAAGAAACTGAAAAGGAAATAGAAATCTGTTTTCATGCTTTGTTTCCCTAAAATGCATACTCCTGGTAGGATGAGCAGTACTTCAGCAGTAACAGGAAAGAAAATTTCTGTAGCTCACATGAGACATTGGTGTTGTTCAGCAAAAACATGACTCAGGGAAGAAACTCCCAGAAGAAATCCCTGACTTTATCCTGTCCAGAGTCTCAGTGTTTTCTAATCTGCCCCAGGAACTGCTGTGAGAAATGGAGCTCCTACAGGGACAGGTCACTGAATTGATCTGAGCTCCCAGAGGGGCCTGTGTTACACCTGCACCACCACTTACAAGGGGTTTCCAAAAAATAGGTTGAAATACAAATATCTTTCCACAAAGGCAGAAACTTCCCAGAGTTTCTTTGAACCAAAAATATAAAGAGTAGAGATTATCCAACACTAGACTCAGTGGAAAAAATTGAACTCCCAGAAAGGGACAATCATATCCTAGGGCAGTGGCTCAACTTTGCCTTCCAGTTTTCCTCTTTTTTTTCCCCTTTCCTATTTGAATTACCAGGCAACAGGCAGAGTGCTCCTGCTAATTTGTATAAATGAACAGTCAAAATAAAAGCTGTGGTCACTTGGAAGGTGTTCTATGCATAAAAGCCTTGATGTCACTTATGTGTGCTGGTCTTCTAGTTTGAATTCATGCTTTTCAATTCCAAACAGCAATTTTAGGAGAAGGGAAAAAATGGTGTTAAGACAAAGTGAATAAAAACGTGAGGTCTCTAAAAGGGAGACTGTTGGGCACTCACTGTACAACAACTAAAGCCTCAAAATGTTCTTAGAAAATGCTCCTGTGCTTAAGAAGTTGCTGCTAATGATGATGCTCAGAAGAACCACAAACAGGTTTCAAGCTGCTCATCTTAGAGAAGAACATATTAAAAGCTTCAAGCCAAGAGGCTGCTTAAAGAGCCCTTGGAGAGATCCTTCCCTGCCTCACACACGGATGTTTGGATTTGGATATTCACAGAGCCAAGATTTGATTCCCTGATTTTAAAGATGTCTTCAAGCTGCCTAAATGCTCAGGTAGTAAGTTTTCTCACCAGACTAAATGTAAATATTCATTTTTTCACTCTCTCTGCTCACTGCCCAAGGAGAATATCCCAAAAGGTGAACTGCCTACTTTCTTCCCAGAGTAACAAAGAAAAGGAGAGCCTTTGAAAACTCTAACTCAGACTTATGCAGGTATGAATATTTTGTGCAAATAATAATTTTATTTAGCACTAACTTGAATATTTCATGTCACAGCATGTTATTGCACCTGACACGAGATGTCTAAGCAGAACAGTGGGTTTGTTTGGGTGCACATTGAAATAATTGCAGGGAATGCTAAATGGCTTAAGCCTTTACGTTTGCTGCCTATTTACTAAGGGATGAATTTTGCCCATTGAAATACTTTAGTCAAGGGCAGTCAGCAGTAATTTAGCAACAAAACCCCATGAAGTAGCTAAATATTGCTTTAAGCTCATTTTACAAATAAGACACTTGAAACAAAAGGTTTCAGATGTAAATTTGAGGTCTCTGGATGCAATATAAAAATACTGCAGTGTGTTTTGAAGCATCAATAACTGACACTCTTTTACTTGCACAAGGGTAAATAACTGGTGATCTGTGCTCTGGTGATGTCACTTGCTCATAAGCATTGACCTAAAAACCCCCCAAACCCCAAAGGTTATTGTTCATAAAGATCAAGTACTGATGAGCATATTTATACCGAAATTCTTCTTGTAGCTCCTAGAAATTTTCCTGAAAAAGCTCCACAGGATGTGCCCTGAAATGAAATAATTATAAATAGAAATTTGCTCAACTCGTTTTCAAACCAGGAACTTTTTTCAGACAGTAAATAATTCCCAGATAATATCCCAAGTTGCTGTCATTAATACTTACACTGAAGTTTGTTGCTTGGAATCCTGCCATTTAAAACAATCTGATCTCTCACTTTGTTGTCAGGAATTAAGCTGATTAGGAAAATTAAACCCCATCCAAATCCCTTAGATTATGGATTTACTGAACTTGCCCTGTGAAAGGACAACGTGGCTGTGATGACTCTGCTCTCCAAGCCTTGGCTACAGTTGATGAAGCAGCTCCCCAGTTCTCAGACCAAAAGCCCCAAAAGTCATGCAGAGCCTGATTTTAGGTGCATAAATCCTCTCTATCCACTTGTCTCTCCCTGTTTGGAAGCAGGAAGGCTGTTCTGACACCCTCCCCAAAGGGCTGGAATACATGGAAAAATTAACTTTTGTCTTAAAGCTTTTTTATCTGAATCCTTTGAGATTCAGGTGAGTGCTCATTGGCTTTTATCTTGATGAACCATCCTGAGGAAGAACTTGGAGCAGCCATAGAGGAAGCTCCGTGCAAAGCAGTCAGTGAAATTTTGTTATCTGCTGAAAGCCAACCAGTGTTTCCAGCTGAAAATTCCATGGACTGGGATTGGTTTAATGCTGGGAAGCATGTTAGGAAATGACACGTGGAATGGAAGTCTTCGGGAAGGACACCCTTGCAAGAGCTTTGAGCTCGCAATGATTATTGAACACAAGCAGCTCTTCAGAAGTTTTGACTGTTTGGATGGCTTTTAAATTTTTCTTTCTCTTTTGCTTAGTATTTCTTCTACATATTTTGATATATTTTTTGGAGCTTAAAGGAGTTTTGGCAGAATCACAGGAAGCAGGAGGCTGGAAGGCACCTCTGGAGGTCATTTACTCCAGAGGAGGGTGTCCAAGACCATGTCCAGAGTGGGTTTGAATCTTTTTGCTGATGGAGAAGATGGATATTTCACAATTTCTTGGTGAATTTAACATTTCTGGAAGTTATTACCAAAACAAAGGCTGAATTTGGCCTCAGGAGCCTCATTTCCTTAAAAAATGGGTTAAAAAAAATGACGAGATTGTCACTTGGGAAAGACACAAAGCAGCCAAAGGAGAGAAACAGGGGGGTCTGATGGACTTGGTTCCTTAGCTGTGAAATATATGTATTGTTTTCTTCCCTGCATCTTTTTAAAGTGCTCACTATGACAAAGATATATAACAGATATTTCTTGTCCTTGACATCTTTGCTTGGGCAGAATCAGAAAGGTCTGGTTAAGGATTCCTCAGTGACATGTCCAGGAAATTACTCAAACTTAATGGAAAATTACTTTTAAAAGACTTGATCTTTTTCAATCCCAGAGGTGGCTGCAGTTTATCTATAAGGAGTTCTAGGTTACATATATTTAATTACATAATGTTGGGGCCCTTTAGGGTGAATTTGCTTCCCTTGGGGATTTTGAGGGGGTTTTGGAGGACTTCTAACCCAGCTCTTGCACATGATCATCTTCAGTGGAATTGTCTCTGTCCTTATCCATATATGATATTTCAACAGGAATATTTGGAGGAGTCTGCTATTAACATCTGGGGAATCACTGTTTATATATGGCTGTGTCTTACAAAAAACCCAAACAATAAAAGAAAGAAAAATTAGCATTGTCATCCCAACTGCTTTCCCTGACACATAATTTCTGTGACAAGAGCAGTTTTAAACATTTATAGAGACACACAAACAGAAAGCTGAAATGTGAAATTATTTAAACTATGTGTTAAACACCCAACCGAGGAGAAAAATGGGTTTCTGTTAGGATTCCATTTTAGAGAGATGCAGGAGAAGCACTACTTGGGCTTGCTGGAGGCAAGTAAACCTTGGAAGAAAGTCTTGCATTACTTTGCTTTGATTAAAAATCATCACAATATTTACCCAGATTCATCAATTCCCATCTGCTACAAAGGTTATGTTGCTCATACTTTTTGTTTCTCTCTAAATATGTTGCTAAATTATAGCTGAAAGTTATTATACCAACTAATGAAGTAGGAGATAAATTAAAAAAAAGCGCCAAGAATGTTTTCTTTTAAAATAGTCTATTAAACTTTAATTCCAAACACTTTAGGTAATGGTACAAATACAAGAGAAAGAGAAATTCAGTCCTGAATCCTCAAACAGGAGGAAACACAGAGACAGTAAAAGACTTGCTATTCCAGCTGCCTGTATAGTTGGTAAATGACACTGAATTATTTAATTTCTCTGACTGAAAGACTCATTTGCTCACTTTCTAACCCACATCCAGCAGTGAACTGCAAATATTGAAACTCAATAATTGACACTTTATGTTAAACGTTCTACAGGTTTAAGCTGCATAAATTACATGCCTTCCCTAAGTTAGTTCCACGGTTTAAAAATGTGTATTGAGATTATAATATTTGCCATCCAAATGACCTATTACCAGAACATTAAGTTGAGAAAAAGGCACATTGGTGCAGTTGACACTACTTCACAATCTAATTGTTTCCTTGACACCACATTAGCACAGTGTACCCACAAAATATATTCTACAGTTCAAGCTAAATTGACAACCAACAGATTGTGGGAGCCTTTGCAAACTCCGTCCTGAGCTCACAGTTACCACCTGGTGAAATGGGCTCTGGAGCCCAGAGCAGGTAACAAACCACGATCCTTCCCTCCTGCCCCAAGGGAAAGCTTTCCCTGCTAGGCTATTTTTCTGGTTTTCTGACCATATCATTGGATTTCATTCCATTTGGGCAAAAATCACACTTTTTGCCTCATTAAAATGCAATTGAAAAATCTAAGGCTGTCACACGGACCAGCGAAGTGCTTTGAAAAATTATTTATTTCATAGAATTGCACAAATGTATTGGATAAACTAGAAGAAAAATATGGAAGAAAAGAGAATTTCTTTCCTAGATATAAACTGAAATACAGTAGCACAACAAGAATTAAATTTTACTTTATAACAAGCTATAAAGCTGCAAGTACCTGCTTTAAAGGCACGTGAGTTGATTTTATGGTCTTAGCCCACCAAAGCCCTCTCTTTACAGGAGGGTCAAACATGTAAAGTAGAAATATTTCCTGGAAATATTTTGAATAAACATAAACACAAGACATACTACGCTGTGTGTGGATAACTTAGTGAAAATTAAAGACATTTACTGGCCTGTAGATGTTTTGCAAACAACTGAATCATATTGAAGATCTTTGAAGGAGCAAAAAGAACCTAGAGGGTTGCATTTTCTCTCATTTTCACTGTGATGTAAATCCAGACTGAGTCGATTTGACTCAGTGTAACAATGTAACTGTGGAATATTTCCAGACATCCATCAAGGAATAACTGCAGGACAAGCTGCTGGGAGGACTCACAGCATCTGCCCAGGAGTGTTTCAGACCCTGACTTGCACTTGGGCCTTAAGTGTGCTCAGCTTTGCAGTGTTGGTCAAATAAAAGGTCTGGCTGCATAAGAAATGCTGAATAAAGACCTCAAATGCCAATGCTGTCAGCATTTCTGAACGGTTTTACCTTTACACATGCAGGCATCCTGCTGACTCATTTTCTTAATCACCTCTAAAATTCACAGGGAATTTTAACATTCCGTTTCCTCAGAAGGCCATCAAAACACAAATTTATCATAGCAGAGTGTCAGGGAAACTAAAGCAGCCCAAGAAATATAAGTAGACAATTGTTTTTCATTGTTTTCTCTCTTCTGCTGCTGCAGAATTTTTAAAAAATACTTGAAGATGGGATGGATTGAGGAGAGGTACATTAAAAGAGGCAAACATACAGAAAAAGCTTACTTGAAAATCCAGGGAAGGTTGACTTTAAGATGAAAATAAAGCAAGGAAAAATCTAGGCTTGTTTCTGCATGTCTGAATTAAAGACCAAAAACTTCTGTTCATTGCAATCATTCCACATGCCCATGAAGATTTTATTATATTCCTATAGGATCTCTTTACATTTTATACTTATATAAATGAAGTGAAATTTACTTTCTAAAATATTTAGGGAATCTTCTTAAGAGCCTCTAAGCTCATTAGGTAGGTGAATTTGTCTTGGATTTGGCCAACAAACTGTTTAACCAGGGGAGAGCCACAGGCCCAGCTGTCTGGAAGAGGAGCTGGTCTGTACAGGAGCCAAGAGCCAGATGGAGACGACAGCCAGCTCAGGAGTTGCAATATCCACCCTGAAAGGATGTCAAAAGATGGGAAAAGCTCTGACCACTGAGCTGATAAACACAGGTTTGAACTGCCATCAGTATTCTGGCTTTGAATCCACCCCCTGTGCCCCCTCGTCCCTCATTAGGGTGAGCTCAGCACAACACGGAGCTGGGGGTTAAATCCTGGGAGGAGCTGGGGGGTGCTCAGCCTGCTCCCTGCAAAAGCCTCTCCACACTCAGCAAACGGAGAGCTCAGCCTGACAGAAGGGAAATATAATTAGGATAAAGAATAAAGAGAAGCAGAGGAAGGAGGGCTCCTGTTACCGAGGGGTTATAGAATTCATGAGGCCTCCAGACACCAGCGAGGAGCTCAAAAGCAGCAGAGGAAGTGTGAGGCAGATTATTTCTCCCTCTTGTAAGGCAAATGACTAATTATACAAAGCAAGATTTTTTTTTTTCAAAAGAGATTTGAAAGGTATCATGCAATATTGATACAGAAATTGTAGTTGATGCAGGTTTACAAGGCAAGTGGTAAAAGAAAATGTAAATGCAAACATCGTGTTTTTTCCTTATTCTCCCTGCGGCTCTTCCTTTTGTCAGAAACCTGCCTCAGTGCAGAAAGTTCTCTGTGAAACAGCAAAATTCTTCTAACTGGAGACAGCTTTAGACTTCCCCTTCTGTGTCCATTATGGAGAAGAATCTGTGAGCTTAATCCATCTGAATTTCCATTGTTGAGTATTGTTGCTATTAATTTTACTTGTTTTTCTTTCAAAGGAAGAAGAAAAAATAATCTCTGTTAGAGGGAGCTGGATCAATACTAAGAAATTCTTTGTCAGATAAAATAAGAACAATCATTAACCTTGTTGTTTATGAATGTAATGCAAACTCCTCTTTTCAGCTCACTTGCCCACAGCATCCCCAGCAAACTTCCCTCATTTTGCTCAGCAGTTAAATCCCAGCTCAACCACCCAAACAAACACTGTTATTAATAACCTTGGAGCTCTCTTCCTGCTGGGAGGGTGGGAAAAAAGGAGGACATGTTTCATGGTATGGTTCAGGTATTTTGGGGATAGGAACTCTTCAGTTTGTTTACTTAGGCCTGGATTTGAGGCTGGATTATGGATATTATTTATAGATCCAGCCTCCCTGGGAGCAGCACACGAAGATAGTTCATGGCCATTCCAGCAGAATATCTATAGAGACACATGATGTTATTGTACATAACAAAAAAAAATTATAACCAAGTTGTCTGGAATTACTGTAAAGTTTTAATCTCTGACAAATGGTTGATCTCTCAAAATTATCAGCATTTTCCAATTCCAATTGAAAGTTATGTGCATGTTATAAATAAATTTGCTGTTACTTGTGCAGAGTTAAGAGGCTACTCAGTAGCTTGAGGTGCAGAAGAGTTTTTAAGTACAGGACGTTGAAATAGTGTGGAAGTATTTGTACATTTGTATTTATTCACAAAATATTGTGGCACAAGAGGTTTCACTGTTTTCACACAGCTTTGTTTTGTAGGAGTCCTTCAAACAGGTGTTCAATCTTTTAATCTGGAGATCCAATTTCTACAAAAGGCACAAAGTTGTACTGCAAGTATTTGCTTAATTTCTTGTATCCTTTCCTTGCAGTAAGTGCAATTTCTCAGTTGGACTCTTCTATTCATCCTTTTTGGTGTCACTGAGTAAGAGGGTATTGATGCATTCCTAGAAAACAGTAGCATTTCTTTTTGCCTCTTGCCTAATGAATGAGATTCCTGAGTCTAGCCTTCTGAATTTTGGAGACTAATGCATTTGATGCTTGTTAAGAGGAATTTTGCCTGCTTTATGGCTTCTCAAAGGCTTTGCTGAGTTCTGCAGACTTAATGCTTCACCCTCAGTTTTCCACATCAACTGAAAAACAGTTCCAGCTCATTTACCTGCAGAAAGACTTGGTGTTCAGTAGAGAGGGGATTTTGGTGCTTTTTATTGCTACTGTTAGTCTCCTGTTGCTTCTTTAATTTGTTTTGTCTGTTAGTGCCCAGATTTATGGCCAACATTAGTTAGTGCACAGAGGTGAGGTGCTGAGTCTATATCCTGAGCCTCTTCCTCGACAGAATGGGAGGCAGCAAGATGCTGGATTTCTAAAAAATCATTTGCTTGGTTTCTTACAAACTATTGGCCCTTTGTTGATGTTTTGGATGGAACCTGTTTGACCAGTTCAGCTTCTGGGAGCACTTGGTCACTTCTGCCAGTCCCTGAAGTGGGTTGAGGTTTCACCATGAGACTGTTTCAAGTGGGACCAGGTGATGTGCAGGAAAGATCCTCTCTGGAAGACATCAAGCAGCACCAAACCAGTCATGGTTTTAATAATCTTGAAATATATGGGAGTACTAAGCTAAGGTTCCCACTCCAATCCTTCCAGCACACATCAAAAAAATAAATTAATAGTAGACAGAGGTTTAATCAAATCACTACCAGAAGCTGCCACGTGGCAGCACCATGAGGTGGTACCTGGCCGTGTTAATACTCAAAAAGCAGACAGTAAAGTCCTGTTGGTGATGTCAATGTGTGTGAAGGGTTTTAGGAAAGCTGCTTCCCTCCTGGCTGTGACGGGGAACCAGCAGCAGCGTGCACGGGGTGGGGGTGTCACACCAAAATTCAACCTGCAAATCCTTGCACAAGAAGTCTGTGTCCTGTCCAGCCCCAGGTTTAGGGGTTGCCTTTCAAGCAGGTTGTAGTGCTTTCCTCCTCCTCCTTCTGAAAATAGGGGACGTTGCAATGCTCTGGTGCTTTCCCTTCGGCTTTGTAGCTGCTTAAAAAGTTGCCTGGGAGGACTGGAGTGTGTGTATGAGTAGGGGGTAGTTCCAAGGGGAGGGTCGCTAGTAAGGAAGCGTCCTATGTGCCCGGCTAGGTGAGAGCTGGGCAGGTTTGTTATGACATAACTACTGGAGGGGGGTGGGGTGGGGTGGAATTTGTGGCAGAGAGAGCGGGGGAAGAGAGAGAGAGAGAGAAGTGGAGTCTGCAGCACCCTGTCAGTGCTATCAGAGATAGGATCTGGCAGCTTTGGGTTGAGCTACCACCTCTCCGCTCCACCACTCCGAGCATCCTGGATCTCCAGCTAGAAGGGGAGAGGGAGCCTAGCAGCGGCGATCATGGCAACGTCAAATGGCTTTATTTCTTCGCGACCTCTCGTTTCTCTCTCTCATCAATAATTCACCTGAGGGCTTTTGTTTTCCCCACTACCCCTTCTCACTCTCTTTTTTTGATGCGGGAAGGGGGCCCCGGCCAGCGTGTATTTTGTCCGGCAGCTTTTCGAGGCGTGTTTTAAAGAGCTCGCGAAAGGACCCGGGAAGAGAAAAAAAGAAGAGAAGGGGAAAAAAAAAAAAATAAAAAAAAAAAGAACGGCACAAAGTGGTGGCGGGGGGAGGAGGAGGAGAAGAGCGGGAGAGGAGAGAAGAGCAGGAGAGGAGAGAAGAGACGGAGGGGAGAGAAGAGACGGAGGGGAGAAGGCGGCGGAGAGAAGACTTTGAGCGCGGCGGGCGCGGTGCGGGTGCGGTGCCGGGCGCGGTGGCCGGAGCGGGGCGCGGAGCGGCGGCGCGGGCGGCCGCGGGTGCGGACCATGGGCTGGCGGCTGCTGCCCGCCGTCCTGCTCGCCCTGGCGCTGGGCGGCCCCGCCGCGTGGGCGCAGAACGACACGGAGCCCATCGTGCTGGAGGGCAAGTGCCTGGTGGTCTGCGACTCCAACCCGGCCCCCGACGCCAAGGGCTCGTCCTCGTCCCCGCTGGGCATCTCCGTGCGCGCCGCCAACTCCAAGGTCGCCTTCTCGGCCGTGCGGAGCACCAACCACGAGCCCTCCGAGATGAGCAACAAGACGCGCATCATCTACTTCGACCAGGTGAGCGGCGGCGCCCCGGGGCATCCCCGCGGGGCCGGTGCCTTCCCCGCGAACCTCAACAGGTGCCGCCGCTTCCCTAAATTCCCGCACAAAGTTGGGGTGCAGGGGCGGCTGCTGCGGGCACCCCTGGAGCGAAGGGGCCGGGCAGGGGGGAGCTGGAGGAGCTGCAGTAGTGCCGCGGTTGCCCCCCGGGGATGGGGAGGATGCAGGGCAGGGCGGTACCGGCCCCTCCGCAGCCCCCCAACCCTGGCGGATGGAGCCCAGCAAGTTCCCGGGGTGACGCGGGGACCGAGCACCGGGAGATGCCTTGGCCGCAGCCCTCGGGGGCACCGGTGGGGGGACACGGCCCCGGGGGGCGTGGGGACAGGGGGGCCTCAGGTGTGAGCAGCCTGTGTAGGTTTTAGACGGTTTGTTCACCCTTCGAGCGGGGAAAGAAGAAGGAATTTCAAGGGAAAATCGTTAAACTTTCCCAGAACACTCCCAGGTTCAAGGCACAGCCCCGTGCAGCTCAGCACCAGTATTAACGTGCAGGTGCCAGCACACGTTTCAGCACCGGCTACTGCCCTGGGGCAGGTCCAAAGTAATCGAGATTGATGGTTATTCTTCTTCCTACACCCTGTTGTAATGAACAGTAAATTGTCGTGACAACTGGGGCCAGATATGTCACACAGCCCAATGCTGGGAGTGTGAAATGATCATAACTCCATGGACATTCCTAGTGGCATTCTAGGGCTGTGCCTGGCATAAAGGAGCCTGAAAATAGCAATTAAAAATAAAGCATAACTAAGCGGAAAGGAAGCACAATCTAGTCATTAGAGAAGATGGGCAGCATATGGATGATGCACTCATTTAATATGTTCCCCTCTGTTACTTGTCTCTGTTTGATCAAACTCAAATTATTGTTAGTGCTTATAGAAACAACTGAAGCAGCAAAGGCTCACAGTCAGTTTTTCTGGGATGTGCCAGTTTTTTCAGCAACTCTGGCTGTAAACTGGGGAATGAACTATATCATTCATGTGTGTCCTTACTCACAGCTTGGCACTTTGAGGAAGGCAGTGTTGGCTTGACCATTGCTTTTTAAAACCATTTGCGACTCCCAGAATTAGTGGTTTTGATGTTATTTTTGGGGAATGATGAACAAAATGCTTTTACTTAATCCCCTCTAAACATGTAAAGAAGAAAGGACTTGAAGGTATGACACAGTAGTAAAGTAGGAAACAATTTCCACCCCAGTTTGTTTGTAGTAAAGTTGTACTATAAATACAACTAAATATCCATAGTATGAGCTATTCCAACTTAATTGAGAGAACATGAATAAACCAGCTTAGATGTAGATTAAAAATTT
This sequence comes from Corapipo altera, assembly GCF_003945725.1. Taxonomy (NCBI): domain Eukaryota; kingdom Metazoa; phylum Chordata; class Aves; order Passeriformes; family Pipridae; genus Corapipo; species Corapipo altera. The sequence continues at coordinate 4,511,075 of NW_020884893.1, read as the reverse complement.
TCCGTGGGTGAATGGTTTCTAAAGTTATAATCTGTGTTTTTATTCAGTACTCAACACTGGTACTAATTCCCCTGCTCTATCTTTCTGTTTGTAGATCCTAGTAAATGTGGGCAATTTTTTCACGTTGGAGTCTGTCTTCGTAGCACCAAGAAAAGGAATTTACAGTTTCAATTTCCACGTAATTAAAGTCTATCAGAGTCAAACAATTCAGGTACGTTGATCAAGTGTGATTGTAAAATCTTTTCCCTAAATTGTTTGTTTGGAACGGGATCTTGACTGAACACAGGAGTATTCAACACTCTTACAAGGAAAAAATGCTTAGTTTACATCAACCTGTGGTATTGACTTCCCAGCAGCTGAGTGAATTAATTTAAACTGAATAGCTGAGACAATGCAGGATCCTCACCTCAGATAAATTGCCACAGCTTCACTTCTATCTCATAAAACTGGGGTGATAAAAAGAATTCAATGAATGAATGATCCAATAGTAAGAGGGCTCTGAATTTCACTTAATTGCTTAAGTACTATTGAAGAGTCATATTTTCCTACAGGTTAAACTGTCTGGAACACAGAAATTCTGGGGATCCACACCAGATTTGACTATTTTTGTAACATTTTGACATGGCTGACAGCTCCTGATGCCAGGTAGCTGGTTATCCCCTTGTGGGCCAAGGTTAGTCAATGTGGTCTACTTGTTCTGTAACCATGCCAAAATGCTGTATCTCTACAGGGATGTCTTCTAAGGAGCCTTTATAGCACTTCAAACTTTTTTTTTTCACCATATAATGTATAAAAGATGTGTCATATATTGGAGAAAAAGGAGTAATTTTGCACTTTCTTCTGTAGCTTAATAGCAGCTGAACAGCCTAATTAAATATAAATATGTACTAGCTTAGAGGAAAAGCCTCTAAGTTCCTGAACATCCCTTTGCTGAGCCAAAAGTAAATTCCTTGCAGTGCATTCCTTAATCTTCATGCCAGGTCCCTCATTTTCTGTGACATACATCCTGGCTTTCTAGATCTGGAATGACATCTGTGGCTTCCTTTGTTTCCACCCATGAGACCACCAGATTCAGAGAAGTATCTGATGCTTTTCCCTACTCTGTCTTGCTCCTGGATGTGGTTTTCAGTGTGCAAGGCTGAGGTGAAACGGATTTCTGCAGGAGGAGTGGTCAGACTTTGTTTTGTGGCAGCTCTGGCTCCTGAGAAAAGTGTAAATGGTGGAGGTGGCAGAGAGCTGGTGCAGGACACAGTCACATCCCCAATGAAATTTGCCTTCAGTTTACAGTGAGAAATACTAATTCTGTTCAGGGCAATGGCAAAAACCTTAAGTGAAATATTGACCTCATGAAAATCTCTATAATGGGCTTATAAGCTGTTTAATGTCCTTGAACTTTGTTCTTTTCACTCTCTCAAATGCTGAAGGTTGAAATGGCCTTGAATAACTATGCCAACCACTTTATTGGAGTTAAAATGCATATAGCCAAGGAAGATGCCAAGGCTTGGTTTCTGGAAGTCCAGCACAGGCTGGTGTTTCACACATCAGGGACTCAAACCTAAGAGTTTGGGGCTGGTGACAGGGAATGTCACAACCTGTGACATGGCCTGAAATATTTAATACATCGAGAGTTTCTAAAGTAATGGAAATTTTGGCACAGTTAACGTGGGACCATTGGGTGCAAACCTGTGATGTGTCTTCTGCTGTGATTAAAATTGTTGTAAGATGCTCTGCAGGGGAACCCAACCTAGAGAGATGGTACAGAAGGAGTGGGATAAATCAAACCCAAGAAATGAGAACCAAACACTTGATGCCCTTTTTCTGCATGTTTGATACCTAGGAAGGAGAACCAGAAACCATTGCAGTGGAACAAACTGGCTTGAGTCTCATGCAGACTTTAAACACCACTAAATCACCTCAAGGCTTCCTACACAAGTGATATCACTGTGCTCCTGGAACATCTGTTAGTGCCATTAAATATCATTAAACTGCAGTTTGTTCCCCGGGGACATCTGATTAAGTGGATTTCCCAGATAGGTGAATCCCAAATAAGGGCCAGATTCTGCTGCCCTGACTTCTGCTGAGCAGTGATTTGTTCTGTGGTGACTCCCATTAAAATTAATGGGAGCATATGCAAGGCCAGCACACTCCACATGAAAGAGCATTTCACAATTCACCCCTGTGTGACTGCATTAGAGCTGTTTAAAAAGAAAAAGCAGAGCTAACAGTTTGCCATGGGGGAAATGAAAAATGCCTGGATCTGTCCATTCCCTCAGCCCTGCCCATCTTTGTGTACAGAGTACTGTGATGCTGCTTTCTAAGCAGAGGTTGTGCTGACTTTCAGAGGGGTTTTACAGAAAATTGGAGCCAGTAAAGTGGTTTATAAAGCTAAAGATTGGTTCCAGACTTTAAAACTAAGCTACCATCAGTGATGGGAGGGACAGAGATTTTGCTGCCCGTGAAGTGTGAGCTCCCAGCCCACTGTGGTGCCTCTGACACCTCATTAGGTGACTGTATCACATCTCTGGGGGCCCAAGTTTCTTGAAAATGTCTTTTTTTTCTGCTCCTGATTATAAAGAACCCTAAATAATGCCTAACATAAGTAAAGTGATGAAAACTGAGATGACACCTCCCTCAGCTGCAAGTCCAGCCCACGGAACACCAATGTGCTCATACACACCAATTAAATGTAATTATTAGTTTAAAACAACCCCAAAACCAGTGAAGATTGGGACCTTAGCAGGGCTCTTATTCTGTAGTTAATATTCAAGGGTCGTTCTTCGTGTTTTGTTGTTAATTGGAGCTTTTCAGTGGTTTTTCTCTTGCAGGTTAATTTGATGCTGAATGGAAAGCCAGTCATTTCTGCTTTTGCTGGGGACAAGGATGTCACACGTGAAGCTGCCACTAATGGAGTCCTGCTCTATCTGGACAAAGAGGATAAGGTTTACCTGAAACTGGAGAAAGGTAATCTGGTCGGTGGATGGCAGTATTCTACGTTTTCTGGCTTTCTGGTCTTTCCCCTGTAAAGTCAATTTTCCTGTGACATTCATCCAGGTGTGGACTCACCATTGCCTCTGTTACATGAAGATCATTTTATCATCATGGGATTGATGTTTCTTTGTTGGTTTTTCATGGGTGAATATGGATTCTCCCTATGGATTTTGGCCCCATCTGAACTACTCAGAAGTTTCACAGAATTTTGTGTGTTTAAATACAATATATTTGGACTGAGACTAAAGCAGACAATAAATATTTATGCTTAACATTACAGTCTAAAGCTGCCTGCAAGATTTATTCCAATCACATTTTCCGGACTTACTGGATTCATGAGAGAAGTGGATTTTCTTTAATTATGAAAAAACTGGCAACCAGGTTTTAATTTAGGAGAGTTTGAGTTCAGACTTCAATCAAGAGTTAGTGTGTTGCTGCCAAAGAACTGTATATTGGTATATTGGTCATACATGTTTTTGTCACTGGGACTTTGCTACCATGATCTATTCCATTGTCTTGAGAGAGGTAATTATTATTGATAAGTGATTGACTTTAATTCTCCTCTGAGTGTTGTGTGTTGGATGGTTCACCCAGATATTTAAGCTCTGTCACTGCTCACATCAAGTGTAGCCCACATAAACTAAAGGGTCATGGATGTATTTTAGTCAGATATGAAAGATATTCCTCTTTTCCACCTGCTGATTTCTAAAAAGAAAAGCAGATTATAACCATTAAGACAAAACTTACCACGGTTAAAGGTGATCATTCAGGCACAGCTTTGCAAAACAGCTTTGCCCTGCAGGAAGTCTCACACTTGTTCTTCGATTTTAATTAACATGAATGATAAAAACTGCTTTATTAAAATCCTAAGGGATTCCTTCCTTAGCCACAACCACTTTGTTAGCTGGAGATGAGATCCCCCTTCTTTGTATTTATGTGTATTTTTCAAACTTTCTGTTGTGTTAAAAGTATTATCTGATTTTGCCTTAACTCCAGAACTGTATATATAATTTTAGATCATATATTTAACAAATGTTAAATCCAAATAGCTGGTACCTAACTTGGTACAAAAGCTTTTCAGCTTTTTGTACAGGTCACGTGAATTCATAAAGTTATTTATTATATCATTGTTACATAATAAAGATTAATGTATGTTAGCTTAATTTTTGACCTTTGGATTTTGGAAGTTGCTTCATGATATTTTTTTATTGGATATAATTATTATATGCAAAATATAAGCTTTTGGGATTCATAGAAACTACCCCAGGAGGCAGGAAAACTGCCATAAGTTAGTCTGGCAGAATCCTAGAGGTAATCAGAAGGATCTAAAAATAACCTATGCATTTTATTTAAAAAACAAAAAGATTTAAGCAGAAATCCTGGCCTCACCGAAGTTACTGTTAAGAATCACATTGATTCCAAAGGGTTTTGGATGAAACCTGTTGCTTTAGGTTTTTACCATCAGCATGAAACTCCAGTGCCATCAAATTGAATATTAAATAAAATGATTTTCACGGGAGCTGCTAATGAAACCTTCATCCCTTGTGCCCAAAATTGATGGATCTTTGTGCCTTGCATATCATGAAGGATATGGTTCTAAATTAAAAAAATACTGTGTACTTGAAAATGTTTCTGGATGGAAGGACCTGCAGCAACTGAGACCTTCCCTAAGAGCCAATTTAGGCTGGAATTTGCTGCTTTAGATGATCTGGTTCCAATTTGTTCACTTGTTAGTCAAGTGCAGTGCCATGTTGCTCTAACTGCTGTAAATGGATATTTCACTGATTTAAAGTCAGTTGGTTGGTTGATGCTCCTGATTAAAACACCAGGGAATCAGTGCCCAACACTGTGCCCAAATTCCTTATTGTTCAACACCCAACATACAGGATTTTTTGGGCCATTTCAGGAGGGTAGGTGAGACAAGTCAGAGGAGGAGGTGATTTTTCAGACACAATATTGAGCACTGCAGTTTGGGAGGAATTGGAAGGACATATGGCAATGAATGATGATGAATGATTTACATGACTGAAAAATATAAAAAAATTATTATGACCAATCAAAAAGTGTTACTGCTGTACCCCCAAAATGTGTGTGTGTATATATATATATACATATATATGTATATCTGAACCCCCCTGGGATTGCAGCACATAGTATGCATGATGTTATAAAAAGATTATTTGTCATAAGGGTTTATTTCAGAGGGGAACATCAATATTTTGTATAAGATTGGTAAAATCTGAAATCTCACCCATTGAAATATATGTAATGTAAAAGACATGTTACTACACAGACAGAAGAAAAGTGACATTAAAGGTGTCAGTATACTTTCAGAATGATCAAATGTATCTAACTTCTTTAATTTGTAAACATATAATCTTTAAAAGCTGCCTTCAGCATTCAGCAATAATCCTGAACTACTTTAATACAGTGGTGATTTCCCCTTGGCAAAACATCTGTGGTTGCTTCAGTCCTCAACATTTACTTAAACTTCAGCTAGAGAGGCTGAGAAGTTATTCAATTAGGGAGTTACATTTTGATGGAAATATCCTAAATTTTTGCCATCAGCTTCTAGAATCATTATTTTGCCAGTTAAAGGAGAAATTTCAGTGGAGTCACTGGAAAGCAGCTCCTGTCATTGTCACACAGTGCTGAGCACTCAGAGGTGGCCCTGGGGATGGGCAGGGCTCTCAGCTCACATTTAAGTGTTTAAATAGGACCAAACTATGGGGTTTAGACCACAACTTGAGCTACTTTGCAGATCTTGCACTCCTTTTTATTGTGTTGCCCCAGAGTTATGTCAGTAGGAGTCACACCCAGAAGAGAGGGATGAGCTGGGTCTGGAAAATCCCATTTTTCTTCTCTCTCCTCATTCCTTTTTTTTCCTTCTGCCTTCCCACGTTACTTTTCCAGCAGTTTTCCTGTTCAGCAGCAACAGCTCAGGAGATACTTCACATTTCAAAAGGTATTTAAGATTAGAGATTTGATTTGTTTTTAAAGAACTTAAACCTGCATTGAGCTGCACTGTAAAGGTTAGAGCTGGTTTTCTGATCCTGTTCTATTCCATGATCCTGTTCTATTCCATGACCAGTCCTCTTGGTTCTGGAGAGGGCAGAATTATTCCTCCCTCTGTATGTATCCCTGCTGCAGAATGTGCTGAGGATCTACACCCACAGCCTTCAACATAAATCCACCTTGCAGTGAACTTTGTTGCTTCCAAAGGTTGATTGTGCAAGAAAACCTTTTAGCCGCATGGGGTAAGGACAAAAGAAAGAACTTACTTTCTGAAAAGAACAGATATATTGTTATTATCTGTGATCTCTCTATTTTTTTATCTGTTTTATTCATATTTTATCCCTATTTTATTGTAAAATTAAGGGCAAAACCCCTCTCTATTTTCCTTTCTTTCACTCCTGAGTGATGTAAATGTTGTTGGTAGAGCCAGGTCTCCCTGTTCCCCTGGGTTCACCCAGTGTAGAAACCTGCTCTGTTCTGTGGATTCCTGTGTGCTATGAAGAGTTCAGGCTGCACATGCCAAATGCCTGCAGAGCCAAAAAAGATACTGTTCTAAAGAGCCTGGGAGCAGCAGTGTTTTTGGAAAAGGCACTGAGGTAGCTTTGAAATTTTCACAAGCTCTTTTGTCTCTACATAAAAAGGAAAAAACTAACTTTGAAGCATAGAGAAAGGAAAAAACTCCTTTTTTATTTTTTTTTTTAATGCAACATTTTGTATTTATTTCACGTTACATCATTTTCTAGTAGTACCTGAACATTTTCTCAGTGTTAATTAAATTACTTTGGCCAGGTCATGGCAGAGTAAGTATTGAAACCTCAGTGTTACTACTGAGAAAATGGAGATAGTGTTTGGGTGTCAACACATCCAGTACCAGTGACTGGCTCTGTTCAGTTTGCTGGATCAATCCTTTTTCTGATATGAGGTATTTTTTAAAAACAAATTATAGTTTTGGGGTAAATGGCATTCTGGTGTATTTCCCCTTTGATATTATATCTAAATAATATTCCTAGAAAGTTGAATGCAGTGAAACAGTTTTAAATGCCCCAAGAATTTCACAATTAACTCTCAACTCTTTTTTTTTTAAGCCCCCAAAGCAACACATCTGCATATACAGTATCTTTACAAACAGGTTTCAGGGAGGGAAATGCAAGAAGCTGTGTGTCATAACCACAGCAAGGAAGCCAAACCATTAACATGAAATATGGGCTGAAGAAGAGAAACACATAAATGTTCTGCTCCTCTTAGGAGAGGTTCTGAGTTTTACCTTAACAATTCATTGCCCTTCATATTGTAAGAGCTCTTTATAGTATTCAAACTCTTTGTCTTCTAAAGACAACATTAACCAGCTGACTCAGTGTAAATAAGTGAAGGTTCCCAGTGACAGAATTTACTGGCTGGCACATGCCACAACAACATATTTTTTGTGCTCTTGCTGTCCAGAAAGAAAAGGCTCCTTTGAGAAAAGAAATTGTCTTAGGCACTGAGCTAAACTTATTTATCTGTTGCTGCTTAGGAATGGGGAGGGGAAAAAAAAACCCCTTTCCTACCCTGGAGCACTAAGGAGAATGCATACAAAGAATAATGATAAAATCAGTCACTGTTATATAACTGATGATGAGAATAATGGGGAAGTGGCTCGAATAGTATGTTTAGTGAGAGCTGTGATCTGAGGGGTTTGATGGAAGTGATCACTATTTTAATCTTCACAGGTTGGGGGAAGGGATGAGCCAGTTGTATCATTTTTAACAGGCTCTTTTCCTTTTTTCATTCTCCTCCTCCCCCCCACCATTTCCCTTCTGGCTCGTGGTTCTGCTTGGCTGCAAAGAAAAAAAGCGATTGGCAACGACCTAAGAAAAGTTCATTTCTGAAGAGGGATGAGAGGTTGTTTGGGGTTTTTTTGCTGGTATCTGATGTGGGGGGAAAACCCAAAGCAGAGAGGGGGGTAAAACAACAAAATAAACCTAAATACATTCCTGACCCAGCATCCAGTTCAGTGAAATACCTAAATATGTCCTGCTTATACAGGTAAGACTCTTCTACAGTGCATGACTTTGACCCATCCCATTACAGCCACCACTTGTCATCTGATGGCTTTTGGTCCTGCTGGAGGAAACTGGATGTAGAAGTGCAGTACAGAGCACTGGAAATGATCAAATAAAACAGCTTTATCTGTGTGTGTGTGCCTGGATTTAATCCTGCACAGCAGGTCCCTCCCCCCGGGGGCATTTCGGTGTCGAGAGCAAACGTGTGGATGAACAGTGACACACTTGGAAACCAACTGGGAGTGTGGATATGTTGGAATTGCTGCTGACAGAAGGAAAACACTGCATCCTAGCCTCAGAGTGAAGAGTTTTAGTGGTGCTGTATAATCCTAATGCTGGAAGGAGGGAGATCTCCACGGCACTGGGCACAGTGACCAGAGATAAGACCTGCCCAGGTGGAGGGTCTGTATTGACCTCAGTGGAGCTGTAGGAGCCTGAGCAGTGCTGTGGCAGCCAGACAGGCTGGTGGCTGTCCTGGACTTCCCCTCAATTTAAAAATCAGTGTTTGGGGGTTTATGTTATCCCTTTCTTTGTAAAGCAAGGTCTATTTCCAGTGAACATGTGGGATTCTCAAACAAAGGCCGTCTTTAACACTGACTGAAAATAAATGTAAAAAAAAAAGTCTACAGTGAGGCTACATTTCTCTGAAGTTGAAGCCATGCAATTAAGTAGCAAAATGAATTGAAATAGTCTGTGCTCTACTACACAACTAAATATAAAGGAGCAAAATTGATTCTGGTCTCTCTCCCATGTACCTACAAACCAGCTTGGAAGCTCAATACAACAGAGAAAGAGCTCATTATTCCACCTTTTCCCGCTGCCCAGGAGTAGAAACAGCTGCAGGGCAGCATTTTCATGAGAGGCAAGTTAGTGCCAATATTGGAGCATCTTCCTAGGACAACAGGGCTCAGTGCAATTCCTCCAGAGCCTCCCGACCATCCGAGCAGCCTTCACAAGGTCCCCACCTACTGCAGGTTGGAAAATTTTACTCAAAGCCATTCTCAACCACACCCTGTTTTGGGTGATGGTCAATAGAAACCTCCTCACCTCACACATTTTGAGTGACACTTTAAACAGTAAATAAATCAGTAACTGTTTGAGCACTGCAGTTGTGCAACTTCAGGGGCAAGCCACGGATGACTATAAGCTTAGTTTTTTCTCTATAGTAAATCTGAGTTTAAGGTGTTCAAAAGGCATTGTTAGATTTTTTTTTTCCCCCTTATTTTTGTCTGGAAAGCTCAGCTAAGGAATTTGGTTTTCATGATGCCCCTTAGGGTCCCCACAAAGTAATAAGTCAGCATCATTTTCTAGCTGCAGTTGATAACATTTATTGCTAATTCTTTAAACCCTTCTAAAAGAGAAAACAAGTCTGCAACCTGCATTGCACCCACAGGAATAATCTTTCTTTTCCTCAGTTTGGTAATTCAATTGTGACTTGTAAACTTGTGCAGTTGTAGCAAAAAAAGTATACAGTCAACTCTAATCTACCTTGAGGAAAGTAAAAAGTGCTTACCAGCACTAGTGTAGTAAATCCTGGCTGCTTTATTAAATAAATGTAGAATTTCTCTCAGAAGCCTTAAGGAAGAAGAGTTTTAAAATATCTCAACAATTTAGCACGTTTTGAAGCTGAATTGATTGAATTTTGGAGTGAGATTTAGACGATGACATACCAAATCCAACTTAAATTAGCTGGAAAAGTATAGGCATTACTGATGCCTTGAATGGTGAAAGACAAACCATCTACTGGAGAAATTCTGAAGGATCATAATCTTTCTGGTACTGGTAAAATAAAGACTCTAAAAAAGATCCCAAAGCTATTTATATTTGTAAGTCAGAATCTGAAGAGTCTTTACATAATCACTACACAAGTAAGCAGGACAAGATCCAGCAGACAGTTAAACACACGAATAATGCTCAAATCCGACGTGATTTCATGGATTTTGGTGCACTTGCTTCCATGTCTGAAGTTATGCATCTGCTTTATTCTTTGTTGCACCAACAGAAGAGATTTTAAATGCTTTCAAAAGGAATTTGACACGCAGGTGGCCAAGAAAACTCCTCTTGCTGTGCTAAACTCAGGGCATCGCTCACAGATGAAACCTCCTCCCCTCTTCCAGGAGGCTCCAGCTGAACTGGAACAGTGGGGGTGGATTTGGGCACCTTCAGAGAAGGTCACAATCAGGATGAGTCACGTTAGTATTCATTAAAAAAAAAATAAAAAATCTGCAGTTTTCTGGCAAAGGAAGGGATATAACAAGATAATAAATATTAGAACCATCCCCCCCTTTAGCCCAGGTTGGGCTGTGGGAGCAGATGTTGCTTTAACTGCTGTGCCACAGCCCCCCACCCCCCACCCTCATTTTGGGGTACTCATTGCCCACCCAGTGGAATGGAAAACTGTGCTTTGTACATAGGGGGATGGCAGAAAACAGGGAAACAGGAAAACAGGAGCACCAGGTCTGCCCAGTCAGTTGAATCTGACCTGGTGCAAATTACCCAAGAGAGGTTTTTAATACCTTTTTTTGATGCAGGTAATGAAGCAGAGTATTATCACGCACCTACTGGGATTGACTGGACTCTGCAAGAGTGGGAGGTTGCAATTCAATCCCTCCCTCAGTCTAGTCCTGTATTTTACAGAGAGAGACACAATAGATTTCATACATCTGAATCATTATATAGGTTTTGGAAATCTAAACTTGCTTATCATCTCTAACGTTTCACGTATTTTTAGTTCCCCAAATAACCAAGAGCAGAAGCACCAGCATGCAGTGGGTTACAAAATATATTACCCTTTAATGTATTAAAGACGCTTTCTCAAAATTCATACTGGCATTAGAAACACTCACATTCCCTTTGGCATTTCCTCTGATGTTGTCTACACAGATTGAGGAGAGTGGTTGGTATTCATCTTTGAAATGGTTAGGAGCTGGATTATTTATGTATTTATGCATTTCTAGACGCCCATTCTTTACCAAGTGATAAGAAGATCCCCTTTAGACTTAGAAATATTAGTTTGAGTGAAGTTGTAATACTGCAGAATATGACTACATTGCTAGGAACTGGTTACAGCAAGATTAATTTCTGTGGCAATGAGCTCCCAGGTGATTGGCCTTGAACACAGCACTGTCATTAAAATGTAGTTAAAACAGTAGTTTAGAGACAATTATGAAAGGCTTTCAGTATTGGCCATATGACTGCTTTTAATTCACCTGCAACATGAATTTTCAATGAGAAGAGGCTGGAGATCCTGGTTAGTTACAGAACTGAGGACCTTAAATGTAACAGCATTAAATCACCTTAATTTGAGGCCAGACTCTAAATTCAAATCTCACATCTGTAGGAGATAGAGTGAAATAACTCCCACCCTTTAAAAACTGAGTAAGATGCTCAAAGGCAACGCAAAATGTAACACACCAACAGTGTATTTTTTTTCCCTTTGAAGCTGGAGATTTTTGGAGTTGGTCACAGAGGAAGTGAGCACCAGACAGCACAGGGATATTTCTTTGCTCCCAGCTCTCTTCCAGCTGCTATTTAACAAAAATATTACAGAATCCAACAGCACACTTTAGCACAGTTTTCCTGAGGTCTGTGCTCATTATCGTGTTTCTGTAGGCTGCAGAAATACCTGTGAGCCACATAAATACATTAATGCACTAAGTGAGGGTCAGGGCTCAAAGTGCTTAAAACCTGGGTCTCGTTCAGCCCATCAGTTTGGGGACTGATGGCTACAAAGGGGGAACTGGAAAAGGTTCGAGCTGATCCCAGAGGGACACACTCATGCTCACCTTGCGGACTTAATTTGCAAGCCTCGAGGGATTTTTGGCTATAAAAGGAGCACAACTGACTGCAGAGTCTGGGATTAAAAATACAGAGAGTTAAAATATGTGTATGAGGTGACAAAACCCTCTGCTACTGTTTCTTTTTTTTTTTTTTTGAATACAGCCTCAAGCATACAAAAATAAGAAAACTTATGCTTTATTGCAGTGGTGTGGCAGAGCTGAGCTACTCACCAGATGATATGAGTGTCCAACAGATCCTTAAAATACAAAGTTCTTTCCTGATATAGAAAACTCCCTTCAGAAAGTGGAATGAATTGCAGAGCGATGTGAGAAGAGAGTTCTAAGTTGCAGTCTTGAATTTCAGATTTCTAAGGATGGGGGAACTGAACTCAACACTAAGAGTCCTAATTCATCCCTGAGATTTTAGTACAAGTCACATCCAAATGTAAAATGGAATTATTTCTAGAGAAATTGTGGGAGAAAATCCTACATATTTTGTACTGAGACTTGAGCCTGAGTCAGTGTGAATTTTCAGTTTAGAGGTAAAACAACCTTGGAGGAGTGCAGATGAATGTAGCTGATCAACCCTTTCAAATGCAGGATGTATTTGCAAATACAAAGGAGGGGGTCACAAGAATTGAACTTGCTGACCTGCTAACTGGGCCAGCTCTGCCTGTTTCCACTTCCCACTGGAGATGGTTAAAATTGTCTCACTCCCTTTTGTGAGGCTCTGACTAAACCCTTTCATTCACTGTGTCTGCAATTGCTCAGGAAGAGTGTGAGAGACTTTCTATTGAATTTGGATCTGAAACCTGTACAGACTCAGCTCATCCCTAACCTAGAGCTGAACTGTATATTCTTTTTCCAAGACTAGATCTGATGACATTTCAGCATCATAGATACGAACTTTTCTTAATGAGAAGGACTGCAGAGCCTACACAATGGAAGTCAGGTGTAAAAACATGGAAACAGAGAATTATCTCCTAATGGGACATTCCTGTCTAGGGGCACTGGCACTTCCTTTCCTTGCATGGTGATAACAAAGCTGTTTGCTTTGTCCTTCTTGGATACTTTAGGCATTTACTAAGTGGCCACAACTCAAAGAGGCCTCTTTTCAAGGACCTCAGTTGATAATTCTTCATTCTCCAACACAAAGAAAGCACAGGAACAAAATTAGTCCTGACTACTAATAAAGATATATGGAGTCAGTGATGAGCTCAGCATTGCCCTCACAGCCTGCTGACTGTTCTCATGAAGTCCTACTCACTTCCTTCTGCCAAGATTTTCTGAATGTGTTGTGCAGACACAGGTAATACAATCTTAAATAAATAGCCCATTAATGTGATAATTTTCAGCCTCTATACTAAGACCACCCTCCTTCAGATCTACACAATGAGGAAGGAGTGGGGATAAAGGGTAGGAGAAGGCAAAGAATGTGATGTACAGGGCAGGAAAGCAGTTACAGAAACTGGGATGCATCTGGGAATCTGGCTTGTTTCCCTATTTCCATCAGCTCAGGGATGGCCAAAGTCAAACCATAGGTTTGAGTTCTTGTTTTAGTTCCATCAAACTTGAGTTCAGTCAGCAGAGCCACAACTACCACGTGCCAGACAGAAAGGAATTGAGGCTGAGGCAGTTTATGAATGATCCCACTGACTTATGGGATAGACATTTTGTTATTTGAGAGGGATTGTAAGTGCTATAAGGACTGTGAACAGAGAGGGATCACACATGATAAGGAAAGTCAGTGCTGATACAGGAGAAATATCCTACTGCTAACAGAAATCTTAGTGTTGGATCATACTCTGCCTGCAGCCTGAATCTAAACAGACAGATTAAAGGTCAAAATAGGAGACTAAAAGTGGAAAAATAACATTTCTGGGTAAGCTGCTAAAAACCTTTATCAAGAGTGGCTCAAGGTTGTTCCCATAAAAAACCTCTGGTGGAATCCAGACTGTTGGAAATCTTCAAGCTGATGTTTGAAAAATACCAGCCAGTGAGAATCCAGAAAGCCGAGTCCTTTGGAAGGAATTTGTTAAATGCTGAAGTTCTCACCCCTTTCCTCCCCGTCCTCACCCACACCATGGATTTACTGCATCAGGTCTTTAGGATTCATCTCCCTGTTCGAAGCCACAGCCTGTCTCCATTTGGGTAAAAATAAACCAATTTATTGTCTTTTACGAAGCACCAACATCTGGCAGAACAGACACTGCTGTGTGTTGTGCTGCAGCTTTCTCACGTGGTGCTGTCTCACCCTTCCCTGAGCTGCAGAGAAGTTTGGTAACACATAAAATCCCCCCCTGAAACTCTGATGAGACCCTTCTGAGCTGTGCCCAGTCCGTCCCTGCAGCTGCCTAATGACACTGAATCGCTTTAGAACTCAGAAGAAAATTGTGTTAACTGTGTTATAAAAGAAGACTTTGCAAAGTGTAGAAGCCTGACTTGCTTTCTGCAGCATTTACTGTCTTTTTTAAATTTCAAGTGAATAGTTCTTCTGACAAACGTGAAAGAAATGTGTTTATGACATGATGATCTCAGTTCTCAGATACCTCAATCCTGGAATGTGTCATCACTTTTTACTCAAGTGTAGCTTTTGTTATAAGTTTCCCTCATTCTAGTTTTAATGAAAATTTAAGAATGGAAGGAAAATATAATCCAGATGCTTAATTATGGCATAAGCCTAATCAAGTTTATGCATAACAAAAATGTCAAGGCTTGTATATTCTGCTAGAAACTCTCACTTTTAAGCAATGCAATTAATTATAGTTGAATATCCTGGAGGTTTATTGCTTCAGATAAAAGCATTCCCAGCACCTTCTTTACTATTATTTCTAGAAGAAAAACAATGTAAAATAAAGATAATTGAAGTATCTCTGACAGACAGGTTGTATTTTTTTTAAGGAGCTGTGTGGCTTTAACAAAGAAGTTCCTTAAAAAAAGTTATGAGTAACTACTTTGCACACAAAATTTTGGTTTATGTCAGCCTAAGTCATAATTTACTTTATTCTGTGCCTTTAAATATAACATTGTGCATTTACATTGGTGACCTGGATGCCAGTTTAATTATCCAATGTCAGCTTCTGTAAGACTGATAAAACTATTAAAACAGAAATTCAGTACTAGGTTGGAATAGTGCTACTAAAATTGAGAAACAGCCCTTTAGTTCTGTCAGCAAAACTGGCACAGCTGAATTTCCTTCCTCTGTGGAAGGTGTTTGGTGCAAGGATTGCTGGATGGAGCCGTATTATGAACACACACAGAGCTGAATCTGAGGGCTGTGCCTTCAAGAGTTGTAGGAAGCTGGCTATTTTATTGTGTTTAGGATTTGTCACTAATTTGATTGACTGCTGTATGCATCTTGTGGAAGAGAAAAAAAAAAAACCCACATTAAAATGTTTCACTTAAATAAAAGCCCCCAGCAAATTGCTTTGCTCACAGAGCTGTTTGCATGAGAAAGGAGCAAGGACATAAGAAGTTTTTCAGACTCCTGGCATATGTTTTCTTGATAAAATGTGTAATTCCCTGTTACTCATTGTGCATTTTTGTCATCGTGTCTGGCTGTAAGAAACTCACCTTGATTTTTAGCAGCTTGATTTTAAAACAATGTGTTTTTCCAACAGTCAGATTTAGCACTGGTTTCTTATGAAGCAGCTTTTATTTTGTTTAATCAATGATATTGATTTCCTTTTAAATATAAAGATTTCACAGTTCAATACTGGATGCAGTAAAAGTGTTTTAAAGATGAAGCGACTGGTAGGTTTGTTAAGGTCTTCTCTCAATAAATCCCCCTTTGTTTAGCAATTTTGTTTAGAATAAATCTTTAAGAATTAGATGGTTTTGATCCTTAATAGTGAAAGTTTCTTATACGTTACAAAAAAGGTTTTATCAGTGTTCAAGACTCCCTATATACATTGTGGATTGTTTTTTCTAATTGCTGCTTATTTAATTAAAATACCATCATATAGATTTATTTTTATGTGCTCATCAACAGGTCCTAATCTTCTCCTCTTTACCCTGAGTTGCAATTTGTTGTATTCGTGGGCCTGTGGGGTGTACAAATACTTCTTAGAGTGATTTAGGTTATGGAATCTGGCTCATTTCTCCGTGTATAAATAAAGATATTAGGATGAGGAGTGTGGCTCCTGCCAGGCTAGGCTGGACCAAGTGTATGTGTTGCTTTCTGTTGTGGGTTCTTTAATTTTTTGTTGGCTTTATTTTCTAAAATCTCTGTGCTTCTTTGGATTTGCTTCTCCTGTTCTTTTAAAATATTCCCTCTTTCCTTATTTCCATTCTTGAGGGAATGACAAACAATTAAGAGCCTATGAACAAAGAACAATTCAGAGCTTCTCCTTGCTCACTTTTCTGAATCTTTTCCTTGAAAATGTTGGAAGAAAAGTCTAAAGCAAACTCCAAACCTGTCCTCTAACTATGTGTTAAATGTTTTCATTCAGAGTATTTAAAATTATTAATAAATAAGAATGCATTCTGATCCACCCCATTTCTCATCACTTTCTAGCTTTCCATGAAGTTTTTCCTGCAGTAAAAGAAGCCAAAAGTGAGAAAATATCTTTACACTCTACCTGTTTCAATTTGTTACAACTTTCTTCAAAGAATTTAAGAAATGTTGGACAGTGGGAGTGATGAGGGGAATCTGTTCCCCAAATAACTCCTCTTTTCCTATGGAGGAAATTGAAAAGACCCAAGTTTTTATTTCAAATTATCAGGTTGGAATCCAGCTGAAAGAAGAATGGCCGTTTCAGTCTGGAGCGAAACTTTTGAGAAACCTTTAATGGGAAATTTCTGAATGGATTTTGAACACCAAAAAAGAAAGATAAGAAAGAGAAGGCGAAGTATTTGACCATCTGCAGCATGAAATATTGAAGTTTGATCTTTTTATCCTCTCTGTAAAGGCTGATGTCTCCTGGGGTGAAGGGTTTCTCAGCTTCTCCTCACTGCTCCTGTGTGCTGCTTTTGGCTGAGCACAGAAGGCTGGAAAGCTGCTGAGACTCCTTCTTAAAAACATTAGTATTTCTTCAATGCAATTAATGCTTTCACACACTGTTCACACCTAATAGAAAAGATGTGCAAGCTTGCCACAATAGGTGAGATGCATCTATTTGTAGCAGCCAAAAATATCCCAATTTATTTCTCAGCTACTCAACAGAGCACCAAAAAAAAAAGCATCATTAAGAAACCAAAAAACCCCTTTCCAAACACTTGAATGAATCCCTCCTACACAGAGGGGTGGGTTAGCTGGGGAACCAGAGACACAACAATCTTGCTCTGGTGCCATGCAAAGGGGTAGAATTCAGGATGGGAGAATTAAGGAAAACAACTTGAACTGATAGATAGGGAATTATGCTGCTACATAACATGAAACATTTAAACTCCAAATGATACTTTCAGCATAAAAAAAAATAATTAAAAAATCTGTTTCTGGCAGAGTAAGATACTAAGGAATTATCCTGACAACATGAATTACTGCCTATTTTTGCTGGAGATAAGGCAGGACAGGTCCAGGCCCACAGGTTATCACCCTTTCCCTTGGAGATATTTGTCTTTGCTCAATAGGCTTCCTCCCAGTCCTTCTTCTCCGTGCTGTCCTATTTAGAGCTGATTATACTCCTCTGAGAATCTCTAAAAAAAGCTGTCAGCAAGACATGAAGTGGGAGTTGGAAATGTTGTCTCTGCACGCTCCATGAGCTGGGAATATCTTGGAGTGTGCCCGTGAGTGAGGGCTGAGCGTTCGGTCCCGGGGATCACGACACACCCGGAGCTCACAGTGAAGTCCCAGGGAGAGTGGCACATCCTGATGGGAACAGTTAAACCTCACTCCTCTCACACTGAGTGTTCTGCCTGTTTTTCATGAGTTCAGTGAAGCTACAGGGATTTCCCCCACCTGGGAATACACACTGTTGTGCAGTCTCAGGAGAGAGCAAGATCCCAGAGCTCAGGATTTTAACTCTCTGTTCATGCTCGTGGCTTCACGTCCTTCCACATTGTCATGAGACCCTCAAAGTTGCCTTTCCAACACATCAAACCCTATTAATGTTGTCTCTGTAGCATAACACCTTTGATATCCTATAATGCAATAAAAGTCAGCTGCTCTGCATTTGACATCTGAATTGTATTAAGAAAGTAAAATCATTATAAAATGAATACTGTGAGACTCCAGTGCTCTGGATGATTCCCCACTGAAGGCTGCCCATGTGCCACTGAGGCCAAGGAGAAAAAAAAGGCATCATAAATGCCATAAAGGGATTATTTTTTTTCCCATGGTCACAGTGTTGAAATACAAGCAAATTCTTATTTACTTTGTTCAGAGCCACAATTAGTGAAAATCAAAGTGTCTGCAAGGGTATTTTATACTGGAAATTATTGGGTAATTAACCTTAATGCACCCTGCTCAGAATCTCCAGCTTTCCAGCATAGTTGAGAACATCCTTCAAATGCAACAATACATAGGACTGCATCACTGCTTAATTATAAATAAAATGAACCTCTAATGAACTCAGAGGATTTGGATTATACTGATGGAAAGTGTGCAAGAGGAAGAGAGAAAAAGAGAGAACGAAATCACCTTTCTTCAGAGTAGAAAGACAAAGATTTATATCACAAGGATGTAAATAAAAGAGTATCCGAATAAAGGATGATTTACTTGCAAACTTTTATTTTATAACATTTATTGTCCTCCACAAGGGATTGTGTTTGTTCTCTTTCACAACCAAAACTGTTTTATGTTTATAAAAAAAGGAATGATAAATGAACAAACTAGATTACCTATAAATAAAATTGATACTGTTGGAATTACATCAGGATTGCTCATTTCTGGTTTTATGGCAGAAGTGGATCCCAGCAATGGGAGAGATCATAAGACCAAAACTGGTGCTTTCTCTTGTATTTTCAGAGTGAAGTGGGATCATCTTGAAGGCTCCACAGAGGCTCCTGCTTCCCAACAGATGGAGTTTGCAGGAAGCAACTGAGACTGCTTAGACTTCCCACAGAGTGGTGATGTTCCCCTGGGAGCTCTAAATATTTTCCACCTAAGAATACCGTCTTCAACAGGAGAAAGACAATATTGATTACTGGATCCTGTAGATACATGTATTAAATAAAATGCTATTTAATGTTTTATATTAAATATCATCATTATTTTTATGGAGGACATGAAGGGGAAAGACACTTTAAATTGCTGCTACCTGTAGAAACCTGATGTAGGTTTGATGCTCTGTGGTTGCAGAACACAATTCCCCATCAGAACACATAGGCAGGACAGCTCAAAGCAGCTTCACTGGAAGCAAATTTCCCCTTCCTGCAGCAAGATGGGGCTTTTCCTGCAGCATATTTCCCTTTACATTCTCCAGCTGTGATATTTGGAGCACTAGACAGGCTGGTGATGCAGAATATCCCACAAGGGATGACATCCATAGGACAAAAAGTGCTACAGAGGAGATGGGACAAGCTCTAGATTAGGCAGCAGGTCCCTGTCACAGGCAGAGTACAGGAGAGCAGACCCCAATTCTCTCATCTTAAGCACCTGCTCCACCCCGTCTATGAAAAATCTCCTCCAGCCTTGTCAAAATGAATGTGTTCCCTTTTGGCTTCAGCCTTGCAGTTGTTAGCAGAAAATAGCTAAATTATAACTTACTCCCTAAATAATATTAACATGAGAACAGCATTGTTTTCACAGCAAGGGAAATTGCTGTGACATTGTATTTGTGTGCAGAAAAGAAACGAAAAAGGAAAAGGACACATCTAGGAGCATATTGCTGGTTATGTGAGTGTTTCAAAAAGCAGCTCTGGGTTGTTTTTGTCTTGTCTGAAAGGGAGGAAGGAGGAACAGGTCTGATGACACAAATGAGATCTGTCATTAAATTGATGCATTAAAATAATACTTCAAGATTTCTGTGTGCATGAAAAGAACTGAAAGGGCTATTTGTCTCTCCATGGGTGTGAATAACTACTATTGACATTAATGTGATGGGTCTGATTTATGTTGAGCACAGCTCAAGGGAGGAGGTTCGTTTACGCTGAGTAAAAGTGGTGAAGCTCATTGGAGGAATATGAACGACCTGAGTGAGGCTTTTAAATTCAGCACAAACCCCCAGCTCCTGTGTGGTGTTAGCACTGATGTGCTGTATTAGCTCTCCAAAGGCAGGAGAGGACTCAGACTTCTTAAAACAAGGGACTTGTGGCTTCATTTCCCCCCTGTGAGAGCGTGTTCATATGCAAGGAGCGCAGTGTACAAGAAAAGAGAGGGAAACAAGCCTTTATATGGTAGATTATTCATCTCCTGTATTGCAGCTTTCTACCCTTTGCTGGCATAAAACATGACTGCAAATATTGCACAGCCCAGGCTTGAAAAATAGACTAAATAACTTTTATAAAAGTCAGCACTGAGAAACAGAAAGGATTAGGGATAAGAGTCAGGGCTGTTGGGGGTGGACCTGCTCTGGACAAGGATGATGTTGCCCTACATGGCAAGAAGAGGAATGAGGGCAGAAGGGAAGAAGGCTCCCATTTTCAGTGGAAATTTTGTTTGAAGGTCCAGGAATCTTCCAGTTTCCAAGAGGAGGAAAGATGGGGCGAAGGAGTTTTGCCCCCCTATCCTGGCTGAGCAGAGTGGAATCCCGGATTAAGGACAGAGGCAGATTGGGATAAATTTCTATTTCTCACACTTCCAAACTGGTGCAAACAAGCAAAGCTCCTCCAACCATGCAGGAAATCTCTTAGGGCTCAATACAAAGTGATCATTTTCCTCTGTCTTTTCACTTCTCACTAAAATCCAAACCCAACAAGCAGAAGCACCTTGTGAGTCACAGCTTTAAAAATGGTTTGTTACAAAATACCAACTTTAAAAGCTGAGCAGTGTAGGTCTGATCCATACACTGGCCTGGGATTTGCATCAGAGGGCAAGAAAGAAGGAAAGAGACTTTTTCCTTGTGATCTTGATCCAGAGTCAGCTGGATTTTTGCTCTGCACACCATCTTTCCCCTCTTTTAGACCTTGGTATCTCAGGTGCTTAAGCATCACCTTCAGTATCAGACACAGTCTCCTCCCACCTCTGAGGGGAGCAGCTTTGTCCACCTGAGGATCCCCCACAAACAGTTTCACTTCTAGAATTGCTGCACCAAGAACGGGAGCTAATATATAATTTAAGGGTAAACAGGCAGAGGTTTACAACTGCCAGGGTGTGCAGCTCCAACACTCACGTCATTTTACATCTATGGAACATCTAAATTTGGTTTGCTTTATTTATTAGTTTGATATTCAGAGGTCAGTGACTTTTAGCACATACCCTTTTTTTTACTTGCAAATGAGTTGTGGTTAAAAATGTCCATATGACAGTTCAGCAGGAATGTATTCTATTTTATACAAACACTAGATTGCAAATCAATCCAAGAGGGACAAAACAAGGAGCACAGTAGCCATCACCGAGATGCCTCACACAGAAAAAAAGAGCTACAGAACCTTGAAAATAAACCATGCAAATTGCTGAGAATAATCACCATTTCTCGTTTGCTTATAATTATAATTTAATTATGAACCCAATCTTGCTACAATTTTTTAAAGTAGGTAGTTAGCATTAAAATAGCTTTTGTCCAATTATCTGCTATTGAGCTTCCTCATTATACAGCAATTGCTACACAAATGTTCCTGTTGTTTAAACATAATTTTTGCCACTTGCAGATTTCACTTGTAATCTAATAAAACAAACCATTTGATCCAGGATCAATGGTCCTGTTTTACACACCAGTTTCCAAGAAACTATTGCTAAATATTTGATATAATTGTTAAATATTTGATATAATACATACTGACAGAGAAGCCTTTTATTCTTTCCTCTTGCAGGCAAATTGACAAATAGTAGCATTTTGCTATTTAATAGGCTTGCCCACCCTCATAAAAATCCTTCTTAAAATAAAATCTATTTAATAAATCAGAGGTTCACCACATCTGAGGTCTCTTACTCCTGAGTTAAATTTCTCTCCTGGCTGAGCAGAGGGGAATACTGGATTAAGGACAGAGGCAGATTGGAATAAATGATCACAATTTCATGCTCTTTCCCAGCTGGTGCAAAGTGTTGACTTCAGCAGAACCAGGGCAATTTGTGCCATTTGAGGATCTGCCACCATATCCTAAAAAAGACACAAATTCCTGCCCCTCATCGTGGTCAGAACCAGCCCATGGCACAGGTTAAACCACAGGGACCCCAAAGCCAGCAGCAGATACTCCTCTGTGGGAAACTTTGTGGAGCAGAAAATGTCCTGGTAGGTAACTTAATGGAATCAATATGTAAAAAAATGACATTACATTTCTTGTGGATGCTGTGAGGATAATATTGTGTAAGGACTTTCCCATGATTACATATTGACTCTGTCACAATATGATGGAGAAAACTCTTCCATTTGAGTTCACTGAGAGAAAGGGGAGGAGGTAGGACGTGGGTTTTTCTCATCAGGCTTTGCTGAGCAGTCCCTGATTTGTCATTGTGTGTATGGAAATGGCTCTGGACAATTTCAGAAGGTGGCAGGAGGTGCATCTTCTGAGCAAAAAGGAGGAAGACGTGCTTTCACAAAGAAAATCAGAACATACCAGGGGATTTTTGGGGGGACAGTTGTGAGCACTTTTTAAAATGAGGTGCCATTTGCTGTGAGTGCAGCTCTGGCATCTGCAGTGGCCCCGGGGGCACTGACTGGCTCTGCCCCTGTGCTGGGCTGTCAGAGGAGCCTGAGCTGCACCAGAAACTCCTCCTGCCTTCCCATTCCCTCAGCTGTGCTGGGAGAGGAGCCTGGCTGGGCTCCCAGACATGCAGCAGGTCTGTGGGAAGAGCCAGGTCACCTGCGACAGCGAACTCTGCCAACTCCATCCTATTTGCAAGCAGAGGGAGGAGGGAAGGACCAGTTTTCCATGTGGCTCCTCAGGCTTCCTTCTCTCCACACACCGACATGCAGAGGGATCTGCCAGCACTGCAAAGATTAAAGCAAATTGATTTAGCCATTAAAAAAATAAGAAAAGCTCTCGGTGCTGCATCAGCTGTAGCTTGGAGGAGAGTTCAGGTTGGCTCTAGAAAATTTATTAAATTGTTGGAGTCCACAGAGATGAACTTACAAAAACTCAGTGGTTGATCTATTTTAGTGTTTTTGAGGAGCTGGAGAGTGTTAATCTCCTGAAGTACCAGCAAAGAATTTGGAGAGGTTTTTATACAACCACAGTTCTGCTTGGCAAGATGGTTAATACTGATGATATAGTTCTATAATTTTCTTTAATCCAACCTATGAAAAACATGATTATCCCGGACCCAGACTGAGCCACTTCCTTTGATTTCCTAGAGGGGAGCTGGAATTGCTCCTAAATTCCACTGAGATAAATCAGAGAACAAATCTTTTAAATTTTGAATGAAAATGCTCTACATTGAATATGTTTACATTTAACAGAAATAAAATAAACCCATGAACATACTAAATTGGGGCAAATAAACCTCAGTGAATAATAGGTAAATCTTTGAAGTGAGTGTCCCAGTCAGGTTTTATATCTGTTTACACTGGTAAATTATTATTAAGTTATTTATAATTGCAGTGATTTGATGACAGAGCTTTTAAGCATTCTGAAAAAAAGACAAAATACTAAAAAAAAAAAAAAAAAGAAGATTTTTCATTATTCTGAACTATTTTCTATTAATAATTTCACACTGTACAAAGGTAGCTGGGCAAGGAATCCACAGCTGGTAAACAGACATACTTTCCTTTTCCATTAGGAGAAAATATGTAGCTGTTACATAGCATCTGTATTCTGAAAGCCATAGTAACACCCACAGAAACTTCACTGCCATGTCAGTAAACACAGGACTGTTATTTCAACAGCATTATAAAATTTGAACAGCTGGGATGCAAGTAGGTGTGAGCCCGTGGGTCCCTAATTCCTTACATACTTGATTCACACTTGAAAAATGGAATACAAGCAGAGATTTCTTTACCACCTGCATCTTTAGGCACTTTTAATACATTGCACTCTAAAAAGCCCCAAAGAGAAAAGCTCTTTCTTTCGTAGTTCCCATTGTGAGCACAAATGGTTTTCCCCTGGATTGATACCTTTGGGATACAATTACCCTGGTATCTCGTGGGTTTGTTTAAACAATGTGTTCAGTGAACCCCTCTGGTCTCCAGGAGAAAGCAGGGCTGGAAGAAATTAGAAGGCAGGAAAAGCATCAAAATTAGAGAGAGCAGCTCATCTATGGATGATGAATATCCACTCCTGGATCCACCTTGAGCACTGCAAAGCATGGCCTTGACTCTGATTGTCTGAATAAATGACCACCACGAGGTTTTTGCTTCAGGAATAGCTCCAGCCATTTTATAATTTGTATTACAAGTAAACAAAACAGAATAATATGGTTCTTCCCACAACTTTGAAAAATGTACAGCTGGAAACTTTTTGGGGATGAAATATATAAGACCTATAAAAGGAATCTTACAGATATGAGGCAATGTTGCACAATTTACAGATCAGTCACAGGCCCCAGATTAGATAATTCAAGACTGATTTCTGTGAAGTTTAGTTATGCAGTTCACAAAATACATGTGCAATTTGTTTCCTAAACTGATTAAGCAATTCCCATGTCTGTGCATCCCAATCAGCTAATTGCAGACCTAAACAGCCATTTGCATATTTTCTGTCACCCAGTTGCATACACAATTACCACACGTGGGAACTGGGAACAGCATTCTGTATCCTAAGAGTCTGAGAATCAAACCTCTGCAGCTCTTTCTCATCTAATTTTTGTAACACATTTCTCATTGTTATATTTTAAGTGGATATTTGCCATTCCTCATTCAGAATAAACAGTGAAAGTTTTTCACTGTAAACTGATATAATGAAGCAGACAGTTTCTGGAGTAGTTTTAGATAAATATCTCATGTAGTTAATAAAGCTAAAAGAACATTGATACAGTTATTTCTTGTCCACTGCTGATAACTGTAAAATATAAAGTTTGTGAGAAAAACTGAATATTTATGCAGGAAATTATTAGGGGAAAAAATTAATACAGCTTTCCTTTTTTCCCCTCATTCTTTTCATCTCTGTCACCTTCTCTTCCTCTACTGGACCAATTTATTTGCTTAGTCAGATTCCCTTTCTTTTTCTTAATCAATTACAAGTCATCTGTTTGCTTTATTGCCTAAAGCCTCAACTGCACCTGACACAAACTGCTGGCAGACAAAAACAAAGAGGTGGTTCCAGGCCATGATGTGGAAACAGAACTGCTCTCCTTCCTCAGGGCAAGATTTTACCCAGTGCCATCTCAGCATTAAATCTTTCTGTCTTTTTGAAACATCAATACCTTCAATAGGGAGAGTGAGATGAGCATTGGGAATGGGGGCAATTCCTGGGGTGTCTGTCGTGGCTCCCCAGGCAGAGGGTGGGACTGAGCTGGTGAGTGGGTTCACCCAAAAATGAACTGTGGTCCTTCTTGCCCTTGGTTATTACAGAAAAAAAAAAAGACCCTAATTTCCTGCTAAGGAAAAAAAACCCCAGGAGCTTTATGAGATAATTCCTCAGGTGATGGTGGAGTAACAAGTAAGATGTGCAAGTGCTGGTCCTTCCCTTCTCAACCTCCTCCCCTGTGTCCTGCACCTGATGGGATCATTCTGAGCTGTTCTGCACCTCTCCTGCATGGCACAGGAACCCCACACAATTCCACAGGGACCCAGTGCTGGGATGTTTTGTAGTGACAATGCCCACTGTGGATGTAGGTATTGTCTGCCTTTCCAACAGCAGCGAGGAGAATTGCTCTTCTCTGATATTATAAAAATGAAAAAAAAAAAGAAGATAGAGATAAAAATAACAATAAAAAAATATACAGATAGAAATGAAACTGTGTTTTTGGGCCCCTAGGGAAAGACCCAAATTTGAGATCTTGATCCATGAGTGTTGTTAAGGTGCTGGAGGTGTTACTGCGTTTTAGCATCCCCGTCACAAACACAGGCAGGAGTCAGTCCCACAATTTCCATCATCAGCCTAATGCACAAGACTCTGAATTGACATCAGTCAAAGCTGCAGGAGATTTTTCTACATTTCTAATTTTATCAATTCAGATTTTATGGATAGAAAAAACAAATGGCATCCTCTTTAAAGGGGTTACATCTCCAAGACAGAGGATGCAGAAGCCACATTAGTGCTAATGGAAGTGGTGTGTGTGCAGGCATAGCAGAATAAACACATTAAATGCTGTTAATCATCACTTAAACACAGAAATCTCTTTGAATAAGAACAGTGCTGGCAGCTCCCCTGACTACAATGGCTTGGGATGCAGAGCCAGAAATGTCTTTGCACTCTTTAATGATTTCTGAAATTATGCTATATTTTTATGGATGAAACTCTTAGCAGGTATGAACTAAGAGAAACTGCATTAACTTCTGTGGAGTGGTGCCAACTCATTCCTTAATGCAATCTGTCTCTATAGAGGAACAAGAGGTAAGATTAAATACAGTTAATATGTGAATATAAGTTTTTTCCACAGATTTGTTAAAAATAATCCTATTTTCTCACCATTTTAATGAGAAAGTAGCCTTTTGTGGTAAAAGAACTTTGATTTTTTTTTTCCAAAAAGTTTATTTTAATGTAACATAATCATATAGAATTAAGACTGTTTTAAAAAAAGCTTTCATATCTTTGAAAGTAGCTGTCATTTTGAGCGCCCTTCTTTGGCCAGAAAAGTTCCTATGGACAACTTTTACAGTTTTTCAAAGGTCCATTTAATTGAAATTACAAAATTAACCTCATGAACCTCATGAAGGAGGAAACCTCTTAAGCCAGTGCAAGAGGAGCAGGGACTTCATAACTGCTGGCAGCCTTGAATTCTGCCCAAACCCATATTCCAACAGATCACAGAATCACAGAACCAGAGGATGGTGTGGGTTGGAAAGGACCTTAAAGATCATCCAGTTCCCATGGGCAGGGACACCTTCCACTAGCCCAGGTTGCTCCAAGCTCCATCCAACCTGGCCCTGAACGCTTCCAGACACAAATATGGATTTATGTTTCTTATCAACCCTTTTGAAACAGAGAATCTTTATGTGGACAAGTGACAGGAGTGACACTGAGCTTCAGGTCCAGCTGACATCCCAGATGAGTGTCCTTTGAAAAGCTGGAGGCTTCAACATTCCTGTGGTGATGGGTAGCAAGGATCCAGAGTGTAGAGTCCAGTCCCAGGTTTTGCGTGGATTCATGGATCAAATCTGATTTCCCACCAAGGCCCAAATCTGGAGGCAGAGGTACCTTGAGTGCTGTGGGTGCTGTGCTGTGGTTCACACAGCCTGTTGGAAAAGGACAGTCTTCAAAAACCCACAGAGCCACTTCTAAAAATGCTTTTTTTTTAGTAGTTTACTTATCTACTGGAGTTGCACTTTCTCCTGGTTTCTCAGTAGTTGCTGGTCAGAATCCTTTGCAAAAGTGCCACAAAGACACAAGACACAACCACAGAGAAATTCAGCCAGCTCAACCCACACCTCATTTGCTCTTGAGCTGTTTCTGGGTGGCTTTTTTATACATGTGACAGCAAAATAACTTTGGTGCCCAATCTATGTTTTCAAACGAAAGAAATGATACTGTTTTACTATATTAATTACACTCCTCTGGGTGAAAAGTTGATACAGTAAATAATTTATCCATTCCAAAATGCGAAAGCCCAAATTACACAGACCTTTCAGAGGTTCAGAGTTCTCCAAACTTAAAATCATTAACAGGGCCAATATGAATTGATTCAGACACTGCCAGAAGAGAATAAAAATTTTGGTCTTGTGAACCACTCCTGCCATCTGGAATCATCAGCTGCCACTGAAGGAAACACATTCCCAGACAAAATGTTTGATTCAGCCTTACCACAGCCTGCCAGGCTGAGCGAGCTCCTTCCAGATGAAATATTTCTGTATTCTGTGACATGTTATCAACCTCCAGCTCTCTGAATGAAGTTCAGATCAGACTGAGACTTTGTCAAACATGGAAAAATAGACAGAGTTTCAAACTCAGCCTTTCTAAAGCAGCCCAGGACTTGTCAGTGCCAGTGCTGATGCTGCCACGTTGGCTCATCTCTAGTCTCAGAGGCTGCTCTTCTCCAAGGTCAACCCATAACAGGGCACCTTATAGGGCTTTCATAATCATCCATGGGTTTTGAGGGCTTTAATAATCATCCATGGTTTTTGAGGAAAATATACAGCCCAATGAGCTCTAGGGGTTTTTTTTCACTCAAAAGATAAGCTTAGCTACAAGATTTTTTTAATGCAGTTATCTCTGCCTAATAATCATGCATCTATAATACTAATACCACTAATAATTATTATAATAATTAAATTATGGATTAATTAGATAACAATAATAATTATTATTATGCAGCGATCTCTGTATAATAATAATTTTTATGTTTCTTTATTTCTGATGCTCTTGGTGATCCTGCTGAGCAGAGCCCTGCCAGGGCCATTGCTGTGATTCCATGTCTCCAGCACTATGGGATGAAGACTCCTTTGATACCCTCACTGTTTGGAAGTTCTAACACAACTGGAAGCACCAGATTAACCCTTTTATGAGAGACCAGAATTCAGATACGGTTCCTTTCCACTGGGCTGCTGAAGAGAGAAAGGGAACAGAGAGACTCCTGAGGTGGAGAACCACAATCCATTTATTTCTGTATCACCTGTAGGAGGTATTTTAAAAGGACAAATATTTTTAAAGCTACAGCATTTTATTGCATCCTCATAACTTATTTAGTGCCTCAAATCCAAGTCTTTACCCTCCTACTTTACAAAAAATACGCAGAACACGGTGATATATCATCTGTCATCTCTATAAAGATGTCACCTACTATTAGTTTCTTCTATTAAAATGGATCTTTATTACCTACTGTAATTATGAGAAATTTAGGCTCATAATAGGTTCATATATTTTCCAAGGTAAGGAAATCAAGAGCATCTTATTTTTCCAGCAGACAGCAATGCAATGGGACTTTCTCGTGGCTAAGTCTGCCATTATGTACTAAGACTAACCAATGATGTCAAATACAGAATATAATTTTAATGAGATTCTTCTAATTTCATTATTAATGGCTTGAATGATCACAGCAAATTCCAGATGATGTGTGCTAGTAACTGCTTTCCTGATTCAGATATAAACCCTCACTTGAGGAGTCCTTGCAGCTCAGCTGTGACTATAGATACAGAAGCAGAGAAAATAGTACTTCTATTAGAATTAGTGACAAGCTGACATAATTCACAGGGGCAAAGAGCACTCATATGAGTAAAATCTCTTCAGATTGAGTCCTAAATCTTTAAGAAGAAATTCTGGCCTCACTCAGGTCAAGAGCTGATCCAAACTGTACCTGCATCGTGCAAAGTAGCTTCTGAGAAATAAAATATTTATGAAAACCCTCTTTTGTTTAAAGTCCATGTGCATTTTGGCAACTCCAAAGTTGGCAAAGCCAACTGTGAGACCAGGAGAGGCTTAAATGATCAAGGGATCAGACTGTGCATCCAAACAGACTCACCTGGTTGGCATCCAGAGAGGAATCTGACTCCAGCTTTGATAACTTACTAGATCCTTAATGACCTAAATGATTACTCAGTGATTAATTCAATTAATTCAGTCACTTTGAAATCAAGGTGCTACATTTTAATATTTTCACCCCCTGGAATCAAGCTGAGCTGAAATAGATTATTGCACTTTGCATTTCTAACTTGTAGAGTTCAATTTAACAGAGAGAGAGAGAAGGAAGTTCCATGTGAGTGAATCAGCTGTAACCCTGATACCCTTTTTCACTTTTCCAGCTACAGAGAAGAAAAAAATCTTGCTAATCAACAGGAAATACAATTTTGACTGTGTGAAAACTGCCTTTTGCCACTCCAGGCAGTTATAACAAGTCTATTGAAACATTTGCACTCCTGTGGCACTGTTGAAACGCTGATATTTCTCAAATTACACACTAGATACAAATACTGTATTGAGCAGCCTTTTCCCAGTACCTTGGGATGGACTCTTATACCCTTATCCTTGCTGAATAGGTATTTTCTCCCAGAGCAATGCTATTGACTTCAGAGGAGCTATTTGCAGTATCAAGTTTGAAGAAACTCAAAAATTCACCCTGAAACTGTTTCCTCCCCTTGGTTTCACTGGTTATTAGGCAGCACCATCCAGGGCCCGGGTTCATAACACCCAGAACAGTCTCCAGAGCTCTTCAGCTTTAGCCTGGGCTAATTCAGAAAGTCTTTCCATCAGCAATACCTACATTTTTTTCACTTTTCTAAAGTCAGTAGGAAAGTTTTCACACTGGCCTGGCAATTAGACACCCTTGGCTGTGATTCAGTGGGTGCCACAAACTGGTGCCTGGCTGGTTTTCAGCACTGGGGGTACTGGTACAGGCACCTGTGGGCAGGGAAGAGCAGGAGGAAGCCTGTGGTCACTGTGCTGACACACCAAAACTCCTCCTACTTTGCCCTCAAAACAGTCTCTCTGTGTCCAAAACAGCACAGCAAAAGCTGCCCTGCCCTTCTCCCTGTGAATAAATTCCCTGATATTAATAAAGCTCATTTCCAATGTGATTAATTTTAAGTACAGGCTCAACTCCCATTGCTAAATGTATAGTCATGGCTTTTGGGATAAAGATGGACTTCACCTGTGACTCACAGCTCTGCTAAATTAGAGGATTTCCCACAATCTCACTGCCAATCTCACTCTGAGGAGCACCAAATTCAGCAATGGTTTTGAGCACGTCAGCTCCTGCTTCATCTCCAGCTCTGAGCTAGGTGTGTTAAC
Source organism: Corapipo altera (assembly GCF_003945725.1). Classification (NCBI taxonomy): domain Eukaryota; kingdom Metazoa; phylum Chordata; class Aves; order Passeriformes; family Pipridae; genus Corapipo; species Corapipo altera. The sequence continues at coordinate 4,480,453 of NW_020884893.1, read as the reverse complement.
GTGCAGGTTTGGTTCATCCTTCTGGTTGGGCTGGCAGGTTATTGGTGGTGGAATAGGACTGTATTATAGATGATTAAAATGATGGGATGAGACCTGGAATGAGAACCAGAAACAGGTTCTCCTGTACTCAGAAATTACAGGACTAAGTTTAACGGGATTTATGACAAGGGGGAATGGTTTCACACTGAAAGAGAACAGGGTTAGATTAGATAGCAGGAAAAAATTGGTGTGTTATCACTCAAGTTTTTTATTCACAGAAAAGTGTGTGCAAACAACACTGGTTTCCAGATTAGAGACTCAGAAGTGTCACACAGGCCTAGTTTAGGTAGTAAACCAGTATGGTTTCTTCCCAATATGTAAAAAGTGGTATTTGATTTCAGAACACCCTTTCAGTCAAGACAATATTTGGATATAATCCAGAATCTAATAATGCAGGACTCCTTAATCAACCCTAAGATCTTTTTTCTGTCTTTTTCCAAAAATTGTTTTAGTATCCTTTCCTATATTTTCCCCCTTAATTTTCAGTTTTATTCATTTTTAATCTGATTAAGCTCTGAAAAGCCTTTCTTCATATCATTTTCAGATTGATAATTAGTTTGAAGGCATTCACCAGCCTACAATGGCTTTTGTTATTGTGCAGTTTTTATAAAAAAAAGTCATTAAAATATTACTACCTCCTCACTTCTGAGAAGCCTGTAATCCCACTTCCACAGATAACAGGGAATAGGGTTTGAGTTCTGCTTTTATGTCTTCTGTGCCTTGGACTCCAGAAGAAGAAGAGATATAGATCTCTATATAAATCTCTGTTTAGCCAAACCCTGAGACAGATTTAGCAAAGAATTCTAATTGCATTCACTTAATCTATGATGGTTAATATTAATTTGCTTTCTTATCTCTGCTTCCATGATCATAAATAGGGAATCCGAGAAGGATTCAAACAGTACCCAGAGCACTGGTTCACTAGGGTTGGATGGAGCCCTGTGTAGATCAATCAATGCCTTCCACCTTCTAAATCCCTTTATACTCTGCTGTGCACACAATTCTCATTGAGTCTCATAAGTGAAACCCCTCACAGGCACAGGGATTTGGTGTTGTCTTGACAGAAAGTACTAATTCTGAAGCAGATGGTAGAGGAGGGGGAAAGTATCAAGAGAGATTATTGAGTTTTTATCTTGCAATCTGCCAGTAATCACGGATTGGTGCCCTGGGATGAAGATACTGAAAGAAAACAGGAAAAGAAACCAGAATAGTTGCTGAAGGGATAATAGGAAATAAAAATAAGCTTCCCCCTCCCTTACCTGATGCTTTAGAATTGTTACTCTATTTCATTAAGGAAAGGACACAGCAAAAGCCAATTTGCAATTAATTTTCTTCCTAATAAACTTGAAAAAAGCTCCTGATGGTCATTATTTTGTCAGCTTTATGAATAAACAGTCAAGTGTTGCTTTGCCCTTGTTCCATAAAGCTCCTGTGGTTGATGCTGAGGACCAGCTCTCTCCAGGTTCTCCAGGCTCCTGCCCTACCAACACAGACAGGTACTGGTGGGGGCACTGAAGCGCCTTCCCTGCATTTTGATTTTATCCCAAATGGAAGAAGGGCTGCACAAAGCTCAGTTCCCTCTCCTCATCCCAGGAGAGGGGAGGTCACAAGGCAGGAGTGCCATGCATGTTGTGGCTGAGACACCAGGAGCATCCACCTGAGGGCATCAATGAAAGAATCTGACTCCTAGGAAGCTACAAAGAAAAGATCCTGAGGATTTCACTCTTCCCAGTGCTGACACAGAAACTGGAGCCTGCTACGATCATGTAGGAAGGGAATTTGTTGGAAAGTAATTACTGCCTGGCCTCTGGAAAGATCAGGGAATAAGATGGAGAAATATGATGCAGCTCTGAACATGCATTTTATAACAGCCAAACAAAATTCTGACTTCAAAAGATTTGGGACGTGCTCTAAATCTAGAATAGGGGTCAGTGGTTTGGGGGGGTTTTCTGTCATGAGAAGCAGCTTCTTAAATCCAGCCTGAATGGGAGAAAAGGAGAATAATAGGCAGATTGCTGAGCATGAGAACTAATGAATTCTGATTCCTATGGATTTGTGTTGCCTGATTAAATGATTCTACCTGAATCCTACTAAGGTTTCTTGTCATCTGCATCTACCAGCTTGTGCATGTAGTTACCAGCTCCTGAGTCAGTTATATTGATGGATATTGATTCCCTGAAATATTTTCTGGGACAGACAACCCCCCTGAGCCTGGTATTGCTACACTTACCAAAGAGTCCTGAGCAGCCAGGCTTTGCCCAGCTTCTCTCTACAGCAATTTCTGAATGTTAAGGACTAAAACCCACCATCTCTTCCTTTCCCCCAGTCCTACTGGCCTAGCTGCTTTCTCCCAGGTCACAAATCCCCCCACGTGGATTTTTTGGGAGCTTGAGAAGTTGCGTGCCCCTGGTAAAGCTTTTTCAGCATTTTGAATCTCAAAGTGTTTATTTATACTGCTGCTGGCTGGTGTAGATTCTCTGGTGTCTATTAAGCTGCAAACTCCCACTGCAGCTTTTCTCACTTGCTTGTTTGCCTGGGAAAACTGAAATCAAACAATGGGAATTTTTAGAAGGGAGCACAGAAGGACAGATGTATGTGCATAAACCTTCCACCCACCTGCAAAACATGAGGGCTTCCTTAGGGAACCAGGCTAAAAATGAGAGAAAATATCCCTAAGAAAGCTCCCAGTGTTTGTGTATCTTTGCAAGAGCTTGTTCTGCCTTGAATGCAAAATGGATGTCTACCTCGAAAGCCAGAGGATTCCTTGGAGATTTAAAGGTATAACATACAGGGAAGGAATTTGTAGTAGTTATCCAGCTCAATACAACATTCAGGCATTTCTGACAGAATGAGCTTTTCTATTCCTCCTAGAAAAGCCATTGGAGCACAGAACAATCCTTTAGCAAATATCAGCAGCAAAAATACATAACCCAGTTTTTATTAAGCTACCCTGTGCTAATCTGGTTTAGACACTGGTTTCCATTGTGTAGTCAGAGGGGTTTTTCCATGTTGAGAAGGGGCTCATTTGTTGTTCCAGGGCAGAAATGCCTTTTGCACACTGAGACACAGCCTGAATCTCTGCCAGCATCTCAAAAAGGTCCTGCTGAGACCACACTATAGAAAACTGCTGCTGAAGTTGGAGAGTTTCTCTTCCACAGCCCACATGGATGGTTAGGGCTCATCTCCTTGCCTTGTCAGCTCCAGGAATTGCTGGTTGTGTGCTCACCTGGAGCTTCCCAAGGATCAGTAAAGGCTCATGGGTGATCTGGCTCATGACTGAGTGCAGAAGGAAAATTTTTGATCATATTACCCCACTACCATTTAATTCCTTTTTTTGATGCACCTGCATTTTTTTAGGGAAAGGGTTTTTGATGCCAGCAATTGGCACAGCTGGCAGCAGGCAAGAAGCCTCTCCAGTGCTGGATTTATTTTTATCAGAATTTTTAAGTCTCAGGGCTGTCTGTTGTCCTGTGCCTGTTAATCCTTAGTGCAGGTAGACCCTGGTTATGATTATCTTGTGATCTGGGGTACAAGAGCGTAATATTGTTTCATACAAACATTTTTTTTCTCCTGCTGATTTCCTTAAAACCTGATGCCCCAGGAATCATTTCACATAAATCACAGCTCCTCTGACTCACCACAGCATCACTGAACTCTCATTGTGCTGACTGGACAAACCAGGTGTCTGTCCCAGAGCACCATTTCCTCTGCCTCATCCCAGACTTTCTTACATTGAATCATGCCATGGGAGCTGTTAAAATCTCCTAAATTGTAGTGACTCCTCTTTTAAGTACAGGAATGTGCTGCAATCACCACAAACGCCCAAGGCAGTGAATCCTGAGCTTTCAGCAGCACTCATTGTATTCCCTTCTCAGAGCCCTTCTTTGTAAGCCAAATATTTGATGGAATTACAGTTCTGGCATCATGAAAGGAAATGGTTTTTGTTATCTGTTACTTTTCCGTTGTTTCCCAGCCTGGGGCTGCAGATGACAGCAACAACACAAAGAACTCTTATCCCAGAAACCTGAAGAGCTCTGGATCTCAGACATTACAGAGTTACATTTACACTTTGTGGGGACCCTGGATGAAAAGAACTGCAAACTCATCATTATAAAGAGATATGCAAATCCCTCTTTTGTTTTCAAAGAAAGCATTTAATTGTCTATTTTTCATCCTCAGATTTTTCCCAGCAGTTTCATTAGCTGACATGACAGAATGCCAGCTCATTTCATATTTAAATATAGGACCAATTTGAAATAGTATATCTTTACTATGGGAGCAAATTCATCTGTTATTACTCTATGAATTATGTCTAAAGGAAAGAACTTAAGCCCTTTTCTCTTATTTGCAAGGTTGGCAGAAAACTTGTATTTTCTGTAATAAAATAAGGGGCTTTTGGTTGGTTTATTTATTTATTTATTTTCCGCTTTAATTTTTTTTCTCTTTACCAGATCCCACTAATAAAGGGGTGTAAATCCCTGTGCTTTGCCCTGCTGAATCAACTTCCCTTCCTATTTGAAGATTTTTCTGCCCTTTAATTTAAGTCTCCCCCTTTCAGGCATGCAAAACAAAGGAGAAAAGAAATGTAATTACATGCATTGCTACTGATATTTCCATTGAAGTGATGGATTTTTTAGCTAATACTAGACAATAAATTAACACTGTAACAATGGATCCCATCTGAATTTGCACTTACACTGAACTGATAAAAGCAAATTTCAATTCCTTTACTGTTTTTATCGGATACTGTCAATGTAGGTGACTCATATGGTAGATAATGTTTTAGTATCCTCACCAGAAGATTAATGACTTAACAAAGTCCCTGGATTTATAGAGAACACATTTGTGATGTTTGAAGCCTATTTTTATTCTTTAGAGGGGACACAGAGGGATATTTCTCCTAGTCTAATTCACAGTCCTAGTATTGCACAAGTACTTAATGATTTCAGAAGAGTTAAAAAAGAACCTGCCAAGCAAACAGGAAACCTATGTCCTACTGTGAAACTCATCTTGAGACAGAAGACCTGAAAAATGGTCCCAGGACTTGTTAAACTCTGCTTTAAGTGCTTAGAATAAAAAGAGTGAGGGTATCTGTGTGGATTCCTTTCAAAACCCAGAATTTCCAGTCCAGCATTACACCCTATGTGAAGCCATTAAGTGACTTCCACAAGGAGACTTGATCCTCTCACATCCCTTTTTAAGTTAAGCAGGTTTTTGGTTTTTTTTTCCAGGGAAACAGAGGTCAAACAAATATATAACAAGTATAACACGCATGGAATCTTACGTGTTGCCTTGTTCAGAAAAATCACCCTCTGAAAAATCACCCTCTGGATACTGCCAGGCTCATTCATCCAGGAGCTAAGGATGAGGATTTTCTGTGGGAAGTGAAACAATCTCCTCTTCTTCCCATCAGAACATGTTGATTCGTTGAAATAAGAACATTTTTCCAAGGTCAAAGTAAAATTTCTAATCAGAACCATGAGAGAGAAGGAACTTACATAATACATGGAAAACCTGAGGTTTTGTCCCACCCTGTCTGGTGATGTCCAGATAAGTGTCCTGATTGCACAGCTCTGGATATCCAGGGCAATTCTCACACTCTTTCAGAAGATCTGAGTTTGATTCTCCCACGAAACAAAAAACTCTACTTCAGAACTCTAGTATTTTACAAAATATGGATTCCCAGAGAAGTGCAATGTCTGAAATCAGGGAGCTTCAATTTATCCCTCTTCAAGGAGAACTTTCAAATCCCAACCACTCCAAACCTCTTCAGCTGCAAAGACAAACAGCACCCACAGCTCCAGCCCAACCCTCCATGAACAACTTCCCGTTGCTGTGTACATGACTTTGTTTGTTTAGTTGCCAAATCCTGATAGAAAAACAAGATTTCATGCTGGAATCCCCTATATTTAGGAAAAACAGACCTGACCTCCAAAGATTTGGTGGCAAATACAGTCACACACTTCTTTGAATGAAAACCTTCTCTGACCTAATAGTTCTGTCCCTGAATCCAGGGTTTTCTTTTTTTTTTTTTCTCCCCAGAAATGATGTTTATTTGTGATTCAGCCTCAAACATTTTCATTGTTCTCTTTGGTTTTTGTTCTGCCTCTGCTCCCAAAGCCGCATTTCCCACTGTCATTACCTCAGGTGCCTTTCATGATGCCCTTAACCTTGGACACATATCATTGTCAAAAAAAAAAAGGTATTTCTGTAAAACTGCTTTGTCAGTAAAAAAACAGAACACAGCTGTTTTCATAAATACCTGCACCATGTGACTCCTGACAAGGACTGACAAGAATTCCTCTCACTGTATCTAGAGCAGAGAAACATCATTTTATACGAATTATGAGCAGTACCATTATCCCACATTTTGACTCAAATTATTTGTTATTTGACCAAAAACCTTTCTAAAATGTGCCCTTTATTTTTGGGGGAAGGGAGCTCTTTTGGGGACTGCATACATTGAAATTCAGAGCTCATCACTGGTAATTTAATCAGAGAGTTGCATTAATTGATCTTAGTTGAGATGACTGGTGCATGTCATGCAGGCTCTCCCAGAGCTGGAGCAGACACTTGGTTGCTCCTTGATTTATTATTTAGGGCAGGAGAATTCACTTCTGACAATACAAGTTTTTATTCTACCCAAGTTTCAGAAGCTCTAGTTTGAGAGATATTCAATGATATGCCAAAGCTTTGATCCCTTTTCTCATGAATGATGGAAGAATGCTCGGATTTATTGCCTAAAATTTCCACTTTATTAAGCTGTCAAGTTCTGCTTGGTGGCCTCCTCCAGAGTGAAATGCTAAATTTGATTTAAAGGTCAGAGGAGATGTGTGGCACCTACAATCTGCCTTTGAATTGTTTTTGTAACATTAAATAGAGTTTACAAGGAGAGAAAATTGGAACTGGTCAGCATAAGTCATTCCAATCACAGAGCCTTTGAAAAGACAGTTCTTCTTTTAACTACACTAAAAGATAAAGGAAATGGAGACATTAGTGTGTTTCTCTGGGATTTATGAAACTCCAAGCAGCATTCTGGGTCTGTAATTGTAACAACTAAACAAGGGAAAAACATCAGGAAAATGCTTCTTTCTAATATTAATGCAGCAGTCACAATTATAAGAAACCTTAATTTGGGGAGACATTTTAATCTGAATTTACTCGAGGTCTAAATAAAGTTTCAATAATAGGCTCTGACCACTCTCCCAACAGACCTTGTTATTATTTCTGCATCTCTACATCTTTTAATTCACAACCCAAATAAGGTCCCAGAAGAGATTATTTTCCTTTAAAATAATTTTACAACTGCAGCCAAATATATTATCATTTTAATTAAATATATGAAGTATAACGAGGGCCAAGATATAAATTTCCAAGAGACTGAAGCTTAATTTAATTTTCACCTTTAATATATAAAACTTGCAACATATAAAAACTCCTAATATCCTCATTTGCCTCTTAGTACAGTCCTTTATCATGTGCATTCCATTAGTCCCATAGATAAAAGAAAACAATTACAAACTAACTGTTAAGTCTATATGAGACATTGCTTGGTGAGAAAATTTGGTATTATACTAAGTGGAAATTTCTGTCTCAGAAAACAAAAAATGGAGTTACGCAATTTCCCTCTTGCCTCATTAAAAAAATAGAAGTTCACTCATAATCACTATCTAATTCTCTGAAGGTGTCAGACTGGTTTCTGATTTTCTTGCTTGGAAATTTAGAGAATTAGTTCTTCCCTTAAAAATCCTGAGAAAGATTAAACCTTCAAGAGATCTTTCTGTGACCTTGTTCCTCTCTATATGGAAAAAGAGCTTAAATAACCCTGGAGAAGATGGAAATCAGTGGAAATATTGACATTCAGCTGAAAGTAGCTGGGAAGTAAACTTGTCTCAGATTTGCAGAGAGGTAGGAAAACATCTGGGCTGGATACCTGGGAACACATTCCCTGGATTTAGCATGATCCAAGAGTAGAAAGAGAAGGAACACACTCTATTTTCTGAGCTGGCAGTTCCCATGTGAGCTGTGTACACCCCACTCCACTCTGGACAGCTCACACATCCCCTCTCCCCAACTGCTTCCCACAGCTTTCCATAAAAACATCCATCCCTCTTTTTTTTTTTGGTCTTTTCTCTTATATTTAGGGTTGCTGTGAATTAAAAATAGAATTTGAAGGGAGAAAAGTGTTCATGGTTTCCAAACTTGAGCTTTTGACTTTTTTCTTTGAGGTTTCACATAAAACCCTCAGTCTGAGAGCAAACCTGAGCCTTTGATCCAAAAAACATCCGGGTATCATTCTGATTCAGGTCTGTTCAAGAAATATGACATTTCAGACATAAAGTCAGGTAAAATTCATGAATTCCTTAAACCAAACAGGTTTTGGATTTTTTACCCCACTGTTTTCTGAAGATCCTTTGTAGATTGATTGGCAGATTAAGACAAGAGGTAAAATATCTGAAGGGTTTCAGATATTGTGCGTTGAATGGCTTGGTCTGGAAATACAGCTTTTGTGTTGGCCCTTGCTTTTAGGGCAAACCATGGACCAGGACATGGGGAAGAGCCTGCAATCCCTCCTGGCCCAGCTCTGCAGACACCCACAGACCACCCAGTTCTATGCATCTGGCAAAGAGAAACAGCCTGGCCTTGAGCTTTTCCTTCCTATATTTTCTCCAAACTCCAATTTGGACTCCTGGCTAAGAAGCAGGTTCAGGTCTGGGCACAGGATTTGCACTACTAACACAAAATCCACATGCTGAAAACCATGTGTTGCTTGAGGAAATATTTTTGGGAAGGGAGGAAATCCTGCTGCCCACTGCAGGAGGTGAACAAGCCATTCAGGGTTTTCAGCACAGAATTAGTGTTGTAAATACTCACCAGATGCAGATTTTGTTGTATTGCAGCTGAAAAAGGTCACCCCACTCAGTCCGTGTGACCAAAGAAGCTTTTTCTACCCACTTTGTGTCAAATCCAAGAGACCTTTCAATTGAGTTTAAACATCTCCATATCATGCCTATTTGTGAGTAGGACCTGCTCACCATTTTGTGTCAGTACAAGCATTTCATGTACTAAATAAAGAAGCCACAGGGAAATGAACCAGTTGGGACTGGTAGAGAGCTCTCAGGAAAAAAAAAAACAACAAAACTACCACAAAACCAAACTAAAATAGTCCACTGAAGTGTGGAAAACTTGAATATGCTTGCAACAAGGCATATATTGGTAGGGAATTTTAAAGAGGAAAGTCTGACAAGAATTACAAATTTTTGAGGAAGACAAAAAATATAAACATATCCTTATGGTTGGTCACTTGGGATTCTCCTCTGAAGCAGCAAATTCTGCATATATTATATAGAGGGTCTATAAGCATTTAAAAGATACTGAGTGCCCTAAATTTTTGTTGATCAGACCTCTGCATCTTTGTGGAATATAAATGATGAATTACCTGATTCAGCAGCTTTACACAAAAGAAGAGTTAGATGGAAATGTTTAGAAGGACCCATTTAATAAGACAGCACAGAAGAGATGGCAAGGCTTTCTCCCTAGAAATACTTTCAGCTGCAATCACAGAAACATATCCATGGATTTGCTAACGCTCCTTATTTTGATATATTCCTGCATTTCTGCCTGAAATAAAAAGAAAGGTGTTAAGTTTGGCCTGAGATGAAATACTGAGTTTTCAGGACTAAAATGTTTCAATCATTCATACTGAAAGATCAGGAAAACAGTAAGGAGATAAACATAGTTGTTCATATATTGATAAAGTGTGCCAACTGTAAGAAGCACGTGCTTCTATTTCAGAATAATCTAATTTACATTAGCATGAGTGCAGAGTCATTAACACATTCTTCTGAACAAAGGCATCAGGCTCTGATTTCAACTTCACTTTCACACAATTAAATGTATTGCCACTTTTCCCATCATTCAAGTAATACTTTCTTTAAAAGAAAAAAAGAATATGAAAGAAAGATATAGTGATAATCACCCAGAAATGAACTGACAGGGCTCTCTCTGTGATTAACCTGTTTGGATAGGCAGGAAAACATGCAGTGTGTAGATTACAAGACAAAGAAGATGGATGACATTTTACTGGACAAAAGTTAGATGCAATAAATTGAAGAGTGTTTATTACATCTCGGTTTATAAAAATAACAACAACAGAATGGGGAGAGACTTCCTGAAGGCAATTTTTTCAGGCTTAAAGCATAGATCTGGGAGTTAGATCCTGTTCTTAAAGAGAAGGAAAATCATACACCTGTGACTGAACATTTCAAATGCCTGTTCAAATGTTTGCAGACCATTCTCAGGAGTTTTTACCTGAAGTTTTGGGTTGTGACTGAGTGAGAATATGGGAAAAGTGATGCCAGATAACCTTGGGAACCTACCCCAGGCACATACTTCAAAAACATCTCCCTAGGAAAGGGCTGAACAGCCCGGATTAAACATTTTGAGTTCTTGTTTGAGGTAACTTTGGAGTCTGCCTGGTTTTGAAGTTCTCATTAAACTCAGTGAAAAGGGACCTGTCACTTTGGGCAGAGCCACAGGGATTTCAGAAGCTGTTTGTGGCCATTACTGCTAAATTCAAACCAAGGAGAAAGAAGAACTAACTAGATGACAAATAAGCACCATTTACACTAGAAGACAATATTTTCAGAACTTTTGAAGGCTGATATTCCTACAACATGAAGGTATAAAATAAACTTGTGAGTCAGCTGCAGTTCATGATTAGTAAGCGAAGTTCCACGATCAACAATCCAAACTCGATGAAAAACCATTTACTTGTCTATGTCTATTTATTTATTATTGATTAGCATTAATTGTGAAGACTCTGACTCCTGCAATATCTGACTGATGATCTTTCATTTTTCATGGAAGTCATTACCTTATTCATCCAGATATTGCAAACACTTTCAGATACCATAACTCTGCTGCCATACAGATTATCTAATTATACAGCACTCACCTAGAAAGAAAAATACCTCAGATGTGAGAACCGTGCCAATAAAAGCAATGATTCACAGTTTGGTAGGAACTTCATTTGTAATTTGCAGAGATGGAACTTAAACCACAAACTCATGTGGTTGGAAATTTAGGAGCAAAGCCCACTGCAAGCAGTTCCTGCAGTTCAGTGTAGCAACACCCAATGTGCCACCCACATTTTGGGAGGTGTAATGAGCTGACTGTGAGTTTTCCTGAAGCCCAAATTCGTGCTTCTTTAACTCAGTGTTTGCACAGAACTTTTATGGTAGTATCTCAATAAAAAAAACTCAACAAGAAAACGGGAGTTTTTTCAGTGATCTCCTAAATGCCATTGATCAGTTTGAGTCACGACTGGGGAGTGACTGGAGCTGGAAGTCAGAGTTGGGGGTCAGTGTGACACATGGAGACTCGAAAACTGCACTCAAGGGCCTTTGAATCTTCTCAGTGAAATGATGATTTGTGCAGCACCCACAGCACTGGTGTGTTTTTCCTTGCCGTCACCTCTGACACTGAGAGGACTTCAATGCCACCTGTAACAGCCCTCTCTGCACACCCCAAAGCATCACTTACCTGGTGCAGCCCCTACCCCATGTCCAACCTGGAAAGCAGCTCTTCCCTAGGTCCCCATGCTTGCTAAGATGCTCAGGTGAATTTTTTATTACTTGTGTGGCTCAGCTTTCTGATTAGACCTCTCAAAAACCACGCACTGGCTTCAGATCCAAATTAAAATTCTCCTGCACCCAATGTGTGCTCCAAACTCAGTCAGGGTTACCTGGTAAACACCTGAAACACAGGAGGGTTTGTTCAACCAGAGGAGCTCAGTCCCTGCACCCTCACTAGTTTCAGTTAAAAATATCCATCTTGTTTTTAAAAACATTCTATGCCTGTACTTGCAGTTTAATAAGTGACTGCTATGAAGCTCAGCCAGCAACTGTAAACCAGCAAGATCCCTATCAAACTGCCCAAGAAATGAAATAGTATATATCAGATTCCCCAATGACCTCCATAAATCCTTGTTCTCCAACAGTGATATTTGTTAACAACAAAATTAACTTTTATTACTTCCCTTCTGTGACTGGGTTTGCCAACATTCATTTTTGAAGCTCCTCAGAGCAACCAGAACAGATAAATTAGATTAAATTAGGTTTGCTGGCCAAGATGTGAAGACACAAACCTAACTGAGGGTTATATTAAGTCGTGATTTGAGGAACTTCATATAATTCACTGTGCACTGAGTAATAGAGAGAAGAAAAGGGAAAAAGCTGCTATCTCTGAAGCTGAGCTGCTATCTCTGATGCTAACAAAAAATCCTCTGGATATTGCATCCCTGAAGGGTCACCTCCCAGCCTGACGTCCTCAGTGTGGAGGAAATATAAGCCCAAATAAAACCTGGTCTGTCACTCCAGGGGTGTCAATAGGACTGTGTAAATTCCATGGACTGGTTCCTGAAATGGAGACACAGGTGGGCCTCCGAGGTGCCAAAACAGCAGCAGGAGCAGTGTTCTCTTGGTTCAGATGAGCACAAAACCTGCCTTAGGTGTACAAAAGTGCTCACTGCTTCAAACAGGAGGGCAAATAAGGGTAAAAGAGTGATCAGAATATGGGAATGGGAACATCAATCTTTCCTTAATCCCAGTTTTGTGAAACACTCTTTTCTGTCAAGGTTGTGCCAATAGTTATAAATAATTCCTTTTGGAACGTTTTCTTTTACTGGGCATCCACAGTTGCCCCCAGCCATGAACCCTGGGAGTCCCTGGGATGGTATCACAGCCCTGGAACTGCATCCTGACAAGGGGCTCATGGAGTGAAAGTCATGGCAACTTCTGGGGCCTCAGAGGTGACCGTGGGGAGGAGACTCCTGGATTTTACTGAGCTTCTTTTCTGCTTTTCACAGCCTCTCTCCCTGTCTCAGTGCCAAGGAGACAGACTTTAATGCAGCACTGGTGAACACTAACCTTGGTTCTCACTGGAAAATTCTGCTAGGTAAGGCATAGCAGGGAGAGATGATTCATTTTTATCCCATCAACATTGTCTATATGTTGGCAATATGTTTTTTAACACACTGCCTTGATTCTGGAGTTTTCCTTGACATGTTTGTGCTGTTTATGAAGAAGGCAGGTTGGGATCCTTGGCAGAAATGTAAATTACTTTAATATTTTTCTTCACAATTCTTTGGCTCGAATTTATGTAAGAAACCAGATGTGAGGATTTATGGAGGACATTCATGACAGGTCTGTTCTGCAAAAACTGGATAGAGGAAAATAAGTAAACAGCATTAAAATAAAGTAATAGAAAATAAGAATCTGAAAGGCTCTCAAAATTCCTCTGATCCATCTCTAAGCAAGTTCCAAGCAATGCACCAATATCTTCCAGAGCATTGCCTGTGCATTAATCAAATGATCTGGGATAAGACAAGAGACCAATTTAAAGTGCAGAAGTAACTGAAGAGATAAAATTTATCTCACTCCGTCTTGACTTCCTACAATTTTGCAGCTGCTCCAGTAAAGTTCCTGAGGTTTGTCTGGTGAGAGTAACTGTGAAATACCTGTGGGTAAGTGCCATTCCTGTGGCAAAGAGCAGCATGAGGCCTCATCCTGCTCCCTCTCTGGAGATCTAAGTGCTGTGAGGGGGCTTGTTTTGGTCCAAAGACAGAGCGAATCCTGGAGACACATTTGCCATCTTAGCTGAGGGTGTCAGTGTGCAAAGCTTCTTAAAGAACCTGATTCCTGAAACATAACTCCTCAATGTGCAAAAGTAAATTACCATTCAGTCCTTAAGTTTACTGACTTTTGTCCTGATACACATGACCTTTGAGAGGAGAAGATGATTCTTTCAAGAGTAAATGACCAGTTGTCACATGATTTTGTGAGCATCTCATTCTGCATATAAGGGAAATTAAAAAAATCTTGCCTTGTGGGGGAAATCTGGAAGGCAGAGCGAGGAGAAACCAAGCTTTGTTTACAGTAGAAACTTTTGTCTAAAATGAGAAATGCTTGCAAATACGTTTACTCTAGCAGAGCAGGATGCCCACAGAGCTAGGTCAGGATTCTTGGTGGGTTCTCCCAGGGCCAAAGTGTTAGCTACTTTTGGAGTTTCCACTTCTAATTCCTAATTCTTACTTCAAAACTTATTTGGGAGACAGTCCCCATGCACCTCTATAATCCTAGACCCACCTTCACAAATCTGTTGAAAACACTTTTACTTCTTCAGTGAAATGCTACAACCTTCTCATTCCAGAGGGATTTAGCTCAAATAAATCCACTCAAAACCAGTCAGTTTAGGAGAACCACTCTGTTTCTGTTAGATATCGATTTAGTGAGTTTATAGTGCTGTATGGTTTTGTATTAGCTTAATGTTCAGGACTTTTATGTCCCAAGTGGAAAAAAACCCTCAAAAACCCACTCCAGCTCCAGGATCAAAATTCCCAGTGTTGGAACTGCTGTGGTTCCAGATGTTGGCTCAGTATTGTCCTGGGTGTGGCAGAGCACCAGGACCTGCAGTGTAGATGAGGATCACAGAATATTTTAGGTTGAAAAGGAGCTTTAAGATCATCCAATTCCTCCCCCTGCCATGGGCAGGGACACCTTCCACTAGCCCAGGTTGCTCCAAGCCCTGTCTAACCTGGCCTTGGACACTTCCAGGGATGGGGCAGCCACAGCTTCTCTGGGTAACCTGTGCCAGGGCCTCCCCACCCTCACAGGGAAGAATTTCTCTCTAATATCCCACCTAACCCCACTCTCTGTCAGTTTGAAGCCACTGCCCCTCGTCCTGTCACTCCATGCATCCTGCAGGATGTTCAACCTTCACTCTGAACTGAGGCTCGAGGAGCTGCAGTCCCTGCCCTGGATCCCTGGCACAGAGCTTTGATCAGGTTCCTATTTCATTGTGAACTTCTGTGGCAATGTCAGACCCAGAGGGTTTCTCAAATGTGGAGCTTTAGATCCAAAAAGCTGTTTGGAAGAGAAAAACTTGTGCTCAGTGCTGAGACTGCAAAGCAGCAGCTGCACTTTTAATTAAAACTTATGTCCTATATATCTTTGTGTGTTTGAGTGTTTCTTTGTTTTTAATGAAATTTTTAGATAAAGGGAGCTCTTCTAATTATACTTCTGCCTCCTGGTGCTCCTCTTCCCTATTCATTTTTGCTATCATTACTTTTTTCAATTTACCTTACCAGATTAGGCCATATCAGAGCTTCTGAGTATATTAAAGGTGATGGCAGCAAAACACAGCTCTGTTTCTTGATCTGTTCAGTAACAGTCTCTTTACTCACCCTTCTTTATCCCCCTCCACTCCACACACACTCTAATTACGGTGACACATATGGATCTTAAGCATATTTGACAGAGAGTAATGAATGAAGTCTCAACACTCATCAAGCAAATGCCTCAACATTTGCATAAGTTAACATTAGTATCATTCCATGGATCTGCAAGTTAAAATTAGGGATTTTTCACTGGGGAAATTTGACTGGAAGAGTTACTGTTCCAGTGGGTTTCCTCACATAGAGCAGTTTGAATTTTGGCAGTGCTGACTCATACTCAAGTCCAGCAGAAGTCAGGGGAGGATTTTTTTTTGGCTGCTAGGAATGAAAGCTTTAGATCCTTGTGAATGTGCAAATATGAGGACCAGGGAAGCTAAAAGAGAACTGTAATGGGATCTGGACTCAAAGGAAAAGGTAAATATGTAAGATGAATATGAAAATCATATGAGGAGGGGCTGAGGGAGCTGGAAGGGCTCAGCCTGGAGAAAACATGTTCAGATAGAGGGGTCTGTGTTCATTATTTGGATTACACATAAAAGAATTCCTTGCCATGAGCTTGCTAACACAAGGAGCAATAGGAATTTGCCTGCTTGACAACAAATGGATACAGAGAAAAAAATGAGCTATGCTAAGGTCCTGGCAGTTAATTTTCCTGCCAGTGCCTTGCTTATGTAGAGACTCCTTTAGTTTTTCTTTTACAGACTAAGAAGGAAAATTTTTCCTTCATATGTAGAAAGCAGAACAATTTTAATAACACTGGCCCCTGAAAATTTGGTTTAAATTTGGTTCCAAGGAACTGGGCAGGAAAAAGCATAATTTGGATGAAGGAGATTTACTTCTGAGATCCCAGTCATGGGAATTTCATCTTCTGAGCTCCTTTTCTGTCAAGACACTATCTTACCAACTCCTTGCTCCAGCTCTCATCTTCATGCAAAATAACTGCTGAGCAGAAAAGTGTGTTTACATAAATCATTCTAGAAATGTAAACAAAACAGAAGCAGTGGAATTATGAACGAAGAGTTGATTAGGAAGTGACAGCAAAGATTTGTGATAATGAAGGGACGAGTAGTGTTTGTTTGAGAATGTGCCATTTACTTGCAACTAATTTTGCAAACTGGGCAGCAGGACACCTGCAGGATACAGGAGTGGGAATTTTCTACCAGGTTGGTGTGTAAATACAAACCCCTCTGAACTAAGGTATTTTATGGCTATGGACTGGAATAACAAAAGCAGACCTAGAAGCCCTGCCAGCATTTGATGTTACATTTAGATGCTCTAACCAGACTTATTTCTAATCCTTAAATCCCTGGGTTTCACCAGAACTGCTCCTGCCTGGTGATGGGCACGGCCAGAGTGACCTCTTGGCAAGACCTCAATGCACAAACTGGCTGGGGAGTGTTCTCCCAGACAAACAGGTCAGAGGGCATCCTAGACTGATCTAACATCAAAATCATCCTCTTTTGGTGGCTGTGAAAGGAATTTTAAGAGTAATAGTGAATTATTAGTCTATGGGAAAGTCCCTCTGACTGACAGGAACATGGTGCAAGGTGTTCATTTGCTGCTGGGGCCCTGGGTGAGACCGTGCGTGGGGTAAATGCCCATTTCCCATCACAGAGAGTAAGATTCTTAGACCAAAAGTTAGTGCTACGAGGATTCTACAGCACAAGATATTGGCTTGAGAAAGGGAAGATCTGGGTTTCAGATCCTGCCCCACGAAATGACAACCCAGGAGCACAAAGGCACCTCTGTTCCCGGCAGCAGTTTCCTGTGGTGCATCACCAGTTCTGCTTCAGAGAGATGGATTAACTGGGAGGGATGAGCTGAGACAATGTCAGGTGCAAAGTGTTCCTGGAATCGTAGAGCAGACAGAGTTGGACAGCCTGGCCTTGGTGTAATGACACTCCAGTCTCCTGTGCTGATCACATGCCCAGCTTGCAGTCTTTTAAAAAAAACCAAACAACCCCAGATCAAACCCCTAGGAAAAGCACACGGTCAATGAAACAATTCCCTTATGCTCCTTAAACTCTCCAAAATGCACATTTTTATCTACTAGTTGAAGTGTTTAACTGTTCCCAAATGCAGGTTGATGACTAATCAATCCCCAGCCAATCAATCTATTGAATTCAGGAATAACCAGCACATCACACACTTTGTAAGAGCCACGGTATGAGAAGAATTTCAAAATAACCTGTGTGTCTGAACAAGTCCAATGTTTCTCTTTATTATAGGCAAATTGCATCAAAAACATTATTAAAATGTAAAGTTTTTCCTGGTTATACGATTAAGAGGATGGAGAAAAAGCAGGAGGTGAGAGTGTGAAGGTAAAGTAATAAAAGGAAACCCAATGATTCATTCAATTAAGGGGTTGATTAAACTTGAAGACTTGTTATATCTCACATTTTTCATTAGCAAACATTTCTTTTTAGGGGATTTTTTTCATTTTCCTTATTGAAGCTCTTCCAGATACAGTGTGCAATCTACAGTGGGTAATTTATGGGCTCAACCCTCCTTCTTTTGAAATCCACATGAATCTTCCCATTGATTAAAAAAATCAGTCATTACACAGGTAAAAAATGTTGGGGTTTTTTTATGAATTCTCCCTTCAGCTACAGTTTTGTCAACCCCCACTGATTTTATGATAGGAGACCTTGGTGTCACAAAATTTTAGGAATGCAATTAGATTTTTTTTTCTCTGTGGTATTACTCAGATGTAAATGATTCCAGGATCTACAAGCTGAGATTATAAATTACTTTTCCCATTATTTTTCCAGGTTCTGTGGCATTGTAGACATTGGGCAGAGTAATGTTACTAAGATGTCTCTTAGAGGGCCAGTTAATATCACTGTGTCTGCTGCCTTATTAGAACAATACTAGAAACTAATGAGGTTGTACTTAGTTGGAGCCAAGTAATTAAATACAATTTAATGAAGTGCTAAATATATGCAAAACTTTGAGATTTGGTCTTTTAATATAGGACTTGTGTTGTGACAGAGAGCAAAAGGGAGAAAGAGTCAATCTCATGTCACCTTTTATGCTTCTGTTATTTAATTTTCAGCCCTTCATCTACTGAAACAGAGTAATTTCAGATTTCACTGTGAGCTGAAAGCTAGAGGGAAATGGAATCTTTTTCAAAATGTGCTGAAACTGCCCCAGAACCCTGGAGACCTTGCTCACCCAAAGTTTTAGTCAATTAAAACTGTTAAAAACATGGTTAAATGTGTGTATAGTCATGCACCCACCCATGCAAATGAACTGCTGGGTAAAAAATGAACCTTTCCTCAGAGGCACCTCTGCATACAAAATTTGAAACATCAAGGTCCAGTTACCAAGTGAATCTTCCCCCAAATCTCTGGTCTGTAAAATTTTGCAGAAAATCTGCATAATATTGAAGCCATTTATCTTTTACAATTTTCTGACAGACACAGCCCAAAGGCAAACTCCTTCCTCGAAATTCACTCAAAATGGAGTGAGAGAAAATCTGCTTCCTGGGATGCTGTAATTCCAGGTCTGTGCCTGGGCTTTGCTGGGCAAAAACTGGAAATTCAAAGTACTTAATGCATTCTGGTCTGTGAACTGTTGTACATTCTCTACCTGTCCTTGATTTAATATCAAACAAATATAATTTATCCCTCCCAGTCAAACACTGCTATTTAATGTATATGAGCCGTGCAACAGTCCAGTAAATATGTGAAATGTCACATATTTAAATTTCAAGGAGACATTTAAATCCCAGCAGTTCTATATTGATTTCAATGAGGATTAATCCTGCTCAGAATCCTGCTTCAAAATCCTGGCTCCAGTGTTTGGGAATAAAATGACTCTCATACACTGCTTGTTAAAGTGAATGAATCCATAAAGATTCATCAGTAAGTAAAAATTCATAGGTTACACAAGCAAAAATACAAATATACCAGAAGATATATGCCATATTTTAAAAGTGTTAAAAAGCACAGCATTTTATTGATAAAAACACTTAAACTGTCTCTCTGTCTCTCTCTGTGCTTCTCTTGGGAGCTTTAAACTCAAATGACTCTGATAAAATATGAAAGTTTCCATTGATTTATCGATAATAGCAAATAAATAAATTTAGGGGAGAAAATGTACTTTGAGATATTATTGTCACTGAGGGACATTCAATATCTTCAGTTTCCATAGATCTGTACAGAAATCTGTTGAAAATCTCTTTTGCATATTCATAGCCAGAGTCATTCTAGTGGGAAATATCTGTAAGCAAAATTTTTCATTCCCTTTACTGGCCTGGTTAGTTTACAGGGAAATTTTCATCATCAGTATTTAGCTAAAAGGTTAATATTAAAAGTATTTTTCCGGATTGAGACAAAAAGGGTGCTTATATAAATGATTGAATAGGTGTAGAAAATAAAACAAACTAAAACTTGCAATAGACTCAAGGTAATTCATAATTCTCTGTAATATTCACTTTTTCATGCTTTTTTTTTGTTTCTTAATACATAGATTTCTCTTGTGTCTTTTTTTTTTATGGTTATTTTGTTACCTTACCTCTTAATATTCCTATTCCGTTTGTCTTCAGTGCCCTCATGGGCACTGTGGATCAACCCAAGTGGGCAGATTTGAGATGGGCTGGGGGAAGGCAAAGTCCTCCCACACACCTGAGCAGTTCCCTTGGGCCTGATTTTCAGAAAGGAATGCCCAAAGAAATCCAAACACTGCAACTGTACAGTAAGAGCACATGGAGAGTGGCCAACTCCAACTCTGAGTGAGCTCTGGCAGTCTCCAGGAACTGCACTGTTCCAGCAGACACTCCCTAATACCCCCAAAATCACAAAGAAAAAAGGAAGAGCCAGAGGAACCTCACCAGGGGAGGCATTTTTAGGGACATTGCCCAATTTTCCTGGAGAATTGTTTTTCCCCACCAACTGATCGTCTGTGACATACAATGGTAACTTGTACAACTTTAAGTGAACCTTTGGGTGGCAGACACTCAATAAAACATTTTGGCAAAGACTGGAGATGGCCCAGTGCTGATGATTCATCGGTTCTTAAATTCTGCCTGAGGCTGAAACAAAGTTTTCCTTTGCCCAGGTCTGCCGAGGAACGTAATTAAAGAAAGGTGTAATCAGAGCACATCTACCACACACTGTTAAGGCTAAGCCTCTACAATATCAACTGGGTTACTTCCTTACTTTTTTAGTTAGGATCCCTAACACCTTGGAATAACACCAGAGAAGAGCCACGACCCAAGTCAAATTGGTTTTGAGCTGTCTTTGGTCTTCGCTGACTTTGGCACCTTTAAAATGACTTTTGGCACTGATGTGAATTTGAAAGGATCAAAATATCTTTGAACCTCTGGCCTTTATGATGTTATGTCCCCATTCACTTATCTGGAGATTGATAATGACCATCTTTACCTCTGAGGGCTACAGATCAAAGAGGCATTTTGAGATGATCCCTACGAAAAGTCAGCCCTACAAACGCTAAAAGTTAAAGCTTACTCAGCCCAAACCAGCTCCGCATTAAATGTGATATTATTATGATTTATGCAATGCTGGTTTCTTTAGGGAATTTTTTGGAAAGAACCTACATGCACCATGTGTATATTGTCTACTTCCATAACTCCCAGTCCAGTCCAAGTGTGTCCTAATTCCATACATTTCTGTCGTGTTATCCCATGGAAGGTCTGTTAGACTATTTTAATTTGAGTTATTCACAGACATGTCCTGCACATGGGATAAACCAAGGCAGTGACAACCTCACAGCAGGAGACACTTATTCAGGAGCTGGAAAAAAAAATATCCCAAAAGCCTCCAGCAATCACTATTTCTTGTTAAAAATAAATCGAAAAAAAGATCTGTTGTGCTTTTTATGTGTGTGTCTTTGTACTTCCTGAAAAGCTGCACCATCAGATGCTGTAGCTGGAGCTCTACAAGGCTTTCTTTGGCTTATTCTAACATTAATACAGAAGGAACCAGGAATAGTTTGAAATGCTTGCTTTGTTGACAGTGTTTGTGGCAGTGTGTTTGCCTTGATGGCAAAAAACCAATACACTACCTTGGACTTTTATTTTCTTTTTTCCTCTGTTACTTTGTTTATTGCTGGAGCATTTTAAAATATTTTTATTACAGATTCTGTGCTCAATTTAGGGCTTAAAGTAAATATTATGCTCTACACTGCTCCTAAAATAAAGCTTGTATTGTAGAGCCTACTGGCAGCAGACTGTGACTTATCTTTCATATTTCACAAGTGTTATGAAGCCTTACTTAGCAGAAAATCATGGTTTCACAGCCTAAAGCTTGTTATTTAAAATCAAATTTTTTTTGGTAAATCAAGCCCAGTACTACACAGTAATAAAAGTTTATCCTCCATAATTCCCTACACTCGCTGTGTTCTCCAAGTGCTGAATAATAACAACATACTATTGAAATGCCACCCAGCTTTGCCAAACAGGAGGAAAATGCCTCAAAAAGCCCTCCTCCTTTCTACTTTCACAGCCTATAAATACAAAACACTGCAGAGATTTATGAGTGAGAAGGCAAGAGAAAAAAGCCCTTTCTATAACACTGCTGCAACTGAAGGCTTGTTTACAAAAATGTGATTTATGTCTTAGACAACAAGTCACACCACACAGGATTATTTCCCAGCTCTGTCATGCAGAGTCACTGCTGCACATTTTGCCATCACCCATTTAAACAAGGCTATCATTCTCCTGGTTTGGACACTTGGGTGGGGATTGAATTTCATGGAATTGCAGAAGCACAAACCTCTTGGCGGCAGTTCCTCAGCCTTTGTGCAGGTCTGATGCTGGGGGAGAGCCTTGATTCCCTACTGCCTTGGGAAGGAGCCTGTGGGATGAGCTGAGCTCCACACCTGCCCCTAGAGCAGCCCAAATCCACCTGTTCCCTGCATGGCCACCTGAAGGGACCTCGTGTAGTTGTGGGTATAAGAAATGACAAAGAGCAACAGCAACTCACTTCACTGAGGGATCAAGAACCAGAATTGAGGATCTGTGGTTACCACAACCCCTTGCACTGATAAACTGAACCAAAGAACTTCCAACATAAAATCCTTGAGACCCATTTGAAGTGCACTTGCTGTACTGGGGGAATTGATGACCTTGGGTGATGTGGCTGGATACCAGTTCAGAGACATATTAAGTGGACCAACAAACTTAATAGCACTTTTGAAAAATGCAGGGTGGCCCAGGCTCTAATCTGGTTCAATAGTGAAAAACATTTTCCTTTGTAAGCTTTGTATTTTTTCCCCTACATGGATGTAGTTCAATTGGAGACTTCTCACACCGTGCTGCTGAAATAAAATGACTTAATGTGTACCTTTAAACCAGGTCATTAATCTTCCATCATTCACCTGTAGTATGCCTTAGCTTACAGTTAATGGAATATTTAACTGCCTTAAGAGGAACAATAAATTGAAGTCACTGCTTCCCTTCAAGTTTTCATCCATAATTTCACCCAAATAAAAGAAAACCTGTTGACTGGAAACCATTGGGTTGTTTTCTTAATAGCATTTCATTTGTGAGCACACAGTGAAATTCCATTTCAAAATGAGCCGGTGAGGAAGGATGGCTTATCAATCCCTCAGCTTCAAATCCTGCTCAGAGTACAATGCACAGAGGGGCATTGCTTTGGTTATCCTGAGGTACCCCATGGCTTACAGATCTGTCCACAGGGTTTTAAAAACAAAAACCTTTCTTGATTCTTGGATGATAAATTGTTTAAAGGAAAACACACCTTTGAGGACAACTCTCCTTGGAACAGGTGCTAACAATGATGAACTATGAACTTCCCTTTCCACTGCTCACACACAGATTTCTTTCCCTAAAGACAATTTGGATAATAACAAACCTTCCCTGACCAAAACCTCAGCCTAATTTCTGAAATCTGCAGCAGACTCTGAAGATAACAACCCAACAGGTAGGAAAAAGGCTGTAATAAGTTTCTACAGAAACTTCAGGTTTATGTTTCCACCCCAGCCATCCTCACACAGGATATCCATGGAGTTTGCTCCAGCGTGGAAGGGTGAGACTCTCAGATGCACCAGAATTCTCACACAAACAGCACCACCAAAACACAGTTTGGTGGAGATGTGGGGTGAGATCATTACATGAGGAAGCAAAGTGTGGAATAAATCAACCTGATAATTTTTGGGCAGTTGCCTGGGAGCCTTGAATTGGAAACATCTAAGTGTTCCCCTGATCCAAGGGCAGAGCTGAGCAGCAGCAGTACAGTGCTGCCATGGGGCTGAGGGCCAGGGCTTGTTCTCCAGTGCCAGCCCAGCATCGTCCCCACCTCCAGCTGGCTCAGGGTGTGTGCTGGGCAACTCCCCGTGGTCACAGGGTCAGCAGAGCTTGGCCCTGCCTGTCTGCAGGAGCTTGTCATGTGGGAATGTATAATGTGACTGTTTCTTTAGGGGAGAAAGCTGTGTGCACCCTAATGACCAGTCAGGGATCGTGCCCAGCTGGTTTGTAACCCAGCTCTGAGGGCAGACATAGTGTGGCTCTCAGGTCTCACAAGGGCAGAATTCCTACAGAGAGCCAGGACAGTCACACTGCTAGTCAAGCTTCACATATAAATCACAATTACTGATATTTAACATCCAAGGAGGGATCTGGCAAAGTTCAGAGTGGACCCAATGCCACTGGACCAGATGGCCTTTGGAGAAGCTGTCCAGGAAACCATATATTTGTATCAAGTATGTTTAAGAGGATAAATGCAAGCCAGGAATCTTAAGTGCCTCTCCCTCCTTTGCTTGCTCATCCACCCCATGGGATAGCTCCCCTTTCCATCTTACTCAAGAATGAATTAACATTCAAATTACATTACCATCAATTTGATGTAAACCACAGGCTTTTTGTTGGCTTCCAGCAATAGGAAGCAGACTTGCAAGGGGGTTTTGGTTGGGTTTAATTTTTACTTTTTTTAAAAAATGGGAGATTGTTAAAGAGAAGACTCCGACAGAATTTTTTTCTGCGTAGGACACACATAATTATTCCTCAGTACAGAAATGCTGCAAATGAGGATGCAAACAGCAGCAACACCTCAGTTTGTGCCAGGGACTGGACTGTTTGCCAGTGAAGCTCCTGCTCATGGCAAGCTGGTGGCTGGCCCATATCCAGGGGATCAGTGGCCACCACATTGCAATTGATATCTGCCCGCTGCTGTGCCCGAGTCCTCAACCAGCCTTGATGATGCCAGAGCAATTTGTGCAGACACATGCAAAGAGCACAGACACCCTCATCACTTCTGCTGGCAACCTCTGCAATCACAGATGTTCAGGAAAGGATGGAGCAGAGCAAAAGACTATCAGAAAAAAAGGCAAGACAGATCACTAGAAATTGCTTTCCTCTGCCTCTAGTTCTTGTACATGAAAAGACTTCATCTTTTAACACTAAACTCTGTTATTGTGGAGCCTCTGGCCTCTTTAAGGATTTACCAGGGAAAGATTTCCAGGCTAGGGATGACTATTATACCCTTTTAGATATGGAAAACCATAAACACGTACCAGAGGGATGCAACCTGACCTAGGTACACTACCAGTGATGCACTTCATAAACCAGCAAACTCCTATATCCCTTAGATTAAGGTGGTTTTACTTAGACCATATGCTGTTCTAGCATCAGACAGAAGTGATGTCACAGCACCGGTGTAGGAACCGGTTTAACTTTTGAAGACATAAATATCTTCACTGAAACCAGCTAAATGTACACTAAAATAAAGCAGGTAAATAGGTGGTTTGCTCAGACAGGGTTCTAGCTGTGACAGATGGACCATGAGTTAAGAGTTCAATTGTTTCCAGCACAGCTGTGAGAGATCCAGCCTGGAGATGTGTAAGGACACAAGTGAGAGAAGAAGGGAGTGTTCAGGGCTGCCCCGAAGGCAGAGAGAGAGAGAGAACAGAGAGTAATGTTGGAGGCTGACCTGAAAGCAGCACTTAACTGACCAGTGCCAGACACACAACTCAGTTTAGGCCCCCTGACCTCCCACCTGCAGACACTCGAGGCAGAAGCTGATCATACCCTCTCATTGCAGGATTGATGTTCTGCTGGACTCTCCTCCCTTATCCTGCCCTCAGGCGTCAAATCAACAGGCACTTTCAAAATAACCTGGCAGAGCAATCTGGGGGCAAAACAGCCATCCGGAGAGCAGAGAGCAAGAGAAAATACTGCTCTGACAGCAACCAGGCAGTTCTGAGGACCCTGTTACTGCCCTGGAGCTGCTACAGCCTCATCCTGCCTGCGGCCACACAAAGGGACAGTGGATATGGTCAGGGAATGGTCACTTCTGCCAACTGTGCTCCATTAAAACCACTTCATTGCAACATCCCAGGAGCTGCAGCCTGACCAATTCCTGCACTGCTGTTAACAGACTCACAGTCTGAGGCACAAGCCTGAGAGAGGAGAAGGGAAAAGTCCAGAGGCTTTTGTTTTAAGGGTTGTAACAGTTTTGTTTCTCCTGCAGAGATTACAGAGCAATTTCACCATCTCAGGTTTATGTGGCGAATAGAAAATTCAGTTTCAAGTGATTGGGTTTAGATTTCCAAGGAGCTGTTAAAATAGAGTCCAAATATAATGGAACATTGCTGTCATCTAAGGGCTCTTTGGTGTTCTTCATGAAAGGAGCTCAGTTCAAAGAGGAATGAGTACCTACAACCTAAAATATCTCAGCACATTTGACAATCTCATTGAAAACCTCAGCAGAGAGGCCTGTTCTCAATTTTACGGGTGACAATTGAGGCAGAAAATGTAGGGTTGGGAGGATGCTTCCCCTACTGATGTTCACAACTCTGTTTGAAGAAGTCTTCGCCCAACAGTTTTGCTCATATCCCAGATCTGCAAAGCATTTGGGAACATGCAGAACCTTAACACTGGGAGTTTTCTGATTAATTCTTTGCCAGCTCCTCACAGGATTCTCTGTCCTAAAAGGTATTGATAATCTGGGGCTTGGATTCACATAGAATGTGAAAGAAAGGAGTGAGTGAGAAAGAAAATGGGTATGGAGGTTTCTTATTTATTTCCCTTTTGGTGGCATTTTCTGTGGCTTTATTGAAGTGCTCATTAGCACCACCTCCCCTGCCCTGTCATCTACTGAGATAAATAAAACAAACATTTGCATATACCATGAAAAAGGTAAATGAAGCACCACCCTAAATATTCTTCACAGAAAAACCAAAGTATGGCTGATACTGTTGCTCCTCTTTGTCTAATGTAAAGATTCAGCCATAAGTATGAGAAATAGTGTGTGGGATACAGGGAATTAATCAAGAGACCACAATACACAAAGTACTTAAAGGGTACCAAGTTCCCAAGTCTCGCAGCATAAATGGAGATGTCTCACTAAAAAGACTCTACATGGAATCCTTTGCATCCATCACCTTCTCTTCTACTTTTCTCTTTCTTCCCCCTCAGTGTTTTGCTTTGTGATCTACTTCCAAATCCCTCGAATTCTCCATGTGGGAAAGCACAAAATCGAATTTCAAAGTTAATACCTGAGTCTCACCTTTGTGTATATTTTATTTTGCCTTTTTCATTTTTAGCTGCAGTGTAATTTTTTTCCCCTTCTCCCTTGAGAAATTTGGCTTGGAAACAGACCTGAAACTTCACAGCCTTTATTCCCTTTCCCCCGACTGGACTAATCCTTATAATACATAATTTTGAATTCTTTGTGGTTACTGAACTTCTCTCTTCATCTTTGAACGGTCTCTCTGGCTGAGAAATAGACTGCAATACTGATATTGAATAACAGTAAGGAAGGCAGTAAAATGATTATCACCCAAAAACTCACCAAAACAAATCCCTGTATGGTCAAAAAACAGCAAATTTTTTTGTGTGGTGGAAGGGAAAGCTAAACAGAACAAGCACAAGGAGAATGGTTTAATTTTTAAGACCAAGATAATGGCAACACCAAAATATCTAAACTCAATGTCTAAAAGAATGAGAAAGGACTTTGACACTAAAGCCTTAAACTGGGACACTTTGCTGAATCAATGCTGAGGAATCTTCCTTCCTGTGCCTTTTACCTTCCAGCACTTTTACCATCAGAATTTCCCGTTGTCCCTCACATTCTCTGATGTTTCCTGATGGTGAAGGTTTTCCATATCATTCCCTAGAAAGAGGAATCCTGACTGCTGGCATTTGCAAGTCAGATTTAACAGCACTGGGTAACAATCATTCCAAAATGTGTTCACATTTTTCCCTTTCTAATCAATAGCTAAAGCAATTGGCAGTAAAAGTCAAATAGGAAATTATGAAAGTATAAAAGGTAAAATTCCCCTAGAATGCCACTCTCAAAGTCTATAAGAGTTTGATTTCATTACAAGTTATTTCCCTGGGTTTGAGTTTTTCTCAGTTGCTGATGATTGATGCGGCAAATTTGATTTTCGCATTTAACAGATTTTAATCTGTGAAACATTTCTGTATCAAAATGAATCTGGAGATGCTCCTTACAAGGTTTATCTCCCAATAAACTTGTGTAGAATTCTCCCAAGCTGGCAATGAGCCTGTCATTTCAAGTTTAGTAGCAGATTCTTAGGAACAGTTAGAAATGCTGTACCCTTGTGACAGTTTGAAGTGCAGTAATTTCACTTTGTCCATAACCTTGAAGAAGCTGAAATCCAGGATACTACTCTCACTTTGGAACACACTTTTTCTTCACTATATTAAATCTATAGAGCTACAAGTGAGAATAATTAAAGATATAGTTAAGGTTTGGGAGCCCAATGCAGCACCCACAATAAGCCAACCCAGCTCCTCTGACATACACAGCTCTGTGCTGCTCCTCACCTGCCAAAGGTGTTGTTCTTAATACATAAAACTCTGTACAACAAAGTGTGGCAATTATTGAACCAATCTGTACACAGCACAATATCACTTACACCCCAAAACAGCATCACCCGCCCCCTATTTTCAGCTCCTGACAGAAGATCTTGACAGTGCTGGAACCACCATTCAGCAAAACCTTCCAACACTGCAAATGAAAACAAAGAAATGTTTGGACCAATTCTAAGATATTTTTTTTTTTTTATCACTTCAGTATGGAGACTTCCACAGTAAAAGTTAGGGGTTTACCCTGAAAGCTGATATTTTCTCTTATTAAAAAAAAAAAAAGCCAACAATAAAATTTACCTGGAGACTGAACTGCTCTTTGAATTTTGAATTTGGATATCAGCAAAAACAGAAATCCTGACCAGAAATTCTGTCTGCACATCACTTTCCAGAGAGTGATGTAGTTGGACAGCAAGAATGTTAGAGACCAGAGAAGGTTTCATTTAAGTGGTTGTGAGTTCTTCTGGAACTATCTGTGTGCAGAGCCACCTGGAAAGGGACAGGATAATTTCAAGAATGCTATTTTTTCAGTCTGGTGTTTTGTGGAACCAGCTACAACCTTGGTACATTGCTGACAAAGGAGCAATCTGCCTGCACCTTCTTTGCAATCCCCTTTGTGCCCAGCTCAGGGCTCCTCAGAAAGGCAGCAAAGCTGTTGCATCAAAAATTTAAAGCACTCCACATGCAATATATGTGAAGATTTCTATGTAGAGATAAATCTTCTGCAAATAACACCTGGTGAGCACAACATGTAAGTATTTGCTTGGACAGGGCACAAGCGAAAACTGCATTTAAAGACAGAGAGCTGTGAGAGCACAGAGAACTTCACATGCAGCCATGGCATCCAGAGCTTTGAAAATGAAGGCCATGTTTCAACAGGAGCTGTTGTTGCTCTATTACACAGCTGATAAATATAACTAACTTAGATCTGTCATTGTAAAATGATAATTTGAAACCTCAGAATTTATAACTCTCACTATCTGAACTATCCTTAGCAGCCCATACACCAGAGGGAATATTCATATTCACCTTTGAGAGGTGCATTGCTCATTCCTGAAGATAAAGGCAAAAATCTGTCTTCATAAAGTTGGCAACAAAACCCAACATGGGCGAAATGGTGTTTTAAATCAGGACTGCTAGAATTTTCATGCTTAATGCAAGTCTTAAAACTTGATTTAGGTAAACATGCCTGTGTTACTGCAGCAGGCTTTGCTCTAAGGCACAAAGGGCATTGTTTGACTGAGGGCTTGTAGCTTTAAATAACAACAATTAAAATGTATTTGATGTTTGAAAACACACACACTCATTCTCTGTATTGACTTTTATAATCTGCCAAGCTGTGACTATTGAACCTGTCAATGGGCTCCTGCAATGATTATGGACAGGAACACAGTGACTTTGTTCTGAAAATATACAGGGAATGCTCTTGTTCTGGTAACTCAAGATCAATCCTGTTCAATTATGTAGTGTTTTATCCTCACTGATAGTACAGTCAGTACCATTGTGTGGAAGAGGTGAGGGAGGCTCCAGGTGTGTTTGTCAGGTACCAAACACTGAAGTTCACACTCCTTAAGGCAGTGCTGAACACATTTTAGAGAGACCACCCTGCCTCAGACCTTTCACTGGTGGCAGAACCAGTTTGCAGCTGTTCCCACCAGGTTTCTCTAAGCTGAAGGCAGGTGGTGGAACGGGGGAACTTCAACCTCATCACCACAAGGTGACAGATGGCATTATCTCAGGCATGGAGCAATCCTGGGCTGCTGGTGCCCACAGCTCTCAGTTAGTGCCCCACACCTGCATCCCAGCCCACTAACACACCATTCTGGTTGTCCTGGGCACCAGGGACCTCTCTGAAGGAGCAGTGGGTGCCTGACCAGCCCACCCCCAGCTGATGGTCACCTGCCCCACAGAGTGGCTCCCTGGGAGCAGGGGGCACAGGTGGTTTCACCTCATGCTGAAAATCCTCCCACCAGTCGCAGCAGCTCGTGTCCAAAATCCAGCCATTTTATTTGAGTCAACCTCTGTTTGGGTCAATGCCAAAAACTCCTCAAAAAGAGGGTCCAGGAGTTCACCCTCTGTGGTCCTCCTGCTACTGACAGTCTCCTTGTTCCCCACCATTTAGGTTGTGTAGGCACAATATGGGATTCCCCCTGAGATCACTGCAAACAGATCTCAAATACAACATAAATCCACAACAAAGGCCTTGCAGCATTTTCTTCATGGAGTCAGACTCTGAATTAGTCTAATTCACCCTGGGAATTCATTCCACTGTAAACCCTTCATCACTGAAAACAACCTAAAGATTATTACTGTTACTCCATTGATTTTATGGATGATGGAATCCTTGAAATGTTGTGGCTGAGGTCGGGAAAAGACTTTTTCTCTCCCTTGGTTATCAGCAGCTACAAATTGTATAATTCATGTCTGTGCAGTGAATAAATATGATTGTGTTGAACAGTAAATTGCAGTTAGGAATCAATACATTATATCCAAGAGTGTTTATGGAGAACAGTTCCACCCCCTCTGTAATGATGGAATGTGGCTGCACTTCTCCTCTGTGCTCAGATTTACTGTGTTTGCTGCCAGTTCATTATGAGCAACAGTTCTGCTGGAATCTGCTAAAGAAAATGATCTTTCTCTGCTGCAGTTGTTCTGAGCTGCTCTCAGAGAAATCCCAGGGCTGACAGATTGAATATGGTTATAGATGTCAGCAATCTCTGCCTAGAGACTCCCAAGATCCCTCCTATTAAACCACAATACCCACACAATTAATTGATCAGTTAAGTAGGAAAGAAATCAGTCTTGCAGTTCACCCAATCTAACTTTTCTGATAAGTACTTCACAAAGACTTAAAATAGAGGGAAATAATTTTCTAGTTAAAAATCTTCCCATGCCAATGCATTATTCTGGCAGCTATTATAAGGTTATCTGTGACTTTATATTTTTTAAAAAGAACACATTAAAAACACAGCGTAAATTGTTGTCATGGGATAAATATAGATTGGACAGAGCTAAAGAATGGAAATAAATCAAAAAGTGCTTTGTCACATCGCTTGATCTTAGAAAATAAGAAGATATTTTCTCTTTGTAATACATCTTTTGAATACTGTTTCACATTAAATGATAATATAAAATGTTGTATAGCTGAGCGAGACAACAAAAGATGGAGTATGTCAAAAAAGATGATATAGTCATGAAACCCTCCCTCACTGAAATAATTGTGAATTCTACAGTTTGTTTCAGTAAAACCAGGACCAGCAGAGCTAATCCTGTCTGTCATATAGAAAAAAAACCCTACTAACTTCAGTTAAGCTGAATCACTTGCTTTTCAAAAGGAAAAGTAATCCAGTTTTGACAGGGTCCAAAAAAAATTGAGAAAAGATTTTGACAAATAATGATAGTAAGTTAGGCAAGAGATGATGAATGCAGTGCTTTATGTCTAATTGTATGCCTGGAGTACAAAACCTTTTCTTCAGGAATAAAATGCTATGATAGCTGCCAAGGATAAAATCTATCAGTGCAGAGCATCCCCCAGAAACTTCCATTTTAAGTCATCTAAACCTTCTGAAATAACTGTCAGGTTAAATGAATTATTAGCCCTAAGACAAGAAAGTTCTTTGCCTTTATTACTCAAAAGAACTATTTCATCTAGTTTAAAGTTCTGTTTGTAGGCTTTGTGGGTACCTGCTTTACTCTGTCTCTGTCACACTGAATTATTAATTTAAAATCTAAACACTTCCTTTTGGTTATTGTGGTTTTTTCCCCCTCACAGAACTTTCACTGAAAGTGATTTTCAGTTGCATCCTGAGTTCAAACAGTTCAGGTGAAACAAGAGCAAGATTAAATATTAGTTCTGGTTTAATTCTAGGGTTTACATCTGTAATGCTAAGACACTAATAGAGTTGGCTGCTTCTTGTCACAGCAATCTCTGCTTCAGGTCAGTAATTAATTAGCAGAACTTGATTGACTTGCAGGACAAAAGATGACTCAAAATCACTACAGTATGAGCAGTGCCATGGCTTGTGTTGGAAGAATTTTGTAGGAATTTGATTGTAGCAATTTATAGGAAGAACTGATTCCACCTGAGCAGTGTTAGAGTCAAAGGGGCAGAATTAGTGAAGGAATTCAGTGCCTGTTATGGGGTCACTGCAGGACCCAACACTGAGCTCGCTCAAACCTAAGCAAGACAGGGAAGGGAAATGCTTCCAAAGGGCACTTCCAAACCCCTGCAACTGGGCAATAGGAAACACTAAACTAAATCCAGGTCCCCAGACAGATCAATTAGTTGGATAGATTTATACCCCAATTCTGTCCAGAGTAAAAGTCAAAAATACAGTGATGGATTTCTGCTAAATCTGTCCTAGAAAAAATCCCACCATGTCTCAGCCAAATCCTGCAGCAGGCAGGAGTTTTCCTCATCCATAACCACCCAAATAGCATCAACCTGCATTTTACATACCCAGAGATAACAGGTATTAAGTATGAAACAGTTGATTATTTGCTGTGCCCTTTGCACATGTGCTCAGTCCTGATTTTCCCTGCAGAGATAGGCTGTGCACAAGTGAGCCTGAACATCAAAAATAGATTGGAGCAGCATGGAATACTCCTCTGGACAACTCCCTGGTAGTTTCTTCCTTTGGTTTTGTTTTCAAGTGCAAACTTTGTTTCCCACTGTTTCTTCTAGGCTTGCAAGCCTTTCAAACAATACCATCTTCAATAATTCACTAAATAATATCTAATGCCTTAAAACTTTTATAGCACTTCAGGTTTGCAAGCTGGAAGAGTTTTTACAGCCTCTGAGGCTGCCACATATCAGAGAATTCATTATACAGCAAAATACACTCTCAAATTGAGACTGTTCTTAAAAGTAAGCCTATCTTTTTCTGCAATGATAGTTGCAAAATAACTGGAGGTTTAAAGCCAAATGGACTCCCTCCTTCACCTATGAAATAAAAAATGTCTGTATTAAATCATTTTCCAGACAGACAGAACAGTGCAGAAGGAGTCTCCCCTGCCCCCTTTTATCAAAGTAACCAGGCTAAAATTCATTTTTAATCAGTTAGGGAGTGGCTGGAAGGGCTTAGGTTACTGCAGATCAGGTTTGGACGTGAGTGGGTGACTCTTGCTATTCCTCTAGTAAAGTATTCAGTAGAGAAAGAGTTTTTAGCGGTTTGTTGTTTTTTTTTTTCCTCCAAATCTTTAGTTTAGAGGGGGGGAGATGCACTCATGCTGTGAATTATCAAAAGCAGAGTTCAATCACAAAAAAGCTGAAGAAATATAAATGGAAATGAAAAATAACCCTGGACTTAATGCTGTTGGCTGCTCCCTCTTATCTTGTGCAGGATCAGGAAGAGTGTGATTGCATTTCTGTGCTCCAGCCGAGCTGATTCCAGTAAACAACAGCAGCCAGAGGAAGGCACTGGGAATGCCAGTTATTCTGGGCAGAGGCAGAATGATGAGCAGATGTCGTGCGGCAAAGCAAACTGATAACATTTCATTATTTTACTTCAGAACAGAAACTGCAATAAGTTTTGCTTGCCTATAAAGCAAGCCCACAAAATATCACAGAATCACAGAATGGTTTGGGTTGGAGGGGACCTTAAAGCCCATTTCTTCCACTCCCTGCCACGGGCAGGGACACCTTTCACTAGCCCAGGTTGCTCCAAGCCCTGTCCAACCTGGCCTTGGACACTTCCAGGGATGGGGCAGCCACAGCTTCTCTGGGCAACCTGTGCCAGGGCCTCCCCACCTCATCACATTTGTTAATGTACATGTTCTTTTGTCTTTCCTTCAAACAGAAATTGGCATCAATCACTTATGGGTTCATTTTTAAGGGTTAATTTTCTTTCCTCTTGATTTTTGCAGCTGCTCTAAGGAAAATAATATTGTATCTTCTCCTTTACTATATATTGAACATACACTGATTGCTTTTGGCAAAATCACATTAGCACAGTCTCACTATTACTTTGCTGAATGTCTTTGCATTACAGGAGATCTACTGCCCTTAAGAGAGAGGGGAAAAAAAAGCCAGTAATTTGGTTTAAATTAGGGTAGGAGGCGAAAACACTTCATGTTGCTCCTACAAACCTAATCTTGTTCCCTGGGAAACTTTCCTTTCACTTGTGCTGAAGACAAATTGAGCTTTCTTACTCTTTTACTAAGTCCTCCACAATCAAAATCTAAATAACAGAATTGTGAAGTAACTCATAATGAACTAAATAATTTACTTACTTCCTAAGCAGAGCTTTTCCTGTCTGAAGATTAAGGGTTGTCACTGTACTTCAAAATCTGTTGCTTTTCAAGCTCTCCCTTGCCCGGAATACATCTGGTTCATCTAAGTGACTGTAAATGTTGAGCTTTAATTGCCTGCTGGAAAGTCTGCATGATAAATCTATAACCCAAATTCTTATTTAAAGAACTTCTGAATATCTTTATTAAGAAAAAAAAAACAACAAACCTGAAACCTCACTTGATATCACATCTTTAGGTTTTTTATATGCTACATTAAAAAAAAAAAATCAGTTGTCTCTGTTGTCTTCTGTTCTTCTTTATTATTTTAAAGTTCAGTTCTTATAAAAATCAGATGTATGTGTATAATTTTAAACACAAATATATATTGCCAAGAAAGTTAATTTGAATTTATGACACACCTATTTGGTACCACTCCCAGAAAAGGAAGAAGGAATTGGAATATAAAACCATTCCATGGGGTAGGAAGTTCAAAATATTTTCTAACAGATGTGCTTACAAATGAAATGTTCATGACAGAAGACTGGAAAGTCTCTAGTAGAGACCATAGGACCCAAATCTAAGAAAGTGGAAGGAAAAAGTTATTCGGGAAACTAAGGGCCTGTCAGTCCAATTTCAGCTGTAGACAAGGTTTTAAAATAAAATTTGAGGGGGAAAAGAACTGACTGTGTTTAATACCTGCAAATAAAAATATTGGCAAGTACACAAGGGGAAGAGTGAGGTAAACTCAGGGCACTGCCCATGGAATGACCCAAATCACACAAAATAACACAAAAAACAGCTCACAGTCCAGGTATGGAGGGACAGAAGTGGTGAGAGGGAAGGGAAAAGACCAGGTCAGGCACTCAAGGGCACAGTGTCACTCTGCCACGTAGTGTCACCACAAAAAAGCCACGAAAACAAAGACCCACAGGGGTTGGTGGCCCTGGGAATGACTGAGTGGCTGTGATCCAACCCTCGGGGTGTGAGCTGAACACAGAACTGTCTCTGCTCTGTTTCCAGTGCTATGCTCTCTGCTCCCCTCTGAAAGCAGAATGGGAAAAGCACCTGAGGCTGCTTTTATACTCAGTTTTTATTTGATCAATGGCCTGTTGCTTTCCTGAGCAGAAAACAGTTTAGGTAAACACTTGACCTCCTGCAGCCCTGTTCTGAGCTCATTCACTTTTCCATGCTGCAGCCCTCCCTTCTCAAACACACACAGTTTAGTACTCTGAAACTTACAGAAGAATTCCTTGAATTTGCCCTCATCTCGCCCAGATACCTTCAGAGATTCAGTTCCTGCACTCGAGCACAAGATGGATTGCAGCAATATGAGCTTGGCTCATCTCTCAGAGGTTGTTGGTGAGCTACAAGCAAAATGTTGCTGTCAAACACTTGACGTGTACAAAGTACCAAGAGCCCCACTTTGTCAGTTTGATGTCAGCTGTCTGTTAAAGAATGAAAAGAGAACAACTGATGTCACAAAAACCCACCCAGATCTAGGAATTAGAGGGCACCAGGATCACACAGGTCATATTGCCCTTCCCTGTAACCTATCTGCCCCGTTGGAGGAGAACTGCCCTGCAACTACCCCTGCAGACCATGCCCTGCACACCATCCTGGGTTTCTGCCTTAGTTACACGGGTGAATCCCTCATTGTAATACAGAAGTACATGAAAATTATTATCTTTCCTATAATTGTCTCATTACAACCCACAAAAGTTAAATTTTCAGTTACACACTCTTGTTTCCTTCCACCTTTCCCTTAAAAAGCCTTTCTATCTGACAATGCTAATCTTTAAGTGAAGCTATTCATTTACAGACTAGAGAGCTTGTTATTTACCAGATTAAAATAATAGTCTGGCTTGGGTTGGAAGAGACCTTAAAGTTCATCTAGTTCCAACCCCCACAGCATTTCAGCTGCTTATCAGCCTTGGGAAGAGAGGGATAAAACAATGCTGCAGTGGAATTCTGTGAAATGACATTAGCAAAAAATACATTATTTGATGCAGTCTGGGGGGGGGGGAAAAGATCGGTGCAATATGTGTGAACTATTCCAAATAACTGTTTGATTGTGATGCTAATATGAAAGAAGAGAGCTCACGTTTCTCTCTTTCTCCTTCTTTTGTGTGCATGTGTGTGAATTTCAAGACCTTTTCTGAAAGCATTTCCAGGTTCTAGTCATCTCTAATTTACCAGTATTCAGAAACATAGAGAGGAAGGAAAGTGACTAAAAAAAAAAAAAGGTCTGTTTAAGCCTCAAAAAGCTCACCAGAAGAAGATGAATGCTCTATTTAACTCCAAAATGCAATACCATTTGATGTCAGATAAAAGGCTGGCTTTTCATTTACTTGGTTAATCAGAAATACAATGAGGAGAGGAGAATATCTTTTTTAATTAGTTCATTTCATCACAAGTGTGATTTCAGTGATGCAGATAATAAAAATGCATTCACTGAGGTGAGTTAAAGCCTTTTACTTACGGACTCCAACAGAATCACCAGAGCAAATTGTTTTATGGAGCTCTTGAGCCCCATCAGTCTGGCTTTTCCCCTCTTCCTGATTCCAGACCTGATCCAGTCCAGGTTTCCCCCATTCCAGATTCAGGCCCCGAGCCAGTCTGGGTTTTCCCTCATTTCATGAGAATAAACAAGAGGAAAAACTCTCTCTCACTGCATTCTTAATTCTGGCTCTGAGTTTAATCCTCCTAAATCCTCACTTACATGAGTAAATCTTTAGTTATGGTGTTAAGTAACACCATGTAATCAAATTAGTGTTTTGATGACAGAGATCTGAGAGATCCACCAAAAGCAAGTACTGGCAAAACAAGGAGCTCCTGTCTGTGTTTCCTGATGTCATTCCTGTGGCTGACCTCTCCAAAGAGCAAAATGTTGCTTTGATAAAAATATCAACTGGTTGCAAGATCTGCATTGATTTTGGAAACTGGAATGAGCTGAGGACCAAAACACCTGACCACTACCTTCAGCTGCTGCTCCTCAAAATGCTTGCAGGGTCGGAACCTCTGGGCTTGTGCCTCTCCCTGTGCTTCAGCTTTTAGGGTTTACCTGTCCATGGGACATCACAGCTCCTCTTTTGCAGCGTCCAAGTCCCCTGGAAAAACTTTATTTCAGAAGAATTAGGCTTAAAAGTCTTAATGGACAAACGAATTTCACAGAAAGGCCTTAACCAGCCTCTACCACCTGCAGGAGTCAGCAGTTTATGTGTCACCTCTGCAGGGTGAGGAGCTGTTGGTGTCCCCTTGGACATTTATTCTGAAAGGATAAATGGTTTACTTCAACTGTATCAGTTTTTTTGCCTTTTTGCTCTGTCAGGGATGCCCAAAACCAGAACACATTTCATCAACTTCGCTCCCACCCTCCAAATTAGAGCATTTTACTTCAATCACAAGTGGAATAAGCCCACATAAGGTTTCCTCTCACTGACATGCAGCTTGGTAGAGATTTGAAAAATCAGGATGAAAAGAATTCCTGAACACAGTGGTTGTTTCTGTGAACCTGGGCTGGATCTGAGCAGGGCAGGCAGGTATGAAAGGCTCCCCAGGGCCCACAGAGCTGCCTGTCAGCGGATTTGCAGGGTCAGTGCTCCAGAGTGGCCGTGCTGGCACAACAAAACCTGCTCACACAGCGACAGCAGCTCAGCACTACCTTTTTTTTTTCCCTGTGCAGGCAGCAGGGATGTGTTTCATGGATCAATCACTACGGGCTGATGCTCTTCCATAAAGCAGATTATCTCTGTGTTGTCAGAGGAAAAACGCAAGTGGGCTTTTTTTTAATTTACTTTTTAAAGCACAGATCCAGACACAGAGCAAAGGTTTTGTTCCAGTGTGTTGCACTGGAATACAATATCACAGGTCTCATGCAAAGTCAGGACAATGCACAAGGGATTGTGTTGAGGGGCTGATTCAGCTCCCTAAACATCAGGTTCCAGTTGCTGCTGCATTACAAGCTTGGGTAGTGCTGGAGAGACACATCCTGAAATTATCACTGAGCAAATGCAAATGGGGAGATGCCTGTGCTGCTCTCTGAAGACTCAAAATAAGGCTCATTTCGAATGCCTAATTTAGCAGAAAATATTGCAAATAAGAAAGGCAGGAAAAATCAATGAAACGTAACTTTCTGCTGGCGGGGTTGGGGGTGAGACAGGTCAGGGCTGGTGCTGCAAAGGGAGCAGGAGATGATGACTGGGGAGAGAAGGCAGTTTGAGAGGCATATGATAGAATAACAAGAAACAATATAAAGATGTTTCTTGCATATAGACTTGATACAAGTTTATTTCAGGCAAACAAATTTGTAATGAAACATGATTTCAAATGATTCTCTCAAACATCATATTTCATAATTGCAGAAAGAGACAAAGATTAACAGCAGAGTAAACAGGAGGATTTTTGACTTTCTTTTGAGACTTATTCTTTGGGCAGAGTTTAACTGTGCCCTTCCAAGTCTCTGAGAAGCACTGCAGATTTCCCAGCCAAGAAATCCAAATTTGACCTCCATGGCCCCTGGATTTTGTGACTTCAGAAATCCTTCCTTTTGCATGAATTTCAACAGGTACATCCTGAAAAAAATATTTCTACACCTCTTCCTTTAGCTGTAAACTGAAGTCCAAATGCTTGGCCATAGCTTTGCCTGAGCTGAGCAATACTGAGTATTTCCGGCATCAAAATACTCTAGCTACAGCAGAAAGGACCTAACACACCTGAGAGATGTGAACTGAGCACAGCTTAGATGTATATATAGAAAAAACCCAACCTCACTAGTCTGCAACAATATCTGTGCAATATTAAAAAATATCTGGAAATTCACTGGGGAATTAAGTTCTTTTAACTTGTTTCCTAATGTATTATCAACTAGCTGAAAATAGTTAATAATTGACGGGGCAAAACCCACTCCAGGAAGCATTTACCAAGAGTTCTTATCTGAGGACAGCACTATGTAGTGACACATTTCATTGTTTTCAGCATAAGCCTGTATCATATACAATTATTCAACCCCTTTCTATATGTTGAATTGAGGCACATTTTGTTTTTTGGATAGGGAAAAATATTGTTCAGAGCAACGTCAGCTCTACTGATGTTGTGCTTAAATATTAAAAACTATAAATTATTTATATGGGAGCAGACACAGCAAAGTGATGCTTCTTCAGAACATTACATATATAAATTATATACAATTCTTGATCCAAGAAGCTGAATTTGTTAGAAAACATCCACCTGAACTCACTACATTTAATTTTTTCTGTTTAAAAATCAATGTTAGCCAACGTCGAGAACAATAATATTGGAAATTTCGCTCAATGCTCTGAAAATGGGGGAAAAGAAGTCCCATCAACTATAAACATTGTCTCCCACTCACTATAACAAAACCAATTACATTTATTGAAGATGAAGATGTGCTCTGAACAAAAAGGAACACCAGACTGTTATTGTAGCAATAAAGACCTTCATCAAATAATTTCTAAGCTATTATTTCAACATTTGAGTTCTGAGCATACTGTGTGGGACAGCTGCAGAGCAAAGTGTCCCCACAGTAAACTTCCAGCTCTTCAGGACTCTTAATGAAGTTTTGACTTAATTATGTTGTAGTAAACCAGGCACTGTTTTAACAGCAAAATTGCTTAATACTAAAAAAGAAAATAGTTTGTTCTATTAAAGAGTAGTTTCTCTTGTATTATTGCAGGTTTGTATTTATTCAGGTTTTTCTGCTGAGACTTCTTGGAGATGTGGGTTAAAGCTACAGTTTAATTTCCCTTCGCATTGGGCAGTGTGACTTATCACACATAAACTTGCAGCAGGGAAATAAATATCTCCTCACCTTAAGTGCTCGTTTGTTGTTCTCGACCTGTCACACTTGATTAAAATCCAGAGCTTCCCTCCCAGGCTGAAATTAGCTTTTCATTTTAAGTGACTCACATTCAGGTCTGAAAAAGAACAGCCCGTTTGTTTCAATATTTATCACATCCCTTCAGAGGGGTTTACATTACGGCCAATTAACAGTTAATTGTCATCCATAATCCAGACATTTACTGGCTGTTTGGAAATGCAGGAATTGGACAGCACGATCCTCTCCTGGCGCAGCTCCAGGGCTTTCCCTGAGAGACAAGTTGTGACAGTCATGGGATGGTACTGCAAGAACTGGCAAAACTTGGGGTGTGGGAATCTTGGGAAGAGAGGGACAGGAAGACACACTCCAAGAAGGAAACCCACTTACAGGGGATGGGATATGATAAGAGGGAATGACTTCAAACTGACAGAGTGTAGGTTTAAATTGGATATCAGGAAGAAATCCTTCCCTGTGAGGATGGGGAGGCCCTGGCACAAGCTGCCCAGAGAAGCTGTGGCTGCCCCATCCCTGGAAGTGTCCAAGGCCAGGCTGGATGGGGTTTGGAGCAACCTGGGTGTCCCTGCCCATGGCAGGGGGTGGAATGAGACCTTCAAGGTCCCTCCCAACCCAAAGCATTCCATCATTCTGTGACACACATGGTACTTCAGGGGAAAAGAAAATTTTAAGTAATTTAATTTAGTTGATTTTCAGAAGTGTTGCTCTATGGATAAAGCAGAGGCATTGCATGAAGGGTATATATATCCAGCAAATCAGAAAAGATACTTCAGAATGTTTTAGAATGACTGGAGGGAAATAAATTAAAACACACTCCCACTGAGGCAATGGCCTCACATACACTGTCCTGAATACAGAACAGGAGAGTCCTGCTGCCTGATGCTGTGCCCTAAAACATTTTATCTTCTCTAAAGGTTAGTTATCAGTTAAAATATGTTAAACCATTATATTTTATAACTTAATAAAATACAATTTATGAAAGACAATGAACCGCCTCTGTTCTGAAACAAAAGAGTGTGTTTGTCCAGAATATCATATCCCAAGCTCCGAAAAACACTTCTCTGTCTGGGAGGGATCATCCTGCCCATGTGATTTTTGATTCCAACAGCTCATTTCCCACATGAGGGTTGGGAGATGTACATGTAATTAATTCCTTAAACTGCATAAACCCACATTTCATCCTTCTTCCCAAGAACACTCTCCCAATAAAAGCACAGGTGGCTCATGTTATCCTGAACTATCTTTATTTTGCAGAACTTTCCTTCTGCCCTACTCAGTAGGGACACTCCTGATCTCACCACCTTCCTCCACACACAGAGATTTTCTTTCAATGCCAAGCCAGAAATACAGGGAATCACCACCCAGGTATTACCCATTTAATTAGGGAGCACAGGGTGCTGCCCCAAAATACTGAGGAAAAAAGCTCCCAGACAGGCAGTTCTACAAAAACATGGGAAATCCACCAGCCAAAAAACCACTACACTGCCAACAAACTGGGATAACACAGCAGGTCCCTTCAGACCAAGGCAAGCAAGACAATAAAGCATTTTTACCAAGAAAGCCAATGTTTCCTTTCTTTCTTTCTCAAAAGATATGAACAATCTGAGCACGCCTGTGAGCAAGAGGAGCAGTCACCTACCAGAATCACGGGATCCTGCTGGGCATGAGGTGCTCTGGGACAGAGATGTCTTGGCTGAGCTCCAGGCACTGCCTGTGGCTGTGGTGGGGTGAAGGCAAACTCACCCCTCTCCAGCTGCTCTGCTCTGTGCAGAGCTTTTCCAACTGCACATGCTGCTTAAACTGATACATGCCACTAAGATTCTTATTTTTAAAGCATTTTTCAATGAAATAAGAAAGCTCCTTGAGCAGAAGAGCAACTAAGGGCCAGTGTGCCATGGACTTGTGCCTGGCAGCAACTTGGCTTCAGCATCTCTGCAGAATCAGACTGAAGATTCCCAAGAGAGCATTTAGAAGGAATTTCTCCCAGGTGGTTTCTCTGATGTCTGAGAAGGTGTTAATTGATCCTGCAGCTGGATTGACATATTCATCAAGCTCTAGTAAGGAAAAAGACCCAGCTGAGGGATCAATTAATTAACTGATCAATTGAATGATGGATGTGATCACATTGAGTCCATATTTCCCTCTGCAAAAACATTTTTGTCAAAGGTTTTCTAAACTATTTCTTAAAACAAGGGCATGAATTTGAGGCAGTCTCCCCAGAAAGAACAATATTTAAAAATAATTAAATTCCACCTGCCCTCACCCAACTCTTTTATGTCATTTCTTTAGAGTTATTTAGTGCATAATAACAGGACAGTAGAGATAAAGATTGGGAGTCATCTTTCTC
This sequence comes from Corapipo altera, assembly GCF_003945725.1. Taxonomy (NCBI): domain Eukaryota; kingdom Metazoa; phylum Chordata; class Aves; order Passeriformes; family Pipridae; genus Corapipo; species Corapipo altera. Next base: position 4,437,936 of record NW_020884893.1, on the reverse strand, counting down.
CTGGCTGCTCTGACCCTAAAATATTTAAGAAGCAAGTGGAAATTAGTCAATCTTAAAACAAAAATCAGCGAACAAACTGAAACACCAGAAACACTTCAAATAAAATCCATTCATGTGAAAGCATGAAAATAAAGTTCATTTCTCTACTTCTCTTATTTTTCTTTTCTTTTTCTTTCCCGTGGTTTTCCTTTCAGTTTTAGCAAATTAGGAGGGAAGAAAGGACAATGAAACTGTTGCTAAATGGCCAAATGTTTGATTTAATGTCATCTCCTTTGCAGAACAGGAGTCATTTGTTCTGCCTGTGCATAGAAATAATTTAATTTAACAACATAATAAACATTTAGAAAAGCATTAATATTTGATTAGTAAGTGGTATTATTATACTAGGACCACTTCTTTTTAAAAAATATTGGCTTTAAAAAAGTATAGATTAAACATCTAGAGGATAAAGTGTAAGCACTAGTTGAGACTCCTGAAAATGGATCACAGAGAGGGATGGCTTATTGGCCCTTAAATTAGCCCATATCCTGGATTTTAACAGCTCACAAGGAAAGCTTTAAAATTAATCAGAGAGTTGCCTGGTAGTAGTTCAGTTGTGGTATGTGAAGAGGAATGATTTGGATGTGAAGAAAGAAAACAGAATGGCAAATTAAAAACACAAAGTGGAGCAGCTCCAGCAAGAACAGAGAGACAGTGTTTGCTGGGAGTGTCAGGAACCTGATGGTCAGGGCTTGCTATTATTTTTATTTTTGATATTTAAAAAGGCAGAGCAGGGAGTTGACTGCAGGAGCTTTAATCTTAAACCCGGGATCAGTAGCTATTCTAGATTAGGTTTCAATCTCATATCTTGGAAGAAAACCCAATCATTCAGGTGCCACCTTCTGCTCCTTGTCTTCCTCAGAAAATTCGTTGATAGGGACAAATTAAAAGAATCAGGAAGGACATAATTCTCAAAAAGCTTTGGCCCAGGCAAACTGATTTGCCAAACTTCTTTCTCTAAAGATCTTTAAGGAACCACAAGGATCAACCTCCCTGGCATGCAGCAGATGGAGCTGCTCCCGTTAAACTCCTGCCCTGGAGGCATCATCTGTGGCTCCCAGCACAGCACAAGGTTTCCATCCCTCTCACACCTCTGTGGTCATTTTACAGCTCTCCTGAGCCTCTTGCTTCTCTACTTAAGTGGTAATTTACAGATTTTCCCTGATTCTTTTTACTACTGGCCTTGGTTTTGCTCACCCAGGCTTTCATTCCAGCTATGAAAATGCATCTATTTAGGGTCAGCACAGACTAAACACAAATAACAGAGAGTTTTCCTGTTAAACTCTCTTTAGTTTCACACCTGATGTCCCAGCAAGAGGTAACACAGAGAGCACAAAATGTCGGGTAGAACTGTCCTCACTAATGTAGTGGCAAGCCACAGTCAAGGAAGTTCCTAACATTAAACCCTCCAATCCATTGCCTTGTTGAATATGGATTTTTCTTATCCCTTAAAAAGTATTCTTCCTATGCAGCAAAAATATTATACATAGCTCAGACCTTAAGAACACTAGGAAAAAAAACCAAACAGCACAACAAACATTCTGCCTGTTCTCTGGGGATCCATCAGGAATGATTACCTCCCCAACATCCTGGGGCTCCTCCCAATACAGGCACACACATTTTCCTGCAGAAAACAAACATTTCTGCTGGCTCTGATCCTGCTGCCTTGCAGGTTCAGGTGGCAGGGGTGGGAGCACAGGGAAGTGAACGTGTCTAAAGCTGCAGATTTCTGCTCTGCCCCTCATCCCTTGGACAGGGCACTGCCAGCCTTTGGGGCACTGAGACAAACAAACTTTCAAAGAGTGTCTTGGTCACAAAAGTTCTGTCAGTGGTGGATCTGAAGTTAATAAAATTATTTATTTTCTCACATTCTCATTCTCTCTCTTTTCTCTTTCCATCAGTTCTGGACACGTTTTCAAATAGACAGTCGAGGAAAAGATATTTTCAGTAGCTTTATTGTGAAGCACTTGGCGTTCTTTGTTCCTCTCTTTTTAAGGGTAATGTGCCTTTTCATAACAGAGGGGGTCTTATGAGTCTCCAGAAATGATTAAATCAGATCATTTACATGTGGGAATTGCCAGCTGGAGAGGAGAAAACACATGCTTGTGTTCAAGAAAAGTTTCACATGACGTTAAAAGAAACCATCTGCTTTTTCTTTTTTGTTCTTGTTTAAGAACAGCTTGTGTTTGCAGCTCACAATTTAACACATGGCACTAACCTACAGGACTTTGTGAAGCGTGGATCTTCTTTTCCTGCACTCAGAAAAAAGCATAAAAGATTGTGAAGAAGACATTTACTTCTGATCACTGTCTTTGTGCGCTTGGTTATGTTTTCACAATGCTGCAGTAAAACCCAGCTGATGGGGATAAAATGTAATGCAAGGCAGAGAACCTGATTTATACCGTACACTCAAGTAGAGCTGAGATTTCCTTTGTGTGCATATCAACCTGTTCCTGATTACAACAGGCAAACAAATGATTCACCTGCTCAGGGTGGAGAATGAAGTTTCAGTAGTGTGAGGAACCTCAGTTGATCCAGTGATAAAAAGATCCCTGTGAGGCACAGAGCTGCTTCGAGGAAGTCCCTGCAGCCCTTTCTAAAGAGCATTTCATTTGCTGCTTCTCTCAGGGAGTGATCCTCTCATGAGCGGTGGTGACTGGAGGTGAGGGGAGTGTGACATTGCAGAGTGATGGCTGGTCCCTGTGGGGAAGGCTCAGCACAACCCTCACCCCACCACCCCATTTGTTTGTTTGCTCATCTGCTCCACGGCATTTCCCTCCAAGTCAGGGCAGGCAGATGATCCTGAGCAAAATGCCAGCTTTCCAGGTGGATTTTCATTTGCTTGGCTGTACAGAATTCACTTTTGTTTCATGTTTTAGCAGGCTTTCTTATTTTTCCTTAAGCCCCTTCATGATTCCCTAAGTTGGTGAAGGATTCTAAGTGCACAGCCCAAGGTAGGAATTTGTTGTGACATTTATCCAGGATTTGCAGCAGAATACTCTGCAGTAATATATGAATATCTGACTTAAGGGTCGTGTCTTTGGCTCCCTGTGTAGCCTGGTTTGGAGTCTCCCTTTTACATTTAAATACCTTCTCAGACTTTTTAGTTTCGTGACTGCCTGCCAAAAAACTGGCAGAATAAAGGACTAACAGAAGTTACTGAACTTGAACCATGTATTTTTCTCAGGGTTGCAAGTCTGTCTGAATCTCTGGTTGAAATAATGCACTTCAGTGAGCCCTAACCAAGGTAGAAAATTGTTGAAGGTATTTCCCCTCCCTGTGCTTTTCCTTGTTTCTTTGCTATATTCCTGAGAACATCTGATGATTTGGCCTGGCACATGAATGATCCCATATGTACCATTATGATATCAGACATCTGCTACCCATCAAGATGTCAGCTTAATTTGAAAAGAAAGCATCTACAAACACACGCACAAGCAGCAGCCAGAATGCTTCCTGACCTTTGGATATTTACTTTAAGGAATTAAATGCACATCAGATAAAATCAGAATTATGATAAGTATGAAAAGACATGGTGTGAGTTTATTCCCTTCAGTGGAACTGCGAATTCAGGGACATTTTGTTTTTATTCTTCTGCCACAAAAGTGAAAGTGGCCTTCTGCTGACAGCCAAAGTGACCACAGAATTGCACAGCCTCAAGTTTACCCCACGTTGCTCTGGTGGAAGGGACAAACTCCAGTAGATCCATTTTGTGTAGTCTGTCATCCACTGTCATGAAATCCTGGAATCAGTGAGGTTGGAAAAGCCCTCCCAGATCATCGATTCCAAGCTGTGCCCCATCTCCACCTTGTCCCCCAGCCCAGAGCACTGAGTGACACATCCAGGCATTCCTTGGACACCTCCAGGGATGGGGACTCCACCACCTCCCTGGGCAGCCCCTTCCAATGCCTGACCACCCTTTCCATGAAGAAATTCTTCCTGAGATTTCTACTAGATTTCTATTAGTTCTGAACGTAGAGAACTGTGGACTAGATGACAACATTCCCATCTCCTTCACTGCCCCAGAAACCAGAAGAAACCAGAAGGATTCCCCATGTTCACTCCAGTGAGAGAGACAACCAGTGATGGACCATCAATTGTGCATACATTCTGATAAAAGAGTATCACAAAAATGTAATTTCAGGCAGATGGTGGAAACCACTGGAAAAAAAATCAGTGTGAGGTAGGACGGTGTGGAAGACCCTGTTTTGGCAGGATTGGGAATACTGAGAAATCTCCTAAATTAAAGCTGGATATGCTTAGTGATTTAGATAATTATTTTGTCAGAAAAAAAACATGGCCAGGAATTGCACTGGTATTTAGAGTCATCAGCAACTGTCAAGTGTAATAGGAGGAGGAAAGGATGCTTTACAGTGGCTTTTGATTGCTGGTGAAGAGATGGGAATGGGAAATCAGACTGCTCAGTACACCAGTGTCAGTTAAACATGAAAACAGGTGAAGAGTAAGACTTTTTAATCTACAGAGCTCAATCTGAGAAGAGAGGGAACCTGTTGGTGTAATCAGCTTTGAGTGACAGTCTCAGCAATGTAAATGCAGTCCAGGTCTAACTGCTTTCAACCAAAGGTGTGAAAACAAGCTGGAACCTGTAGTCCAGCCTAGGGGAATGAAAGGGAAGAGCTCTAAACTAATGGGTTGAAAAAAGAGTACTGTGAGTAGAAAACTGCTCAAAAGTCAAGCTGAGTTAGTTTGCCAAAGGATATTAAGGAGTAAAAGGCTTTTCAACAAGATAAATAAAAGGAGAACAAGAATAAAAGTGGCCAGTGCTGCAGTAAGAATGGGGTCAGGAGCAAAGATAATTTAGATATTAACCCCAAAGTAGCACTTGACTTCGATTTTCAGTGCAGGGACAAGAGCAGAATGGAGGAAAGTTCTGCAATTTATCACCACAGCCCAGGCAGCAGCAAAACCCTGAGTGTTTCCCACACTTCAGGTGAAAAAGCCCATTAATCTCCATCCCAGGCATCTGAAAGGAGCAATACTGGAAGCAGCAAGTCTGATGGAAACAGTGCTGAAACCTCATCTGGACAGGCACAGGTCTGGGGACTGGAAAGGTGGATCCATGTGTGAGCAGAGTCCAAATTGGGCTGGAGCAATGCTCATGTGGAGGGGGAGTCTCACAGGAGGAGAGAGCTCAGCACCTTCAGCCCAGCAACCAGAAAGCTGAGAGGCCATAAAACTTCTCTGTGTCGTTTTCTCATGGAACAGAGATAAGGGAGGGAGAATTGCCACTAAACTGAAGAAAAATGGGACCAAATAAAGCAAAAGACAGATACACACATTGACTGGACATAAACTTTGGTGGACAGCTGGGAACCTTCAGCACTGCCTGGTTGAACACTGGGAACGTGGCAGCTACAAAGATGGGCAGCAAGAAGAGCCCTACATGGAGAAGTGATTAATCCTCCTTTTCCATGGCTCATTATTTCAATATTTGTGTGATGGTATCTCCTGCCTCACATTTATGAGAAAGACAACAAATACATCAAAGTTTAGAATCTGATAAACCTTTTCATCAATAGTAGAAAATTTCCTTTTCTTGAATTCCTTTCCCTTCACATGCATTCAAAACCAATTATTGGTATAAATATACTAATGATCAGAACAAAAATTCTGAACCTTAATTAGAGTCTGAGTTATCATTTTATAAGTGCTTCAGGCTTTTGAATCCTGTTTAAATCCCACCATTACAAAACCAGCCCGTTTTAAGAAGTTTGCAAGTGTCAAATCCATGGGGTGAATCTTGATCAGATCAACCAACATAAAAGTGTTCACAGGTAGGGAACCACCTGCTGCAGCCAGAGGAATCTAATCCTTTACAACTCAGATTTAATCCTTTACAACCCAGATTTACCTGGAGATGTTTGATGTGCCTCCCTCCCCACTGAGCCATGAACAGAGATAAACTCTCAGTTAAAGAAACTTCCTTTGAAAAAGCTCAGGTTTTAATGGATCAAATGTAAGGAAATTTAACAGGGCTACAGAGACCCTGAGGGTTTGTCACAATAAATAACATATTCCCTGGCCAGCTTCCATCCAGGCTCCTGTTCCTCTGAGCAGCAATGACAACACTGACCTCCCTGTAGTGACTTCCTTGCCAAATCCTGGGGTTTGGAGTGGTTTGTTCTTGCTGAGTTTGAGAGCTCTGCTAATTTCTTCCTCATACATTGTGATGCACTGGAAATAACGTGAATTAATTTAACTTGGTGACCTTTTACAACTGTCAGACCACAGTATTTTCAGGTTTCCTGATCATCTCTGGACCCGTTGAAAGGCAGGAGGGAAGGAGGCTCTCACATGGTATCATGGATATACTGGAGCCCGAGAGATTCCCTGATGAACTGCAGTGCCAAGGGAAAGGACAATCCACAGTAAAATGGCATATTTTCATTCTGAGGTGTCTCTTAGGCCCTTTTGAAGTGAACAGTCATGACTCTGAAATGCCTTGCACATAGAAACCTACTGGATTGTAGTTATTACAAAAATACACATAGGAATTAGAATATGAAAGCAGATAAAAGACACTATTTCAACAGCTTCATACATTTTGCTACACAGATTATGCTATTAAAATCTGACAAGTTGGCAATCAAAATAAAACACTGGCTTTGTTCAAAAGTAATATAGATTTAGCCTCTGCAACCGTGTTAAGCAGCTCCGGGTGAAAAAGGAATAGTCTGAGCATTTTGCTCTTGCTATTATAGTTCCTATGGTCTCTCTAGGCACAAATGAGAGTAAGAATGCTCTGACTTTTTTTTTTTGACAGATACAGTGAATCCAACCCAATGTGTAAATTAACCCAGTTCATTTTGTTATCCATGGTAAAACACATCTGTCCAGACAGAACTGTTTGAGTTCATAAAAGCAGAATTTTCAGCGAGTGTTTGCTGGCAAATGGCTTCAGAGCTGATCTGCTGAAGAGAAAGAGCCTCATAAAAGTCAGAAAAACTCTTCAAAATGAACTTAGAGAAAATAGGAGAAGCTCTTTTAGAAACTTGAGGCAGCAGGAACACGTACGAGCTGATTGGCAATTCAGTGCCTTGTTCTGACCTTTAATTCCCACTATGCATGTTCAACACAGCTCACTGTATTTGCAATAAGTCCTGCAGGTTATTTATACTCATTTCTGCTTAGCTTCTCTGCTGTCATGGTTACTTTGCACTCGTCTGTCCATGCACTTGATATCTGTAAATACTGTCTACATAAACACTTTAAAATTGGAGAAGGTATTCCATTTTGTCTTCTCTTTCATGTCATGTCAACTTAACTGCCTGCAAATCAGCTCTTCTGGGGACCTGGGCTGCACTTGCCATTCCCTCTGTCACATGAAAAGGTGTTGAGCATAAACCATCCTGGTGCAGATGTGTCACAGAATCATGGAATGGTTTGGGTTGGGAGGACTTTAAAGCTCATCCAGTCCACTCCTCTGCCCTGGGCAGGGACACCTTCCACTATCCCAGGTTGCTCTGAGTCCTGTCAAACCAGCATGTGCCTGATTTTCTTTATCTGTTTTTTTTCATAAGCACTTCTGAATTAGCAGATATGAGCTACCCCAAGCTATGGGTTGCTTACAATCTCATTATTGCTCCACTTAATGAGATTACTTATAATCAAGAGGGGTCCATTAGGAAAATACTACCAAAAATGTCCTTGCTTTTGCACCTTCCTTTTGACCCCAAAAAATTACTACCCATAACTCCTTTTACACAATTGGCCAGCCTCGCTTAAAAATGCCACAATTAATTATCCAAATTAATAATTCCCACAACCCGGAAATAATAAAAACCCAGGAAAAGTCCCCAAAGATGGGAAACCAGCATTATGAATTACACCACAGAATCTCTTTCTTGTAAATAGTATTAGAAGGATGGTCTGAAGAGATATTCACACACCTAAATCACCCAGAAAATGATGCACTAAAAGGATCCTGAACTCTACACAGCTCACCACAGAGTCATAAACATTCTTATACTGGGGGAATACATGAAGTGCTCTCCACTCCTAAAAGATACAGGCACAAAAATAAGCTGGACTTGCTCTTGCTGAGTAGAAGTTAAAAGGAAATGAAGGATCATCCTTCATTACAGCTGAGGGAAAAGAGTATTTTCCCTGTGCTGCTCTGTGCTTGGCTGGAGGGGTCACTCTGTTAAGTGCTCATCACTCAGTGGGGTGAGCTGTGAAGGAATTGTGCTCGGAGTTGACAAAAACATGTGTGAAAAGCCTCACCACTGAAATATGGCAATTTGTGGATCTATGGAACAAAAAATATCTTTTGAAATTGCATGAGAAAGTTTTGCAGACAGGTTTCTGGCAAGAAAGCTAAAAATGTACTACCTGGTTTTTGATCTAAAATCTCTGGTCTTGTTTTCAGTGGGACCAAGAAGCTCCATTCCCCCAGGACTGAACAGTTTCCATGGATGGTGTTTGATCAGGACGTGGGGATGTTCATTCCTCTCAGATGCTGGTTGTGATAGGGGAGTCCTGGACTGCTCTTCTCATAGAATCACAGGGTGGTTTGGGTTGGAAAAGCCTTTAAAGCTCATCCAGTTCCACCCCCTGTCATGGGCAGGGACACCTTCCACTAGCACAGGTTGCTCCCAAGCCCTGTCCAACCTGGCCTTGGGATGGGGCAGCCACAGCTTCTCTGGGCAACCTGTTTCAGAGCCTCCCCACCCTCACAGGGAACTATTTCTTCCAGTCTAAACTTATTCTCTGTCAGTTTGCAGCCATTCCCCCATGTCCTGTCACTCCAGTTCCTGATGAACAGTCCCTCTCCATCTTTCAGATACTGGAAGGTGCTGTGAGGTCTCCACACAACCTTCTCTTCTCCAGGTTGAACAGCCCTGACTCTTCCATCCTGTTTCCATAGGGAAGGTGCTCCAATCCCCTCAGCAGCTTCATGATCTCGTCTGGACTTTTGATTCCTTCTGCCCTCACAAAGTTCATGTCATGAAGAGCAAACAGAATTTTCCTCCCCAAGTCATGTTCATTTTCGCTCTCCATGGTTCGTTACCCTCACTATCAGTTTGGCAATTCCCCTTTTCAGTGTTAAAAGCCTTTTTTTGGTGTGGGAAGATACCAGCACAGAATTCCTAATCCTCTCTGTCAGCTGTCAGTGACTGATGCACTGAACTTTCTGAAAACTCACAACAGAGCTGTCTGTCACTGCTGCTTTGCCACTACAGGTGTTCTAGACCCAGGCAGTTTGTTTCTTCATAAACAGGTGCTTTATTCTACTTTAATTTCCTCATATAGAATAAAGACATTGGAACTGTATTGATTTAAGAACATTTTAGGTAACACTCCTGCCAGGGCAGAACACTGAAAATTTATTGCAATCAGAGTGGGTTCATTTGCTTACACTAAATGAATTTTAAAAAGTAAGTGTATGTGAATTAAAGGTTTGAATTTTAGCTCCTATGAACAAGGTAAACTTTTTAGGACCCATTTTTTATAGTTGCTATCATGCTCAGGAGGCACCAGAGGAACAGTACTTCAACTTAAGAGAGTGAGATTCCCCAACAGGGTTGGCAGCCTCTGGAATAAATTCCTGACAATCTTCTAGTGAGGAGCCAAAGAAGCCAGGCACAAAAATACCTTTGGAAGACCCTTGAATAAAGTTGCTGACAAGAGTTACAAGATTTTAAAGACTAAATGATTTTTTTTTGTGGTTAGAAGAAATATCTCCCTCACCCACAAACCAGTATCATTTTTAGTTATAGACGGATTTTTTTAGCAAGTTTCCCCCACCTTATTCATTATTAGTAGACTGGGAAAGTAGTTGCAATGGGAAAAAATGGAGGAGGATGAATCCTTTGCCTTTCAGTAACTGTAATGCCAAAAGATCTGTATCAGATCATCACTGTAAAATACTGAGTTCACATCCAACAATGCAGGAGTAATAGAAACTGGAAGGGTCTGTTGGATGGAAAGGTGCTGTAGAATACCAGCCAGGCAAGAGATTTATAAGTGATTACAGAAAAATCCCTAAAGCTGTCTGCTCATTGTAGGGGCTCAGTGGAGGAAAGCAAGCAGGATTCTCAGATACAGTGAACTGCTTGGAGAATATCAATGAGGGTGGGCAGCACTGCTCCTCCCTGCTCTCAGCAGCCCTTTCCCAGAAAGCTGCTTCCAGCAACCAGCAAACGGTCACCACGCTTCCAGGAGAGCATGGATAATGCAGCCTGATACAGGTTAACCTGGGAAAAGTAATGGGGAAAAATATATCTTGTTTCTACCTGGAGAGAAGCTGAATTGAGAGCAATGAGAGCAGATGAAATTACACAGACAATGGGAGGTAAGACAACAGTGCAGACACTTCTTGACTGATAGACCTAGAGATTGATTGATAGACCTAGAGGTTCCACTCCACACTGATCATCAGAATGAAGGGACTCATTCAAGGGAACAGCAAAACTGGCTACAGGTCCAAACCTGGCAATACAGGCAGAATATTAATTGGTTTCTATGTGAGATTCTGGACTCACCAAGATTGCTCCTTTTTTAGCCTGCAAAACATATTTGATTTTCAAAGCACCCAAAAAAGTTAAAAAGTTCTTCTCAGGACTAGGACAGCACAAACTTAAAGAAAAAAACTATATTTAATTTATAAATTGATAAAAGCGATGCTTAAAAAGTCCTCACAAGGTATCACAATATAGAGAGGAATTGGTTCAGGAGGGAGGTCAGCTCCCACTCCAGCTGGTCATCATTTATAAATTTGAAGGAACGCAGTCATAAATAAGCCAAGCCCAGACTAGGCTTATATTACATTTTTTATGATGAGATTTACATTAGTTTTAACGTGTAGTTGGGGCTCTTGAGCCCTCAGGCTGTTTCCTCACTCAGTGTGAGAGCAGCTCTGTTATTCACTCCTGATTGAGCCCAAGGAAGGATCCACAAGTGTGTTCAGAAGCCAAATTAGTTCTGGGAGCCAGTGCCTGTGCTGGCAGGGACAGACCTGGAGGTTGGCTGTCCCAGGGCTGGAAGGCCAAACTGTTAAAATCAGCAGGACAAGCACAGCTGAACCTAGAAATGAGTGACCTCAACCTACACAGTTTGCTTGTGACCTCATATGATTATTAGGCTTGAAATGTGCAGAAAGTAAATTTTTGTCTGTGGCTGTTTGCAAGGAGCCTTGTGTATTTTCCTCTCTTTCTCTGTCCATATGTGTCTCCTATTTATGTGTCTTTACAAGCTCTCACTCAAGCCTGTCTGGCCCTTTCCAACACAGACAGCCCCCCAAAACCAGCACAGAGAGCAACAGACTCTTCATATTGCTTTTTGGGTGTTGAGACAATAATAACGCACATTTGACAACTCGTATGTTTTCCAGTAAGATAAATCCCTTAAAAAAAGTGGTTCTGCAGCTGTAATATCCACTGACTTCCCCAAGAACTGCAGGAGCTCCCTGGGATGTTTCTCAGCAGCACATGGAAATTCCTGAGTCTCTCTGCAAAGTGTCCAGACAAACCAATGAAATCCCAATGAGTCTCTTAAAGAAAGAAAAAGGGTTAAACCCACAAATTGTGGAAGATCCCAAGGGAAGCAGGTTATACAAAACAGTGAAAAGATGCATTGCCACAAACTTAGTGTCAAGTTGAGCGGGTTTTAAAGTACTATGAGGCCAATTTCTGTTCTCTGTCACTGGTGGACTAAACTGTCCCCACAGCCACTCTCAGACTCCTGTGTCCTCTCTGCAAAGGAGGGAAAGTTGCCAAATTAGGGAGCTCCATATCTCTGGTCATTGTGTGCTTTCAATTGAAGCATGAAGAGACACCACAAACAAAAAAATTGATCTGACATAAGACCAGAAATGTTTCCTTCAATACTGAGGGAACATTACCCTATTGAGATGTTGTTGGGATATAGGGTATGACTGTGTGTCCCTAGTAGGTGACTCACAAATTCCCACATGTCTCCTCTCCTCCAATCCCAATTTGCCCAAAAAATGGTTTTATCTTTTCATAGCATCACTTTCTGTTACATGAAACCAAGGCAATTTCATCTGCTCTGTGTCGGAACAGAATTGGGCATGTGAAATATATTGTCACTTAAGCATTCCAGATGTACCAGCAGAAGATGAAATATAAATCAGAAAAGGCTTCTTCCTATAGGGAGTCTTGATTTCAGATTTATTACACTGCTTCTTGGAGTTTGGAAGGTCAGCACATTACACCAATTGATTTCAGGGAGAGCAGAAACAGCCCCTTGTTATACAGAAGTTGTGTTTTTTTCCTGTAGAGTGTAAGGGAGAATCTTCCACAGGAGCCAGATGTAATAAAAATTAATTGGTACAAGTAAATTAAAAAATACAGGTGTGAAGAAGTATGTTACTGCTGAATCCTTTAACCAGTGAAATGCAGAGTTAAATCAACTCCATATTCTCATACCTGGGCACTCAGTAGCCCACGTTCTAGAAAGGGATTGAGAGATAAATTAAAACCTGCTGAAATTAAAATTAAGAAAAACCAACCAACAACAACAAAAAGAAAACAACAAAGAACACATCTCATCATACATCTTGACTATGGATCAGGCAAAGATAAACTCTTGCTCATTCAAAGAACTGATCCAAGGAGTTTGGTTAATCTCCTCTAATTAAAAAGACCAAGCCAGTACCTTAGAAAGAACATCCTGGAAATGAAAACTACTTAAGAAGACCACCAGGCTTGATTTTTTTGCACAACTGCCTGGCAAACAAAAGGATAAACCCACTGTTCACTGCTCAACTCCCCTTATTTCAGATGATTCATGCCAAGAGGAGGCCAAGCTCAGAAACCCTTTGGAGCTGTTGGCTGCTCAGCCAGACATTTTTCACCAAAGACATGAAAACTGATCTTGTGGCCCATACAGAGAACTGACATTAATCCCCAAACTAGCTCTGGCTCTGAATTCTCTGCAGAGATTTCAGATGTCTTTGTTAAAACCATTTCTCCTCTTTCCACAGCCCATCTCACAGCTGTAAAGTCTGGCTTTCTCATCTGTTTTGTGCTTGTTTTACAGTGGCAGAATTCTCTTCAGATTATTGGGTTCTAAATAAATGGGGTCAATACCAAACAATCTCTATTATAATGCACGGCAGCAACATTTTATAGTAAATCAGTCCAAATGTCATGAAGTACCCTTTAATTAGAAGGCAGAAGAGGGAAAAAACCATCTTGGTTAAGACTGTATAGCTAATAAAAAAGAACCAAACAAAACCCCTCTTGTACAATTTCTTTGTGTGGTAATTGGTAGTTTTAAATTCTTAAAATATAGATTATGAATAAAAACACTGCAGGCTTGTTCTTAACCATAGTATTACATGGCTGCTGGATGCCAGATGTTCTATGGTGTCTTGGAGATTTTAATAACACTCTGAGTTTCTGAGGTTCTTTAGGAATTAGCACAGAATCAGCCACAGGAATTTCACTCATGTTGAGTGACATGTTTGAAAGAAATTGTTTCCCAACAATCTCTGAGGTCACTGCAAAGTGTTAGATGGCACCCTAAAGAAATATTTCCCTATTTCCTGTATGTGTTTGTTACAACAAGAACAATGAAAACATGAAAGATTTTGCTTTAAGCAATACCCTTGCTTTTCCATGGTTTCACAGCTTGTGTAAAATATGTGCTGTAAAAATTGGTTGGAGAAGAAATAGGGCCTAGGATAAGAAATACCAAAAATAATAACAAAACAACAGTTAGCTTTGAGGAAAATTAAAGAAATAAGCAACAGTTGAGCCCATAAGAAGTAAAATGACTGTATGTTTTATATTTTGACATATGGCATTAGGAGTAAGAATAAAATTACACCCTCTTTGTAATTAATAAGTAGACAGAGGGTCAGAAGGAAAACTCTGGATACACTGAAGATCTGATGTCCAACCACAGAACAAAGCAAACCAAAGAAAACATAAAGAGTTTTGGTGTTTGCCTGAGCCATAACTTACCCATGTAAGAATCCCGATCTTCTAGTATATTACTTTAAATAATATTCAGAAGAGACTGCAAATAATTTTAGCTTCCTTTTCATTATTAAATGAATATTGGAGCACTAGATTTTTTTAAGAGCAATAAAAAGCCCAAACTGGTTCCTTTACAGTCCTCAGGTGCTTGAGAAATTTGAAGTCTTTTTGCATCCACAACCAATAATCAACTTTCTGCTCTAAACTAATTCAAGCAAAGAAGGATGTATTTTTATTTTTTTAAAAAACCAGAGACTATGGAAACACTAAGATACAGTTCTACAATCTACTGTGTTTCAAGCACAGTTGTTATAATAAATTCAAGAGTGATAACAGCTCCTAAAATCTGTTCTGAGTCTGCTTCTTGCAGAGCTCAGCCCACCTCCTTTTCTGTCTTATGCTCTGTCTGGATTCTGTATCAGCAACACCACACCTTCCCTTCACAAGGCTGAACAAATCCAGCAGGAAGGCAGGAGCAAAGAGATTGTAGGATGACACACAAAATCTCCAGCCTGGATCTGGAGCATCTGCATTTCACAGAGAAATTAGTGTTCTAAACTGGTTTGGAATAAATCACCCAGCCCAGGGTCACCTCAGTGAACACTGAAATGGGAAATCTTTCAGAAATACTGGACAGAGAGTGAGCAGTGAAGGGTAAAGTAGTATATTTTGTGGTGCCTCAAGAGAAAAATAGATCTAATCTGGGTATCAGTTCAGCCACAGTGAATAATCTATTAATACTTGTAAATGATGTTGTAATAAAAGGTCATCAGATCTGTCAGACCTTCAACTGCCCAGCTAAAATTAGCTCTGCTTTACCACTGTTAAAAAAAAATAAAAATGTGCATAAAGAGTTAGTCCATTAAACCCAAAAAAACAAAGAAGATGGATTTTGGAAGGAAGGCCTTGGAGCTCTCCCTGCCAAGAATAGGGATAAGAATTATAGATCCCAAATTAGCAGCATATAAGGGACTAAATTCCAGTCTTCAGCCAGGCCATTTTGTACTGCTACAGCAGGATAAAACAACTGTAAAATCCCCATTGCAATTGACCTCCAAGCCCCATTTCCAATATTGGTGTAGTACACGGAATGCCTGTTTTTGAGATGCTGGGATAATGGAATGGCTGGAACACATCATTATCTCTGCTGTCACTGCTGAGCAACAGGGTCCTGCTAAAGCCCTGCTGTCTGTGGAGACACACAGGAATGTGCCAGCAATGGTTATCTCTGGGAGCTGCCCAAGTGTAGCTGCTTTATTTGAATATACAGAATTTATTATGAAAGCTGCAAAATTTACTGATACCAAAGCAAGGCAGCTATGTCCTCTGTCCTCCTGGTCCAGTTGCTCAAAAACTTTTCCTTAACCTCAATAAACACAAGTCAAGAACTCTCAAAATCAAGAACAGATGGAGAACTCTCTCTTTTCCCTTACTGCTCCTTGAGTTATTGGTTACAAAGAATGTAACCAAATGATGGACAAGTTCTAACAGAAACCCCCAAACCCAATGACACTGTTGGATATTGGTCTTTCCATGGATTTCCCCTGGTGTCAATGCATGTTGGAGCTGGGTGGAAGGAACCACCTCTCTGCTCTCTTGTAACAGTCCTGGAAATTGTGATTTATATCTTAATTGCATGTTATTTGTAATGCCTGAAAAAGACTGAATGTGATTAACCAAATGAAGGGCATTATGAAATTAGATGGTAAAATGGAATTAGTAGATGGAAGCTTCATGCACATGTGACAAACTACATTAGACTATATTTATTACCATCAAGGCCAACTTTTTTTCCTGCAAATTCAAGGATAGTCCAAGATTCCTATAACAGACAACAAAAACTGGCACGAGAAAAGGCTGCCATAACTCTCTCACATGAGTGTGATACAAAAGCTCTTGACTAGATGATTAATTTCTCTCTGTATAATGCCACTCTCTGTAAAGATGAGTTCCAGCAGAAATAGGCCGTGGAAAATAAAATCAAGGATTATTTCAATAAAAGCAAAAGAAAGACATGCTGAGGATGCACAGCTCCAGATCACAACTCCATAGTACAAATAAATAAGGGCACAATACCTTCTGCAGGGCTTTTATGACTGAATTGGAAGAGGATGTAACAGTGGTGCACAAACAGTTAAGAAAAAATTACATCATCACAAAAATCCCAGTTAAAAATTAGGCAGCATTTAGGTTAAACATCATCTTGTTCTGTGGCCTGAGGTGAAACTAAAGTGCTGCCTTTAGGTCGGCTTTACATAATTCATTTATTTATTTGTATTAATTTCATGGCAAGGAAAGGCATTTACCCAAAGGTGTTAAGCCTGATAGGAATTTCAAAAACGAAAATAAAATTAAACTCAGTTACCTCTGTGACATCCAGCCAATAAAATCTAGTCCCTCAATATGTAGAGATACTTAAGCATTTTGCACCAACAAAGCTTTCAATATTAAATTGAGAAAGACAGAATGTGACACCACTGTTCCTTTTATTCGTTAGTGGGTTTGCAATTATTCCCAGGTCCCCAAGGACACAGCCTGACAGATGATGTTTTAGGGAAACAAAATAAAAATGTGGTTATTCTCAGCACCTTTTTGCATAATAATGAGCCTGGGCAGAGGGAAGGTGATGCTCATGGAGAAGTGCACAAGGTTTGCCTCTGGGCTGCTCTGCAGGAAACCTGAGCCCACAACAATTACAGTGTTTTTACTGGAAAAGTGAGGGAGAGTAATTAGAAAAACGCTCTTAAAACCAGCGGCTCTTTGTAATATACACTTTCTAATTTGGTTTGGCAAAAGTGGCTTGTAACAGTGTGAGAACATATTAAAGCAGCAGCAATTAGGCACCTAAACAACCATGATGACAGCTTTTTAGTAAAAGCTTTAGCTTTTAATTTTGAACAGGCAGGTCCCGCTGAGAACAACCTCCTAGAACTGTAATTTTGGGCGATGTGATGATGTGTTCTTGGCAATTCGTTAAAAACTTCTCTTTTTCTTTTTTTTTTCTTTCCTGAGGAGACAGTGGGTAGTGGTCTCCTGTTTGCAGAGTTGGCTGTGTGATTAACACCACTTCTCCCAAACAGTTTGCAACATGTCAGGTACAAACTGAAAGTGCTGTTTTCCTTTTGTTTGTAGTCACTTTATCCTCCAGTTGCCCATGGGAAGAGCCCCTGAACTGGGCTTAACTCACTGTACAGCTGCAGTCCCTGGTAAGCTCCCTCTGATTGTGTCACCTCATGCTCTTCAAAACTGTGACACTTCTTGCTTATTTTCCCTAAATAACCTGAAGGCCCCAGAAAAAATCCAACCAAACAACACCATTTTTTGGGGGGAAAATCCTAACTAAAGTTGGGTCTGGTGAGCCTGGAAAGGCATCAGAAGGAAGGAACCACAGAATCTGATCTTGGCTCCAACCCACTCATGGTTTGTGTCCCTGAGCATACTCCTTAATATCTCCTTCTGTTTATCCTGTTACTCACGTTTCCCACATAATGTGCAAAATGCATTATTCCAGCAGCTGGGAGTGTGAGTCTGTAACTGGGGGATTTAAACTCACTCTGGGTTTCTGTGAATGGCCTGTAGAGGAAATGGGAATTTCAGTTTTGCCTCCAGGGACTTGATTGTCTTTTAACTTCAAAAATCAACCAGCAGTTACATTAAAACCTTTCAACTCTTTCTCCTCCTCTTTCCAAACTATCACTGAGGACTTTAACCATCGGTTTAACAGAAATCCATTAACACAATTCCATCATTTCAGAGCAGAACTGCCAGAGGCACTAATACACCCTGGATCATGGTGAATAAACATTCCTGTCCTTGTCCCACAGTCCTTGCAGCTCTGAAGAGGCACATTCAGTGCTTTGCCTGGTCACTGGGGAGATCCAAGAGCAGCTGAGGGACCTGGAGAAGCAGCAAGAGACGTGAGATGACCCTCCTTAAACTACAAGGCCTCCACTTCACAAAACAGCAGATTGTCCAGAAAAACAGCACCAAGGTTTTATTTTTTTCCCTCTGTTTGCTAACACTTCAGTAGCTTTTCCTGGCGTGGAGCCAGCACAGCACTTATGGAGATAAATTCCAGCCTTGGAGTGGTTCCATTAGACTCATATCCCAAGCTACACATGAGCAGGCAGAGCCCAAAGTGGATCACGATCATGGAAAGGAAGAACAGACCACTGTGACATTTTACAGGATGTATTTAATAAGTGCCCAGAGTGTGGGAAGAAACACCTTAACATTTAGAAACCTCTGCAAAAGAGAGTCAGAGACCATTAAGTTAAAGAAGAAATGTAACAGGGGAAACTCAGCTGGATGCAGGAATAAATCCCAGTGTTTTCAGCCTTGCTGTTCTGAAACATGGACCAGGATGGAGAAAACTAAACAGAGAAATCCAGCTGAGGAACTCCCAGGAAGTTTATCGGCTTAAAATACGTATCCATCAAACATGGCTTTTATCCCTCAGCTCTGCCATCACACACAGCTGATGGTAAATATATTTACCTCTGATGTTTTTGCACCTGAGTTAAAGTGCTGCTGCTGCTGCTCTCACTTGGTTCCTTGATAAATGTAATGGAGCAAATCTCGTAACTGCTTTCTGGTCTAACCTGCTCAGAGGTTATTTTCCATTCTGCCTTTCAAATTCAAAAGTTCAGATGATCTGAATTGCTGCAAATTAGGAAAAATGTCAATTCTCCACCATCATTTTCAACACTTGCCCATGATTCCAATAAATACTGTGTAGCCTTTAGTGATATTAAGACCTAGAAGAGCAGCCAGTCTATTTCCTACACATACCATGATGTTTGGAAATAATTTATTACAATGCTATAAATGAAAATTCTGCTTAAATATAAAACCAGTGCAACACTTACAGTGACAATACAGTAAATTTCATATATGAAGAATGCCAGTTCAAGCTGCAGTTTTCCTCCTTTCCTTTCTCATTTTATGCATTAGACTGATATGAATTCATATAGCAAAGTACCTGGAATGTCTGACACGAGCTACTTCACCAGTGCAAATTATCCCAAACAAGTATTAATCAGCATTTTGTAACATATATTGCACATATTGTAACAGAAGGAGAAATAAAACCTTTAAAACCTGGGCAAATGAAACCTGGTGAAATGAATAATAATAATAATAAAGCATGAATAGTAAGTGAATACCAGTAAATGAACCCCAATTTTGTGCAACTCTAGTAGTAGTTATTATGCATCTGCTGATTCTCCTGTTACAGATTTAAGCATTAACTTGGAAGAAATGATCTCTGGGTATAGTTAAGATTAAGCAGATTTTTTCCTATATATGAAAAAAAAGTAAGCAATACAAACAACAAAATATAATGGATTCCTGGAGAACCCTCCACTGTATTACAACTACAGACCAATAAAACCCTCATGTGTGAAAACTTCATCTGCTTTAGAAGTAAATTGGAATGGAGTTTGATTTTCTGTTTTTAATATCTCCTCCAGGCAATGCTGGAGAAGCATTCCCATAACATACTGCTAAATTTAAATTTTTCCAACTTATAAACACTTAGACACACAATTCAAAGGTAACACTTAGATATGGAAAAGGTAATTGGCTCTGCTTACAGGAAGGGAAGGGAAAGAAAAAGAAGGGAAGGGGGGATATGGTATCATAGAAGTTTTCTTTCTAAACCTCAGTTTGTGAGCTGCATCATGTAAAATAAATCGATTGCACCCCATGATTTACAGTGAGAACCACCCTGCAAGTGCTGTGCTCATTTTCAGTCAAACTCCATGAAATAGAATCCAATACTTGATTTACTCTTTATTTAACCAGCAGATACTTATGCAATGCCATCTATTGATCAGCATATGTGTGGATCTCTACACTTCTTTAACATTTTCATTTAAAGTATTTAAATTTTGCAGTTTGTGTTCTGTCCCTCAGTGTCTCCCACCACCTAAGGAAGGAGGAATGCAGGACTGAAGGGCTGCAACCAGATCCCTTCACCAAGGTTTTCAGCTGTGTTATGTGGCTTTTACTGCTGACAGGAAAGGAACTGGAGACCCACTGAGTGCTTAGGCATGAGCTCCTTAGAATAAATTGTTCTTGCAGCCTTTGTTCTCCTTTTCTGCTGAATAGGTTTGTGATCAGAGCTTTGTCTCACTGATACAAGCATTTATTCTAAACCCTCTCTTCAAAGGAAAACAAATCAAGTAGAAATCAGAACATCCTGAGCCATCAGAATGCTCATGTTTTCTGTGATAAAACAATTGTTCACGGTGGCAGAGCATTTCCAAGAGCAAGTCAAAGAAACTGGGGAACTCTCTTCTCATTAAGGGCAGAAGGTTATTCGTGGCTATGCAAGAGGTCCACCTTCAGGAAAGGGCTGATAGGAAAAATGCACTTTCAATTTGGGGGCCTGAGATTGCACATGCATGTTTGGAACCAAAGGTTAGATTTTTTAATTCAGGACAGATAGCAGAAAAATCCCCCTCTGGTCCCTGATTTTTCCCAGGTACAAATTTATGGAGATCAAGAACCCCTTATGGCTCAGGGAGCAGCTGCTTGGCCCCTCACCCAGCCTCAGGGAGCAGGTTTGTGTGAGCCAGGCTGGCAGCTCTTCTGCCTGGGTTCAAACTTCCAGTTGAAAAAGTAAGTAAGAGGTTAAGCCAGACATTTGCAGCAGGGAGTTTGAGCAAATCCATATTCCTTTCTGCTGCAACAATTCAGGGATGCTTGCCCACCTGGTGCTGCTTTTCATCAGGGAAGGCTGGAGCCAACGGCTGATGGACACTGAATTCCCAACATCCTGCAACTCTTCTACAAGTGAAAATGTAGCTCTGTCCAAAGCAGCTTATATGGGAAAATAGAAGCTGCAAATCACCTCTTTGTATCTTTTTTAAAAACAAAGCAAAAAACGCTTTTTCCCCCCTGAGAGAAGCTTGGAAAGAAAAATAATAATAGTTTTAGTCCTTATGTATCAGCTTTCAGAGTATGTAATACACATACAAGCCCTGTTGGCAGAACTGGACCCACACAGCAAAACCTGCTGGGGTAAAGTTATACAAATAGTCTTGCCCGTACACATGAGGCCTGCTTGTTATCCTTATTTCAATGATCACATTGATTGCCATAACAGGAGTGAAATAGCAGCACTTTTACCCAGAAAATTGGGTTAAGAATTAAGAAACTTGAGAACACAAGTGGTCATGAACTGTCTGCACTCAGGGAATTTGTTACAGGAGCATGGACACCTCCAAACATCACATCCCTTTTCTTTCTACCACCCCCTTGTTGCACTTGAGAACTTCAGTGCCGAGTCTGACAACAGTTCCATTGGAAAACAGTTTTCTTTGCTGCAAAGTCTTTAAGACTCAAACATCATTCCAACCCAGATGCTGAAAAAGGCAAAGCCCCTGTGAAAAACGGAGCACACAGTCTGTGATTAGTCGTGGCATTTTTCTGGGAGAGGGGGAAAGACCAAAGTGAAATTGCACTGGCATTTTTATGCTGCCATTTCCTAACTTTTGCAAAATTATTTTTGGCACTCTTCATAACAGTATTCCAACATAAGATGCAATTTTGTAGTAATGCCACAGGTTTAGAAAATAAGTAATTTAGGGGGAAAAAAAACACCTCAGCACATAGGAATGTCACCCATATAATTTATCATTACCTTTGTATCTGCTTTGAAAACCTCAGAAACCATTTATTTTTGCTGTCTTTTATTGCAGTTTAGCATCACCATCTCAGCAGTGAGTTCTCATGGGCCCCAAGCTTTGTCAGGCTTTCATGAAATGCTGAAAGGTTCATGCAACCTCTTATTAACCTGTTTTCCTGGCCTCTCTGCCTCCTCACAGAAGTCTCTTGGGACAAAGCAGTTGCAAGAAATATTTAAAATAAGGTAGTTAGGCAACTACAGGCCACTGCTCACAGTAATTAGAGAAGAACTGGTACAACATTGTCTTGAAAATCAGGCAATTAATAAAAGTATGTTTGGGAAGTTTTTATCAAGTTAGAAGTTCACACTTGGAGTGGCAAACTTAACTTTTCTTTTAGTCTTTCATGTTAATTATGGATAACAAGTGAGGAAAAGGGTCCTCTGGCCACTGACACCTTGCCCAAGGTTTGAGTAATTTACAGCTGGAGTGAGTGGAGGCTTTTCACACTGAATTCTGTGTTCACTGCTCCAGGATTAACTTATGTCTGATTACTGGTATAATTTATCTTCCCTTTCCCTCCATTGTGTTTTTTGGAGATTGTTTTAGCTGCACTCCAAAACTATACTTTTACAAGGAACTGATGCTCCAGTGAAACTGCACACCTTGGACATTCCTAAATGTCTCTGGTTTGGCTTTGTACAAGAAGATGAGGTTTTTAAGAAAGTTTGTTCCTCTGAAGTATTTTTCAGGCCTCCAAATTACACCTCAGAGATCCATTAATGCAGAGGGACAACAGAATCCTCAGAGAGTGGTTTATGCCAGAGGAAACAACTGTGAGACCCAAACTGTTAATTCAGAATATTTGAAAAGGTCGCAACTTCTTTATCAGAAAATTAAGCTAACCCCGAAGCAAGGAGTTTCTGGTGGCTTTTAAAGCTGGTATCTCCATCAATTAGTCCCTCAAGGCTCCAGTGATATCCCTCTCATCCACACTTTCTTGTCTCACTCTGGTCACTACCCAGGGGAGAGAAGTTGGCAGAGCAGAGCACCACACAGCTCCAAGCTGCCAGTGTCCTGTTGGAAGGATTTTCCTGATGGCTTTGTTTGGTCCAACACATCCCAAGCTCTAAAAAACCCTGCAATTTTGTATTTTAAGATAACGTGGATGGAGGAGATGAATTTTATTCTGGACCTCCACTGTCACTTTGCCAGAAAATCGTTGCCTAGAGAAAGAAAACCTGAAAAACGTGGTTTCACATTTATTTCTGTTGACATAGGTGGAAGAAGCAACATTGTTTGGTTTTTTCCCTAAGGATAAGAAATGCTTAGAAAACTTCAAAGGCACTTGAAGACCTATAGAAAAAAATTAGAAATTCAGCTCTCTCTATTTGCCCCTTTACATACTATCAGACAAGTTCAGTGATAGGAAAAGGTTTAAAAAGTGCAATGGAGTTTGTGCTTCCCAATCCATATTGCTCAGCTGTTGATAGCACAACATGCAGGCACAGAGATTCCCACTATTCCAAAAAAGACTAGAAGCACAAATGGATAACCTGAAGTGTGAAAAGATTACAAAAGATGCAAATCACTGACAATGAGAACATTGGTCAGTAGTCGGTTACCAGGAGCAGGAAAACAGTCTCTAAAGGAACAGATAATTCTCCTTAGTGAAGCTATTGCATCTCAAAACTTTGAAATAAAGGAGTGCCTGACAGGATACAGAATTTCTTATCATCGTACCTGTGCATTTGTTTGACCAAGGGATGCTGGAAGCTGAAAATCAACCACTTACCAGGGATCTCCTGCTGTGTGCATTCTGAATCCAGTTTAATTAATTCCAACTGACTAAACTTTCCCTATTTTGGCTCTAAGCGTCACTATGGCCTATGAATGAAGTCTAGACTATCTGCTGGAAAAGCTAATCCAAGTATGGATGTTTGCTTGTAAATAAATCTACACTCCAACCTAATATTGCCACAACTCAGAGCTTGTTACAATATTTGTTATTTAGGAAACCATTTGACTAAAAACAAAAAAAAAAATCACAAGATTTGTTGTGTTTGATGTAAAAAAACCCACAAACAAATCCTGCTGAGCCTGTTTCGCAAACATGCTGAATTTATGAGGATGAAAGGCAAGTGAGAAAAAGGTCATGCCTATTAATTTCAATCCTTGTGCAAACCCAGCATATTCTGTACATGCCTTGTAAGATTTGTGGCATTTGGGTAAATACATTTGTATTCCTTTAATGCTATTAATAGTATCCATGCTCTGCATCGCTAAATAAATTCCAAGTGGTATCTTTTTGCAATTCTAATACACTTCAGTTAAATGCAAGCATGATGCTTTAGGTCTATAATTTACTATTTGCATCACATTAGCTCCCTCTAACTTGGTGAAATCCTTTATACTTTAACAGGTCTGTTGGCAGGATTGGACATTTCTGTGCTTTCTTATATGAATTTTTACCTTGACGTGGTAATAATCTGTCAAAGTCCTGTGATATTTGAACAATTAGAACTGAATGGGCAAGATTTGAGCAGAGCTGGACATCCCCATCCCATTAGCACAACTCTTTATGACTCATATCCTCAGCCACACGGTGGAGAGACGTTCTTCCCATCCCACTGACGTCCCCCTTCACATCATGTCTATATTAAGCTCCACAGTGGAAAACATTTCCTCTTTGTACAGCAAGAAAAAAGTCTTCTTTCATCTTAGGATAAAACCAAGCCCCTTGTAAGCTTCTGTATGAAAGAAAAAAAGCAGAGAAAGCCCAGCACAGGACAGTCTGCTATCAGCATGTTCATCTGAAGAACATGGAAAACAGGGTTCAACTTTCATGTCACTCACAGAGAGAGGAGAATGTCTGGCCACCACATGCAGAGTATTTGCCCTCTGCATTTCCTCACTGGTTTTGGCAAGAAATCAATCCTGGATCTAAGATTGTTACACAGAGATAGAGGAGTTTCATGTTCGTGGCAGCAGGGAAGCTGTGGAAGAAGGAAGCAAGAGGAGATTCCCGTGGGATGAGTGTGGGGTCTCCTGAGCTATAAGGTAACAGAGTTCAGCAAATATCTTCAGGGCTTCTAACCACGTTGTGAGTAGTGAAGGCACCACAACAAGGTCATGCTGGCAATGCCATGAAGAATGTGGGGCTGTAAGGAGCATAAATAATTTATAAGGGCTGTGTAGCAGCTCTGTGCCACAAGGAGCTCTTTGACTCCTATTGCACACAGCAAGGCACAGATTTGTCATCTCACTTTCCCTGACAAGTTCATTGCTGATGAGATAAGTGTCTGATTGCTCAGCAGAAAAGCAAGTGTTTGTATTACAGGATGGGAGACACTGGATACAGTCAGGCTGGGGAGGAATTCGATGCTAAGATTAAAAGGTAATTAAGAATGGTTGTACAACACTAATCTTTTAAGTGGGCACGGATGAGTCAGTTCTCATCAGCTTTGTTTACACGATGTGCAAAACGTTGATGGAGGAATGTTTTGTGCTTTGCCTGCATCAGGATTCAATAGTGAGGATTATATTAGTAAATGAAGGTGAAATAAGAGCTCATCCAGGAGCTGATGGGGCTGTATATCAAGGCTGCAGACAACATGCTCAGAGTAATGAATGTTTTGTGACTGGGGAATGTGATCGTTGGCACAGGAAGAAGGAGCTGAATGAAGCACTAAAATGAAAATTTCAACAGTAATTGCAAAACTGCCTGACATAATAGTATCAACAGCAACTTTCTGTTGTATCTTAATTTACTAAACATCAAGACCACGTTCATTAATTAGGGGTCTGATCCTACCAGCAGCACAGAGAGCAATTTGACTTGTGTGAGGATATCCATTGATTTCAATGTCACACGGTCCTGTGCTTGCAGAATTGGATACCAGAGGCAGGACACAACCTGGGGATAATACCCAGTCCTGTAAAAACCATTCCCTACCTGAAGACAGCCTCCCAAGATCAAAACTACCTTAGTTCTGCTGAAGGAAAATCTATACGCATATGGATCCAGATCTGTTTGTGTATTATCTCATTTCATATTGAATTTTTCAGAAAGAGCTTGCAACTATTTGCAGGTTCTCAGTTCAGGCCTGGAGGCAGGGATTGGAGTTGGTAAGCTTGTGACTGGTTTGAGTCTCCATTATAAATCTAAAGGGACTATGAATTAAACATTCATGTTTTTATAGTTTTGCTGACTGTCCCATGAGTGAATCTGCATCCAAATCCATCAGTTTTCAGAGATTACTTCCACAATCCCACAACCTCATACAACACCTCTGCCATGAGCTGCAACCATATTAATTCATGCCACGTAGCCCTGCTCAATGGTGCACAATTTACACATTTAAATTCTTCTGAAGCAAATGCATAAAAGGTAGGAATTTATAATCTAATAACTCATTTGCAGATGAATAAATCACTTGTTGCTGTCTCATCAAGAACAGCAGACATGCCCTAAACAGAGTTCTTGAGACTGGTGCTGATTAGGAACTAGAGCTGGGGTCAAATCTGCAGGAGAAGTTCTCTCATTGAAGATCCTACACATGTACAGGCGATTTTGTTATTCTGGTTCATTTTCTGACCACACATTTTGTGACTGCTTTGTCTTCTTAGTTGTAGTTATTGTATAATATATTAGTCTGTCCAACTTTGCGACTAAAATAAAGACAACTTTTTTTTTTTACCTTATTTTTGTAAAAACATGAGAATTTTTTTACCATTGTAATGTAAATGCATGCACATGCTCTCCTTGCAACTTCCAAAAACTTCTTACTCCAAATGTTTACCTCATCAAATTTGACAGAATTATCCTAAATTAGTAAGTTCATAGGAATTTTGTCAAAGTAGTGCCTGGTACACGTGCCCTGGGCACACCCTGCCTGGTTCCAGCAGAAACCATAAACAGACCAAATTAAAGAAAGATTGAATGAAAATTATCAAATGATTTATCAACCTGATTCCATTTGCAAAACAGAATTAGGATCTTAATTGTCATAGACTTCCAATGAGATTTGTATCTCCATGCACCTATTTTTAGTTTTCAGGAGCATCTGAACCCATTAGTTTTCAATGTAATTTAGGCTTCTAAATCACTACAACATTTAAAAAATATAATTTAAATTCTCTCTGCTCACCACCTTCCAATTTCAGCCCAAAATACAGGCACGGGAATGACTGAAAAGTTTCCAAGTCACTGGGAATGGCCAAATTAACAGCTATCCACTCAGCACCTCTAATTTACTATTTCATTAGAAATGATGGTAATTTGACACACAATAATCCTGAGAATAACTTGCTCAAAATCCCTTGAGAAAACCTGGGAGAGACAGTTCTGTCAGGTAAATTAAATCCCAGGAAGTAAAGGGATGTTATTTTACCTACTGCAAATCAATCAGAGGTGCTGTTTAAAAGGTCATTTGTATGTAAGTGGAAATTTTTTAATGTCCCTGTTTAAAGACACTAAGTGTTATATGGACAGGCATTAATCCATGGAACTCTGGAATACTAGAAAAAATGCTCAGAGGCTTGTCTGTAAGAACCAATTACCTGCTGATTCATTAAACTTAATGAATTATTAAAGAAAATCAAAGATTGATGCGTTCTACTTTCACACATTTGAACTGGCAATAAAAACATTCCTTTTCCAGGAATATTTCAGAATTTGAATATTTAAAGTTCAGTCACTGTAATATGGTTTAACTGCAATAAGACATAGATCAAATGTAATTATGGTGAAGAAAAATAATGCAATTTTCATGAAGAAAAGAACAACTCTGTATATTATCGGTGCCCATATGTTTAATGGAAAGCAGTAGAGATGGCTCCTCCACTTTTCATTTGAATTGTGCAATAAAATATTAATAAGTATGAAGCACAAACTTTGACCACAGCAGTGATGTGAGGAGGCCACATGCAAATCAATAGCCTGGAGACTGAATGTGCACCAGGACAAATTTCTCCAAATGTACTCTTGTTTTTCTCATGGAATGAGCTGAACTTCTGCCCTGATCTTGTTAACCTGGTGAGGCAGGGAATTCCTGCAAGGCTAGAGGGGATAAGTCACACAAACCTTTGAATTTCCAGCTGTATCTGAGTACCTGTTGTCCATATTCACATTATTTGTGGCAACTGAAAGCTGTCCAAGGAGCACAGAACTGCTGCTTCTGAGCTCAGAACAACACAAAGAATCATTTGGGTTGGAAAAGCCCTCCAAGGTCATCAAGTCCAAGCTGTACCCAATCCCCACCTTGTCACCCAGCCCAGAGCACTGAGTGCCATGTCCAGCTGTTCCTTGGACACCTCCAGGGACAGGGACTCCCAAACACCCTGGGCAGCCCCTTCCAATGTTTAAAAACCCTTTAATGGAAGAAATTCTTCAAAGAATATACCAAAGAATGGATTTTGTACAGTATATGGCATAAAGGAATCCAGAAATACAACATATGTGTTGGAAAAGTTCCTCATGTTAGAAAGAATAAGAAATATGTTTGCAGAAATCAAAGAAGAAATTGAGACATGGTAAGGACAGTGAGGCATGTGAATTCAGAAATGCATTTCTAATCTCATTAAAATTATTATAATTTAATTTTGTTCCATTTTCTCATCTCTAATGACTTTGCACAGACTCTTTATATACCTGCATGGGAGGTCTCCTCCTTCCTAGGAATTCTGCTCTACCTTTTCTCTCTCTTTCCTGAGCAATGACACTGCTTTGGGAGGAAGAAACCAAGCTTTGCCTGGCATTGCAATGTTGTGAACATGTCATATTCAAATTTCCTTGAATGAAACCTTTCTCTTTTTATCTCCTGCTTTTATATGCAAGCTGCTTCCTTCCTAAGAACTACACGGAGGGGAAAAGATGAAATTAGATCTCAGTCCCTCTTATGTTTAATTTTAATATAGAGGTGGGAAAGCAGCACAAAATGTAACATTTCAGTAACAGCATCAAAAGGCTGATGATTTATATTTTAATTTTCTACTTCTTTTTGTCTTTTCTATGTTGAAATATCTCTACATAGCTAATTTTCTTCTGTCTTTCACACAAGAATCACCAGTCAACCATTTGATATCAGTAAGTTACTCAGATCCTAAACTAATCATCTTCTGTTTATACCAAAGGGAAAAATGCCTTCACTTAGTTCAACAGAAGGGTTCATGTCACTTTTCCCAACAGGAATTGGTGGCCATGCTTAGTGGGAAATGTTAACAGAGCTGAATTACTGACGGGAGCAGAAAAGCTGACACTGCAAATGGACAAATTAATGGACACAGCAAAGACAAATAAGAAAGTCTGATGTTTATGTTTAATGTCTGCTAGAACTTCCTGTATGTGGATGGATAGTCAGCTAGAATGAAGGATTCTGTCCACAGACTCAATCCTGCAAATGCTGTGTTTGTTTATACTTTATAGTTTTATTAGGCTGCCCAGAGAAGCTGTGGCTGCCCCATCCCTGGAAGTGTCCAAGGCCAGGTTGGACAGGGCTTGGAGCAACCTGGGCTAGTGGAAGGTGTCCCTGCCCATGGCAGGGGGTGGAATGAGATGATTTTTAAGGTCCCTCCCAACCTAAACCATTCTGTGACTCTTCATACATGAGCTCTGTAACATTTTACACAGAACCAAAGGCACATGTGTTTAAGATTCCTGGAGAAGCCAACATTTATATATTGACAAAACACCAGCACCTGCAATAAACAGACAGTGAGACTGCTGAGCCCCATTCTGCTCTTCCCATAGAACATTTCTGCCACAGGAGCCAGCAGCTCAGTCCTCCTGTGAAACATCCAAGCCAGGAGATGTGTGATGTTCAGAAAGCAACAGTAAATTAATTATGGCAGACACCTCTGGTGTGCAAGCAGAGGATTTTGGAGTGTTTGTTCAGAGCAGGAAAGCAATGGGCTGCTGCTTTGATGCAGAAATTACTAAGGGACACTTCACATCTTTTCCTTTGCTGGAGATCAAACTACAGTTTAAAGATTATTTTAATGTTCATTTGTTTGCATTTCCCTGGGCTCTCTATATGTGTTTTAGGACCTGGTTGTACCCTCACGTTCATTTATGCAAAAAAGGTGGCTCTGTTAAACATCAAACCTACAACAGGAACAAAAGGAATGCTGTGAAGTGAAGGGCAAGGATTCATTCTTTTCTGGAGCAGTGGAAGGTCTTAGACAAAAATGAATCACACTGTAAACTTGGGATGAAGCTGTAGAGGTGCTTCTGAAGGAGCACAGCTCTGAGCACACATTTCCCAGAGAATTTGAGGCACTGGGACAGAGATTGAGGAAGGGCTGAGAACAGAATGAGTTTCTCTCTTTCTTGGAAAGAATGGGTACAGCAGAAAAGATCACAGAAAGTTTCTAATCATGTTCTGCCATCTGGGAAAAAGAAATCCTTCCACCACATCTCAAGCCAGTGCCTGTGCCATAAACTGACAGCAAAGACTGAGGCCTTAATGCAAACTGCAAGCATTAAGCATTTCTGTTCAAAGGCAATATCACTCCTGCTGAGCACATTCTGCCTCCTCCACTTTTCCCTGTTTTTCAGCTGGACAGGCTGAACTGAAGTCTGAGTCCTTCAGAGTCTAATAGAAGTTTCATCCACCTTCAAGCTGGGGAATTACCGGGAGCAGAAGATCACAACCAATTATAGTTTGATCATTGATGCTGCAACTGTGATGGGAAATTTTGCCCAAATATAAAGTCAGAGTGTAAAAGACTTCTGAAACCATTCAATTCTGTGCAAAATAGAGGTGCAAGTTTATAGAGGCATTGGAAAGCTGGGGAAGGTGATAGGAAAAGGAGCTGGCTAGGGAGTTTCTTTTGGGCTCTGCAGTATATTGTTTGCATTATTTTATTCTTGTGCAAACCCAGCAAAATATAGGATTGACCCTGAATGAAATAGGTCTCTGCTGGAAATTCAGTGTAAAGTTTATTTTTGAAAGATGCAGCTTTTACCTGAGGAGAATTTTAGCCCTGTTTAGTATGAGCTCCTTTATAACTGAATCTCTCCCAAAGATTGAACAGTCTTTTCAAAAGGAGGGAACAGGCAATTTTGTTGATGTTTGGACCAAATTCAACTTCACTTGATGTGGATGCTCAAGTATCCTAGAGGAGGAAAAAAGTTGTTTTTCATCTCTTTGGTAACCAAAGCCCTCTAATGGCAAAATCAGTTTTGCCATACTTGTCTGGTTTATCTCTTCTGAGTGTGCAGTGCAGAGTGTTTCTATCTGAAGTGATGTTTATTCTCAACAGCCATACACTGATCCAAGAGTTGGTGCTACACTGCCTGTGACATTTCCCACTGACATTCCAAAAGTAAAAGTTTTGACACACAAGTTGAGAGTCCTGCTGATGCCTTTAGGAACTGCCTCAGACTCCCTGTTCCCCTCTTCTAGGAATCTCTTTTTAATATTTTACAGAGCTAAGGAAACAAAGCAAGGCTGATTTACCCCTCTGTTATTTATCTGGTTTAAAACGGAACAATGATGGACCTTGGTTTGGGCTCTCACCATTAAAAGGAAACAGCTGATCTATTTTACCCTCAGTTAGGCAGGATCTTAGAGGAACTTCAATTACTTCTCACAAGGCCAAAACCTGAAGATTCTTTATGTTTAAAGGGCCTCTCTATCATTAAACTTACAAAAATGAACAAACATTGAGAAAATACTGATTTTTTTTCCTCAAGAGCAATTAAATAGTGAATTATACCCCCTATACCATCCTAGAAGAAAAACCCAGCAATTAAACATTAAAAACACCTTTCAGGAACCAAATTCAGACAAGGCTATAAGAAGGTATTAAATGTTAGACATGAGAGTATTGATCTTAATTACAAGAGTGTGATACAGGAAGAGATTCTGGTCTCCCCATTACTGGGAGATAAATTAGAATTCTTGCTAAAGATAAAGTGCATAATCCATCTTCTGGAGGAAACCCTGCAGCTTATTTACAAAGGACCACAGGAATCCTTTGGAAGGATGTGGTTATGCTGATCAGTGAGAGCTGAAATACAAACCAAGGATGTGGCAGACTCTGAGTGATTCCCAAGGCACATTCCAGATCCCCAGAGAAATATGAGAATAGTCTGGGAAAAAAAAAGAAAAGAAGAAAATTCTCCAGAAATGTGGAAGATAGGTCCAGAAGGTTTAAATAATGTAGCTTTTTGAGTCAGCAAGGAGTGGTGCCAGCAAAAATAGTCAGAAGATTTTCTTTTTTCATTCTTTTCCCTGACAAAAAGCTTATTCTCAAGTAGTTGGTGTTTAAAAACAGTTGTCTTTGAAGTCAGGCATAGGAGACTAGCCATGAACTGTATTATAAAAGTTTGAGGGATAGCGCTTGAAAATGAAATATAAAGCATAAAAAGAAGGTAAAACTCAGAAAAACTTGTATAAGACAAAGCATTTTTGATATTCCTAAAAATTATCTATTATAAACACTTCTGCCACCAACCTTCCCACCCTTCCTTCCCCTCTCTCCCCAGTATAAAGGTTATTTTTTCAGTTACGAATGAAAGGGTTGAAATTTAGGCCAGTTTAGGCCTTGAATGCAAACATCTGAGAAATCTGGCTAAATATTCCCAAATCACTTGGTAAAACTCAAGAGCATTCATAAAACAAATAAAAATAAACCACAAAACCTGCCTTATCCCAGAGTGTGGTTGCATGAACCAGTGCCAAGGGTGAGACTCAAGGAAGTGGGGCTGGTCATGCATTACAGAGACCAAAAAGTGCATTTATTTCCAATAACTAGCTGTAAATCCAATTAGATATGTTTGCAAAACCCCACAAGAGAATTCAACAGTTGGTAGAAACCAGTGTGTAAGTAATAAAATGTTACTTTGGAGTCTGGGTTGTCTTTTTATGGCAGGAAATTAAACCCAGAGATCCCTCTAAAGCAGGTGCAGGTGCTCTAATGGGGCAATGGGAAGTTGGTCACGAGGCTGTGGTTCCTGTGCCTGCAGTTGCATCAATATTCATTGCAATAATTTCCCCCAACAGTGAATTCAAGCAATGAATTATGAAATAAACCACCTTATTAAAGTGGTCCTAATCTACCAGCTTGCTCCTTTGGTGCAGCTCTGGAGTGGCTGACCAGTATGACAGGGTTTTTTTAGTTTGAGAAGAACAAAACCACATTTTTCAGTCCTTTGGAAGAAGCACTAAAATTCCATCTGAAACTCCATGGACTGAAGTGATGGAGAAATCTTAGAGGACTTCAGTGGATATTAAGCTGAAGGAGAAAGCACCTAAAAATACTGCAGCTTGACAAAGGAATACTATTTCTTTAGCTAGAAAAGTGACCTTAAACCAGAGCATATCTCAGGACGTAGCAAGGGGAGCAGCTTGGTCATATATTCAGGGGACAAAAGAGTGACAGAGCTGCATTACCTTATGTAACAGCAGTCAAGGCATGGATTCAGCAGGTCTGACAATAAACTCTGAGGAACCCGAAGAAATGATGGCTGAAAAATTCATCAGAACTATAAAGCAAAATTTCTCTTTCACAAAGAGAAATAAAAGGAAATGTTCAACTTCAGAGCGACGTGGATCCAACTCACAACGAAGAACATCTGTTAAGTACAGAAGAAACTTCTCTTTTTATCTTCTCATAAAGAAATTATTTGTCAGCCTTGCATTATGTCTGTCTATAAGAAATGAGGGTGGGAAAAATATAAGCAATATTTTTCATGCAGTAGAATAACTCGAAAAAGAGCTCTAATCGATTCAGACCAACTGCAATATTGGGCCATATGTAGCACAATTCTTCTTAATGGAATAAAAGGGAAAAAAAAAACAAACTAGAATTTGATTCACAAAATGAATTTGGGTAATCTAAACTAAGTTATATGGCAATGGAGGCAGGCACAGATAAAGGACACAAAAGGATGAAGGATGAAATGACAGGAAACTTTCCAGCATGTCTGAGCAGCCACAATGGGGGTGTGATAAGCTAAACACTTTGTTATGCTTTAGAAATGCAGCATCTCAACAGTTTTGCTCCAAATGTTGTGTTGAATTTTGGAGAAAACCACAGTGTCTACTGAACTTTCAGGAAATGGCATAAAATCAAATTTTGAGTTCTGCTGAAATTTGCTGTTTCCATATGTGAATTGCTCTTTTGCTTTCTGATAATTAAGTTTATCATTTTAGCCCCGAATCCATATGACTCTGCGATGTTTTCACACACAAGTAGATGGGATTTTAGTTGGAAATAAATGTGGCTTCTCTTCAGGCCATTTAATTTGTAAATATAAAAGGAGGCAGAAGAAAATTCTTCTCCAGAGTTTAGGCCATCTTTAACTTGTGTTTGGACTGGGTGAAAGTGGACAGAAGAAAAGTTTCAATGCCTGTCGGTGTCTGGTTTTACACACTCACAGAGGATCACATGTGCCAGACAATTCCCTGATTGCAATCCCTGAAAAGCTGCTGGGAGCCACTGCATCCTCCCAGGTCCTGCCAAGGCACCTTCACTGAGTCACAAAGGTTGGAAAAGACCTCTGAGATCACCAAGTCCAATCTTCAACCAAGTACTGTCATTCCCACTAAGCCATATTGCAAATGCCACATCAGCTGAATTTTTGAGCATTTCCAGGGATGGTGACTCCATCACTTCCCTGGGGAGACTGTTCCAATACTTAAACACATTTTCAGCAAAGAAAAATTTCCTAATATCCAACCTGAACCTCCCCTGGTGCAGCTTGAGGTGTTTTCCCTTTGTCCTATCAATGCCTGACGTCTCTGGCTGATCAGAACCCGCACAAAGCCTGAGGTTTCACCATTTTTTCTTTTGCAACCTGGACCAAGAGGGCTCATTATCCTCCCAAGAAGAGCAGCTGGAGGAAGGAAATTGAATTTCCACATCTCCTTTTCAGCCTTTTCATTTCTTTCTCCTCCCCTTTTACTCTTTATAGTTTAGGCGTTCTTTGTTTGAAATCCATTACAAGTATTCCACCCCTAAATCCAAGCTCTGTTCAGGCTTTAGGTGAACATTAAGCTGGACTAATCAGAGCCATCACCAATAAAGCTTTCCACTTATTTTGTATCAACATATTATGAATAGATATAAATAATTTCATATAAATATGGATACACCCCATTAACTATGAATACACCCCATCAACTATGATGTAGATGAACTTGTCAGATATCACTTCTAAAATCCTTCCTGTTTTTGGAAAAAGTTTGAGAAAACACCACTAGGTTTCATTTTACTTTTGGATGTTTTTATCCTGTCAGAGCTCTTTTCTGCCATGTATTCATATTATTTTTTCAGATGATAGGATAGGTAGCATTTATCTTCCCCACCCCTGCTGAAATGCAAGCGACACAAACCCATCTATCTGCTTAGTGAAAGCAGAACTGTTGCTGTTTTATTTATTCCTGTAAAACTCATTCCATCTCTCAATTTTAGCTTGTCTCCGAAAGAAAGCTACCAAGGAAAAAATGCTGTATTCAGATAGATGAGGACAATTTTACACTGCACATTTTACACAGACGTCATTTTTCATCAGCTAATTGGAGACAGTTTTGTCCCAGCGTTCAGATGACTCTGTATTGATGGTAAAAAATAATGACAGCAGAACAAAACTGTGTGACAAACTGCATCATGTACCAATTAGCCAGTCTTACCCTGCTACTGTTACGAGGGAAATGAAAGATCCAGATAGAAACGATCCACTTTGTTTTGGGGAAGTTGTTGTAGAGATGCTTTTTCCACCCTGTGAAGCAGTAACTCAGCCCTAGAAATGCCTGTAATGAGGCCTCGCAGGGACCACTTTCTTCTTAAGCCTTATTATCATGTAGGGCCTGGGCATCCTGTGCTCCTTTTGCCATTGGAGTCCTATTTAGGCTGCATAGGAGATGGAGAGTAGAGCCAGACACTTCATCACTAATGAAATCAGGATTTATAAGAGCAGCAATCCCTGTCCGTCTTAAATCTTGGGCTAAACAAATTGGGAAGGCAAAGTAGAGCCACTGATGGGCTGGGAAAGCACTGCTGAGGATGAGAGTGATAAACAGTCTGGTTCAGTGTGGGCAGTAATTTATAAAATCAACCCAGGAGAAAGTAAGACATTTCTGTATAAAGAGAGCCATCAGTCTCTCCCTCCAAAAATACCTCCTGAGTGTGTGGGGGTTTTCTGTTTCAGCTTAAAGAGCCAATAAACACAGAATTGGAGGCAACAGAACAGATCTCAGCGAGGAGCTGAGTGGGTGTGCAGGGTTATAAATGAAGCTGAAAAGCACATGTACAGTATTTATAGCACGTCACTGAAGTGAATCACAAAATCACTGTCTGGACTTGATGGCTTTAGTAATCAACAATGTACTTCTCAAAATACCCAGACATACACAAATCTGTTCTGAAAAATAACCATGATCAGAATTGCATGGACTGATTTCAGCTGAAGGAGATCTGATCCATGAATTCCTTGATGTTGTTCAATGTCTTTCAGGAGGCAGCAATGTGAAGCAGGATTGAAAGCAGAACTAAATGGGGACAGGCCATTCAGCAACACACTTTTCCTCAAGTAACTTACAGTAAGCAGCAGTTAACAGGAAGGTAGTGAACCAAGTTCTCATTGCTGCTCCCAATTAAATCAATGATTTCTACTCTTTTATCAGGGATGAAGAGTCGCAACCACTCTGGCTGTTGAATGATAAATGGGATGAGGGGCCCTGGATGATGAATCTGTCCCTGGCTTGAGGATAACTGGAAACAGGCTGTTTAAAGCAAGCAGAGAGGCATTTTATCATTTGGCTTCACAGCTCATTTCCATTTCCTCTGCTTCCTGTGGTCAGGGCAGAGTATTGACAGGGTAAACTCCTGGTTTCATGCTCACTGGCTCTGCTTCCACTGCAGCCACATGATCCCTCCCTCCTCCCACAGGTCAAGGGCTCCTCTGTTTTCTTCATAGCTTTGTGATCTGGAGAGTAAAGTGTGCAATTGCTTAGAGACATTGTAATATGGATCAAAAAAAGTTTTCCAAGAAAAATTCAGGAAAAATAAGTCAAAATGATTTATATAGCTATGCAGGGATTCTCCAGTTTTTCACTGCAAAGTGGAAAGGGCTTAAAAGCCGGTGAAGCAAGACAGGAAAAAAAAAAAGTAATATAATGCAAAATAACTTACAGAACTTCCAGGCTGTGAACTGATGTGCAGCTCTGCAAAAAGGAAGAGAAGAGGGGTGTGGCTTTACATGAGAAGAGAACCATATTTTAGGATATTGCTTGTTTGCACAGTAATATTGGGCACCTGACCAGGACGTGCAGATAACAACAGAATTATTGTGGGATCCACCCACAATACAGGAATTGTATTGTATCCACAATTGAATTGTATCCACAATTACAGGAATGTACCTCTCTGTAAGTACAAAAAGGTCATTTTTCTCCACTGAAACAATTTTAAACTAAAAATGTTTCCATATTCTGATGAACTGTCCTGCTGTCACTGCCATCAAACGATGCACAGCCCCTTCCACTCTGCACCAGGTTCAGCTAAACTTTCCAACCTGGGCTCACTTCCACCTTCCAAAGAGGAAGAGCCACAGAAAATTAATCATTTTAAAAATTATTTCTGTCTTTTTATAAACATCATGCTCCACAGTTAACTCTATTGCAGATACTTTTTACTTGGATTTGGGATGGACTCCACAATAATTCTGTTGTTATCTGCACGTCCTGGTCAGGTGCCCAATATTACTGTGCAAACAAGCAATATCCTAAAATATGGTTCTCTTCTCATGTAAAGCCATATCCTTCTTCTCCTCCTGTTTGCAGAGCTGCACATCAGTTCACAGCCTGGAAGTTCTGTAAATTAGTTTGCATTATAACTTTAGAGGTTTACCTATTTTCTTTCTTGACCTCCTGAAAAAAAGAAAAAAAAAGAATTTCCTATCAGAAGGCTTTTCCTATCTAAAGCTGATTTGAGTGAAATGGCCTTTATATGAGTTCTGGGCTTGTGCAATCCTTGCTAAATGTCTTTACAGGTTGGTGAACTAAAACTCATGGCCCAGATCCCGAGTTTCTTAATTATTTCTTCATTCCAGCAAACACCGCTGGTATCAAAGAGAGTTTGCCCGAGTACAGGAGCTTGGGGTTTATCCCAGGAGAGTAAATAGTGCTTAAATTCAGAGTAATTGCTGAACTCTTTAACATTTTGTTTGCTGATATTGATTTCTTTGTACCCAAAGAAATTTTTCTGCTCTGCATTAGGGAGTGAATCATTGCTAAATAATAATCAGTGGAAACACACAGTCTGAGTTTCTTCCAAGTCTACAGCTCTCCCTGCAAGAGTGAGAAAAAGGATTTGCATCCTCCTTTGTGTTAACCTGGAGTAGCAATAAAATATCTGTTGGAGGTTTAGCCCTACAATCCATTGTATTCCAGCTACTTGTGAGTAACTGCAGTCAGCTCCCATTGATTTTGTTTCCTTCCTCAGGGCCCATCCATTCTTAATCTGCAAAACACCATCTTCCTAATAGTAAATAAAATCATGGGACCCCCATCTCCTCTTTAACAGACCACTTTCATATTGATTTTAATTGAGTCGCTGATTTTGCAACAGTGGAAGGAGAAAAAGCAGATCTGCAAGAAGCCAAACACTTTATGAACAGTAGATACATAAAAATAATACAGTATAGTCCAATCACCCCATCTCAAAACATTCTCACCTCAGGGGGGAAAAAAAAAAAGAAAAAAAAGGAAATTGAATATTTTTTCATAATATACTGGTTGTACTCTGCAAACATCACTGAATTCCATCTCTCTCCCCAGAGCTGTTTCATGGATATAAAGATATTTTTCTCTGCCTGGCTTTGATAATTTTTAACCCAAAATTTGTTCTGTCACTCAAAATGGGCGGGGTATTGCCCTACCTGTGGGAAGAAGAGACTTTCACACCAATTTGTTGTCAACAGAAGGGACCACAGTCTGGATTACCAAATCAAACCCAGCCTTGCAGATGTTGAAGCATCTGAGGTGTTGGGCAGCAATTCATTCCACTGTCTCCTCCTTTTCCCCTCTGTTTTCAAGGAAAGGCTCCAATTTTCCACCTTCCAAAATTACAGACAAATACAAATAACAGCTGCTGCTTCTGGTGCTCTGAATAATTAATGGCAGCTCAGTTTCAGGTTTGCAATGTTATTTAAATCCTACAACACATGGAGAAGGACAGCTCCACTGGAACATTCCTTGATTTTCAACATATGGAATGGAAAGATATTTTTGAAAAATATATCTTTTAATTTTATTTTATTTTGTTTTTTTCTTATGGGGAGCCTTTGAACTCATGATGAGATATATAGTCAGGAAACATTCCCTGAAAAGACTTCAGCTAACAGAGGATTCAGGATGCATATTTTAAAACACAAAACCCCAGTAAACTGATTTCTAGCTTATTTGAAAGTGCCTGGAGATGGTAACCTTGCATTTTGCTGGGGGCTGGGACAGCAGGGCTGGGCTCTGATTTCTCTCCCCGCTTTTGGAGCTGATGAAAAAAGTATCAAAATTGCAGGGAGCTGAAAATTTTTCAATTAACTATATTTAGTGTATGAAAATCGAAACTGCTCATAAAACTGTGACAATTTTGACAAACCCTCCACGTTTCAACATTGTCAAACTGAAACTAATGTGCTGTTAGGCAAAAACAACTTTACAACTTTTTTTTAAATTAAGAGGGAAAAACTAAACCATAGAGCACTAAACCACAGAGCACTAAAACATAGTGCACTAAAACAGTGCACTGACATTTCTCCTAATTTCTCAATGATACTGAGTCTTGAAGTTTCATATTAATTATGAATCTTTCCTTTTTCCCTCTTAGAGCTTAATTTTTGTGTGTAATGGCTAAACAATTCTCTGCAGTGATAGAAATGATGAAATACTGATGCAACGAGACACTTGCAGAAATACACAGGAGCTGAGAAAATCGAAATAAGTGACATTAGTTACACAGAAACTGCTCATTCCTGCAAACTGCTGTCCCTGGAGAAGCCTTACAGAAAGGAGGGTGGGGTTACTTTAGAATCACAGAGTCATTTAGGTTGAAAAAGACCTCCAAGATCATCAAGTCCAACCTTTGACTGATCACCACCCGAGCACTGAGTGCCACGTCCAGTCATTCTCTGAACACCTCCAGGGATAGGGACTCCCCCACCTCCCTGGGCAGCCCCTTTAATAAATTATTTAAATTATGAGCACCTTCTCAATAAATTATTCGAATTACAGCTGAAAGGAAGAATTTTTTTTTAATGGAAATGATGTCAATTCTAAATACCAGGTACAGCAAAATCAATCTAACGAGCTTCAAGTCACTCTTAATTTTACTATTGAACACGATGTTTAAATGAAGAAATATTTTAGGGCAAACACCAGTCTCTGATAACGGTGTGTGACAGAGATGGAAGCCATTCAGAGAATGGGTTTGGAGGTCTTTTACCCAAGGCATCCCTCCCAGCCAGAAGTACCCCAGGGTATGGAGGAACCATCAGAACAGATGATCCAAAAGTGAGAGAAGAGGGGGAAAATAAAGTGATTTTATGACATCCAAACCCACCACATGTTGGCTTGAAACCACATTGCTCCTACACCATCAGGAGCACTGGGGACAAATCACTTGAGTGGCACTTCTCATCTTTGATGTGAGTATCAAAACATACACTTGCTCCAGTCCTGCTTGTCTGCAAAACTCTCCCCTGACTTCAGAGCCAATGTTTTATTCCTTCTTTTTTTTTCTTTTTCCCACCTGGCAGCTGGTGCATCAGACAGCAACCGACTCCAGTGTAAACAACATTTCAAATTAAAAATAATGAGCTGCATGTGTGTAACTCATTTTGGGTTTTAGTTAATTGTCCCTAATTTATTCGGCTGAAGCGCCTTCAAGCTTCCTCTGATTAAAGGCTACCGTGTTTAACTTGTCAGGGATTTCATTTGATCCTGGTATAAAAGAGCTATAAAATATGCCTATCATTGCTATCTGAATAATATTAATGCTTTTCTCCTGAAATTGTTCCATAAAGAATGAAACACACCTGATCTGATGACAGTTTGAGAGCTTTACATGAAAGAGAAATTAATCATATTAGAATATATTTTTCTTAAAATATATTTACACCTCTGAAATATATTTATACATCTAAAACTGATGCAACTGAAGCAACTAAAACTAGTGTACTAATGGAGTATGTACAGAGAACTTCCAAATGGAAGTCTGGGTCTTCAAAATTAGCAGAAAAAACAATAAAAAAAATCTCAAAACAAAGTTATTGTGAAATATGGCAGAGAAAAAAGATCAAAAAAGCAGCTAACCCATAATTTTTCAGTGACTCCTCTTCATCAACATCACTCCTTGATTCACTTTAGGCAGACACAACTTTCAGCAGTGCTTAGGCACCTTTCTTATGTTTTTTGCTGAATTCATGGACTTAATGAACCACACTCTGTGATGTGCAAAGTGATGGAATCAGGGAAAGATCCAAATCAACACAATCTATTTTTAGCTCAGGTCCCTAAAAACAACCAGAAAGAACCAATCACATGCCTGTGTCCTCTTTCTGTCCCCTTCCCTTTATCCTCTCTTGGCTAATTACAACCCAATTTGACCACATTAATTTGTTCAATTTATTAATTACAAGCAAATATCTCTGAGCATCCTCAGAGTCATTGAGGCCACGCTGGTTCCAATGGGCAGGATGGGAAATGAGAGGTTCCTGACACAGGAATTTCCATCACAGCTCAATTCTAATCACACCCAAAGACTTGGAAACCCACAGGAAATCAAAATTCCTTAACTCCAAGAATTATGTCTTTCATTTGGAGCTTAGGGTGGACTGGGGAGAGGTGATTCCTCTCTTTCTACTCTGTTAGTAAAGGGCAAGTACTTGGAATTACAGCATAAAAAGAAGCACTTGTACAGGAACCAAGGAAAGCTGCTTTTGGATAATCAATGCTCTGCTCAGAGCCTGAGGGCAAAATGTTCTTCAAACTACACAGATGATCCTGACCCAGACAAGCAGCTTCCCTGGAGTGTGGGGGAGGCTGTGGGATCCTGGAGATGTGCAGGGAAGGATTTGGATTAAGGGTATGGGGATGATAATTAAATTACCACCGATCGAATAACAACAAACCATCTCACCTGATAGTTTAGTTTGTTTAAAATAAAACCATCAATAAATAATAAACTGTGCTCTTGTGTTGGGATAAAATACCCAAAGATGTCTCTTATTTAAGTCTATTTTCTCTTAAATCTCTCTGCAGGTTGGGATGATTTCAGATTCTACGTTCCAGTCAAAAAAAAAAAGTCTAAAACAAACGTCATAAAAAAAGAAAATAAATTAATTGATTTCCATTCAATTTCTACCCATTTGCAATGTCTCTCTCTCTCTTTTTTTTCCCCTCCTTATTTTCTAGTAGATTTTCTACCCCAAGAGCTTTACTTTTCCACAAACCCAGGAAACATTAGGTGTCCACATTTCAAACTGGCTCCTTCATCACTGTGGTTCAGTTTTAAAACTAAAAATGAAGACCAGAACCTGAACTCAAAAGAAGCTGAATGTGGGTTCATGAAGAAGAAACATAATTGTGGGAAATTAATTAAAATCAATTCTTCAAGAGGAAGATGAAAGCAAGATATTTTATTAACATGATTATATGTATATTTAAGGGACATACCTAATGTGATGCATTAGAGTACTTTACAGTAGCAAGTTCTTATCTAATTTTGATTTTTGCTTTTGTTCTTCTAACATTTGTTAAAGAGGAAAAAAAAACAAGCCAAAAGCACAACATTTGGTCTTATGTTTTACTACTATAGAACAAACTATAGATTGAATTGGGCCAACCTGAAGTGAAGGGCAGCAGTAGTGGAAGTGTCTTATTACTTCAGCTTTAAGCCCATCATAAAATTAAAATTTTATTACACATCCTTTTGTTGTTTCTGCTGTTAAATGATGTTTTCCATTAATCAGCTTGGGTATGTATTCTGTCAGAGTAGGGCAAGAGGAACAACTTCCTCATCTCCCCTTACTTTCAGAAAAAAACCCTTTTGGCTTCCATTAATACAATACAAAACTCATTTTAAGGCAAGTGAGGAATGATGAATTGAAATTATTTACAGCTTTTAACAAGAACTATTAGTAAAGCTTTTCTATCTTGAAATACATTTAGTTTGAGAGAGAGAGAGAGAGAAATTACACATAA
The DNA here is from genome assembly GCF_003945725.1 of Corapipo altera. Classification (NCBI taxonomy): domain Eukaryota; kingdom Metazoa; phylum Chordata; class Aves; order Passeriformes; family Pipridae; genus Corapipo; species Corapipo altera. The sequence continues at coordinate 4,395,090 of NW_020884893.1, read as the reverse complement.
TGCCATATTTCCAATTCACCACTAAAAATAAAGTTGTTTTCTCCCTCTTTCTTCTCCCCCCCAGAATCATCTTGGTGCATAATTTAACAAGGAATCATTATATAAAAGAGTAAAAGCCTTTGCTAGCTAAATATGCAAAACAGTCATGAGTGGTTTGTAGAAGATGATGTGACACATGTTGGCTACTTCAGAATAATTCAGGTTGAAAAAGACCTCCAAGATCATCGAGTCCAGCCTTTGAGTGATCCAGCCTTATCACCCAGCCCAGAGCACTGAATGCCACCAAGTGCCACTCTTGATGAACTTTAGAACAAAACTGCACAGATTTAGAACCAAGAATCTGACCCATAGATCTGTTTTGGCTTTCTAATCTCAAGAACTGGAGGTGGCATCACAGTTGGAGGTTCTCAGGCACATCAGTCCAAGGGGAGAACCCTGGGCCAGGTGGGTCCTTGGCTGCTCCTGGGGAAGCAGAGGGACTGCAGCTCCCAGGCTGTTGCTGGTGCTCAGGAGTTTTGCAAAGTACATTTAGTCTTTTCTTTTACCTTCATGTTAAGTTACCTCCGTGTAAAATGTTATTTGGGACAATTCAGGGTGTTTCATGGGACGAGGTGCAGAGTAAAAAAGCTCACAAGGGTCACAGCCCCTGGCTGAGCTGGGAGAAAATGCCAAAGAGAAGTACAAGGGGGATACAATACAGGAGGAATTTCTTCCTGGAAAGGGTGGTCAGGCATTGGAAGGGGCTGCCCAGGGAGGTTTGGAGTCCCCATCCCTGGAGGTGTCCAAGGAACATCCTGGATGTGGCACTCAGTGCTCTGGGCTGGGTGACAAGGTGCGGATCGGGCACAGAGTGGACTCCATGGTCTGGGAGGGCTTTTCTGTGGTTCTGTGGAGCCCTGCTGGTCACAAACTTTCACAAGGAAAAGCTCCCTAATGCTTCCCCTACAAAGTCTTAATTTGTTTAGGATTTTTTTAATCTCTCCTGCAGAGGAGAGAAGTGCCAGCAGATTTACAGGGGCTTGTCACATCCCCCACCCGTAACTTGCCTGTCTGATAAGATCCCGTATTTGCCACCAGCCACCCCTGGCAACCCCAGGGAATGTTGTTTGGGCCTGTTCTTACAGGATCAGCTCATTGCCTTTGGTTTCTGAGGTCAGGGAAGAAGAGCATGATCTCTGTCCTGTCTCTGAGCACATAAAATGACCCAAACTCCCCTCAAGTACAGAAATCGTGTGAACGACTGAAATCATCACGCCACACAAACCATCTGAACGTGACATTTGGTTGTGTGTTTGTGAGTCACCAATCAGCCACCAGAGAAGGGAAGCTGAACAATGTTTCCCTTATCTGCTCATGGTTCACATCAGTGAGAGCTGGCATTTTCTGTGAGGGTTCTGCAATTCATACATTAACTTCCATCCCCAGTTTGCCCTCACCCCAAATTGCTCTGGTCAGCTATAAATGATGGATATTTCAATGTATAAAACCTCATTTTAAAATGTTCTTTTTCCTGCTAAAATACACCTTTCTCTGTTTGCTTATTCTGTTAAACGCACCAATCCAAAGACATACAAAATGAAATAATTAGCAGTTTGCTTTCACCAAAAATAGTGCTGGAAGAAGAAAGAGAAGAAAATGGAATATATTTCCTTGTCTTGATTTTAAATTAGGAAAACTTTTGCTATGCCTAAGTTTGAAATGCACAGCCTTCTTATGAATTTAAAACAATAAAGTCAAGTTGTCTGTATAACTGTTGTACATCTGATAGCTGTTTCACTGGGAAAATTACTGTAAAAATAATTTTTTTTCCTTGTAAGAGAACCAGTGAATTAGCTCTTTATACAAATTAAGAAAACAAGTTATTACATGAATCCACTTCAAAATCCTGGTTATGGAAAAGAGTGTTTTCATGCATGATCACAGCAAATATTAATGTCTTGTTTGCTGTTTAACCTGTTTCTTAGGGACACATTTATAATTGAAAAAAAAATGGATTGAAATCGTATTTAAAAATGCCACCTGTTAAGGAAACAGGAGCAGCTATAAAGAGAGAAACCCTGCTGATTATAATTAAAGATTTATTGAGGGAAGTTCAGCTGTTAATTCACATGGAAGAAAACAACTGGAATAATTCAGAACAAGTTCTGTGTGTGACCAGTGTAATGTGTTCAGTTATAATGAGCCTGAAAGTTGAAGTTCATAAGGCTGAAAAGAGAAATTAGGGAAGAGACTTTACAACTCCCACTCTTGTTGAGAAATACATTATTCTGTGCACAGACCCACCAAACCCCCCAGGGTGCTTCTGCCTTGTTCTCATCAATATGAAAAAGCCTCTCAGAATATTGCCAAAGGCTGTTCATCCCTCATGGTGCTGGTTGGGAATGCCTGCTTCTTGATTTTTCCTTAGTTGGAGGGGAGGGAAGTACTTTGTGCCCTTGGCAACAGCAGGGCCCACACCTGAAACTCTCACCTTCCTTCTCACGTTGGTGGAATCTGGGGGGACCCTGCACCCCCTGCTTTGGCTCATGGTTCATCCCTCTGAAGAGATAAAGCACCTGCAGCTCACTGGTTTCGTCCCAGAATCATTTAGGTTGGGAAACACCTCCAAGACCATCAAGTCCAACCTTTGACCACCCCCACCTTGTCCCCCAGACAAGGTGACAGTTCTGCTAATTACTGGACACAGCACTGGACATCCCTTGGACTGCAGCACTGAAGAATGAAAAGCCTAAACATAATCCACACCAAGACACATAATTTCTTGGGACTCAGATCTTGTTAAAAAGACAGGATTTTGTTTTGGTAAAATTACAGCCAACTGTAAATTATAGATAAAATAGTGCCTTTTAACATCTTACTTCTTATAGACAAAAGGAATGTCAAGTAGAAAGAGAATGTTGACAGCATTTCTGGTTGTAAGTCTTGGTGTTTTCAAGAGCTGGAACACTGTGCCTTGTTCTGAAGTCCACAACTGAAGGCCACAGAACTGATCAAGAAATTGAATAAATCAATAACACCATTTATAGTTTTAGAAGCTACATTTAAGAGAAAGACAAGACGTGACCTGAGCACTGATATGCACTAATTCGTGGAAATAAATTGGAATGGAGAACTTGCAGCTCTGCTGATAAAGATTTAAATAGCTCTATGAAGAGCAAAGGCAAATTTAATGCACAGATCAGGTGTATTTTTAAAAGTATCCTCAGAGACCGTTCTGAATTCTACAGCATTTTGTTGGAGGAAATGATGGGCTGACTAATCATTGAAAATTATATGAATAGCAATGGTAAATATTTAGAGAACACAAGCTTAGAGCAATCAAAATCACTCACTTCTTTGAACATGGAAAATCATTTTGACAGGGAAATGAATTTTCAGGGGATGTTTCATTTTGATTTCTTCCAAATGAAGTGTTTTGACTTTTCATTTAAAATTACAGGTGTTCCTCTCTGAATTAATCAATTTTTCAAAGAGAAGTAACACAATAACAAATATTTCATGTTGAATAAACTTTTTCAAAACCAATTTCACGTTATTTTGCCAGAAGTAAAAAAAAATAGATTATAAAAACCAAGCCAGCATGAAATCAGTTCACCCCTTCCTCACTTTGCCACATTCCCTGACACACTCATATACCCAAGGACAGGAAATGTGTAATGAGAATATTTTTAAAAAATATCATTATATTCCTATTTTAAAAATGGTGGTAGAAATAAAGATGGACAATTTGCCAGTCCTTCATGGCCTTTGAATTTATGGGTCAACCTGTCTTTGCAGGCCTTGGGGGGGAAAAGAAAGTCTTCATGATCCCTTGTGTAGTTAAACCTATAGCTCTGCAGAAAGACACATTATACAAAAATCTCCTGATTCAGTATTAATGCAAGTTATCCAGGTAAAATCTCATTTATCAGCTTGAGAGGCTGGGCATTCCAGGAGGTTAAGTGAGGTGTTTTTCATGCTTCTACCTTTCATGCTTAAAATGAGGAGATAACCCAGCTCTCCTTTAATCTTCTCAAGTACCAGACACGTCAAACTACTAATGAAGTAATTACCTCCTGAGGTCCTCGGGACTCCACAACTCTTATTAACAATTTCCGAGACCAATCCCTGATGTAACTGATACATTTAACACCAAAGTGTTATTTAAGTGAGAAATCCACCCAGTGGTTTGATTTTTTCCCTTTACTTGGGCTGAAAGAGTGTAAAAGGGTTCAGAGTTCAGGGGCTGAAGATTCAGTGTACAGCCCTTTGTACAACAGAGATGATAAAGGTGAAAATCATAGTAATATTTACCTGTAGAGTTTGTTGTGGCGGTTTTGTTGTTATTTATTTTTGTGAAAGCCTTCTCCAAAAGGAACTAATCCCTGTACACTAAACTACAACTCTTTAGGTGGAAAATACCCTTGTAGGTTTTGACTCAGCTGCTGAGACAGAGGAGCAACTCTGTCCCCCTTCTCCTTGTAACCTTGCAGAGATCACTATTCCAAACTCAAATCACCTCCACGGAAGTCAGAAGTAAGAGTTTAGCTCCAGGCTCTACCAGTCTATGAAATCTTTATTGTTTCTTCTCCAATTTCTTTCAAACTGTTCTGCACATCTGCAGCACATAATCAAATTGACTTTTCATTATGCAGCTCTACCTCAGCACATCCCCTGTGCTCTGCAGAAATATCCAGATTAAAGAAGCAAAAAGAAAAGCCAGACAAAGCAGAGGGTTCTCAGAGATACCACAGAGTAAGGATTTTGTTTATTAGCTTTAAGCTCCTTGTAAATTATATAGAGGGATTATATCCAAGAGTCTTAAAATCCTGAATTCTAATGAAGGCCAACCATACTTCACGGGAAACTTAAGACATCAAAACCTGCCATTTCAGAAGCAGATTTGTAAACATTTTTGATGATTCCATTAAAAATTGCATAAAATATCGTGTAGAACGAGCAAGGAAATATGTACTGAAATATCAAATAAAAATGTTTCCATGAGCATTAATCCATGTCAAACAGAGCCCTTTATTACATAAAAGCATATTCAGGCATATTCAACAGATTCAGGCAACTTCTCTGTCATAAATATTGCAAATATTTCCTCAGTCTGCTAATACCATTACACTTAAAGGATGGCCATGAAAGCACAAGCCACATTATTACAGAGAATGTTCAAATAACATAATTTCTGTGTGTTTTTAATACTTCTGAGGAAGCCTCTGGTGTTTACAATAATTCAGCTATATTGCCCTAGCTCTGATTTTCTGCTTGACATCCTTCCCCATTTTGGCTTAGATGTTAATAGAGGAGAATTTATATTGAAACCATGTGTGTGGGATCAAGTGGGAGAAGAAAACTGGCAAGGGAAACTCCAGAAATGCCATCCCTCAATCCCTCCACGCCACAAGGTGCTGTTTCCTCTCTAGGAAAAGGCAGCAGCTTCCCATTAAAACACTCCAGCTCATTTCCCTACAGTTCCCTAAGCCTTGTGCCAGAACCACTGAGCTGTGCCTGGCACAGAACCAGGGGCTGGAAGGAGCCTCTGCTCCCAACTGCCTCAAACAGCACCTCCCTGAGAGGGGAATTTTAGCAGCCAGGAATTGCCAGAATTCCTATAAAATCATCCTGGAGCTCCTCCTGCCAGTTTTCTGGCTGCTCTGCCAGATGAAGCTTTAGGATGGATCCAGAAGCTCTTGCATGAACCAGTTTATTTTCTTTCATCTTCATTAAAGATGCTTGTACAGAGGGTAAGAGCAGGAATAATTAGGATGAATAAAGCTTTGCTATCCCTCCAAGAGACATGAATACACTGTCTTGTCAGGAAAAACCTGGGAAAGCTTCACAAGGTGATTTTTGTTTTCCTTTTTTGTTGAATGCTGAGCTGCTCCCCAAAAGAGAATTTTTAGCAGAATACAGGAGCTATTTTAAGCAGTTTTGTCAGGTGTGAGCTGGAGCAGCAGCTCCCCAAACATCATTTTCAGTGTGTGCCTGGGCTCAGGTTTCTCCCCAGATCATTACCAGGTGAAAACTTTGCTTCTATATACACAAGGCCAGGGCAATTCCACTGAGGAAGCCTGTAAAATCCTAATTTCAGAGAATTCAGGAAATGCTTTGGCATTGATTTCACTGAGGTCAGGATTTCAAACATAAAGGGGCACATCTCAGATTCCTCTGGTTTTCTCAGCAATACTCATTTATCCATGTACAGTCTGACTTTAGTCTGAATAAAAGTGATTTCAGATGACCTATTCATCAGAAAAATGTACAAAAGCTTCCAGAATCAGGCTTAAAGCCTGAGAATATGATAATGCAAAATATAAAGTACTTTTGAATCAACCTGCAGTAATATGAATACTACTCCTTGGGAATTAATAGAAATCCAAAATGAAATATTGCTCTTCTGGGGAGGAAAAAGAAAAGAAAAAAAAAAATCTGAGCTTTCTTTGATAGTTTCAAGTTGCCCATATCTGTTCATGCTTTGAAAAAGAGAACACTTGGAATTGTTAACAACTCCCTGACAGGAGGGTGGAGCCAGGTGGGGGTCAGGCTCTGCTCCCAGGGAACAAGAGACAGGATGAAAGGAAGCAGCCTCAAGCTATGCCAAGGGAGGTTCAGGTGGGATATTGGGAGGAATTTCTTCATGGAAAGGGTGGTCAGGCATTGGAAGGAGCATCCAGAAAGGAGGTGGAGTCTCCATCCCTGGAGGTGTCCAAGGAATGACTGGACGTGGCACTCAGTGCTCTGGGCTGGGGGATAAGGTGGGGTTTGGGCAAAGGGATGATCCTGGGGGGCTTTTCCAACCTCAGTGATCCTGTGATTCTATAACCCTGAAGTTTCAATTAAGCAACAAATACCTCACATAAGTAGAGTTTCTTCATCTCTGGAAACACCTGCTCTGCCTTTCCTAAGTGTCTGTTCCTCAGTCCTTGCAAAAGCCTCAATGCCCCAGACTAACCCTGCCCTGTGCCAGTGATGAGGGAGGAGCTTGTGCTGGGTACAGAGGGGTAACTTTGGCCCTGAACACGATGTTATCACCTCCAGAGAGCTTCAGCTTTACTTGTTTGTCTTTAATCCATATCTATTAATCCTCGGAAGTGATTTGTAATTCAATTATGCCATTAGAGCTCAGAGCCCAGATTTTACTGCTCTGCATGATCTTTCATTAGAGAAATAACTAAATCAGGATCATTTGATAAGGCACGGGCACCCATCACTTTGGCTTCTCAAGGCAGAGCCTGGCTGAGCAGCCCAGGGGACTCTGCTGCTGTGTGGGAGGCTCCCAATGGCAATCCCAGAAGGAGTGTTAGTGTCTGCTGACAGTGGGAACCTCCAGACAGGTAAATCCAATGGATGGGCTGTATTCCTAACAGTTGCCAGTCCTTGGAAGTGCTACTAGACTAATCTGTGTAATGCCTGAGCATGCAAGGGGAAAAAAATTGAAGAGTATAACAGGGCTGTCCTGTGTTATTTTCTCTTGCTGCTCCTTTTAAGTGATTGCAATCAGTCATGGCTGGGGATGGGAACTCCTCCAGCTCACCTCCTCCTGCAATTTGTGCTCTTACTGAGGGGTGGCATTTCAAGGGGGCTTTACTGTCCTTCTTTTCTTTATTCTGTATCATTTCCCACCCCCTGCCAATTTGGGCACCACAATTCCCACAGTTCCTCCTCCCCTCCACTGTTCCTCCAGCAGAGTTCTGAGTTAGATGCCAAGGAATGTTGTGCCCAGAAACTCTGAGGGCTGCAAACAAACCCACAGCTTTCCTGGCAGTTCCCTCCCTGCTCCTCATCCCTGGCAGGCAGTGGTGCCACAGCAGATCAGATCCTCCTGCAGCTGAGAGCCAGCTCTGCAGTTACACTGGAGGTGGCTCTGAGGATGCAGGAATGCTCAGCACACCAGGTGAAAGGTGGATACAAGGCTGAGGAAAGCTGTTATGCTGCTACTGAAGCAAAACTTTGTGAGATTAGTAGAAAAAAAATAAACACTCTTTTTGTCAGAGTTCCAACTGATGCTGCCCAATCCTAGAATGGTCATGAAAATAAAATCTGCTTCCCAAATGGAGCAGATTTCAGAGGTCAGGACCCCATCCATGTACAAAGTTTATTCTAAACACAGAATATTTTACTGCCCCTGCTGTGATTTTCACTCTCCTTATTTTTTCCTGGTTGTAATCTTTTCCTTTCAGGCCACAAACAAGGGGATTTTGATCTTTGCCAAAAGACAATAAATTTACATTTCTATGTGCTTGCTCGAGCTATCTGTGCACTGAATTTCTCCTTTGACACTTGTCTGAACATCACCAAAAACATGAAGAACAACTGTCTGTTTTTCTCATGGCTGGCAAGGGTATAAATGAGAGTCTTGAAAAAACCAAAGCTAAGCAGCAAACCTGGAAAATAACATTGGTTTAGTGCTGACATCAAACAGCAACTTGGAAAAGCACAGGAGTGAAGAATGGCAGGTTCTTTATTGCCTGAGTGAAGTTATTACTTGGTTAATATTTTGCTCTTTGTTATTTAACCTCTCTTAAATAGCAGCTTAGCTTTACACATTGCTCTCTTGTGCTGGCAGAAGGAAACATATGAGGCAATGAAATACTGCTTTATGTTGGCAATAAAGAAAAAGTATATTTGTTTACGTGGTCATAACCCATATACACCTTAAAACTCTGTCCTGCAAATACTTACACAGGTGTCTAAATTTAAGTGCCTGAGTAATTCCACTGATTTTAATTTTACAGTTGAAAACCAGAAGCTCAATACCACTAATGTTGGGAGAATTGGATACAAGTATGCAAAATCTGGTCTTAAATAAGCCCTATATTTTGCATAAATCCAGAATGTGTCTTAGCAATGAAAAAAGAGAGGCAGAAAACCTCTTTCAAAGCAGTACATTTTTTCCTCTCTTCCCCAGATTAATTTAGCACCAGTGGAGAGTTTTCATCCACTGAGTGCAAACTCCTCCACACACTTGAGGAAATGGTGTTATTTCCTCAGACCACTCAGATCTGCGAGTCCTGCCACAAAGGTTTCAGCTTTAACTGAGTAGTAAATGTCACATACAACTTATAGCAATCTCTGGACAAAAAAATAAAGAAGCTTATTTGGGCTTTCCCCCCCCCCCCTTGTCATACTCACTTATGACTCACATTAAAATCTGTGGGGGTTTCAGTGCCTGAGCCTTACCTTGAGCCCCTGCAGGCATTGGAGCAGCAGGCTGGGCTCAGTCAGTTATTGATTAAGGTCTGCTTCCTATAAAATGTCACACTGTAGGCACAGGACAGTTTGTGCTTCCCTACTCAGGAGCTGCACCAGGAGAGAAATGGGCTCTTCTGCTTCTCCATCACATCCCCACCTTGTTACACCTCTGTGCCACCACCCCCTGAAGATAAGAAGCCCTGCACTGAGCCTTGAGCCAAGCTCTGTCTTTGTCACAATTTGTTGTATGGATTTAGATTCTGCAAATAATTCAATATTAAATATGAAATAAAGCCTTGGACTGTTATCTCAGCACTGCTCATATGAGCTGCATGGGTTCATCAAAGGATACATGTTTTGTCCACGCTGCACAGAGAGAAAACAGAAATATGAAGTTTTTCCTATTGAGTAAGATTTTTCACCAGAGGCAGACTCATAGTTTAAAAAAAGAAAAAAGGAAAAAGAAAAAACACTCAATAATCTCCTAAGAATTTTGGTGACATTATTACTCTGCAAATGTTTCCTGTTGCATATTTCACTAGCAAAAGAAAATAATGCCCTCCATTATATCAAACACATTGTGAAATCTGAGAGCAAGTTTTTCTGCTGTTCCTTTTAACAATGAATTGTCATTTTGGCAAGGGAATCATAGTCTCCCAAAATTTCTCCTTTTTGAAATGATAAACACTGCCAAGACTTGTGGAACAATGAAAGAGCAAAGGCTTGTTTGAATCTCACTATATCACACTTCACCCACACAGAATAGAGAAGAGAAGCCATAAAGTTATTTTCATTTTGACACAGTTCCCTCCTTTTCTGCACCAAAACCTTGAGAAAAGGGGGAGGGATCTGAGTATGAACTGCAGAACAGGGTAAGAAAAGCAGACTTTACTGGGGTGAAAAACTACACAGGTGACTTCTGATGGTGCTGGTGCCTTAAACAGCTCTTTACAACGTAGTTATGAAGAGCAACACCCCTGGGGTGTGTGTTGAGAGGTAAAAGAGAGGAAATAAGTATTAAACAAGTTCCAGTTCTTTGAAAGACACTGTTGAAATATTCAAACACAAAACAATGCAACATCCTTAGGAGATAAAGCAAATCATGACAATTTTTCATGCTGATTAATTGCACATGTGTGACGCTGCAAAAGAGAAAAGCGAAATTAAGTTTTAATTAAAGATATTAGGCAGCTGATGGTATTCAAAGATAAAAATTGATAATTAAATAATGTTGTAATTATTATTGATTGCTTCCCTGGCTGTTCTTCTGTATCTGATCATTTCATTGAACTCATCAGGATCTGTTTTTTCTCTTTACTCTGTCTGTTCATCATGGTATTTGAAGCCTTTCTGATGTTCTTTGTTTTTTTCAGTAAAACTCACGAGCAAAAGTCATCCTTAATAAAAATCCAATGAAGTAAAATTTAATTAAATTTCACTGGTGCCAACAGGACAAAAATGGAGATGAAATTTTGCATTCAAATCATCAGCTGAACAAAGCTCACGTAAAAGTTGGAACTCACACACCAAAGGTCCTTCACACTTTTCTGTAGAAGCAGCAAGGAAATGGTGAAAGAAATCAAGGCAGGGATAAGAGCAGGATGGAAACAGAAGTTTGAGGTGTTTTCCCTTTGGAAAAGATAAGGGCTTCTTGTAATTTTATCAATAATTCTGATTGCTGATAATATAATTTCTGAATCTTATGAACCTGAACTTTAAGGCAATAACATCCTTCATTGCGTGGTATCATGCTGATAAAACAACCCATAAATTGATAAATGTAGAATCATTCCAGTTAAACACATTCACTGCCTCATTTACCACACCAGTGTGTGTGAGTCAAAGACACCCAGGAAGAAGAAAAGGGGAAACCAAGAGGAAATTAAGAATTTTTGCAGGAAAATTTTTCTTGGATTCAAATCAAACCCAGAATCAGCACCAAACACATCTGGAGAATCCAGGTGGGTAGTTCAGGCTAAACTTTGTAATTATGTACAGGACAAAACAATTCCTTACACCCCTGTGTTCCTTTGCTTGTGTCTCTCTGTTGTACAGGAACAATCCCATATCCTGCTGATCAGTCCATGTGTGCTACAAATCTAGTTTGCCCATAAAACCCAAGTATTGGCTGTACTTTGCACTGTTTCTCCTCCCCAAGACAAAACCAAAAGCCAGTGAACAGTCAGAGTTTTTAACCACAAGCTCCCAATATATTTTTCACTTCATAAAACTACTTTCCTGAGGTTACAAGGCAGAAACAGCTTGAGGAAAACCACACTATGTTTTATTGGGAGCACTTTTCTTCTTAACAAAATTAGTAACAGATTTCCTGTCCTTTTGTATCAGGGGAAAACGAAATCCATTTGGCACTGTTCAACCATTGCCTGTTGTAAACCAGAGAACAGTCTTGCAATCTGTATTTAATCAGTTTTATTGAATTTGCTTTACATTGAAATCAGTTTGTTATTGTCATTATCCAAGAGGGTGGCTCTGTTCATGAAAGGTATTTAACCATCCATAACCTCCTGGCACAGTTTATTGCCAGAAATCCTGTCAAGTGATGCCAAGAGTCATATTGGCTCTGCAGAGCATGGGAAGCAGGTTATTACATTTGATTGTATCTCAGGAGGTGCCATCAGTATCCATAATAACATCACTGGTTTCCATAATGAATATAAAATAACTTGTCCCATCATTTTTGCTGGAATACTCCTCTACTCTGAGTTAGCCCACTGCCAGCTAAAGGTTTCCCAGACAGGGAGGGCTCAGCAGATAAAAAACATCTGAAACTAAAGCAGTAGGAAGCAGGTTCAGATTGGCTTTACCAGTGGCAAGGAAACGTGGGGAAATGTGTCCGTTTGATGATTAGTTTGTTTGAGAGTGCCCAGGGCAGAGAGGGGCTGCCCAAGCTGGCAGCTTCCAGGTTCTGCTGAAAGGGCAATGCTGGCACCAGGACAGCCCTGATGGCTGGGGTGGCTCCTCACAGGGAGCTCCTCATCTATTTCTACAGTATCATTTTATTAAACTCTTGAGAGAAAAGTCCCCTGGCTTAAAGAGATAACCAGGAGAGGATTCTTATGAAAGTCTATGCCAAGTTAGGCTGGGTCTCCAGCAAGACCATTTAAGTGATCTGGTCTAGCAAGTCCCTTTTCTGCATTACCATGTTCTCAACCAACCATTGACACAGCTCACTAAGACAAAAACCTGCAAAGCAACCCTTTTCAATTACCCTTCCTTAGCAAAAATACACTGAGGCATCACACTCAGAGCTTCCATGGGTCAACCGTAAGAACAATCACAGGATCATAGAATGGTTTGGGTTGGAAAGGACCTTAAAGATCATCCCATTCCATCCCCTGCCATGGGCAAGGACACCTCCCACTAGCCCAGGTTGCCCTAAGCCCCGTCCAACCTGGCCTTGGACACTTCCAGGGATGGGGCAGCCACAGCTTCTCTGGGCAACCTGTGCCAGGGCCTCCCCACCCTCACAGGGAACAATTTCTTCCCAACATCCCATCTAACACTGCCCTCTGTCAGTGTGAAGCCATTCCCCTTGTCCTCTCCCTCCAGGCCCTTGTAAATAGTCTCTCTCCATCTTTCTTGTAGCTCCCTTCAGCTCCAGGGAGGCCACAATCAGGTCACCCTGATATTACTATCTCTTGCTATTTTTTAAGTTATCATTTTGGAGTGTTTTTTTCCAAATTCTTCCCCTGTATTTTCAGAGCACTCAGAATTATTAACCCAAAGTACATTTATGTTTTACCACTATTTTATAACACAGGCACACACAAATATTGTCCCTGGAGTAACAGATTTTCTGCTTGTAGCACGAACACTCCAGACTGCAGCAGCTTGATACCATCACAGGTCACCCACCAAGGAGATATGAAACCTGATAATGGGTTTCTCACCAGCTATTGTACTTGACCAGATTTTGTAAACTGTTTCTCACACAGTCAGATTGACCTGACCCCTCCCTAGCTAAAATCTGCTCTAAATACTCGGAGTTGTATTATTACAGCAAATGATTCACTGCTCCGTCCAACCTGGCCTTGGACACTCCCAGGGATGAGGTAGCCACAGCTTCTCTGGGCAACCTGTGCCAGGGCCTCCCCACCCTCACAGGGAACAATTTCTTCCCAATATCTCATCTAAACCTCTGGCAGTTTGAAGCCATTCCCCCTTATCTGTTGTGATTACCAAAGATGAGCAGAAATGCCCCCCCACTCTTTTAGCACATTTGAAATACTTACAGGAGAAACCTAAACATTTATTTTGACCATGACTCTTCTGAACACTTCTCATACCTTGCATTGAACAGGCAGCAAGTCTATTTTGAGAACCAAGTGAGCTTTTTTAATTTAGTTTACTGCTACAAGTTTAGATTTTTAGTGCCATTTAGATGTGGAGCCACTTCCATTTGCATGAAAACAAGGAGCCTGTGTCACATGCAGAATTGATGCCCAAGAACTACAGGGGGTTTCCCATCTGTCAGCTAATGGAGTGCTGCTTTCAGCCTGTTACCATCCTCTCATCCATGATTTAGGCATATGAAGAGCAACTAAAAAGATTTTATAGGCAGCAAAATATTGCAAAAGCAAGACACTGCTTTTGTCTTCATTCCTGATTGCACCCACAAAGCTCTTTGAGGAAAGCAAAGTGCATTTTTACCACAAGTGGCAATCCATATTTCTTTAATAATAAAACTTTAAAATGTTTTTTTAGTATATTTTCCTAAGGTTAACAACATGACTATTGCTGGGATGCAACTTAAAATTTCAAAAGTGCAAATAACAAAGGGAAACCATTCCTTTGCAATCCTTTTTCCAACCATGCCAGGTGTTCTCACTTCAGCAAGTTGTTAAGAAAACTATTTAGAACACATGTTTTCCATTGCTTGCTGCACAGTCTGATCATATAGACATTCAGCATGACTATAATGTGGGTGAAAGTGAGGCAGCATGAAATATTCATAAGTAAACCATTTGAGTTTATTAAATAAATCTGAATTGTGTGGATTGTTTGGTCTGATCTCTCCTGGGTGGGAGAATAGTTTGACTTGTGCTGAGAGCCAGCCATATGAAGATTATGAATATACGAGTAGAGTAAGAGATTTCTTTCTAAAACTACTTAAAACCATATGAAATGTCTAATGTTAGAAAAAATATCCAATATAATGGGCAGAGTAAAATAGATGAAGACTCCAAGTAAGGTTGAATGGGAGCAACACTAACCAAGTGTTAATCACAATCACACATTTAATAATAATAAGAGCTATACTACAGATGATGTATAGCTTTAAAATGCTTAATCAGGCCTTCAAATCTCTATTAGAAGTAAATATTACTGTAGGTGCTATTATTTAGGGACAGCAATCTGTACTAACAAGCACACAGTGAATTATCCAAGGTGAAACAAAACATTACCAGAGATGGGAAGAGCAGAGGTGTCCCAGCTTCCAGATTTTGCTGTGTCTGTAAGACTGTACCAAGGAATTTATTGTTGCTTTGTGTCATACAGTGGCACTGTGGCTTTTTGGTGTTCTTGTGGAATGACTCTCTGCTAGACCATTGTGTTTTAGAAGGGTTTTTTTATTGGTAATTATTTTCAAAGTAAAACTCTGTAGCTTTGGGCTGTGTGTGCCTGCACTGCACCAACTGCTCTGACTGCAGATTAGAGATGGACCTGAGGTTGTTATAAAAGAGCACCAGCTCCAGCTCTGCTGAGGGGGTGACCACAGCATCCAGGTGCTCCAGAGCCACCCAACAGCCCAAGGTGTGCCCTGCAGCAGCCACACTGCTAATTAATTACAGCTACTCCTTGCATTCAGGAATCACAGCCTGCAGTTGCTGTGGTACCTCCTGTGCGGGGCAGTGACATCCAGCACTCACCATCCCTGTGCTCCAAGGTCTCCTCTGGTGGATGTGGCCAGGGAACCACAGAACACCCAGGGAATTAAGGCACTTGATCATCCTTGAGACTGAGCAGTTAAACAGGAAAGCAAATCACAAAGAACCTACACCAAGTCTGCTTTGAAAAATAGCTCCAAAATACTGTGTGCAGCTCTTTACTGCTCTAGACATGGACCTAACAGAAGTGTGCCAAACATGGGAATCCTGCTGGATAATCCTGTTGGCACAGTATTTGCAGGGCAGTCATGTTAACCCTCAGGAATCCTACCCTGCTATTTAAAGAACCTTAATTTAAACAGTGAAGGGCTCTCTTTGGTACCTGATCCTCTTCTGGGGTAAATAACAACCTCTTTCAGTGTATATTTTCCTGTTACTAAAACACAGGCACAAAATTTCAATTCCCATTTTAATGTCAATACCTAGGGTAGAATAAGTGGAATTTAAATTTGACAAGATCAATGTATCTGGAACTTCTGTTTCATCAGTGTAAATGCAATGCCACTCTTTTTAGTTTGGCACAAATGCAAATACCTCTTTTGTATCCCATCTGTGCTGAGAGGCCCATATTCATATGTGTGAATAACTGTAAGGGTGGGAATCACTTCAGCTCTACACAATACAGGATCTCCCACAAGCACTTGGCTTAATGGTGATAATTACTAAGGCTCAGTTCAATTAAATTAGTTAATTCTGAGTATGGAATTTCGCCTATTCTTTTGATTCCAACTGTAGAAATACTTCACCCTTCTGGGTAATATCTCCAAATTTTTATGGTGCCCATTCACAGCACCTTGCTCAGACTTCAGGAAGACTTTGAAATCCAAGATGTAAAAATATGGAAACTGTGAGTTATTCACAGAGGAGCTGAGGAGGTTCTGAAACAGAAGCCCCAATACTTAAAAGACTTGATTGCATATAGTAATTTTTTAATCTTATCAGCAGAGCAGACAAAATGCCTTAAATCATCCATATATTCTATAATTTTCTGTGCTTCTCAGCACTAAATCAATCTCCTCCAGAGGTATTTTTGCTGTTAAGAGCAGTGTGAGAATAATTTTAGCTTTCCCAGACATGAAATCTCCTCACATGAATGTAGAGGGGACTTGCACCCAACTAGAAGGTCAGATCAAATCTGTATGGGCTCCAAATGCCATACAATAATAAGGTCCCTGTAAATGGAGACCAAAAATCTCACACCAATCCTTCTTCTGGAGAAGTTTTAGACTCCCTTTCCAAACAGATCTGACTTAATTACTTCTCCAAACCATTCTGTTATGTTGGGGTACCTCTAATGAGCAGCACCTACAAACTAATTCTTCATTTTTCTGCTCTGTGGTAAATCATTTTCACTGGAGGAAATGAAGTTCAACAAAGCACTTACAAGCAAGGAAAAATGGGCATGTACTGCTCTGAGCTGGCAATATTTTCAAATCAGACCTACAGTGTGCATGGGAGTAAAGAAATCCTGCAACAACCTTAGGGGTTTAACTCATTTTAACTTAGAAAGGATTTATAAATTTTAAAATTTACCCACTGCTAATTCCTGGAGCAGAAGTAAGATTGGTTTTGGTTATGTTTCATGCAGGGATTTCTTTCTGTGCTCCAGCTCTGGGTAATTCCAATGGTAATGGTGAGGAAATCCAGTGTCAGACTCCTGACTGTGCCAAACAGCACCACTAACATGCACTCCTCGCTTTGTTTCAGGTTAATTTGAGGAGGAGGGGGATTCATTAGGGAAGAGGCTGCAGCACAGTGATGGTCATTATGTTCTGCCTCTGACTTGTGTGCTTGGCAAAACTAGAAATCAGTCTGCCCAAAAGGCTGCTCTGGGGTTCCTTTTAGATTTGCAGAAGCACTCAGATACTTTCCCTTGGCTTTGTATTTTGAGGTGACTGTGACATGTTAAATGTTGGGACAGTGATTTAGTTCATTGGTTTGGTGTTTCAGCTGGTTGGGCTGGTTTGGTTCTAACTTCTTACCCTCTGATAGTAACCAAGGAAAGCAGGATAGTTTTAAGTTTCCCAAGGTCAAGGAAAAATTATATCCATAGAACAGAATCCCAGAATCATTTAGGTTGGAAAAAACCTCCAAGATTCAAGTCCATCCTGGGGAGGAGGTGGGACAAGGGTGCTGGGGCAGAAGGGGCAGAGGGGTGACACCCCAGGCAGTGGGGAGAGAGGGCTCTTCCCTATAAAGCCCCTGAAGTGGAGAAACAAGAACATGGAATTTTCTACTGGCCATTTCTGCCCATCTCTTTTCTTCCCAAAGGTCAATCAACATTAGATTTCTTCTGCTTTTTGTGCTTGGGAAGGGATTATCTCTCCTGTCCCTTCTCCTGAACTGACAAGGCTTGGCCCCATCAGCAAACAGTTTTTTTTCTCAAAGCCCTCAACAACACAAATTTATTATCTATATCACACTTCTTGGCACTCTGTTGACCTTTTCCCATCAAGGTAAGGCAAGAATTATTTTGTCTTGCTGAATATTAAAAGAAAAAAAAAACCAATAAAAGTCAGCAGACAAATATAAGCAACAAGGTGAGAAATCAGAAGAGCGTGTAATGCAAATAATTTCTTTCAAAGAAATATGTGCCTTTCTTAGAACAAGACATTTCTGTGCCATAAATTAGCTGAGGATTGGCAGCTGAAGCCTTGTTTAGTGGCAGGTTTACATGACAACCATAGTTAATGGCTTGAAAGGAATGACTGAGCTAAGCAGACTTTTCTGAGAAAATCAATCAAATTGAACATTTGCTACCTTGCATTTTAAGACAGGTGCAATTAAAAAATAAAAATAAAAAACCCCGCCAACCTCGAGACACTTCAAGGTTTCCCATGGCTCCAACACAGAGAAATGAATCCATGGCAATCCATAGATGTGCTGAGGTCTCACTGCAGCCAAGTTATAGCACAGGTTTAGTCCCCCAGAGAGGAGGAAAGGGACTGTAACTAAATTGGTCCTTACTTAGGTAAAGTGGCTGCAGAGCAGTGATTCTGATAAGGAATGAAATGTGTCGATATGCATCTGTCTTTGCCTCCATGCCCCTCCTTTTCCTGCTTTCTATCTGTCTCTGGCTAATTCTTTCTCTCAGCCAGGCTGGCAAAGCTGGTCAATTTTTGATAGGTGATCAATTTACCATCAGACTGGTTTCCTTTCCCCGGTAGGTAATTGCTTTTTCAGCAGAATGATTTTTTTCCCTATGAAAATGATGACAGTTTCCTCTGAAAATATTCTAATTTTTTGCATAACAAAGTTTATATATTTATGAAAAAAACTGCCTCAGATCTTCAAGGTTTCAAAGATGAAAATGAACATCTCCTTATATTAATATTAATTTTTTTCAGTGGAAAGATCAGTCTTATTTTCTGCTCCAACTGCCTTGCAATATATATACATCTTTTCTTTCAGAGAAAATCTGCAATCTGTTTCTGGACACTGCCATAGAAGTTTTTCTGAGAGAGGACACTAAGAAAAAAAAAAATCCATTGTTTATTTGTTATTAAAATGTGCATGGAAGTAGCTCTGAGAACCCCACTGTTGCTGAGGAGGTATTAAAACAGTGACAGTGCTCATGTTTCATGATCTTCCTTATCCTGGAGGGTTTTTAATTAAAGAAATTATACCTGATGGCTCAACAAACAAAAGAAAATGACTTAAAAACCCTGTGGAATAACCTGACCTGGAGGTGTCCAAGGAAGGACTGGACATGGCACTGAGTGCTCTGGGCTGGGTGACAAGGTGGGGATCAGGCACAAGTTGGACTCGATGCTCTGGGAGGGCTTTTCCAACCTCAGTGATTCTGTGATTCTATTTTGTCAATCTACTAATTTATCCTTGCCTTTTGGAAGTTTAAAACTATCATGTTTTACTTGGTTACTGTTGGAGAGCTTGGTCAGAACCAAACCACCCCAACCAGCTGAAACACCAAACTAATAAACTAAATCACTGCCCCAACATTTAACATCATATTCACCTCAAAATACAAAGCCAAAGGAAAAGTTTAAGAATGGACTCTTGCTACCCTGAAAAAAATAGACTTTTTTTGCTCAGTAACAAGTCTATAGGTATCACTAACCCACAAGGAATGGTGTGAGAACACAGGAGGAAAAATAACGTGGTGCCTGGGAGGAGTGTGAGCAAAATGTCACGTGCGTCATGTTGAATCTCAGGTCTCTTCACAACAAATCTGTGTTTTTTTAAAGGAGCAGAGACACACAACAGCCATGTGTGTTGTGCCTGTGGCTGTGCAGCTCAGCAGGGAGAGCTCTGAACTCACCAATCCCTCCTTAGCATTTATTTGGCTGTCAGGCTGAAAAAACAAGACTATTCCAGCTGGAGTTTAGTAAGTCATCTCCCAATTTTTGGTGGTGAGTAACAATCCACACAAGGTTCTAATCTGTACAGACTTCCCTGGTGCTGCTCTCATGGATGTGGTCATCTCTTCTAGGCCAGGCTTTACAAAACTGAAACCATTGCTGCACACTCCTTATGATTCGTAATCCATGCCTAATTCACCTGGGAAGGTGACTGATAGAAGCAAAAGTAATCTTGGACTTCAGGTCCTGAAGTTGGCACATTTGGGACTAATATTCACCATTCCTAACATCCCAATAGGCAAGTGCTTGATGCTGCCAAAATAACTGCATAAAAAGTGTGAAATTTTGGAAGAATACTGGGATTTGTGTGCTGAGTTTTGACAGCATAAAGCTTAAAATTAAACTGGCATATCAACACTTTTCAAATTTCAGGAGGCTGCTTTTTCTTTCTCTACAGGACATGTGCCAAAACTTAATATCCTAAAGTCAAGTTGTTTAAAAGAGGAAAAAAAAACCATGAAGAGCTGACAAAATATGACTTTTAGACGAACATTAAAAGTTTCTAACTGCACTAATTTTCAAGATTTCAAAGCACTAATCTGACACAAATTTACCAGCTGATTTCTAAATGTGGTTGAAAATCTACCCAGTTCTTTCAGCCTGTAAAGGTCTAAAAGCCTAAATTAGCTCTATGCTTTAAAGTCTACCCTTTTCCCTGTGCTTTAGTATTGAACTGAGAGGACAAGGGAAGAATATGGGTGGTATAAATGAGGGAAGTTCCTAAGTAAAAGACTACACTTATGAGTGACATAAATCCACATCTGGAACACCAACTCTGGACTTAGAAAAGGTGACGTGTACTACCTACTAAGCGAATCAAACATTTTTTATAATCAATTAACTCCTGTTTCTTTTTCTCTCTCAGTGTTTTCTCAGAAACAATCTCCAGTCCCACAGGGCAGCATCCTCTGTGATGTTATAGTAACCCAAACCCTCCCAGTTTGGAAGCAATATTGTTGCCAATTGAGTCACTCTGACAATCAGAGATATAATAACTCCTTCTCCTTTATATCTTCTGCTGCAGGCAACTACCAGTTTATTCTTATTTTCAGTCTGGGCTTCTGCAACAGAAGAGAACCTCTCAAGATAGAGAAAAAGTGGAAGGATATTGTACAGAGAGAGGGCTGGATAAATAGCCTGTTTTCCAGTGGGTGGGATCCACCTCTATTTGTGCACAGGGGTCATTAAACTTGATACATGACAATCCTTTGACCATCCCAACAACAGTGGTCAGAGCAGATCTCCAGGACAGACAGATACCTGACTGTCTGCCCCATTTGTCACATCCCCAGTTGTGAAGGGAAGGCTTATTCCTGGACTGAGATTTTTAGCATTCCTTCTCAAGTGTTTCTTCATCAGTTATAACTCCTGACAGGCCTGTTATCCATTTATTTGCCCCAATTTTGGTCTTCAATGAATTTCTGTGCCAGTTAGTTCCACAGCTTAATTACTCTGTGTGATGGAGTGTTCCTCCAAGGCTCTTCTGAATGCTTTTTCCACAGCTATTGCTGGCAGGTGACTTTATACACTCCCAGATAATCAATCATACCCAAGGGACAGTGTTTGAGTAGGCAAAACTCCACAAAGAAAATCAAAGGCTGTCCTATAAATACCTGGACTGTGCTGTTTTCTGTTATCCATCTGTTTTATACTGCAGGATTTTAGTTAGCCCTCAATTCCACCATTTTCTCTATGTATTTATGGCATTCCTTGGAATGTTATTTCACACCCCTTCCCCACGAAACACCTGCTATTTAATTGACTAGGTAGTGTTCTTCTCACTGCAGAAAGCTTCCTTCCTAGACAAGGGATTAATTGAGGAGATCTGCACACAACATTTTCCTCAGTCTGTTCTACATTACAGTAATTAACCCTGGGTTCAGGACAGCAGATATAAGCAATTTGTTTTCATATGATCCTTCAACTAGAAGTCTTATTCCTGAGTGTCTAACAAGCTTTGAGAATTGTTCCTTAAACCCTAGAAGGGAGAATACTTGCTTCTTAGAAATCATATTTGTACACATACTTCTTTTTTGGTTTTTTTTTAAGATAAATGCTGCTCAAACATTTAGAAACCAGTATACAAATGCCTAGAGAATGAATGGAAAAAATCTGATTAACAAAGTATGTGGCAGCATTAAGTTTAAAAGGCTCTGTCAAATTTCCATCTACATTCCAAACCAGTTACAAGGAGCCAGAGTGATATAATGGGATTTAAAAGGCCCCATGACCAGCTAGATGACTGTACTGATGCAAACACAAGTAGTTTTCTTCCTAAAGGTCTTTGGCAATTCCTGGTACTGGGAAGAGAAACAGGAGTGAGAAGGGAGCATATGAAGTGTTGTGGTAAAATGGGGATTGGAACCAGACTAGGATGGGGACCCAGACTGGGGTCACCCCTAAGGAGCTCCATGTAATTTAGCCAGACTGTGCACACAAGAGCTATTTAAATCATGTGGGTGTGCAGAGAGGCCAAGAAAAGGGAAGGGAAAAAAAAAACAAAAAAAAAAAAAAAAAAAAAAAGAAAGAGAGAAAGAAAAAAGACCAAAAAAGCAAAAAAACAGAAAAGCAAAAAAGCAAAAAAACAGAAAAGCAAAAAAGCAAAAAAAACAAAAAAACAAAAAAAGGCAAAAAAGTAAAAAAGGCAAAAAAGGCAAAAAAGCAAAAAGCGCCCAACTCTCTCCTCGTTTTTGAGAAATCAGCCTAACTCAGCCAAGAAACCTCAGAATTGCACAAGGAGTGTTTGACCTGAACATGAGTTGAATGGAGAAGTTGTAGTGGAGAAGGGAGGCTCTCCACATAACATTCCTGATTGCTTGCTAAATCCTGATTGCTTGCTAAACACTTGAAAACTCCAAGAAGTGCCCAAATGCCTGTAAAAGTCCTATTTTTCAGACATTCTCTGAAAATGGACTGATTATCATCTGCTGAAAGCTGACCAGTAGGAAAGAGAAATGAAAACAGGCCAACCTCCTCCTGAGGGAGCTGCTCCCTTCACCTTTCTGATGCTGAAAGCTGAGCTCTGCCCTGACCTTTCAAATCTCACCAATTTAAGTGAGCCTTGTCCTCCAGCAATGGCACAAGAGTTTAAAAAAGGAAGCTCATGGTATGGAGGAAGAGTTTGGATCTAAAACAGTCACTTGGTTCATCAAGGATAATCCTCTGCACACACTGAGAAAACACAAGACAGGTTTAGTCTCTGCACACCAGAGACGAGTCCAGAGACCTGAAGTGAACAAAGAAAATTGAGGATGTTGCTCTTGGCCCTGCAGGAGGGGTGGATTTGACAGGTGAATATGTCCAAAAGCATCAGGATGGGGAATAAAACCAACTGAAAGTCCAGTCTGATGTGAAATCAACTCCACACCTACAACCAGTGCAGCTCTGAAGAGCAGCAAACTCTGCATGACCTTCAGAGGAAAATTGAGGTACCAAGTCACACATGACTCATCCCACTATCTATGTCATAAATTAATTACTGTATGTAAGTGTGTGAAACATTGCACACAGGGAGGGGAAAAAGAAAATAGAAGCCTCTATAATCAGAAGCTTCCAGTTAGATGGTTTTTAAAAGGTGGTAAATTAAACTCAGAATATCCTCAGCAACCCACTTACAAATTACAAGGTACATTTGCTGCAATTAGGAGTACACACAGTCACATCAAACAGTTTAAGTAGCCTAGAAGTCAAAAAAAAACGTAGAAGGAAACAGTATCCAACCCCCAGGCAAGGCTGGAAGGAGAAGGGGAGCTGGGTGTCCTTGCAGAACATGGTCCAGCCCAAGGACACATCTCTAGGAGAGATGTCCTGCTACAAGATGCCAGTAGAGCAAACAGAGGGAGTTCTAGTCCTCCTTGTCCACAGAGATGGAATACAATCTGGGAGAAGACTGCCTCACTTTTACAGTATCAGATTGAGATACTTCAGTAACAAGAGCAGACAGGCCTTGGCAGATGCCATTCCAAGACTGTCATGGGTGGTTATTCCTTACACAAACTCTGTGAGCAGCTATTTTACTAAAATGTTTACCATCCTGTCCTACATATGTTGGTGGCAGAGCTGCTTGAGTTTTTTGGATGAATCAGTGCAGTACTAAAATAGAAAACAAACCAAAAACCCAACAAAAAAATCCCATTGCTGTAACAAATGCATTATTCAGAAGCATATTTGTTAAATTATCAATTCATCTCTGTAACAAAATGAGTAACTTTGAAATCCTTGTTCAGCTACTTATTTAAAAATACCACAAAAGTCCAGCTAATCCATTATTTGATGATAATTACTCTACTAGCTGGAGATGAAAGCAACAAAAGAAAGACACAGTTCCTTTGACAGTTTAATTCTCGTGTCTCGGTATCATCCTCAATCCAAAGCTCAAAGATACTAAAGGAAGGTAAAGTACAGTGTGAATTCTTATCATATTCAACACATCTTTTAAAAGAAGACAATTCTTATCATCAGCCAACTCTCCAGGAAAACTACTCCATGGTTTACTCCACCTTGCAGGACTAAAATCCATGAGTAGATTTTAAAAGGGATTTGTGTTTAGGATCAGAAAAAGAATTAATTCATTTTTTGCTTAGGGTAATTGTTTCATTCATCTTAGATTTCTTGTCAGATGAGACTAATTCCAAAAGGTGTGCATTTGTTAATCTGTCTGTGCTTCAGCCTCTGGCTGCTTTTATTTTATTTAGATGAAACCAAAATAAGACAAAAGAAAAAAAGTATTAAGGGCAGTTTATGCTATGAACAAACTAAGCAAATTTCAAAGAACCACACTGCACCTGAGTTTATAACTGGATGTTTTAAAATTAGTCTTCATATCATTAAAAATTATTCTTCGTATTATTTTCCCTCATATTAATTTGAAATGTATGCTTGAAACATTAAATCAAGGCCCCGCTCCAAGAAGCCTTTTACAGCCTTGCTTCTGAAGGTCACTTAAGCATTTACTTAAAGAAATAAAACAGTAAAATTCATAATCCTGAAACTGTGACCTGAATTACAAGGATCTGTGTGCTGAGGGATAATGAAGCTGAGCCAAAAGCTTTAGGATGACAGGATGAGGAAACACAAACAACTCACTTTTTGTTCCATCTTCATGTGCCCATTGCCAACTTTAAGGATTGTCTTTGGACAAGGAGCCCATAATACATTTCCTCCAGTTTCACATCTTGAGATGCCAAGATTTGCCTTTTTGAAGACATTTGGTAATATTTCCTATTAATTTTTTATTTTAGTCTTCCTGATTTTTAGAAGAAAATTTAAGCACTAAGATTTTGCCCAAGATCCTGAGTGATGCCAGTGGTGAAGAGCCAGAAGAATCAAGAGATCTGATTTCCAGACTCATCGTTCTCTACCACTCCAGAACCCCCAGTTCTGCTGCCTTTGCCACTGAACTGAAACTGGAACAGTTCCAAGGAGGTATCCAAGGCACCTGTAATCATCTAAAACTATTAGAAACCAAAGGAAGGTGCTCTAACTCTTCTTTGAAGCTGTACAGTGTATTTAACCCTGGGGTGTTGGTTGTGGCACTGAGCAAGTGATTCACAATGAATAATTTATCCAATGGATTTAATTTGCTTTCTTACTTTTGCAATAACTATAATCAGATTGTGATTTTTCTCACATCTATTTGTTACTTAAAACTGTTTCACAAATTAATTTAGCATTTGCTGCTGGTTTACCACAGTCTCAATTATCTGATTGCCACAGGAGAGCCTGAATTGCTTTGAGAAGTAGGAGTTTTATAAAATGAGTGGAATTTGCAATGGTAAGGAACAGGCACTTGGAGCCACCTCAGCAAAACAAAGTGTAGAACACCATCCCCAATACACAGAGCATCAAGGCTTTTCTCTTTAAACTACAGATACATTTTTCTTTTATAAAAATTAACTCAATTCTAAGAAAAAAAACCTTTCTGAATTTTCTGCAAAAAATTTTAATTATCAAAACATTCATATATATATGTGTGTATACATAGATATATGTAAAATGAACCTTTGAATGCCTAAATTTGAGGATTCAAGTTATATTCACTTTATTAGCTTGCTATTGTTTCCTTTTTGTCTCATCATCAATTCTTTGCCCTTTTATACCCAGGTCATATGAAATAGCAGGAATTCGCTGTATAAAATAGAAATTCAAATGTGTAAAATAGCATCAAGGATTTGTACTTCAGGTGTTTCCCCAGAAAAATTATTCCTGATCTAGCAGGTTTAAACAGCAGTTCTCTTAACATAATACTTGAAGGCTGGACACACTGGTCTAGAGACAGTTCTAGAAACTCTTCAATATTTTACAAGAAGAAAACGGTGACTCTTGACATAACTCTTGAACTGGGCCAAGAAACTGAGAAATTATATGAGAAGCTGTTCCAGAGGCAGCCCTGAGGTGGCTCTGGAAACTGCCCCAGAAGGAAATCCATCTGTGTCTCCTGAAGCTGCTCCAGAGGCCAAACCAGAAGCCACCTCCAAAAACTATTCCAGACTTCCAGCAGCATCTTCTAAAAGTGGCTCTGAGAGGGGCTTTCCTGGGTGACCCCCAGAGCTGCTGTCTGGGTAGAACTCTTCTAACATCAGTCCTAAAGGAACCAGAGCAAGAGAGGCCACAGAGCAAACACCACCAGCAGGACAGTTCATCCCTATTCCCATTCAGAGCACTCACTGCTTGAACCCTTTTAAATTGCCCTTTCTCCATGAACTTTACTTTTCAATGATTTTTATCCAAAAAGCACATTTTGCTGAAATTGTTTTCAAAATCAATAACTCAGTGGAGCCATTTTCGATGGAGATTGTTTCCCACCTCCCTTTTTCCACTCTGAGTAGCTTGGACAAATAGGAAAGGTAGGATTAGGACAACTAACCAGGCAATAGCATTTTGTACAGTGGATGGAAAAGTGGCAGCAGTGTCCATTTGTTTAGTTTTACCTCCAGGAGCAGAGCAGACACCTCAGACTTACTGTGCCTCTGCTAACACACACTGTTTGCCTTTTATATCCCTTCTTTATGAGCTCTGAGAAATCATTCTCTTTGTATTTCAGCAACACTCATAAAAGTCATTCATCACATACTGGTGCTTCACTGGATGTTTCTCGAGTAATTTGGTTTTAAACTAGGATATGATTTGAAGAATTAATTTTATTAATATATTTACCACCCTCCACTCAGTTAAGGCAACTCAAAACTCCTGGGTCTCAGGATTCCAGTTTCCTTCCTATTCCCCTGATTTCTACTTAACTGATAAAACCAGTGAGTTTATTTATCAAAGATTTATTATTTCTGGAAAAAAAAAAAGGCAAGATAAACCATAAGTCATTATCAGCAAATCAGAGCAGAGCATTCCTTTTTCCTGCAGTCTAACAATGACTAAAGATAGCAAAGCAAGCAGTGCAACCAGCTCTGCCTAGAAATCCTTCCCAGAACTAAAGTTTAACAGTATTTGGTTCAAGAGCACTGAAATTCCTCTGTTTGTGCTTTTCCTCTGCTTTATTCCCAGTTGTTCCATTTCTTACCCCATTGAATTACTAGCTACACACTGTAATAACTGGTGTGGAAAACACATTCCTACAAAACATGGATTTGTTATAAACATGGAAATAATGTTTGTGTTCTCAGAGGACCAACAAGTGGCTGCTGTTCCCTGGATATAGAAGAGTTCTCTGCTCTTTAGATTTATCAAAATGATTTTTTATTATTTAAGGCTGGAGATAAGCTTTATTCCAGGTCTCATTACTGAGCAACTGAGCAAGGCAAAACCAGATTCTTCTCCTTTAAGGTGACAGTTCTGAAGAAAAGTCAGTCTGAAGGGAGAAAGCTCTCAACTTAAAATCTTTCCATTCAAAAAATTCAGACCATCAGTTAGAATATTCCACTGAAAAAGCTGTATGTTGTTTTAAGCATCTGTATTTCCATTCTCTCATATCTTTAGCTAAAAAAAATCAACAGTTTGATATCTAGAAAATTAACTCAGTTATTGATACTGTACCTTTTATGCTTTGATAGTTCAATTCAATACCTGAAAGGAAGCCAGAAGATCTCTGATGGCACCTTGTAACAGAACACAGGGAAGTGTTTGTACTACTATTGCCAATTATTGCAGGGCACATTCAAAAAAGACTGAGAAGTAATTTCAAATTTAGTATAGCAGAAATGTAATTAAATTATTATTATTATTGTACCCCATGGGCAGCCATAGAATTTTCTATGAATTGTTAAGGGCAATTTCAAAGCAGTGTTGCTGGTTCCCATGATCTATCCCAGGCCATCAAGGCAGTTTCAGTAATTCATAGCTTTTAAGATAAACTTTTGTGCTAATTCCAGTCTACAGACACCACTGTTAATCAGGTCCAGAATGCTTCAGAGGTTTTGTAATTCTGCTCTGATTACAAAATCAATGGCAATACTGCCTGTCAAAGCCAGGACATACTTAGTCAATATTAAAGTCAATGACATTTTATAGGAATAATAAATATTTTATCAACAAATCACTACCTACAGCAGATATGCAGTTCCATGTGTATCTCCTGTAGGGTTCAAAATTCTCCCAAAAAACGAAACTGTACATATCCTTTGAGCAGAACTGCCCAGACCACAAGGAACAGAAGTGGAACCAAATGGCAGCATTTACCACACACAGATAGGGGCTGAGCCATCAGCTAAAACCAAAACCAAGACCAAATAAAGTGCTAATATTCCATTCTGATCAAGGGTTAATTCTAACCCCTGGCTAAAACCGGATTATGCTGCTATTTTATGGACTGGATGGCATCAGATCTGACCATCACACGCTCTTTTTCCAAAACACAAGGAAACAGAAAATTCCATTGTGATGAAAACCAAGTTTAGTTTGAGGACATGTCATATTATTTGCAGAAACTCAAACCAATCTAATTTGGAAGGCACCTCTGAAGGTCATCTCATCCAACCCACTGCTCAAAATGGAGCAAACTTCAAGTCAAGTAGGGAGCACCTCCAATGAGGGGAAACTCCACAGCATCCCTGGAAAACTTGTTCCACTGTTAAATCACTCCTACAGTGAAAAAATCCTCCTGTCTTATATTTCCATCCTTGTATCAGTATCTTCCAGCACAGAAGCTGCTCATGGACAGTCTATCCATGTTTTTTCTCCACACTGTCAATTACTGGATGCATTTGGGCTCCCTGTTTCTTCTCTGGCACTTTCCACAGCTTTTATCCCTCCCAGACCCAAATGCAGTCACAGTGTTTGGCTGGTGGAGAGGTGACACCTGTTAGCAGGGATTGGGTTTGGACCTGGACATTACAGACAGAATAGTCTCAATGTTAAATGCTTGGAATGGCCAGTGATTTCTTTCCCTACACTGCATTCCTGCCTTTGCTCTGACTTGAAAACCACCACATACATGCTGATTTTTCACCAATTAAATTTATTGCAAAGGCTTCTACAGGCAAAGAAACCAAACCAACCAACCAAATAATCAGAAAACAGAACAAAACCCCATTTTTCTTTTTTTTTTTATTCTGGCTTAGCTACAGGAAGAGGTTGATTGCATTTAAACGAAGCTTTGCAGGTACATGGTTCTCCTCACCCATAACCAGTCTCCAGCAGGTTCTACAACACAGGTAAAGGACTGAATAATCTAAGCCTGTTGTACAGGTCAGGGTTACAATTCCACCACTTATCCTCCTTGATGATTGTGCCTGCTCCACACCACACCAAACTCCTCACTGCAGGACATTCTGCCTTTAACACCTGAGCAAAGCCAAAGTCTTTGTCAGAGCTCCTCAGGTGCCTGGAAGCAGGATGTGTGCCAGAGTCTGAGACAGATCCAGAACAGACTCTACCATAATGTCTTGAGGAGTTTTTGAGAGTTTGTGTGGTTCTTGGGCTTCTCCTCCTCTCCCTTTATTCCTTTTCGCCTTCTGGTGCAACAGAAACATTTGTCTGTATAATTGTAACATTGAAAGGCTGAACATTCTAAAAGGGAAAGTAAATAGAAGCATTTCCGAGATAATTGTTTTAAGTGTTCCTCTTTGTATGATAAAGCAGTGGAGTAATTTCATTGGAAGGTCAGAGAGCAAAAAAAAAAAAAAAAAAAAAAAAGGAAGACTAGCACAAATAGAAAATCATCACCAGGGGTTTTTGAAACTGCTACTAATTGAATATGGGGAGAGAGAAAGAGAAATTGTGCATGTTGGTTCTAATAGAAACTGGAGAACAAAAAGAATAAAAGTGTCTCCATTTCAAGTGATTACCACTACATTTTCATCCAAATGCATGCAAAGGAGATAGCCCAAGTTTGCAGATTTCCAGCAGGTTTTGCACGTACAAACCACCAGCCCTGCATGCAAAATATTAACATGACAGATGTACCACATCCCATGCACTGCTTTTCTCCTTTGATACTTTGCACACAAATTCTGGTCTATTCTGTTAATGGGCAGCAATGCACAGAACTCCAGCTTTGAAGCCTTTAATCGAGTGTTGGTCAGTGCTTTGTTGGTTGGGAATTGAGTTTCCTGCAGCTCTTGGAGCAGCTGGAGCTGTGGGGATGCAGGAGCTCCCAGTACAACACAAATTCAGAGCCAGGACCTCTCAGCACTACCCAGAAAAGCTTTGACAAAGATGGTGCAGCTCCATCTCCTTGGTTTTGGACAGATATAAACACGGTGATATGATCAAAACCAAGTGAAACTGTTTTGGGGAAGGGAACAGTCGCTCTCGGTCTCTATTTTTAGAAAGCAACTAAGACTTCCAAGTCACCTGTACGTGTCACACAACAAAACAGCTTCCTGTGACTGAACAACCCCCTGGGTGCTTTTCTAGAGATTGGCAGGGCTTTTAAGTTGAGAAAAACATCTTTTGAAATCCATACAACCACATCACCTGGCATCTTTCATCGTGTAAATCAAATCTTTACACTCTTAAGTCAACTGCTCTCAAAACAGATGTTTATTGCAATTGTTGACATGGCTTTGCACGTCACTGGTTTTAGCTTTTTCTGCCATAAATGCCAAAATAAACACTGTCTGCAACTGCTTTTGAAAAGAAGATTTCACAAACAATTAATTTATGCTTCTTTAGCTGTCACAAACAGAAAGAACTCGAACAAGTTCTCCAACAAGAAGAAAAACACACTTGAATTCTAAAAGTAATAGCAGGTTGTAATTCCAATCACTGAGAAGATCTAATAATGCAGCTTGGAGTAAAAAAAAATATAACCTCAAACTCCTGTCTAATCAAAGGAAACTTCTGCATTTTATGCCTTGCATTTGTGTATTAATGAGCCTACATATTGTATATGCTGTAGAAAATGAGGATTTCCAAGGAAAATTATAGCTTTTTAAGAAAGGAATTTATGTCTTTCCGAGCAAATGTGGAAGACTTTATGGAGCAAGACATGGGCAGGAGTAAAAGCGCACCTTGAACAGTGTGATGTGCCCATGAGCCCAAAGCTCTCAAAGATTTAGAGGGTGGAAATTCTTAGACGAAGTCGAGAAGTTCAGTTATGGGTAAAATAGCCCATAAGAGGATGGAAAACAACCAGATTATTTTTTTTTAAACATTAGCTTAAAAGTTCAATTTCGGTAGTTGATAGAGTAGGATAAATAGAATTTTTTTCTCAAAACCATTAAGAGAACCAGAAAATTTCTGGAAAGTAAATCTGTTGTTTCATTTTTCATTAATTCAGGTGTGCTCTGTGTATTTACCATCTCTGCATAAAATGCAGAAACCTCTTCAGCCTTCAGCACATGGGCTATATATTTTTTTTAAAAAAAGAAAAGAAATCTCATGCCAACAATCTTCAGATAAACACCTAACTGACTGACAGTTAGTAGGTGTCACCTTCTAATTTAAAACCTAATTTAAATTTAACCGTCATATTGTTGAAGAAAAGTATTACCTTTCATTCAATAATTACACTTAATTGGCTTGAAGATTTTAATGCTACATTGGCTACAAACATTTCAAGCTGTGCATAATGTCTGAGCCTCCTCAAAAGACTTCAGTTACTGTAGAGTTTGAGCCTCCTCCTAAACTTAGGATAGAAATAAGGAACAACAGCTTTTTCCTTCCTTTTGCCTTGTTAGTTGATGCAAACAAATGGCTCCACAGTCTGGATTGGGGGAGGAAGGAATAATTCAACTTATTTAATGACCATCTCATTTACATCTTCCAGAACTGCGAGAAGCTTGAAATTTTCACCTAAATTTTAGTTGTGTGCAGGGTGGGGAGGATAAACCTGCCTGTACCACATTAAAGAGGCTGCTCTGCAGAACAGAACTGTGACACCAGACACAGGGAAGTGCCTCAGGGTAACATCTCCTGGCACACAGTGTCTGGGAGGTGAAACAAAACCAGCTGGGTAATTCAATGCCTTCCAGAATTCAGGGCTTTGATGAAAATGATGTCACAGACACGCAAATCAAGAGTCCCCTTCTCCTTCCACACCAAAATTTCATTTTCACTGACAATGCCATCTTTTAGTGTTCAATATACTCCTCTTCCCTGAGCTCCAGGCTCGGAACCAGCCAGCCCACCTTTATTTTAGGACATCCAATCTTCTGCTCTGCCTATTCAAAGTTTTCCAGGCCTGAGTTCTCCCAGGAACCCAAATGTTCATATCAACCCACTGCTGCAAGACAGCACAGAAAGGGGAAGTCACTGAAGTGAGCTGGGCAGCAAAGCACCTTTGGGTCCTGGATCACAGGGAATCCTCTGCCAGAGGGCTCAGATTTGCCTTTCAAAGCAGCATCCGCTCCCTTGGCCTCTGGAGAGGGCAGAGTTTGAGGCCTGAAGGAGTGTTATTCCTGCCTGGGTTTAGAGGAGCTTCAGTGATCAGCTGAGCTAAGCATAGTCATTCCAAGCCTTTGAAGTCGGGGACTATTTGTATTCCAACTAAACCCTTGGCTTTGTTCTTTCCTATTCCAAGCCCTGCTTTAAACCCTTTCACTTGTACAGTTTGGGTTCACCACTTATTCCTTCAAAAGCTCTTTTATGTTGTGACTTTCTTTGTTATAGGTTTGGAAAAGACCTGCAGAATTCATCCTCCACCATATAAACAGGTTTATTGCTCATAGAATTCCCTACAGCCCAGTGATTTTATAGCAATTTTACAAACTTCTGGCTTTTTATGGGGGTTTGTCCATGGCAAGGACCATCTTCCAGCCAGCAGGAATTACTCATCAAATTCTGCAATAGAAGCTTTGTACTTCTGGGATATAATGCCACAGTTTGTCTTCAGTATGCTGCAGTGTGAGGTTGGAGAATATTCAGAGAACAGGCTAAAACAACAGGTATCAGGAACCCCAAAACTGTCCTGTCTTCTCCAGGCTGGACAGTACGGCCAGATGAATTTAAAGAACATATAAATCCACTATCCACAGCTACTTATGACCTTCATGACACCCAAGAATATAAAAATTTACTTTCCTTCTTCATGTAACAGCAAGAAACGAAGATGGAATCCTTTCCCAGGTCTGCAGAGAGTCCGCACGAGTGACCCACCAACGCAAACCTGCTTGTAAAAGTTTGTTTTAAGAGTGAGAGAGGTTGGACTGATGCTGGTTATAAGGTTCCTTCCACAATGCATCTCCCAGTGAGAATTAGACAATGCACCAAGACCATCCCTCTTCCTCATTCTTGCTATTCAGATGCTTCCATGCCATGTGAGGAATCACTTAGCCCAGAGAAATCTACAGGTGGCTATTCCAGCAACTTCCTTTCTGCCTTGCTTTGTTTAGAGAGACTCAAACCTGGCACATTTTTCTTACAAAAACTAGTCCTCCCTGAGCTAGGTGGGATTTGGCTCCATAATCACATATGAGAAGAATTGCAGTCTACATCTGCTTACAAACCAAATCAAAGTTTCACAGAGTGGAAAAAATTTACTCAGGCAATGCACAGTGGGTGCAGCACTTACCATCATTCTTACATTGGGGTGTAAAATGAGAAACTAAAGAAAGCCCAGTATCCAAAGGTAGGAAGGGACAAGGAAAGCCCAGTGAAATATGAACACACCAGGAGTGCGTGAAGCCCCCCTCAGCCTGTGCTCTCTCCCCCAGCAATCACCCAGCTCACCACAATTCTTCCTTAACCAGGCATTAATCACACCCTGGGGGATGTGGGGGAGCCTTTCACGCTGCTGTTATAAATCTACATTTTACTTTCAGGGATTTTGGCTTGTTTGTGGTCTCACTACAGCAGGAAACCCCTCTGCCATTAATAGGTTTTTCTGTTTTGGGCCTTTGCTGTTTTGCAGCTTAGTCAAGCTGAAATAGCTAAGTACAATGAGCATTTTAGTGTGTTCACGTCCTGGAGTTGGTCTATGTATTTATATTATTGTGGGATACGAATAAGCCACACTTTTAACATAGTTTTCACACAAAGGAAGAAAACACCATGGTCCCTATTTTAAAGTTGGAAGACAAGGCACAGGCACAAAACCACAAAGAATGGTGGCTGTGGGATTTACAGAGATCTCAGCAGGGAAATACCTTATGGAAAAGACTGAGAACTACATGGCATCCTGGAGGGAAAAAACCAAACCAACAACAAAAAACCCCCATTCAACACTTGACTTTTTTTTTTTTGGTTGCAGCAACTCAGTGAGTTGTGTAGATCACAGCAGCCCAGAAGTGAGGCATTTCTGTCTGCTGTTAGTGTGAGATTATTAGATTTGGGGTTAATGATCAAAATCAATGTGAAAAATTTAGATTATCAGCTTTCCAGCTCCATTGGCCTCTGTTTTCTATGAAGATGAGGAATTATCTTGGTGAGGATTGCCTTTGATTTACTCAGGACAGAGATGTGTTCACAGGACAACTGAGGCTAGAAAAGCCTCAACCAGCCCATCGAGTCCACCCTGTGCCCAATCCCCCCCTTGTCCCCCAACCCAGAGCACTGAGTGCCACGTCCAGTCATTCCTTGGACACCTCCAGGGATGGGGACTCCAAACCTCCCTGGGCAGCCCCTTCTAATGTTTAACAACCCTTTCTATGAAGAAATTCCTCCTCATGTCCAACCTGAACCTCCCCTAGCACAGCTTGAGGCTGTTTCCCTTTGTCCTGTGACTTGTTCCCTGGGAGCAGAGCCCCAGCAGTCAGGGAGTTGGAGAGACCAATAAGGTCCCCCCTGAGACTTTATCACACAAGAACAGAAAATAATCACACGTTTTGTTCTCTATAGCAGCAAACATTACAGTTACTCAGCAATTTTACTCTCTGTGTGCACTGAGCTCCCTCATTGCCCAGTGAAGACAATGAAGGGGTCCAGGATCCCCACCAAGGGTCATACAAACAATAACAACTTAATACACACCCACTGCCTGCTGCTTTAGGGCTGGTTTATAAAGTTCTTATGGCTGGCAATTAATAGCTCTCCTGGTAACTCTGCTTGACTTGGAGGGAGACCCGAGCACTAAGAACTGCTCCTGCACAGTGTGCATCCCCCACAAAAGAATGGAGAAAACCTCAGGAAATAAGTGGCTGCAAAAATCAATAGAGACAACTCTTCCACCAGAATGAAGTGTTTGTCAGTAAAATAAGGGCAAGAACACCAGGCCAGAGAGGAAAGACTTGAGCTGAATTGAACAGAACCAATATGAGCCTGGGTCTGCCTGACAGTTGTTATCAGGGTGCCAGAGAAGACAAAGGCAGCAGGGATACAAAAGAGAAAGGCAGAAGACTGTAGATAAAATATAGAGACTACTACTAAAGAGAGAATAAAATCTGTGCCACTCAGAAAGTTATTGAGACTAACTGGAAACCTTCTTCAGGAAAAAAAAAAAAAAAAAAAAAGATGAAAATCTAATTATTTACCTATATTTATATAACACAGCCAAGTGGAGAGGATGTTCCCAACCCCAAAATTTTCTAATCAGGGCTAACAACTCCCATCAGAAGGTCAGCAAAGGGGGGTTAATAGACAAAAGAAATGACTCTGAAAAGACCATGGGGCCCTTATCAAGACCAAATGCCCTTTTCTTGCAGCAGGTTGCACCAGAAATAGGAGACAAAACTGAATGTACAGCAGCTGCTTGAAGGATGTGGTTTCACAGGTAATGAAACCACCCAGGAGGTTCCCCAGTGCCAGAAGAAAGAGGTCTTGCTCCCCTTTACTTTTTTTCCCCATCTCTGTACACAGAAAAATATCCCCCCTCCCAGCTTAGGGCTCCTGCCCCTCCCACCTGCTCCTTGCTCCCTTTCCATGGGGTGACTCAACTCAGCAATACTGCAAATAAAGCACACAAAGAGTTCTTGGAGAAGCAGCTGAATGAGTTGGGATGGTGGATTTCAGAGGGAATGTGGGGCAGAGGGAGGAGGAGGAGGATGGAAGGAAGTGTTGCCTCCGTCTCTGGTGACTGAGCTGGGCTCACACAAGCCCAGCTCATGCAGCTGAAGCTGGAAAAGTGTGTCAGTGCCTGCCCTCACTGCAGAGGGGGAATGTGAAATGGAGTTTGGATCAAGACAGGTTTTTTGCAGCCTGGAAACATTCAGAGGAACACTGAGATCAGGAAAAGTTAA
This sequence comes from Corapipo altera, assembly GCF_003945725.1. Taxonomy (NCBI): domain Eukaryota; kingdom Metazoa; phylum Chordata; class Aves; order Passeriformes; family Pipridae; genus Corapipo; species Corapipo altera. The sequence continues at coordinate 4,359,117 of NW_020884893.1, read as the reverse complement.
AAACACTTCTAAGTTTCCATAAAATATTGGGAAATTATTTTTTCTCTGATCCAACCAAAAAAAAAAAATCAAACTAGTGCTTGTTAATTAGGAAAGTACTAACAGAGGATGGTGTTAAAGATGAACAAAGATTTTATTCATAAATCTTTCACTGTCAAGCATCATCATCTTGCTCCCTTTTGTCGTGGGAGAGAGAAAGTCTTTTATAGCAGTGGAGAAGCACTTTCTGAAAGCTGCATTCAGTGCATTTGAAGTTCTGCTCCCAATTTCATTACAGTTAGATTTCATCCAGAGGCTAAATATCAAACAGAACTCAAATCTTCTGAAAACATTCTGAGCTAAAAGGAGCACAGATTTTGCCTAGAAAGGATATTTTTCATAAAACTACAGAATATTCATATTGGGTCTTTTTATTTTAATGGGGTAGGAGCACAGAGATCACATTCATTTGCTCTTTGAGAGGTAAGAGACACAACAGGCAAAAATTGGTAATGCCAGTAGTTCACTAAACCCCAAAGTTACCCTATTTTCTGTCACTCATTTGTTGTCAGCCCATGTAGAGTGGCCCTGCTTTGAGCAGGGTGATGAAATAATCAGCAAATGCACTCGATCACCTGCCCCTGATGTTCTTAAAATGGTAACTGAGGAACACAGAAATGCCAAGCAAAAATGGTTAAATCTTTGGAGAGAAACCTAATTTTGCAGGAAAATCTGTTTGCATTTAATAAGATGAAACACACCTCCCCCCCCTCCAAAACCACTCATCTGTACAAAAAAGGAGACATTTAATATTGCCAAGGGCAGCCAGTCCTTGCACAGTCCATAGGCATCATCCATTCCAGGCTGGGACATGGAAAACCAGACTTTCTCTAGGCAGAGACCAACTGTGAAGTGGATTTTGTGGGTATAAAAGATTGTTGGTTGGAACTGGATGATCTTTAACATCCCTTCCAACCCAAACCCTTCTATGATTCTATTCTATGATTATGAAAATGGAAGATCCTTATTGTTTGCATGCTGTGAATTCTGTGTTTGTACTGACCTGAGACAAAGCAGAATGCACAGACATCACTAACCAGGACACACAATCTTCAAATTTTTTGCAATTTTAGCACTTTTCTTATTCACTCTTCTTGAAATCGAATTATAAGAAAGTGGGTTTAAACATTGATAAATAACTGGAATATTCCTTACCCAGGTCTTAAAATAGGTAAAATTTGCTTTTGCTTTGTGCTAACTCATATGGGAATTTTCTAGGAGTCTGAAATTTTGTTTAGAACCTTTAAGAAACACAATTTCATGCTTAAGTCAGTCAGATGGACGTTTCATTTAGGTTTCCTGCAAAACCATCAAGCTGCTGCAGTTTCACTTAAAAGGTTTAAGACCTGAGCCAGTAAAAAAATATGAAATCAGTTAAATTACCCGACTGCCTTTTTTACCTTCAGCTCAGAGGAACTGACATTTCAAACCTGGTTCAAACTCTGGTTATATGAAAAAGGTAAAAGTTTCCATTACAAGTTTTCCAGGAGGTCGTTTGCTCCTGGATGTCTTTAGCACAGACTCAGCTGTTTGAAAAATCACATCACTTCCCCAAAATAATTTTGCTTAAGGTGTTCTATTTTCCATTGAAGTGGATGTTTCAGGGAGCACTTCCACCTCCAAAACAATTTGCACCTACAACAACAATCACAACTCCAAACATTTGTCCACTAGGATGGGTGGGTATCAAAACTGTGTTGGCCAAATTCCATGTTTTGAAACAGTTGTCCCCTCTCTGCTCTCTGAAGATCCACCAAACAGACATAACCTACATTATTTCTACTATAGATTTCCAATCAGATGCTCTCCTTCAAAATTAATAGCTCATATCTCTTTCTCTTCCTCTATTTGTCCTCTGCCAGATGTAAAATACACACCAGTAACTCCTACAAGCAGCTTCTGCTGAAGTCATTGGCCTGCTTTCCTTGTCCCTTGAGCAGAAAACCAAAATATATTATTGTTTTCATACAATTCTTCCCAAGGTCTTTTTATGGGTTGAGGATTTGATTTGTGTAAAGAAGAATTTGTCTTTTTATTAGTCACCATGGCTTGGTTTGACAAATTTGTCTAATGTGGCCATATGATATATTTTAACTTGCTGACATCTAAGGACTGAGCAGAGGTCAGACTGGAAGCTCAAGGATTAACCAGCACTTGTTTCATATTTCATCTTTCAAAACCAATAAAACATGGCACACTCTCCCTACCTGTCTATCAGTGAAAGGAGAGATACCTCATAAATAATAAGCAGCATTTTCTTTTAAATTAAACTTCCGAGAGAGGAAAATCCAAAGAGGAAAACATGGGTTAAATGGTGCTAACTTAAAATAAATTCAATGAAAAGAGGAGAAATAGCTATTCCTTCAGATCTCTGTGATTATGGTAATTATGTTTTAAATTAAATTGCTTGAAAACAGGGAAGGAGAAAGCACATGGAATACAAAAAAATACCACAGAGTGACTACAAATTTATACATAATACAACCAAACTGATGAATTAAACTAAGTAATATTTTCTTCCCAATGCCTGCTCATCCACAAAATCTTGGCACAGAGGTCAGTCACTTATTAAATAAGATTTTGAAGACCACATTCTTATTTTGATATCTGAGGCTTTCTCATTTCTCTTTCATTTGCACCAAAATTAGTTTTTGTTCTTAGTAGGGCAAATCTCCAAATTTGGCAGCAGCTCAGGGTTTATTTAAACCCTACACCAAGACACCACCATGGTGTGTCTGCTCACGAAATTCTATTTCTAGATCAGCCCAGAATTACAAGAAGCTCTGGGACAGTTCACAAGGGTTTCTAATCTTACCATTGACTACTTAGTCTCAGGGTGGGGATGATTTGCTTTCCCCTGACTCATCCCCTAGTTCAAGTCACATCTCAAATGAAATTCATAGATTACACCAGAGAAAATTTTTTCTAAGTAGATCATCATTTTATATAAAGCTGAAGAGGAATTCATATTGTTTATCCAAGTGAAACACCTTCCTTCTTTCTTTTTTTTTTTTTTTTTTTAATGTATGGCTCAGTAACCAGGATAGAGCAAATCTTTTGGCTCTTAAATGCTGACATGGTTGGCAACCTTCCTGTCTCTACCTGTCTCTCTGATTCCATCCAAAATTAAGGATTTATTCTCCCTCTGATCCCACTGGTGTGAAAACAGCACCTTATCTAGAAATTGCAATTTCACAGCACATCCTGTAGACTTTTTTCTTTAAATGTCTTCTATTTTTATAGATGAGCAAATGATGAGTCCTTCATTGCATCCATCTGGCAGCTCATCAAAGTGCTTTCTTTACAGGTTTTTTGATGACATAAATGTTCCTTGCCTAAAATGCTTTGCTGCTCTATGAGGACCACGTTTCTTCCAGATTAAACTGATTTCAAGCAGTTTCCACCCTTTGTGTGAAAATGAATTGTGCAATTGCTGCAATTACCTCAGCCAGCACAGCAAGGGTAAATAATGTCACATTGACCTCTCTGACCAACTGTCTGATACTATTTATTCAGTATTATTTATCTGCAAAGTGGTTCTTGGGTGGTTTTTTGATGTCTGTTCTCTGGTTTTTTGTTTTAAATAACCATTTCAACATTTATCATTTTTCCTAATTATGTTCAGGCTGCAATTAGCTAAATTACAAACAGTGTAGCCCTTTCAGAATAATTAATTTTACAGTTATTCTCTTCTTTGTTGGCTGGTTTTAGAATGTTTTCATGATGTGTTCTCTGCTAATACAGTGATGCTCCACTTTATATGCAAGAAGCCGTGGTGGAAATATTATAAAATTAATTTGTTTGCTCAATGATCAGTGTGAGTTCATAAAAATTAAGGTAACACAAGCTTGAGAAGGCAAAAGTTTGGGCTAGAATTGGAGACAGCCTGCAGGAATAGAGCTCATAGTAGGGCTCTGGAGACTACAGGATAAGCTAAACTGCAGGAGAGAAGGGAAAGGGAGGAAAGGGGGTTTAACAGCAACTATGCTTAGATAATATCTTGTATTTCTACAGTGCTTTATTCCCACAATCCACTAAATGGTTTGCAAACTTTAACTGAATGGAGGCATAAAGCTTCCCATGAATAGAGAAATAGTTACTACTGCACATATGATAAAACCAGGGAGCAGGGAGGCCACTAATGGGATTCCAGCTCCAGGGCACCACTGTCATCCTGAGGCACGCCAATGATCCAGATTCCACAAATTTCAGAGCATCAACAGCTTCCATTTTCATGTAATAACCCCCTTATCTACCCAAGCACCTTCCACCCTGCAGGGAGCAGTCAGAGCAAACAGCTCATCTCTGCTACTGCCCCAGTGGCACTGGCTGACAGTGGCACCAGTGGCAGTGGCAGGAATCCCGTGTCACCCTCCAGGTTCTTATCTAAGGAGGACAGACAAAGGCAGACACAAACCCGCCGAGCAGAATCTGAAAGGCAAGACCTCAGCAGAAAGTGCAGCAGGAAAATCACACCTATTTGTCAGCAGGCTGGAGCTCTCCATATTTCTAACAAGTGCTCAGATGTGATGTTCCTGTTCTGGAGCTGCTGAGCTCCAGGAGCAGCTCTGAGCCCAGCACTGCAATATCCACATGTCCTTCTGCATTAGCTTTCATGATTTAACACTTGCATGGCATTCTACTGAATAAAGAAGGAAAAGATGAAATAAGAACCAAAATAAATCCTTTTTCATTTTCTCCTGATTCTTCTATTGCATTAAAAAAACGTAACCACTCTGCTTTCAATTGTCAATAAACGATATCATCACAAAAATGAGAGGGCTTGATTATAGTCATTGATTGGGTAAAATATCCCATGTGTTCTACTGGTAAAAAAACTTCAATAACAACTCCAATAAAAATGTAAACCACATTTATTGGTTTCAATCAATAAATCCCTGTGAGTCTACAGAGATTTAAACATGAGCATGACCCACAGTCATTGTTCCAGCATGTCCATTTGAACACTGGCCCTATGAGCTAAGTATAGTGGGAAATATTGTTTCCAAAAGTTATTTGAAATATAGCCTGGATTTCTTTTCCATACTCCATCCTCATTCTAAATTCTTATATTAACTGGCTATATATTACAATAGACATTAAAAATCTGTTCTGAGTATTTATATTATCTTGTCATTACACCAATAGAGCATCCTACACCCTTCAATGTATTTGTTCTTACAGGTTCTAATGGGGAAAAACTCTTATGCCCAACTTCACAGATGAAGGAAAACATGGCCCCAACAGCATCATGTGACACTACTCACTTAAGGTTCCAGAAATACCCTAAGATAGTAATTTGAGAACTTTAATTTGATTCAGACCAGATGAGATGTTTTTAATCTGGACTTAATGCAGTCCTGAAGTGACTGTATTGCTCCAAATTCTGAACTGGTTTGTTTAGAGCCAGCCTGGACTTACACCTCAAGAGTTCAGATAGTTCAAGACTAGAGAAGAATTAAAGAGTAGAAGAAAATCCCATCCATGTCCTAAACTGACTCCCTCCTTCTCTGTTTGTATAAACAAAACAGATTTAATTTAGAAAATAATAAAAACAAGATGTTTGTTCTTAAGGGCCAAATGATGTGACTAATGGAACGCTCCCAAATAAAAGCAACCTTGTCTTTTTCCAAAGCATCCCAGGGTATTCAAGTGGACTGTCATGTTCTCATTCTCACATTTGATTGCTTTCCCTCCTGTTTCCTTTCCTCTCTGATCTGAGATTGTGAACTTAAACAGAGCTTTGATGTGTATTTTAGAAAAGAGAGTAAAGATTCGGTAAGACTCAAGAAAAAAAAAAAAAACAACATGAAAAAAAACCCAAAATAACAAAGTCTACCTCTTTGAGTCAGAGTTCACAGCACAGCACTGACAGCAGCAACCACATCTGTGGAACTTACACAAAGAAAAAAAATAATATACACAGAAAGACAATTTGTTGCAACTGTATCTTGAACAAAAAGTCGTTTCAGTTTAACTCCAAAGGAGTGGGGTTTTATGGTGTTTTGAAGCATCACCCTCAGTGCTTGAAAATAGTAATTTTTTTGGTGCCCAGATAACTGTGATGTAAAATAAACACTGAAACTCTTTACACAAAGTGGAGAAACATGGATTCCAACACCAACTTATAAAACTTGTTGATGTTTTTTATGGAAATAATTTGGTTCTCCTTTTCCATATTCTATCCCAGCAGCTTCCAAACTGATACCAGCAGCAAAACAGAAAAAAAAAAAAAAAGAATTAATGAGTTTCAACAAGTGCTACCATGAAAGAGTGAAATACTCCTTCTCTCACTAATAACAAATGCTGCAGGCAACAACAGTCATGATTAATAGAAAATATTGTTATGTAAATGTAACTAATTGTCTTAATTGTCTCTGCACTACTTATGTTCTGTATTTGTATCAATTAATAGTAATTTTCATGCAGTAATTGCTGCTCTGGCTCACTGCACCAGACAGACAAACAAACAGACAAAACCTGTTTTGACTGAAGACATGAATTTCACCATCCAACTGGTCAATGCGACTGTCAGAATCAGTTCCCTTCTTAAATAACCTGCTAAATAAGTTTTGCTGTCACAAGATGGGAAAAATAATATAAAATTTGCTCTGTGAAACTCTTATTTCAGCCTTTAGGATGGACACCTATAGCATTTTAGTCTTCCAGAGTCATAAATTTACACCAATTTTTTAAATGTCATTGAAAAATCTACAAGATCACAAAGAGGAAAATAGCCAGGGATACTGTTGGTACACAGAGACCTGTGTGAAGCCTTTCTCCACCCACTCCTGGCTAAGTTCTGTAATTTTTAGGGCTGGACTCACATTCACCATACAGAAACCACGTTATGAAATTGCCTATCCTAAGGAAATCGAGGCAGGGAAGTTAAAAGGATAAGTAAAGGAGAGCAGGGAGGGGGAATGACCCCCCTTGGCTTGGCTGGGAGCTGCTGCTGGAGCCTCAAGAGCTGCCAGAGCAGATTTTGACCAGTTGAAAAAGTCCCACAGCCAATGCAGACAAAGAAACCTCCAAGCTGGGAGATTCATGAAGCAGAAAAATGTAATATTGTCATCAGATCTGCCCAGTTGAGGCTAAAGACAAAGAAAAGGGCAAAAGGGATAGTCCCATTTCCAGGTGCACCATGTGCCTGTAGCTCTACTGCAGTCAGCAGCTGAGAAAGCATCAGCACATTAAATTTGCATTATTATATTCCTGTAGCTGAAAGACCCTAAATCGAGAGCAGTTTGGATGCAAAGTTTAAAACTTTTTACTGTATTGTGGTTTCCCTCAGGACCCGAGCCCAGAAATCACAGCTTAGTAAGTGCATGGAAGAACCACACCTGTTTGATTATGGATTCAGTTTTGTTGTTCAGACACAGTTAAACACATGCTAAAGCTGAAACCTGGTGCATTCCCAGCATTAGGGATTTCTTTGATATATAAAAGCAGAAACTGCTCGTTGGGTAAACAAAATAAAGACTTTGCAGTCTCAGGTGCTGAAGACTTTGCAGCTGGACCTGAGGCTTGTTCAGGACAGAGCCAAGACTAAAGAAACTAAAAATTTAATATCCATACCAATAGAGCACTGTGATAAATCCAGTATCAAACTCATGTACACGACTTCAGTTCTTACACAAACTGCTTTTCAAATGAATAAAAAAAAGGGCATAAAAGGAAAAATCCTCCATTATTCATTAAAGACTTTCAGTGCTTCACTAGTTTTGTTGCCATAATCCACTTCTGATTAGCTGGGTTGTTAAACAGCCATTGCCAAGTGCTGCTCAAGTGCATGAATTTCTTTTCCAAGTGCAGCAGTGTCATTTGAATGGAGTTAGTGGCACCTCCTCAGGTGTTATGGTCATGCCTGCAGTGTAGAAATTAACTGTGATTTCCTTAGCACTCCCCTTTTTTTAACCACGTTTTTCATCTGAATTCTCATTTTAGACATAACACATTAAAAAAGAATAAAAGCTGGTAGAATTTTAGGTTGCTTAGCAAAACTCCCTTGTCAGGTGAGGATGCTAATGCAGGCCCAGGTGGGTCACATGGGAGTAAGAAAGGACGTGGAGGGGAGGGAAAGACACAGTTCTGACCCAGCACTGTGTGCTGATGACCCAACAGGGCAGGTGGTAATGAAGCATTTACATGCAGCACTCCAGATCCCAAAATTTAAATTCCTTTGGTCTTAATTTCTCCCTGCAGGACAGAAGCCTTCAGCAACCACAACAGAGGTTGCTAATACAAGAAGCCAACTCCACTAACCTTGGAGGGGCATTAGATTGCAATTTACCTTCTCATTTATTCTTGATTGTCCCGACTCCCCCACACTTCTTGCCCTCACACTCAGAGTTGTAACTTCTCTAAGTTAAATCCCTCACATTTTAGGGAAGCTCTGTTTGTGAAACAAGTCAGATTTTTCTAAAATACTGAAAATTTTCGACTTAATCCCAAAACCATCGAAACCAATAAAATCTCTTTAGGATTTAAGCGAGTCGCCTGTGTGAGGCGTTCCTGAGCCTGGAACTGGGAAGGGAAATGTGGAATATTTTCTGACATTGCAAAATGAAGCACCCAAAACTGCCCAGGGGATGTTTGGTGGAAAAAGCTCATCACTGCACTGCAGTTTGGTGGGTTGCCAGGTCAAAGCCTCGCTGGTGAGAGATCACAGGGGTTATGGTGTTAAAGGGAGCTTGGCAGGGAACATCTCTATTGGAAACACACTTTCTTCCAAACCCATAACTAAACTGTGCATTAATCCTTAGGACGTGGATTAAAGCTGATCTGTTCTGCTCTCTCAGGAAGAGCTGGCTCTGCAGAGTCAGCAGCAGCTGAACTCAACTCCAGGATTAAGCAAAGGGTCTGGCTTTGTTCAGTCCCTTCACTCTACCATGGAAGAGACTTGAAAGCTGTGGAAGAGAGACCATCCTTTCATTTTCTGTGTGTCCAGCTATGGAAATTTAAAGGGACTGTTCCAACCTGCTGCCTCAGGTGCTACTGAAATACAAATAATTGGGGGGCATTCACTTTGTTTTTCAAAAAAAACTGTCAGTGTGCTTCAAAGGGTAGATACCAAACTGGGCAATACTGACAAACAGGCCATTCCCAAGAGTCAAATGTTTCAATATCACAGGTTATAAGTGGAACTTCTTTTCTTGACAAGGAAAAAAAGTAAAATTAGACCAATTTCATATATATGATTCCAGTCAATGAAGAAATGCTCCCCCATCTCAAATGAACTGGATCAGCTCCATGGTAACCCTGAAGGGCAATTTTGGGCAGTAATCCCATAATCTACCTGCTATACAAGCTGTTCCTTCAATTTTTTCTCTTAGTCTTGGTACCACATTAACAACTCAACATTTAAATACTTTAGGAAACTCCGTCAAGAATCTTTCTGTAAGAAAAGTTACACAGAGTTCCCAAGATAAGGTTTTCTCTGGCAAACTAGAAGCTTTGATCTATTTTTAACCACAGGAAGATCCTCCTCATCCTCCTCCATTTTCCAGTTCAGACCCAGGGCTTTATGTGAGAATCTTACAAAAAAAAAAAATTGCAGAAAATTCCATAGGAAAAATAAAAAAAATAATCTTCTCTAAAAGCCAGGCCACCATTTCCTCAGCTGTAGAGTTGTGATCACAAACACCCACCCATGTAATGAGCAAGTGTCTGCTCAATGAGTCTCTGGGGTATGAAATCCCTGTGAGTACACCCTGATTATAATGATGTATAAAACCAGACATGACTGAAATGTATTTTAGATGGGCTGTAACTTGTATTTTAAAATCAAAGCACAAGCATTTTTTGTACTCAAGTGATTTTAAATAATGAAAAGCAACTACTACAGTGGGTGGGTGGGGGAAAAGAATAAATCTGCCTTCCCAGCTTTGTTTATTTGCATCAAGACTGACACTCTGAATAGACTCATAACAAGTAAGGAATCTATATTATAGACTGTAAAGAAGCTAATGAAAGTCTACAATGCCCTTTAATAATTTAATTTACATTCATATAATCTTCATTTAAATAGATTTTAATGGCAGGACTCCTGATCTGTTCATCTGGCTGCAGTGTTTTCCACTTCTCCGTTTCAAGATCTGTCTCTGTAAAGGCTTCAAAATGATTTCCCAAAGCAAAGGAAATGAGGATGATTTATCAGAAATCACATCCACACATACAGGACCACAGGCACTGCAGAATTTTGTGAGGAGCTTTCTGCCCTGTCCCTTAATCAGATGAAGCTGGTTTATGATGATTTTCCAAGATGCAATCAGCAGTGTTAATTTATTCACTTACAAAAGGCAAGTGATGGGATCAGCAAGGCTTTGGGTGAAACAATTACCTGGGGAGCAGCAGCCTGGAATCTATGACCCATCAAATCTCACAACTGGGGTTGCAGACATGTAACATGAGCTTTGACATAAAAGGAAATATTTGAGCTAAAAAAATTATACATTATCTCAACTGGTTTTTAGTTTGTTCAGTGAGGGCTTCCTTTGGGAACCAGCATAATTTAACTGATGAGCAAAAGTAGTATAAACCATTTCATGAATGATTGAGAGATGTACTATAAACAGTGCAGGCTGTTATTCTTCTGATATTAATTCTTCAATTGACTTTATGTTTTAATCACTTGACTGGTGAGAAAAAAGGTAGATACAAGTTTCCTATATACAGCAGCCTGAGGAAAGCACAGCAAGTGGTTGATTCAGGTTTTAATCCTAAATTTAGAATAAAGGAATGAACTGGATTGAAAAAAAAAAACAAAAACAAACAAACCAAACAACCATGGGGTGTGTTTACATTTTCTTTTATAGCGTCTTGGCCAATGTAATTATTATTTTTTCTCAGATCTGTCCATCCTAGAGCGAAGATCAGGAACACAGAGTTTTGTCTCAAAAGGAAGGACTGGGTAAAACAACCATGTGGTTTCATGTCACATAAGAGATCATCTGGAACAGTCTGTACCATTCATCACACGCAGTGACACACCTGACCACAGAGCACAACCTGCACATCTCCAGCTTGATTCAACACAGCCTTGAAAGAAAGGAAAAAAGTAAGTTCTTTGGTTTCCTACTGAGCATTTCTCTGGAATTTCCATATATATGTTCAAGGTCATGTCAATTAGACACTTCATACTATAAGCAACCAGTTTTTCTGTCTTGGAAAAGAACATTATTTATGGAACAGTTTGATTTCATAACATATTCAAATTGCATGGGACATGCTTTCAGAATCATTTGTGCATAATCTAAAGCTTTGGGAATAAAAATATTGCTGTACTGTATTTTACTTAATACTGAAAATCCCATGATCCCATTTTCTCTGCCACCATAGCAGGATAAAAGAATTCTTATTGTGAAACATTCTTTCCTGAGGAGACCATTAAAGTGCAAGTCTCTGTATTTCATCAAATAGTTCTGTGTCCCCAGAGTGGATCACAACTTCTTTGTGTCACTTTGAGTTTTAGGAAACAGAATTTGCAGGGGAAAATGTTCTTAAAGGCTCTTTTTAGCACTCCCTGACTAATGGCAGCATTAAGGCTGAGGGAAGATCAATGCTATTGGAGCACAATTTACTAATTGGGGAAGAGTAACAAGAATGAACAAAGGGAGATAGAGCACTATCATAGGAGATTTAGAGTAGATTTAGGCCTTTGTTAAAATATTGGACAGTTTTGAGCGAGTGTGGAAAATTAGTCAGAGGAACCAAAGCAAACCTTTAGCTGAAAAAAAACCCTGCAGCCCTTTACAGTGTTGTATGTGATGTCATTTTGTGAACAGATACACTCAGGGCAAGATTCAAAATCAGGCACTTCAGTAAAATTAGGTGGCAACTGATTACATTAAGAGGGACTACAAATTCTTGTAAATTTAGTTCAAATTAATGGAGTTGGGGAGCAGGGTGAGAAGAGGACCAACACGCAAAATCTTTCAGCTTAAACATCTCTGTGGTTGGTGGACAGGGAACAATACACACATTGTTACCTCCCGTCAGTTTTGCCACACCCACTGAGCACAGATTTCATGTCCATCCTGCATTCAAAGTATTGCTCTTAAATTGATTAATTTTATTTTGCAGTACAGGCATATCTATTAGAGCTGTATCAGGGCATCCCAGTGCACGAGTGTGTTGCTCTAAAAACACAGCTTCAGCTGCAGAGTCTGCTGAAAATTCATTAAATCCTTGGCAATTCTGGAGAAGGGATAAAATCACATGAGGATTTACTGTTTCCCTTGGAAGACATAACAAAATTTCACTGAACTCATATGATTAGCATGAAGATTTAAAGTGAGAAAGGCAACTTTGCTTCAAGAAAGTTGATGCAGACACTGATGTAGAAAACTCAGTGGTCTGTGCTGCAGGGACCCAGCAAACTCCAGCAAACACCTCTAACCAGATTTGCAGTGATGGGTCATCATTTATTCCAGTCTGTGCCACCCACTCCAGGTGTACAGAGGTTAATTCACTTAGAGAGAGGTATAAAGGAAAGGGAAGATGCTCTACAGTCACTGGAGAGAGGGAAAGATAATTTTTAGAGGAAGATTTGTCCATGTTCTTTCAGAGTGGAAGTAACTGCCCTCTGGAGTTGTCTCTCCTATAACCTCTCACCTTTTGGCAATGCAACTTGTTTCAAAAGAGCATGCAAACTTCACATCTTAGTTTTGTGCCTGATGAGTTTGAAACGTGCTGCAAAAACACTGCAATGACAATTATGTATGTAATTCCACTGTAACCTGCCCTAAATCACAGTAATAAACACGGCTCTTTCTTTTCTCACTAAGTGAAGTACTGTTAAAGTGGTTGAATTTACTCATTAGGCAGATTAAAAGATATAATAAGTTGGGCCACACTACTGAATCATGAAATTCTATAGAAAAATATGCTCATAAACAGACTCTAAACCAGAGGGAAGTTCAGTCACCTCCCACAGAGAAGACTTTTTTCCTGAGGACATTAGTAGTAGGCAGCACAAACACTCTGTATTCAAAGCATCCATGCTCAGACTGTATAAACAGCAGAAATCAAAATACTTCAAATGTAGATGATTTTTCCTTATAGGGTGGTAAAGATGAGGTGAATAGTCAGTAATCGAGGAGTTTGAATCCAATAACACAGAAACTTTCATACAATATGCTTTATTGCAAATCAAATGTTATTGCTTTTAGCAATATATAGTGTGCCTTTTTTTTTTTCCATCCCAAACTACAAAACATCTAAAATTTAACCTCTTTCAGAATATAACCAGCATGAAAGAATACCAACAAATTTTTGGTTTGGTTCTGAGCACATACCACAACCTGAATGAAAGGAGTCCTAGGGAATACTAAGTGATAATCAACTTTTAAAATCAGATTTTAAATCCTCCAGTTCTGTAATCCAATATCTCTAGGATAATTCACAAGGCTTAAAAATGATTCTATCAGAGCCCATTTAAATGTTACAAGAGCTTATTGGGTTCATTTCCATTACACACTGTGGCTCTGCCCACCAAAGGGTCATCAGAGCAAGAGGTGCCAACAAAGGATGTGTCCTGGCACTTGGGAAACACCACCTGACTTCTCCTACAGACCTAAACCCAAAATGCTGCACCAGCAGCATCATCCTGTCAGCATATGTGTGTTCCTAAAGCTTGCTAAAACATATTTACTGCAAATTCAAAGTTTATTCCTGGGGACTGTAAGTCAGCCTTGTCATTTCATGTGCCAAAGGCTCCCTTTCTAATGGCCAAAATCTCATATCCTAATGCAGCCAGATAACCAGGATCCTGACTTCTATGGAAAAAGAAAAAAAAATAGCTCAAAAGTGCTGTTTGCTGGAGGTTGGGAGGGGAAGTTTACGCTTTTCTGCTTTTTGTTTATTCCTGAACTAAAATCCTCTTTGAAATGTAACAGTTCGTAAACAGTTATTTGATTCCTGATGAACTAAAGCTTTATGTCCTCTTGTGGTAGAATTACTTCTCCTAGTGCTCTGTTCTTTCCTGCAGTATCTTTACAAATTAAATACACAGAAGTTATCCCATTTTTAAAAAAAAATTGTTCTAAACAGTATAATTTTAATTGCACCATAAACTCCACCAGCTGGTCTGTAACCCCTTGAAGTGACTAGTTACATCTTTGCCATCTCATAATGCTTCTGTTTCGTGATTGAATATTTAACTCAGTGAGTAATTGCTGAAAAGGCATTTTAGGCATTTATTATCTCATGGCCCATGACAAAATCCCTCTCAGGGGGATGGCTGGGTGCTGCTCCACAGTCTCTTGGGCAGGTTGGGTTTAGAAGCGCTGGGAGGAGGGGGCCCTCCTGCAATGTCCAGAATCACAAATCACAGGGGTCCTGTGCACTTTCGGAATACACTGTTCTAGTGTTTCAGTGCTTATTAACCACCCACAGGGGGGTGGGTCACTGAAGAGGCTCCCCAGGGCACTGGTGATGGCTCCAAGGTCGCAGAGCTCAAGGAGTGTTTGGACAACATCCTATGTCTGTACAGGGTCAGGAGTTGGAGCAGATGATCCTCATGGGTCCCTTCCAACTCAGGATATTCTGTAATTTTAAACTCTAAATGCTCCAGCTTTGTAAGAAACCCCATTTGTCTGAGCTATCCATGGCCTGAGCTGTTCCTGCTGCTGCCTGGATGAGCTTTTACTGCAGAGAGATTTCACTAAGCCAGTTGCAGGTTGTAATGCATTCACAAATCAGACTGTACATCACACAGAACAACAGTTACAGACATAATTTGGAACGAACAGTTACCCAGTCCCACAGCCTGGCAAGAGTCATCACAAAATGCTCACGGAGCAATCCAACAGTGGTAATAATCTGACCAGTCCTGATGACATTCCCCAGACCCCTCAGCTTTCTGGGACCATGGAACAGGACCACCTCATGCTCTCGACCTCTGCAGGGGGCCCTGAGCTCCAGCACTGGGTCACACTGGTGACCACAGGCACTGATGTTACAGAACTAACGTGGACAGAGGTGAAATTCTACACCTGGAGAACATCTCATGCTGAACAGAAGGGAATCAGCAGCCCAGCACCCATGGCCCATTAGCCTTAGCAATATTTGCCCAGGGAGTGCCCATGGCTCATCCTTTGCAGTTTCCTGCCACCTCTCCCAGTGTAATAAGGGATACCAATCCAGAATTCCCGCTTAACTGGATGAAGTCAAAGCTCCTCAAGCTGAAAGATAGAAACCTGTAAACCTCCCTCTCCAGTTTTTTAGTGTCCCTTTGGAAAACACAGCCACTTTCTGACAGGACAGTTTAGCGTGACAGGTACAAACTTCACCTCAGTGCCTGAGGCTAATATTGCATCTCTGGTGAACTACTGATCAGCCATTCAGTGCTCTTTGTCCAGGAGAACAGGATCATTTCCATCCAGCAATAAAGTTTTATCTGCATTGTGCAGGACTCTAAACACTGTCTCTACATAACTGACCACTTACCTTGAAATTAACTTCTTTTAACAACTTCTGAGTGCTTGTCAAGGGACTTGCAAACCACAATAGCTTTTGTCTGTGCGAGTTGGGCAAACACAAAATTCACCACTGCACATTTGAGTCTGTTACTTTACCCAGCTGCATTGCTTCTCCTAAACATTAATTACACCTCACTGGAACCTCCTGCCTCTCTTCCAGCCCAGTAATTTTAACACCTTTCTATTTCTTAGAGTTCTTTTCATGCGTTTCCACTACATCCTTTTGTCACATGCTCTATTGTCGATCAGCTTTTCTCCTTTCATTCTTTTGCCTTCAGGAACCTCCTTGCCCTCTCTCTGGCATCCCTATGGCCCAGTCCCACATTCCCTCTCCTTGTGCTGTTGGTTGCCCCTTCACATTTCATTCTAAAGTACCATAGGAAGTTGGTTCACTCAGCTCCCACTGATAGCCAGAAAAACCTCAGAGCCAAGTTAACACCTCATCCACTGGTGATATGTTAAGGAGTGTAAATTCTGTGCCTGGCAGAGAGCACCATCCTTCCTCTTCATGCCATGCTCAGATGGCTGCCAGTGCTTTAGAAGAGGGATGAAGCCCCTTTAGAGGAAGTTTAGTAGTGTGGCCTGTAGCCATTTATACAAACATCCAGTATTAACAGACTCGAATAGCTGGTACTGTCTATTAATGGAATACAGACATGGGAGCTGATGTTTCCTTCTTGTTTGTCTTTATTAGCTGTAGAATTAATCCTCAGCATCTCAATCTGTCACCATAAACCCTCCAAAGATTTCAGGTGGGTGAAATGTAACTTCTGAGTAAAACAGCAGTGGGTTTCTCCAGTTGCCATTGCTTTGGCTGAGCCCAGAGCCTGATTTTTTTTTTTTTTATCAGCAGCATTTCTTTTTACTCTTTGCTTGGGATAAATGCAAATGAACACAAGAACATGGAGAACTGTCCTAATTAAACCAAAGGAAAAACTTCAGACAAGGTCACCCTGAATAGATGAGTTGAAAAAGAGATCAATCTGTGCATTAATTTCACAATGCATCTGAAGCAGGTTTGTTTGCTGGCCTGATTGCATTTCATGGAGTTGTCCAAATGCTGCTGTTTTCAGACCAAAGCAATGTTATTCAGTTTGCTCTGTTCCTTATATCTTTGCAAATGTTGCCAGATCCCTGATTTTGTTTGGATTTAATTCTGATTTTTATGACTTAATGCTGTCAGATCCTGATCCTTGACAATCTGAATGCAGTAGAAGCATCCCACAAACAATTTCCAAAGAGCCTTTATCTATAACTCAAAATCAATGCCATACAGGAGAGTTCCAGCTCTGAGATAACCTGATTTCAATAAAAATTCAGGAAGTGTTTCAGGAAGTGACTCCAAATTGAATCCTCAAATGGCTCTAGCTCTGATTTCTTTTTTCTAGTGAGCCAAGCTCCTCTCCAAAACCACAGGAAGGAGCTCCAGGGAATGCTTTCTAAGAACCACAAGTATTTCAAGTCACTTGACCTCCAACATTCCAGCTGCATTTGGGGTGAGTGAGAGCATTCCCAGGCCACGTGCTGCTCCCTCAGCCACGTACTTGCACCAAGTCAAATATTTATTTCCTTAATAGCCAACACTCTCAGTGGCAATAATGAAGCTGCCAAGATTACATTCTGCTGGTAAATTGTGTATTGACTTAATTAAGAAGATATATTTTGAGTTCTGCTTCAAGTTGCACTTCAAGTAAAAAGCAGAATAAAATAACCCCCCTTGCCAAGGGAGCAACAATTTCATGAGGAAGGGGCTGTTCTGCTGAGCTGGGGGGGACACAGTTTTACTCTCTGGTCTCACTGAGAACACACAGAGATGGTTGGGTACCACTCAGTGCAGGAAAGTAGAATGACAAAATATCTGCTATTAAATGTTCAGAAATCATATTAACAGAAATCATAAATCACAGAAAAATAAGGCTAAAGGAACAAGTAGCAAGACAAATATGTACACAGACAATCTCCGATTTTTCCTGTTGTGACTGGTCATAATTTCCTCAGTAAAGTTCCTTTCAAAGTGATTTATTGTGGAGCAACCATTGCAAGTGTTACTGATGCTTCTTCCTGAAGAGTATGGGGGCAAATATTCAGATATTTTTTCTTTTGGATTCATCATATTCTGCCTTGCTGACCCTCCACCTGAACAAATATTGAATTGGAAATGTTTTTAAGGTAAAGTTCTTTATACTTTAGACAATAAAAAGAATATTATCTTTCAAACTGTATTGGTGAAGCGTACACTCTGAAAACAGTCAAATTCAATTTGATGTATAGGGAAGTTTTTAACTAACTGTAAAAAAAGACTCTCCCCTCAATTATTATTGAAAAAATTATTATGGTCCAATAAAAACCTAGCAAATATGAAGAGACCCTAGTTAAAAATCTACCAATATCTCTCAAAACACATTAAAACATGTTAGTGAAGAATCAATAACTGTTGTTTCTCTTGTTTTCAATTTATGGATGTTTAAAGCTTCTTTCACAATGATGATGCCCTAAAGCAGCAACTTGTAACAAAGCACACACATTTCCCTAGCAGGCTTGGGACTACCTCTCTTGGTACCTAAAAGTATTAGAAAACTGTTTATTTCTCATTTCCACGAATTCTTTGGATATTCAGTAATTGTCATTTTATGATTTTACCCCTCAAACACCAGGAAAATCTGGCAGAAAGGGGCAGGGCTGCTGGTGGAGGTGTTGGTAATTGTTCTTTCTTACGCCTTCAGTGGCCAGTGGCTGGAAAATCCAATGACTCAAAGTGGATGCAAATCATCCTCCTCAGCCATGGGTGGATGAGCAGGAAGGCACAGATCTGTTTCATCAGCCCTGGAAGTGTCCCAGGCCAGATTGGATAGGGCTTGAAGCGACCTGGGATAGTGGAAGATGTCCCTGCCCAGGGCAGGGGGTAGAACGAGATGGGCTTTAAGGTCCCTCCCAACCCAAACTTGTGATCATGTGAAGGTGGGTGTTCCTTGATCCAATCAAGTGCCTTCACTGGGTGCAACTCCCCTGGCACTTGAGGAGACTAAGAAATACAGCTGATATTTGTGTGACAATGTGTCCCTTTGGGTTGCATTATGGAGAAAAACTGGCCAGAGCTCAACGAGCACAGACTGGTGTCCCATAACCAAATTACATCCTTGCTTATATAAAGAATAGGAACAGGAGGAAAATGCAAACACTATGGTGAGAGGGGGGAGAAAAAAAAAATTATAGTTTTTATTCTAAACCTACTGAGTCCTGATCAAGGGACCATAAGCACTTGCCAGCATTTGCTCTCCCACTTAGCATGGGAGACATCTGCTCTACGTATGAGCCAGTGGCAGGCAAAGCATCCCTGTCTGACAACCTCAGTTCTCCCCATCCATCATCTCATTCATCTGTCACACTGAGTTATTCATCAGCACTGTGCCCAGCTCACACACTGGAGCTCCACTTACGCCAAGGGTTTATCCTTTACCGAGTTTCAGCCCAAAAAAAACATTAGTGGAGATGAAGAAAATAACATTTCCATACAGAAACAATGAGCTGTACCTGTAACAGCCATGGAAGAGAATTCACTTTGACAAGCTACTGCCTGAACTTCTTGGGCATCCTGTAATCAAGCCTGCAGAGCACTATCTGGCTATTAACATGCTGCTGAAGGATAGTTTGTTGTTATTTTATTTCAAAGCCTTATTTCAGGACCAATTTGTCTTATCATGCTGATGATAACAAAGAATATCAGGACATGCCCGTTATAGCTCTTCAAAATTCACTCATGAGCAGCTTCAGAAACGTGCTCAGTGTTTCACAGCAGCATTTCTTTTAATTTCAGGTTTGCTGCTTCTTCCCCCCTCCCTGCACTCATTCCTACATCGGGGTGATGTTAGTTATGAACCCCAAACTGCACTGTCATTCAGGAAATCATCGTGCCAAGTCACTTCATGCAGCAAAGACTGACATTAAATAGCACAGGTAAATAATAAATGTGTATAGCTTTTGAATTATTTACCCTCATTTCTACAGGTGACACCCTGCACTTGCTTAAATCCCCTCTATTTATGCCAGCACTAAAAAGGGGAAAATCTGCTGCCTCTTATTCCCCTAAAATATAGGTAATTTCCTCAAGGCAAAATACTCCCAAGCAACTCATCTGAGCTTGCACTGACCATGGAAAAATGGGCTCAGGAGCCCAGAACAAGAGATCTGACTGACTTTTTGAGTCCTTGCATTGCAACAAGGATTTTCTCTTGCTACATCTTTAGGAAACAGATGTTCTTTGCACATCCAAGGAGAGACCCTGCCTGCACAGCTCTGCACACCAATGAACCACAAGCTTTCATTTTGCTTCCTGATGCCTCAGTCTGACATGCCTGAAAGGTAGAACTGCACTACATTCCTGTTCTTTGGTTCACACTCAGTTTGATTTCCACCAGAATGCCAATAAAGTGCTATTTCTCAAGCTTTTCGTTAGAAGAGCCAGCATCCAAAGTTTATACTTCCCACCCATACAAAACACACTGGGGGGCCATTTATCTGAAAGACAATCTTTAGAGAGGGAGAAGTCCTTCCTAGTTCATGTTTTCCAGGAGGGCAATATCATTCCAGAGGCAGGATTGCTTTGGAGGTTAATTATGCATTCTTGCTGCAGCTTTAATAACAGCAGCAGCCTGGATGAAGGGTCTGCCAGGGGCTTATGATAAAACATCATGTGCACTGGGTTACAGCATGGCCTGGGATGGGAAACATCGACAGAGGTGGGAGAAAAATCATTTGGCAGATATTAAAAAACTAACCCTATTTATCTGAATATCTTTCAGTAGAGTCTAGGATGCCAAAAACAATGCTTTACTTGAGAAACAGAGCCTCTAATTCTGCATGGACCTGTGCACCAGAACAATCTAGTTCTTGCTATATAATTAAATTGGATGTTCAGCTGGAATCAAAATTTGCAGAAAACACTCATTTGAGCACCTCAAAAAAAAAAAAAATCCAGAAGAAAGGACTCATTTTGTAATTAAGGCACAGGTTGTGGACATCTGATCTAGGCTGAGCTGAAAGCCTGAATACAAAGAGGATGAAAATGTCTTCTAACTCCATGGGAAGCCATAAATCCTTAACTGGAGAAGGATGGACATGTACCTGGACCTGAGTAGTTCTGCCATAAGGGACAGAAATCCTCTCCTCTGTGTTTCCCTCCACCACAAAAAGGCCATTTCTGGAGATAAAGTTCTGTCTTGGCTCCACAGATTAGGTTAAACTTATAACTATGCAGCTACTTTAATTATTTATTTCAAACACAGACATTCAGAAATATAATAAAGTGAGGCTTCTGAATATTTCAGCTGTTAAAGAATAACTTCTGCCTGGAAGCTGAAAGCTTCTTCACACATTTCAGGAGTGAGAACCAGCAATTTGATGTTTCAGCAAGTCGACTGCAAAAGCTTTTGATTTTGTTATATTCTCCCCACTCCCAAAGAAATCCATGAGCTTAAAATGTCTTCTAGAGGTTCAAAAAGAAACTCACCTGTTTCCTCTCAAAAGCAAAACATCCACTTTATTCCACTATGCAGAGAGAAGAAAAGTTCAGAAAGCTCCTGAGGGTCAAATGTCAGCTCTCTTTGGCTTTTCTCCTCCTGCTTTAAGTTCTCCAAGCAGGGATCAATATTTGCTGCAAAACCCAGTCCAGACTAGGTGAGTTACTGATGGAGTTTCATTAATTGAATCCCTCTGTGTCCCTTCCTGCTTATTTGTTGAGATCAAATCTTAGGGGTTGGCTGAGCCGGGAGTTTTGGGTGTGTTGGTTTCCAAGACCACAGAACCTTGTGCTCTCTGCAGAAATAGGAATGACACTCTTAATTAGCACAGCAACTAATCCCCTTAGCTTAGAAGATGCCTTCTAACCATCTATATTTGATGACCAGGCTTGAACAATGTCAGGGACCAGCAGCAAACCCCTCAAGGTTGAGAGGGAAAAGCCTTTGACAGTGCACTGGATCAGCGTCCCTGAGTGTCAAGAGATGGTCATTGCTGCCTTGGAGATTTATTGCTCGGGTCAAAGCAAATTACTTTCTCTCTTCTCAAGCTTTTTCCTGGCTATGTTTTTAATGTCTGCCCTTCTCTCACATTCCACTGCCCTCTCTGCTATTTTGCAGAGTGATTATAGGCTCACACAGGGGATTGGGGAGTCCCTCTGGTCAGTGGAAAGCCTGAAATTGTGGCAAAACATCTCCTAGAAATCAGGCTAAAGGGATCTTCCATTCTATGAAATTATTCTGCATTCTCCACGGGCACACAACCTCAGACCTAAAAATAAAAACAAAAGCCATCTATTCTGCTTGTGCTGGTTCTGTGGCACAGATGTGATTATTTTCAGGTGATAAAAAGCCTTTCTCTGACACAGCAGCTTTTATTTTTATTATTTATATAAGCACAGCACTGCATTTCTCAAAGAAAACAACCAGTAAAAATGCAAGATGAGGATTTTTATAAGGCATTTACACCAAAATCTAACTAAAACTCACACTTCCAAGGCACAACTTCAAGTACTTCACAGGAAAATATTGCAGACAACTAACATATTAAATACTGGTTATCTCTTTGCAAAAGCCTGGTGCTGCTGCACTGAAAATCCAGGCTGAAGGGAACAGGCTTTCTTGTTGTCAGGTTCAAAACCAGCCCTGCCACCATCCCTCTTCATTTTTATAAATATGCAGGGAGATATTCATGGAATGATGGAATCTGGGGATTATTATCGTAGGAAAAGAGAGCGAGCCTTTCAAAACAAGGATTTTTATTTTTTTTTAAACCCGTGGGAACAGAATGCATAAAACACATATTTGGGTGCAGTTTTCTTCTTCTTCCTTTTGTGAATTTCCTACAATTATTCAAATTAAGAAATCCTATTACTTGTCACAAGGTAGGTTCGTTCCCCATCAACATCTGGGAACACTCATACATCAGATAGTCCACCCTATAAACCTCCAACTTGCAGCACCACTGCTGCCAGCTTCCAGCTTCCCTTTTAGGGATGAAGCTATAAAAAATCTTGATTTAATTTGGTGGGAGAGACAAAGAAAAATGGTGATACATCAAAACTAAGTGGCAGTTTAAGAAACAGGTTAAAGGATGACAGGGAAGAGCTTGAGGCCCTCCAGTGTGCACTTTGAAACACAAACAGTCACATCACCACCCCAACTCTCAGAAATCACGGGGACTGGAAAAGGGGACCTGTATTTCTGATTTTGCCAGTGATGCATTTTAAATACTCCATCAGGAATTTTTCACCTTATCAGACAGCCCTAAGGTCAGGCAGGCAGTGAACAGTGTAAAGAAACTTCATGACGATATCAAATCCTGGAACTTCTGCCATGAGATCAACACGATTTAACCATATTTCAAAGAGTTCTTCTCTCAACTTATGAGGAATGTCAAAACCAGTTATTTTTCTTTTTACAAAAGAAAACTCTTTTTTTTTTTCTCTCCCAGGTTTACAGCTTGCTTCCATTATCACTTTATGGAGATATTGAAAACATTGAAGAGCTCTAAAGAACAACCTTTACAAGGTCTTTTCTCCAAAGAGCCACTTTTACATAAAAAAGTGAAATTTCTCTGTATTCGTTCAAGTTGAGCAGTAACAGAAAACCAAGCACAGAGGATGATAGACAATAAACTCAAATTACACAGGCAAGACAGAAGCTCTATTAACTCACAATTCTCTCTGTAGGCTTATAACACAGAAGCACCTTTTATAAATACAATATTCACGCTGAAAGGAGAAGGGATTTCAACTTCATTACAAAGGCAAAGTGTTCATGTCACCCACCTGCTCATTTCTGAGGGTTCTCCCTTCTCTAATCAGCATATTTAGATATATTTCTAGATATGTTTCAGCTTCTCAGAAGTTGTGGTGCACCACATTTATAATTCACTGGTGACTCACATTGATTCTTTAGTTTCTGGGGGGATTTTGGCAGAGGTTTATGCCTTACTACAGTAAAATTTAAGATAAAAGCGTAAGATTTATTTAAAAGGTGAATGAAGCAGATCTAAGCCTAGAAACTTCAACAGTGTCCTGCTGATGTTGAGGAATAAACACGTAATATATAATATTCTGCATTTATTCTACAGGCAAGTTTACTAAATGCGAAATGCTGATTTTCAAGTACTTGTATGTTGACAATCATAGTAGTACAAAAAAAAAAAAAGAAGCACAGTAGGAATTGTGTTATTCTAATATATGGTAAAATATGATGGAGTTATTTGAATTGCACAGGAGGCTGGGGAGCAATAAAGTGGGCTTGCAACCAAGACTGCGTAATGAAATCCATGGAGGTTGGGGAGAAGCTCAGAAAACTACATTAACATAAAAAAAATAATTAAGAAGGCAAGGCCCTAATTCCAGCAATAACTTTCAGATTTTAGAATATATGTTATTTTACATAGTAAGAGTCAGTTTTTAAAAAAAAATTCAATTGAAAGTAGAAATTCTTTGATAAGAAGTTTACTTCTTTTTAGCCACTTAGGAAAACAAGACTTTAGAACTAAAAGCAGGGAATTGTATTTCCTAAAGCCTTTTACAGTTGCACAGCATCAGGAAAACACACTTTAGGTCACTGTAACATTTCTCTGTTATTACATAAAACCAAGAAACAAATTGATTTCTAATCATCAGAGTAGAAAGGTTCTGGAGCAACTTCCTGGCAGAATTAGTGGGGACAGAAAACCCAACTGAGTTTTAAAACTGATCACAGCATTTTCATGAACACAAATCCTTTGTACAACAGGGAAATTAGTGATTATGCAGAAGGTTGCTTTAGGAGCAGTGGACCCTGGTTATTTTTCTCCCTCTCTGAGTCCAGTTTTCTGAAAGCTTATTGTGCCTTTCTTATTAATTGATCTGAGCAGATAACACAATGGAACACCGAAAAAAAGAACAAAGGCAAATTTTGGTGCACACACCCAAACCATCTGCAATTCAGAAAGAGCAGCTCCATTGCCAGAAACACCTGGAAACAGGAACCGAAACTCTAACAAACAACACAACTTGAGCAGCTCAAACAACAATATTCCCACCAGGAACTGGAACATCTAGAAGCTCAACATGCACAGCTGGGATTTTGTTTTGGGGCGTTATCAAGAAAAAAGCAACCTTTATAGAGTTAGATGAGAAGAACCACAGGGCTTGCTGCATGTTTTTGTTCTAGACAGCTCAGATATGCAATCATTTCTCCAACTAAGCATTTCCTAGGTTCATTCTGTTGCAATCACATTACCCAGTCTGCAAAGAAAACATATTTAAAAAAAAAAAAAAAGCAGGAGAACATCATGAGTGTTCTTTCCCTCCCTCAAACTCAGTTTTGCCCCAGCCAGCAGAGCTCTGCACTTTTCCAAGACATGTGGTTGTGGAGACAGCAGAGGAGATACCACAGCCCTCATGAGGAATATCAGGACACCATCCAGGTGCCCCTGATGCAGCACAGACCCACCTCACATCCCAATAATCACCAGCTAGCCCTTACTATTTTGTTACTCAGTCCATTCAGAATACTTCCAGGTGACTTCATTAAGCAGATATCATTAACTAGCACTTTAATTACCAGGCTGATTAAGACAAGAGCATGTCCAGCTTTCAAGACCAAGAATTGTAAATAAAAACAAAGGCTCACTTAGCCCTGACAATTCTTACAGCCCTTTTGGTCCTCAGCTCTTTAATCACCAGCTCAGGTTGGGGAGTTTAAGAACAAATTGGCAACCCTAGAACTTCAATAAAGCTTAAAAAAAATAAGTGTTTCTTCTTTAAAATGTATAGATATGCCCTCAGCCATCCTTCAGAAATGGCTTAGAATTCAATTCTGAGCCAGAAACTGTAACAATACATCTTATTATTAAATGTGAAACAGTGAGATTCTGCTGCCAAATAAATCTCCAGTAATACAAAGTCCTCCAGGACTGTTTCCTCTTCCACCTCTGAATTTTTTTCATCACATGCTGCCTGAGGCCCAATTCCTCAGTAACTTTGCCCACCTCTCTCCTCCACCTCCTCCCTTCCAATCCCGTTGTTCAGTTATTTGCTAAATCATTTTTGTCAAGATAATTGGACTTCCCAGAGTCTGATGCACCGATTTAAGGTGAAAGGGACATATTTACTTTCTCACACAGAGCCAGTGAGCCAATTTTCCTCCTGGCAGCCTCCCTCTAATAAAAATATTTTTCTCTCTTTTTACTTAGAAGTTCATAAATACTTCTTTGGTAGAGAAAGTCTTTGACCTTTGGGCCTTGCTGCCGCATCTTTGTGAATGACAAAATGAACTCACCAAAGCAAGAGCCTTTGGAAAGATGAAATTTCTTTCTTTTCATGCCACAGTCTCCCAGAAAAATTGAATTTCTCTCTGCCAAAACATTTCTAGCTTTCAGTGATTCCCAAAGATGTCTCTCAAGTTATCCTTTGCTGAAATTATTATTTGTTCCTACTTTTTATTTGGGGAAAACAATCCTTCATTCCTTTTCTATTTAAAGATCAGTAGCTTGATGGTGGGTAACCCTAAAATGATACTTGCTGGAACAGTAGCACGAGTAGCTGAGGATTGTTACTGACATAAAAGCTCAAAAAATAACTTGTGTAAACAAACTAAACCAATTTGCACAATTAGCAAGAAGAAGAGAGACATTAATGAGTGTTTTATGGATTTTTCCCCCAAAAAATCCAAAATCAAGAACAAAAAGCATACTTGGTGACAGGGAGGTATCATTAATATGAAGCTGAAGAAAGAGTTGAGGATCAGGCCTAAATTTAAGTTATTTAAGGTATATCTGCTGTACATTTCTCATGCTGCCAACACCAAAAAAGGGAGGTGTGGGGGAACAGCACTAGGAAATAATTCTAAGAAGGTTACGCACCAAAAAACTGCGGAAGCTCCAAATTAACTGTTATTAATCCATTAACCTCACAAAGAGTCAGTTTTCATTTACACTACACAGAGGTCAAGTGTGTAACAACCATTTTATTAGGCTGGATTTGCAGTCCTTTTGTAGGTCTGTGTCACAGCCTCCCCACTCAGGAGATGTCCAAGTTCAGAGTGTTAATTATTCATGGAGCAGAAGCAGAAATAAAACCTAATTTGGAATGAGGAGCATCACTGCTGCCAGAGACCTTTTCTGGTTTAATTACAGGTCCCTGTCTTGGCTTCTGCATGGAGTTCCTGCTATATTTTTCATATATTTTCATATAGTTCATATATTTTTCAGGTATTTTTCATATATTTAACTCCATGCTATAAGCTCTTCGAGATGGTTGCTGTCATGGATGGTTTATGCTACAAATATAACAAGCTTTGCAAGAAAAGATTTTAACTCCTAAAGCTTTCTCATTTTTAATAACATGAACATATAGAAATTTTCTGGCATTTTTCCCTCTGTAATTCAGCCCCTGCTGGACTTCCTGTTCCACAAGTGGAATTTTTCCAGCTTAAGAAGGATAATTTAGAGCAGAGAAAGATCAAGAAATTCATCTGCTACAATTATTTCCTAAGTTCTGGCCTTTATTTTCCACTCTGTATCACAGGGGGTACGCTATCAAATCTCTTGATTTTGCAGGAAAACATCTTTTATCAGTTGTTTCTCTGTTCTTTACACCTCCTGAAACACATTAAAACACACACTGAACTGAAAGCACTGAAACACATTAGAAATTTTCCTGTTATGCTTTTTAAGACAAAACCTTATAAAAACAGTCAAAGTCTCATATTTCGTTAAGTTGCTTTAAAGGAAATAAAAGAATTGAAAGTGGTCTTATAAATGCTCTCAATATATTTTATTTGCAAAAAATCTGTAAATTTTTCATTTGCTTCAGAAAAAAAAATAAAGTTTCACTTATTCAGTGGGAAAAAACCCAGAGTTTTTCAGCACTAACCAGTTCTTAAAAAGCAAATAAAGTAAATGAGACATGTTGAAAACCCAGACAGCAAGGGATAGCACAGCATGCTTGGCAAAATCTGTGCTATTATGATACTTTAAGTGAATTCTCAAAATTAGCTATGCCCTAAAAAATGAGGTTTTGATTCACAGAGTAGAATCAATGCAGTGCAGAGCTCGATCTTGAAAAGAGGTTGGTCCACAGACCCCTGCAGAAAGTTTGGAGCTTTACAGGAAATGTTTTCCAAAAGAAGTCCTTGGATAATATAAACCATCCATTTTAATTTCTCTCCCTTCACAATAAACTGACTGTGAAACTGCAGCACATCGCTGGGAACCCGAAGTGATGATCAACATATATATTATGATTAAGTATAAGAGCAAATTATATAAATAACATCTAGATTTAAGGCCAGCAGTCTCACTCTAACAGCTTTAAGTATGATTCCAGGTCTGCACATTTGAAAATTAGTATAGGAATGATATGCTGGTGGGAATATGAAAAATATTATTTATGGGTGCTTGGTATTAAGTAAACAATTATTTCAGTAACTAAAGGCCTCAGGCTGAGCATTCATTGGAATGAGGAATGATCCATCTCACTGCTCAGGCAACTTATGATACAAACTGAAGCTGTTTTTTGTCTTTAAAATAAAATGATTATAAAAGCAAAACAGGGTGGGATTGTTGGGGTGTCCTGTCCAGGGCCAGGAGTTGGATTGGATGGTCCTTGTGGGTCCCTTGCAGCTCAGGATATTCTGTGATTCTATAAAAAGTGGATGTATTTTTAGCCTTGTTCATGTATCTGCTGGAAGAAAAATCAAAATGGCTTCAAAAAACATAGCTGCTTTCAAAGCCAGAGGGATGGAGAGGCATGAGAGGCAAAAATCCCAGGCTTTCACAAATATTTGTTGATAACGCCAGTGGCTTTGGGCTCCCTTGGTGAGCTTAAAAAACACAAGTAAACTCAGAAAATCATCAGCTGGAGCAAGACTAAATCAATCCAGGTAAATATCCTCAGAAGGTTACTTTCCTATTCCCGCTACCAGAAAAAAAACCCCACATTTGAGAAAAAGGCAAGAAATACCAAGCTAAATGGAATTTCTACCCAACTACATTCACACTTAAAACACTGAGGATTTCAAACTGAAAGGGGCAATTTAGGTTGCATATAGAGAAAAAAATTCTTCCCTGTGAGGGTGGTGAGGCCCTGGCACAGGTTGCCCGGAGAAGCTGTGGCCGCCCCATCCCTGGAAGTGTCCAAGGCCAGGCTGGACGGGGCTTGGAGCAACCTGGGCTAGTGGGAGGTGTTCCTGCCCATGGCAGAGGGGCTTGGAATTAGATTATCTTCCCATCCAAACCAGTCTGGGATCCTTTGATCCCAAAGCTCAGTGTTTCAGGCACAGGAGGTGGAAGCACAGCAGGTTCCAGCCGTTTCTTGCCTGGAGCTCTGAGCATGGAAACTGAGGCACTGTGTGGAGGGGCTGTTGTGCTTTCCAGCACCATTCTCTGTGGATTCAGCTGGTATAACACACCCAGAAATGGGAAGCCAAAGTGTCTGGAGGGAGTTTTTCCTTCCATGCCAGCCAAGGGGACAGTGGACACAAGCAGATGCTCGCAGGTGGATCTGTGTGGCAGTTGCCTGGCAACTCGCAGCAGGAAGGAATTGAAATCCAGCATTAGCAGCTCATTTCAGAGGAGATGAAACTATTGCAGTTTTTATCAGTGGGAATAATGGAAAAGAGCTTCTTTGTAAGACCAGGATGTGAAGAATACATCCAAAGAGTGTGTCCAAAGGGACTAACGGGACTTGGATATGCAACAGAATATGAAACTCAAACACCAATATGAACTCCCTGACATTTGAGTCCAGGTTCAGAATTCTCCAAGTCAAGCAAATAAAGGATTGTTCAAATACCACATATGTTTTTTTAATTAAAAAGACCAGTGTAACTAAAGCAGGAAAAGGGCTTTGATAAGATAAGGTGAGTTGTGGCAAGGGGCAAGTCTGAGTGGACTCTCTTGCAGGCAGCAAATATGTGCAAACCCCTCTTCTTTACACTCCAAAAGGCCATTTAGAATGATTAGCTGGAGGTGGACTGAGCTGGACATGCTAATAATTTGCAGCAACAATATTTTAAATAAAGCTCAATTTCTAAAGAGAAAACTGCAACACTAAAGCCAAAACATTGTGGTTTTTTTATTTGGTTTGGTGTCATTTTCTGCCTCGTTCATATTTTCTACTAGAGAAAAAAATGACACACAAAAAGGAATAGAATAAATGAAAGGTTTCATTTCTGGGCTATTTTAACCCAAGTCAGTATATTTCTTTTCACTGAACTGATCTGGACAGCTTTGCTTTCAATCCTCTTTAATTGAAAATATGAAAATGAAATATTATATTTTTTCTCATAAATAATTCCAATTTGCTGGTCTGCAAAAGATTGGAAGGTTTCAGCTTTTCTTGTTCCTGCTGTGTACAAACCAAATATTTCTATGCTGTAAATGTCAAGTTTGATTTAAAACAAAATACATCCCAAAGAGCTGCAAAACCATTACAACAAATAGCAAAGTAGCAGACTCATGATTTAGCTTTTTTTTTTCAACTCAAGGCTGATTTTGGTGTATTACCAAGGGGCTGAATTTTAAAATGCAAATTTAAGGTGTCAGTGGGGATTTCAAAAAGTAGTATAGAAAAGATATATTAGTAGGAATATGAAAAAAATGTTATTTATGGGTGTTTGGTATTAAGTAAAAAGTTATTTCAGTTACTAAAGTAACAAATTTCAAGATTTATATTGTAGCCAGAATAACTGGTCAGTGGCTGAGTCTCCACCTGAAATCACAAGGTTTCACAAACACTTCATGTCTTTGAAAGGTGACAAACTCCAACATCCTCAGAGGTGCTTTTGCTGCTGTGCTTTACCCATTGGGACTATCAGTGAGTAAAAGATGTTGTATAAATGCAAAATAATTGATAAAAGTCACTCCCACTGACCTGTCCTTGAAGCAAGACTTGTCCTCCATGAAAAGCACCCTCCAGGAATAGGAAATTATGGGAAGCTTTGTGGTAGGATGGTGTTGGCAGTAATTTGTCTGGCACTGGGATGAAACATCCTCCTTTAAAAGGTCTCACAAGGCCTATGTAATATTCAGTTGTTTTCTGAAGGAGGGAATCAAGTTCATTTCTGTCTTGAATAAAATGCAAATGGCATTCCTGCTTCTGGTCCTGCAGCACTCAGGGAAATACCACAAGGAAAAAAAACCTCCAATATTTGCAGAACTCTAGGAAAAAATATTTAAAAATTAAAAGAGGTCAACAGTGTCACACATGGAATTCACTATTAATGAACACACCACTGTGTGAATATTCAAATCCTAGTCTGTCCCTAAGTATTGTTTCTTTACCTAAGAACTTCAGTGTTTGGGATTTGAGATGTCCAAGACAGCTCTTTCATTTCAACAGCTTTAGTTCTGCATCCTTCACTTTAAATAAATAAATAAATCATGAACTAAGTACCTCTGAGATATTTATATTTCTTTCCTTTCCTCTGTAGCACACCAGGGCTGGTGCAGGACTGGGATGAGCTGGGATGTGCAAACAGGACAGGACAGACCTGCTCTGGCTCCATCAAGGAACTGTAATGCAGCAAAGGTACCCAGGACATGATAAAAACCCTCTCACTGATCTCCCCCAGGTGTCTTGTCTTTGTTAACACAATATGAAAACTGTGGATGTTCCAGACTCCAGAGGAGCCCACAGGCAGCCTCCAGGAAGCTGCTGTAAATTTGAGCAGAGCTTTAAATCCTAAACTTGCTGGGGGTGCTCCTGTCTATGACAAAAGGGTTTTTTACCCTCTGGAACAGCACAGAATCTCCTCCAGGTCCTGAACCCCACCTGCTTTGAGAATGATGCCACAAGATTTGGGTTACTATGGAAAAAGACTCCAGCTACACTATCATGGCAGAAACGCAATTTTTGGTTTGTCTGTCAAACCCATTCTGGAGTTTTGCATTTTCAGGAGGCTAATCTCTGGAAAAATGCCAGAATAATTTAGACCACAGCATTTGAAGAGACTGCAGATTTAAGATCCACAGCCATTATTCCTTATTTCTACTGGGCTGATTCATTTTGGTGGCAACTCTTGGCAAGGAGCTGTTTCCAAGAGAGCAAAAGAACAACATTTTACAACATCCTCATTTAAGATCACTCTGCAAATGCCACGTAAAATACACCTGTCTCCGTGGTCTTTGAAAATGTACCAAAGGAGAACCAAGGCAGAATAAAAATGTAGGTTAATGCAGAGTGAAGGATGACCAGCCATGACAACAGAGCAGGGACTTGGTATTTTCTCAAACAAAAATAACCAAATAAACAAACTACCAAAGTTCTTGTTACAGACTTGTAAATGTACCAACAGCTCAGAAAATTAAGCTACTGATAAGTCACAGATCGATTCCTTGGAAGATAATTAAGAGAACTGGTCACCTTAATCTTGTGCTTTCACTGCTGGTTACCAGAATATTTGTTTGTAAATAGATGCTTTGCTCTCTAATTAATTTGGCTGCTCAGGCCTCCTGCATAATTTTATTAGAGGAGCCCATTGGCATTTATTTAGTAAATCCCCATTTTATGAGTTTTACACCTACACCTACATATTTTGGTCAAAAAAGTTTTGGTCAAAGAGCAAACTTCTTGAGGACAAAAAATCCATTTAAAAATGCAAAAAGGAAGGAATGGGTTCCATTTAGTCACACTAAAGAAGCTATACATTTTTAGGATTGGCATTATCTATAAAGATACCTGCACAAAGGAAACAGTCCAAAGAAAGTCAACAACTTCCTCAGAACAGATCCCATTATCTGTCAGATGTGTATCAGCTATTTTGCTAATCCTAAAATGCCTGTCTACAGGTTAGAACCGTTCTTCATTTACTTTGTTAGCATATTTTAAGAAAATATTTAAAATTTGAAAAAAAATCTCTATCCAGGTGTAAAATTCAGGATCCCCTGTTATCTTTTAAAGGCATCTCTGTGTCATCTTTATGAGGACTCCAGAGAAAATTTACTATACTGGACAGTGACTGAAGTCTGCAAAAAAAAACTCTAAAAAAGGGAAGATTTATCCCTCTATCAGATTGAGAGGTCTTTTTAAAAAGAGGCTCTCACTGCACAAAGATTTACAGTATAATCCAGTGCCATTGGAAAGTAAAATCTCTAAGGTCAATAGCAAAGTCTGACAATCTGCCTCGAAATGTGTTCACCTAAGATGGAAAACAGCTGCACTGGGGTGAGATTAGCAGCACATAAACACCTAAGTAGGTACTTAGAGAGACTCATGTATTATACAGTGTCTTTCTGCTGCAGTTTCATGCACATTTGACTTTTACTTTTTCACTTTTTCTCTCCACTGAGGGCACAACTCTGTTATGGAGTGAAGGAGACAGTCCCTACCTTGGAGAGTTTTACTTCTGCAGTGTTTTGCTCACATTATTTGTAATACGGAACTCGGAGAAAGTAAGGACTCTCTTGTTCCAAGCAAGCTTAAAACCTTGGAGGGAGAGTATGGAAACATAATTTTATACTTTTGTTGTGTCAGAAGTGTAAGTTATTCCTGTATTGCAGAAGGAATTATCTGGGGGACACATCCAAGAGAGTGAGAAGGGAGGTTGGAACTAGAGACACTGCAGGGAGGATGTGCCAGGAGACCTGTTCTGCCCTTGGAGCCCCAAACCTTCAACCAGGTTTCCTTGCAGGTACCTCAACTGGAGTAAATAAAGCCCATATTCGAACTAAGGGACTAAATCAAGCATGTGAGGGCCCCTGGACTGAAATCCCTGTCCCATGGAGCTGTCAGGGGTTAGACTGGACATCTGTGACAGCATTGCTGGTGTTCATTTGCCTCATAATGACATTTAAAAGTTTCTGGTCCTGTAGCCTTACGACCAAAATATTAATGCCTTGAAATGTCACTGGACTGTGCTCCAGCCTGGCATGGACTTGGATGGCAGAGGCCCCCACGGGAGGTTCATAACTCAGATACTACAAAAACACTAAATCCCACAGTAGAAACCAGCAGATAGATCAGAATTGCCTAAATGCTGCTTTCAGCTTTCCAGTAAGGAGAAGAACAGAAACAATTTCCTTACCCTGAATTTTCAAGTGAAACAGAAGCACTTGACACTCAAGGGCAGTATGTCAAGTCCACAGACAAATCATCCTGAACTTCCCAAGTATTTTGCTGTTGTACAATAACCATCATGTTCTTCCACACACTCTGCATTTCTTATGAAATTAATGCCACGGCTCAGACAGGCAGCTTTAGGCCAAAATGGGGTTGTGAGACAATGTATTCACCACACACCACAGCCTTTCAATGTGCAAAACGTATATTTGCAGATTAATAACCTCCAGCCCTTTCACCCTGCAGATCCAGGAGGCCACAGTTTAGCTCAGCCTTCTAATTAGAAGAGTTGCAATATCATCCTCCAACAGTTGCCTTGTTATGTTCTAGATGTAATTCATAACAGGAACATGACTGTTTGGGGGAGTAGAAGAACAGCCTGACAATCCAAACAAATGAGATTAAAACCCTGACCTCGATGGATGACTGGAGATAAGGGCTTAAACTCTTATAACCTGGCAGATTTGGGAAGATCTTTAATGAGAATGGGAGAGAAAAAACAGACAGGAAGAAGAGTAAATCACAGATGACAACACTTGGTGTCCATCACAAACACCCCTACTAAGAACCCCAGTCTGCAGAGCAGAGCAGCGCAGCACCACAAACAAAACCTTGTTTTAATTTCTCCATGCAATTTACTTTAAAACCTGAGGGAGTTCAAGCCAGTTTTCCAACAGAGACAATACACAGAGTATCTGTTAATGAATCTGAATACAGAAAGTGCATGTTCCAGCTGTCCCAGCAAGGCTTTTCCTGACCATGTAGCACCCCAGAGTCCTTGAAAAGCCTCTTAACAACACATCCCTGCTTTCTTTAAAAAGATTTTATGGAGTTCCTGAAGCATATTAGCAATGCACTGAAGCTTGTGCTGAATGGGTCAGCATTTCATTAATCTCTTTCGAGAGGCTGACAAATGTCCCCTGCAGGGACTCAAACCACCAGCATGGCCCAAAGTTGCAGCTCATGAGTGAGTTCCAACCTCTGCCTATGGTGGAAGAGCTTTTTTGAGTTCAGAAATCAAGTTTTTTATACCACATGAACACCAGAACTTAGAAAAAGGTAACTTTGCAGGCTTGCGTTCACCAGAAGTCACACTATTTAACAAGAAATCAAGGTGGTGTTTGCAGAATCTGCAAGTAATTCTGGACTTGACTGCAACGTCCACTAGCATGATAGGAATGAAATTAATGTGAGCTCAGAGTTACAAATGCTCTGCTTGTTCTCCTCTAGAACAGCCTTTCTTGTACTCTGCAGCTTCCCACCTGCTTCATAATAACTTCAAATCAGCAAGAGTTCCTTTGTGTGTAAAATCATCTGGCTCAAGGGAGAATCCTCACTGAACAGCCCTTCAAAATTCATCCACTGTTCTCTAAAATATTCCTGCTATTACTATATTAAATCTGTAAAAAAATTGTTTCTTTTTTTTGAGTTGCCCTTTTTTCAAAATAAGCATCCACTGAAAATAATGAGAATTGGTTGCTGTTCTATTCACAGGAGTCAGAATATCCATCACACTCCAAAACAAAAGCTTAAAGTGGGACTTTAAATGTTGAAATCCCCAAATCTCTGCTTTGCAGACTGTACTGATAGTAAATACATTTTCCTTTAATTTACTTCCTAAACCCCAGTAAAAATAAAAAAAGAAATCTAATGACATTAAGCTAAATGAAGAAACAAAAACTTTACCCATGCTAGGGACACGTTCCTCTAGTCACAGAGCATCCAAATAACATGCAACCATTCAGTAAAAACTGTATATACCACTATAAAAACACATTGCCACATCAAAATGATCTGTGAGACAAATAAAGTGGAAAAAAACCCCGTAAAAATATCTATTCAACTATTCTTTGTATCTACACCCATAATATCTCCAAACAATGGTCCATCCAGGTCAATAAAACACACAAGACCTTCCTTTGAAGGGTTTTTTGGTACTTGCTGGAAATGATGCCACTGTTTCCTGCCTTCTTTTGGAAAAATTTCTCCCACACAGAGAAAAAAGTGAATAAAGCACTGAAGTGCCACTTCCTGCTTTACAAAAGTGTTGCAGAAGTAGCACTAAAACAGGTTGTGAGCATTTAATAAAACTTGGATGATGCAACAGATTTACATTTGGCTTTTCTGGGATTCCCTATTGCAACAGAAGTTCAGTGTTTTGCAGGAAAAGAACAACTCAAAGAATAAAAGCTGTTGGCCTCCAATGAGTTTGAGTAGGATTACAAAGTTTCATCCATCATATACACCAAATTTGCTGCTCCTATTGGTAAAGCAAGTAATTCTTCCAAGATTTGCACCATTTTTATAATTTAAAGGCCTGGGAATTGCTGCCATTCCAACTGGAGACGAAGAGCAGCAAAGTCAAAAATGAGATGGGAACAAGAGCATCGCTGCAGCAGCCTGAGGACAAAAGTTCTGTTACAAAGTTTTTGATGCTTGTTCCTTTGGTTTTCATAAAAGTGATGGCAAAAGCAACACCACACACTCAATTTCTAAACTGAGAGCAAAATCTTACCCTCAAGAACTTAGTCAGGATCAAAAATGACTGTGTGATTATATGAAACAGTTCTGATTATTTACTGTGTCATGAGGACACTAATGAGAGTAACTCAGGTGGTGGTTAAATATGCAGCACCTTGGCATCCATCCAACTGGTAAAAAATCCAGGTCAGCACCTGGAAAATTAGCAGTAAAAACTAAACCATTTTTTTTAGAGTCTGTAAAATTAGAAGTCCTTTGATGAGGCCTCTTGCAGTTGACATCACCTCTGCTCATGTTTAAACAACAACATCTATAAGTAGATCTTCCTTAGAACACTCCATGGAGAAATTATTGAGCATTAATATGTTTGTCTATAGCATTTTCCTCAATTATGGTAGAAACACCAATGAGGTGATGGTGTGAAAGGAAGATTTTTGGGTTATTATCCCCACTGTACAAATGTGAAGGTGAAAAGATGATTGCCTTAAGGGTCAGGAAGAGATCTCTGTTCACCTGTGCCTTAAAATCAGATTCATCCTAATTTTGTCTCATTACAGTGGGCAACATCAAATCTGCTTAGCCAGGCACTCCATGTTACTGCTGCCAACAGTGAATTATGCAGTTGTCTCCATGACTTGTCTTTTGACTCCCTTATTGATTTATTAGATTAGCTCTGATCCTGCCATAGCCCAGCTTGGAAAGTGCAGGGGCTTGAACTGGCACCAGTTCAAAGAAATGCTTTGAGAAAGTGAATAGGTACCAGAGATAATAAAATTAGATGTCAGTACATTAAACATTTTTTTCCTGTGACTGGTCATCACAAAATATCATAAAATCTGTCATAATAAAGGCCATACTGTTATAAATTGGCTGATGAACTCTGAAAGATCAGATGTGATTTATTTTATCATTATTAATGGGAATGAATAGTTGATTCAAAAATACAGAACTTGTTGTTGTTATAGACTTGTTTTCCAGAACTGAAAAAAGTCAGGGTCAGATTTTAATATCCAAAGCAGAACATTTGGATGCTTATTGACTAAAAACTCATATTTCACTAATTACAGGAATTTTGAAGGATAACCTAATAAATATCATGACCTAATAAACCTTTTCCATCTAATGAAACAAGCTGGGAAGAGACTTTGGTGTTAAATGTGTTCAGAACTTCCTGTGATCCCTGGGAACACAGGATGGAGAATGACTAGATGGGAAAATACAGAGGGATAATACAAAGTAAAAAAATCCATACTGCCTTTATAAATTCACATATATCTCATATATAAATTAATATATAATTGACATATAGGGGGTCTCTCACCCTTCACTTGGGCAAAGGATGTGGAAAAATTATTGGAAAATATTTTGTGCAAGATTTAGACATTTTGAGACAGAAGCAAACTATTTATACACCTAAAATTGAGTAAAGTTGTCTTCTACTCCACTGATTTACTGTGCAGTTTGGTGCTAGAGAGAAATAACAACCTGCAGATGTTGGATCACTGTCGAGGGCATTTGGGCAGTTTAAAGATGCATTAAATCTTCTAAACACCTGTAACTAAAGGAGTGATGTAAATTAGACTGTTTCATTTGCTGCTATGATGAATTTAGGTATATTTGGATTTTTTTTTTAATTAAGATACTAAACAGATTGTCAAAGATTTACTTAGTGGTGCACTGCTTGATGTTATTTCTCTTAAAATTAATTCACCACCTGTTTCATGGGTTTGCTCTGACTGTGCCAATGTCTGAAGGGATCCTTAGCTAAAAAATAGCTCTGTCCATAAATAATACTCAATATTTCACAAATATTCATAATGACATAAAACTTCATTTTAAAAGCAGATTTTTGTCAGGAATGTTAAATATTGTTTTCCAAAAGCAGCAAAGAATTCAGCCTTGATAATATTAAATATCAACCCAAAATCTCTCTAATAAAGAATTTATCTTTTATTTCTGGTTGCAATTTAAACCAAGGCAAACACTGCAAACTGTTTCTGTTCTTGGTTAACAGAGGATTCTGTGCCACAGGGAGAAAACACAACTACAGCTGCTCCAGGAGGATTATTCAGTGGAACAAGTCACCACAATGTATAAAAGCCACTTTCACATAATTCTTTGCACAACTGGAAAGGTAGAAATGTGAAAAACAAGTTTCCTTGGGCCCTTTTGGAAGCTTGAAAAGCCTTGTTAGTGCACTCAGGGCTCAGATGAACTTAATTCTACATATTTAATCTGTTTATTTATTCTACCTATTTAATCCACATCCTAAAGTTGGGAGGGGGAAGGTGGTTTCTGGATGTTTTGTGAAATGTGTAATAATCTATTTTAAATTCAGGGCTATAGTAATAAAAATACTTCTGTTATTGAGGTAATTTCTGCAAGAACAATAAAATGAGTGCAAGGCTTAGTGGCAAGTTTTTCACATAATATAATGTATTCAACTGTCATAAGATCTCAAAACCCCACAGATTTAAACTGAACAATTGATGTGGGTTATTTTATGAAAGAGGCTGAAACAAAATGTTAATTTATCCAAGTATATTTTTCATATTAAAAAAAAAAAATCCCCAACGTTTCTAACTCTCTCATTTTCTTGAGTTTAACATCTTGCAGTTCATGAGAGATAATTTGAAAAGTGATAAAGTGTCTCCATGTATCTCTCCCACTGAGTTTCAGATTGGACTTAAATTAAAATATTTTTGTGGAAAAAATAAAAACCTTCTTTTCAGGCAGATGAAAACATGTTGAGTTTTTACAATGGTTGAGTCCCTTCAGATGTTTCTTTTTCAGTTAAATGTAATTCCAGTAAATGCAGTGGAAGCTTGAAGTGGAAGGAAAAGTGTCAGCATCTTAAGATGGGGGTAAAACCCCATTCCCAGCCTTCTGTACTGAGTGATGATCCTGAGTCAGGTTTTAGTGAAGGGGTTTATGAACCTCTGACTGGTTTTGATAAAACCACATTGAAAATGTGACAAAAATACCCTGATGAAACCCTGATTCATCTGAAAATATGCACATCTGTATTTTACTAAGAGAACATTTAAAGCTGTGTAATACACATTTTTGCTATGTATTAAAAGTAAAAGAAGCCTCACAATGAGGGGTTTATGTTTGGTAGGAGCAAGAGTTAAAGCTTGGAGCTTTAACTCCTTTTCAAACTTGCATTCACAGAATCAAACTGTGATATATATGGATAAAATTACTGATTCTTTCTCTCCTTCAAAGATAAACACAGAAATAGCTTAAGCATTCAGTAACTCCCTCATGGATTGCAGCATTTGCCACGGGAATGAATAAAAAACATGCAGAAGGAGCTTT
The DNA here is from genome assembly GCF_003945725.1 of Corapipo altera. NCBI lineage: Eukaryota > Metazoa > Chordata > Aves > Passeriformes > Pipridae > Corapipo > Corapipo altera. The sequence goes on along the minus strand of NW_020884893.1, from coordinate 4,319,718 downwards.
CAGATACAACCTGAAACTGCAGAAGGAAAGAATAATGCATTGTTCTCATCTCCACTGTGGTGGGAACAAGAGGGTTTCTGTTACTGCAATGGAATTTTTGGTGAGAACATAGGAAAATATTTTAAAAGGTAATGAGACACTGTAGTTGGTGTAGGCTGGGCTGGGATCCTGCATTGGAGGAGGGATGGCTTGTTGGGAAATAGTTGTTTCCTTTTGTAAAGGTCGGTAGAATAATTATCTGTGTTTCAGAGCTTCTTTTCTTTCAGTTTTTCTGTAATTCTCACTTAACCATTGACTAAACAGTCCCAAACAGGAAAAGAAATTGTTATCCCTTTATTAAGGATTATTATCAGTGGGGTCAGGCATTAAAAGATGCAGCTGACCCCACTGTATAAAATCACCAATTTCCCTAAACCCCTCAAATCCAAAGCCAAAATCCTGTAGAGTTAAGAGATACCAGGATCCCTCAACTCCTACCATCACACATCACATCCACATCTTAAGTCTCGTTGCTATAAAAAATGATAATAAATTTTCTTTTTTGATCCATGAAAAGTCTTCAGGAAACTTTCACCTGGAATTCCAACAGGTTCTTGCTGTTTCTGGAAATGATGGCAACTGCTTATATTTTCCAGTGGTTTTGATTTTGTTTGAGAACATTACTCTAATGGATTTTTTTGCAAAAGCATAAATTACGTTGTGGTTTGGTTTTCAGCTGTTAACTAATAGCAGTACATCAATTAGAGATTCCAGCAATTGTGCTCCGAGATGTGACTTGCAATCCTGATTGAAACACCATTTCCACACTTCTTATTTTAAATATCCATTTCTTTGCCATAGGTAAAACCTTTCATTAAAGGCTAATAGAAAGTTAAATGAATTAAAAGAAAAAAAAAAAAAAGAAAGTTAATTCTTTGAGGGAGCCATGGAATAGTGCAACCTTGGTGCAGCCAAGTGTGGAGGACAGAAAACCAATTAAGCCATAGCCACGAGCTCAGAAGCAAGGCTGGAGACTGGAAAAACGAATGGATTGCTCAGCTGGTTCCAGCCATTCTTGCAAAGTTAAAGCTGAAAATTAAGGCTGAATATGCATCTTTTCCCTCTGAGTAAATTGGAAGGTGGTTTGATTCCCCACTTGGTTTTGAGATGATGAATAAATAGTCTTTTGGAGGCCTCATTAAGGCAGGGAAGTAATAGGTTACTCTCCAGATAGTTTAAGGAATACTCTTTTCTAAGCTCCAGCGAGGAAAATGTGAGTGGGTTTCTACAAACACCTCTATAACATCCAGTAGGATTTTTCCTTCATAAACCTGACAGTGGTCTTCAGATAATGAATGCCACTAAAATAAATGTGATATACAAAATTTTATCCAGTACTTTGCAAGACATTTTAACTCAAATCTTACTTAAATTACTTAAAGTCTATGTTTCCTTGCCTAAAAATGTATAGCTCTGGAAATGCATTAATGTATGACATCCCAACCCAAGTGCAAACTGAAACACACAAAATATGTTAAAAAAAAAAAAAAAAACCAACAAAATCAATTCACCTCTCACCATTTGAATTTACAAGCATGTAAAGATTTTAGAAAAACAAACAACAAAGTATCACAGCACGAAATCAAAGTCCAACTACAAGAAACAGCCAATTAAGGGTATTAATAAACATCTTACCCACTTTATGGTCTACATTTTTTACCTTTAATTCTCTCTGTGTTTCACTTTACAATATATTGGATCCTTTGGGATGCAACCTCGCTTTTCCAGTGCTGCATCTCATTTTTGAGGTGGTTTTTTAGTGGGTGTTTTATATGATCCCTGCAGAGACAGTTCCTGCATTTTGATACTGAATATTTTTGTCTAGAAAAGAGCCTCAAAGTTTTGTAGGAGATGTGGTGTATATGTTAGACTAAAAAATCATCTTTAATTTCCTCGTGGTTGATCAGTGGGGTAATCCCAAGGATTACACACAGCACAAGGAAAGTGTCTTCTCTGAGGTCTCTCCATAACCCTGGAGTTTATTCCTGATGTGCAGGATTATTCCTGAGGTTTGTTCATCTCAGACCTCCCCCCTCTTCCTTGGTTCACACTACATTCTGTTCATCATCAAAGTTATGAAGAAGCTTCCTTTTAAAACCTGGAAGCATAAATCCAAGCTGTTCTCTTTTTTTCCCTCCCTCTGCCCATCCCATCCCTGGTTTTACTCTCACAGTTGGAGTAAGGGAATCTCAGCAATTCCAACTCTTCCATGGGCAGATCTGAGCTGACACTGAAATATGAGCAGGGAAGTGATGCAGGTGCAGGCACTGGCAAATGTCCAGCAGCAAGTTAAAAACCAGTTCAGGATTTTAAAGGGATTCAGTGTTATATGCCATTAAACACCTGAAATTAGAGATAAATTGAATAAAACATTGAAATAAAGAATGCTGAATCAAACATTGAAAGGCTGAGAGAATTGGAATTGTTCAGCCTGGAGAAGAGAAGGCTCTAGGGTGACCTAATTTTGTTCTTCCAGGACCTGAAAGATCTACAAGAAAGATGGAGAAAGACAATTTCCAAGGACTGGAGGGACAGGACAAGGGGAATGGCTTCAAACTGACAGAGAGTGGGGTTAGATGGGATATTGAGAAGAAATTATTCCCTGTGAGGGTGGGGAGGCCCTGGCACAGGTTGCCCAGAGAAGCTGTGGCTGCCCCATCCCTGGAAGTGTCCAAGGCCAGGATGGATGGAGCTTGGAGCAACCTGGGCTAGTGGAAGGTGTCCGTGCCCATGGCAGGGAGTTGGAATTTGGGTGATCTTTGAGGTCCCTTCCAACCTAAACAACTCTGTGGTTCTATAGAAATCCCATTTTTATCCAGGAATTGCACTGCAGCTCACTCAAGTGAGGCTCAGCTCATGTTGGGACTTACAGAACATTTTTAACATCTTGTTGCAGCAAGGGCTGATCAGCTGAGAGTTAAAGCTGTAAAACATGAGCTATAGCTCTTTTCATGGAAATGCTTGGATAGAGGAGAAGAATTATAGTCTCTATTGATTCTGAAGGCACAAGGGATACTGATGTAAGAAAAAAGGCTCCTTCCAATAAAGAACTCTCTCACATACTCAGTTCCTTCTGGCTACACTGTTCCTGCAAGTTAAAGAAGAGTAATTACCACGGCAAGGAAACATGTAGATTTAATATATTCCTCCCTCTCTTTTCTCTTCCATTCAGTGCCTGCAGTGTGTAGTGTATTGCAGCAAAGATCAGCTGCTGCCCACAAACTGGAGCTGGAAAAAATTCATTTTATAAACACTGTTTAATTCATCATTTAAGTCACTGCTGGAAATGACACCCCAGTGCCCTACAAGCAGGAGGGGCTCAAGTGGTCCCTCTGTTCCATGTCCATCCCACAGTAAAACTGTACCTATTTGCTGAAGGAATTTCATACAAATTTGTCCTACAGACACCACAGGGAATCAAGTTTTTCCTGGACACACCTGCAGCAGCATCATCTCAGTGTGGGTGTCACAGGCTCACTGGGAGTGGTGGGACACTTCTGTGTTGAGCTTAGATCTTGTAATTCATAAATATACCTAATGAGGACATTCCCCCTCCATCCTTCTTTTTGTCTGCTGAAGAAATAAAAAGAAAACCACCAAACCATGTTGAGGTAGTTTAGGATGTTCTCTCCTCCCTCAAAAATTAAAAAGCCACCGTAAGACTCAAAGTGTCCAAACAAATGCAAAGGGTAACATTTTATCTCTAAGGGTTTCTGAGCATTTAGGAATGAGACCTTTAGGTTTTCTGAACCCATTATATTTTTCCTTGAAAAACCCCAAAACAGCAACAAAAAAACCGACACACAAAACCCTCAACCACATTAAAGGTTCTGCCTTCTCATTGTTTCATCTCTGGTTTTGAACCTAAAGCACTCCTGAGCTGAATTCCACCCTGCTTTGCAGGTTTGTGGCAATAATTCCTGATGAAAAACAGGCTAAACTTTGTATTAATAACATGGTAGATTCTGAGGCAAAGTATCAAAAACATCAACCTGGTGTACTGTGTCCTAGAGCAGCATGACACAGACAAAGTTCTAATAATTTATCAAACTCCCCCAAGCTTATCAGCCCTTGCAGGACAGAAGTAACAAGTGCTCCAAAGCACAAACTAATATCTTTAAGAGATATATTCAAAATGTAGAAATATGATGTTTGAGAATCCTCAGTAAACAATTTCAGTGTGGTGGATGGCACACAAGACTTTGCTTTCAGAGGCTTTGCTTTGTTGTTATCCAGCAAAGATTATTAAAAGTCTTTCAGGCTTTATTAAAAAAAAAAAAAGGATGGAAAAGAGAAAGATAAAGCATGGATTTCTCTCTGAGTTAAATCAACTGAAACACTGGATCAAATCGCTGTGACTTTTATTAATACAGATCTGCAACAGAGCATCAAACTCCTCAACAAAACAATACCACTTTCAGGGGGTGTGTTTTCCTTTCTCTAACTTGATTTTAACTTCTGATTTTCAGAAGAATGATGCCTCCCCGTCAACTCTAAATACAAAGCAGCAAGGGACCAGTTCTCAGCTGGATTGAAAGATTGAGGAGTTACGAGGCAGGAGTAACTTATTCACTCCTGAAATAGTCCTATGCTCACAACTGATTTGTGTGTTGTGTTTGGTTGCATCTGACAAGTCATACTGTGGAAGTTCTTTTTGGTGCTGTTGTTAATTCCACAAAATAATTCACCTTCTCCTATCCTGAACCGAAGTTAATTTTGAGTGTGAAGGAAATAAATAATAAAAGAATAATTTATTTTTTTTTCAAAAATAGAGAAATAGGATTTTAGACACAGTATACAAAAATAGTTATTTAAAAACCAGAATCCTTCCTAATTCTTTGTACTACATTGTTTTAAGAGTTCAAAGAGTTGGACAGTGTTTTCAGTAGCTAATACTATATTGGATATCTGATTTTTTCTAAGCATTGCTAATCACTAATTAAAGTTATGTGATGTGATGTAATGTAACTGTGGGTTACGTCAGGGGAATCATCACAAAAAACCAGCCACCTCTGTTTATTCAAATAACTCATTTTGCTTCACCAAGTAAAATGAGCTTTAGTTTCTCATATTTCAAGCTTTAAGCCCGTCCACCGTGACTAAAAAAAATATGATACTGCAGTTATTGAGCACTTCATCTGTCCAGAACACAGACCTGCTGATCTACAAAGGGGCAACAGGGAAGATCCTCAAAATGCCAAGGACTGAGCAGGAGCCAGTCCTGCACCTCAGCCCAAAAGGGAGAGAAGATGGAGTTGTTTACCAGGAAATCTGCAGCCAGAGTTATTTTTCTGGAGCTGTTGATGATATTCATCCTGGTTTGCAATATGGCTCTGAAAGATAAAAGACAAAGCTAATGAGTCTCCCTTTTGTCCTAATCTGTTCTCTGTAGGAATTGCACTCACACAGTTTGCACATTAATTCTAGAGCTTGTTTCCTGCATGGTCAGTCCTGTGTCATGAGCATGACAAAGAAACTTCCCCATGGTTGAATAAGGCAATGACTTCACCTAAAACCAAGCTGTTCCAAAATTTCCATTGAGGGATTTAGGTGTTTAATGGAGGAGAATAAAAAACAAAAAAAAATATTTCAAAAGGAAAGATGCTGGCTTGCAATGCTGGCTTTTAAATTAGAATCTTGCAAAATGAAAAATGAAATCTTTAATTCTAAAGTATCAAAATGGAAAGTGAAGGTGTGATCAGAACCTCTTCCCATATCGATTTTCCATTTAATAAAAGCAAACAAACAAACAAGCAAACAAACAAATCACATTTCTGTGACGTTTCCCTCTCCAGCTTAACACCCCACCCCAGAAAATCTCCAGACTGGACACTTCCACTCCCTCAAGCAGCAAGTGTGACCTCTGGGAAACTGAATGAGTCTTTTCATCTCCCTTTGGGGTTTTTCTGATCTCCAAGGACACCACAATTGCAGTTCTTATCAGAAAGATAAATACATCCCCCCCACATTTTTTCCCAAAGGTTTATTCCCTTCACTGCTATTCTCTGTCCAAAGAATGAGGCTCAGCTGACTTCAGCTCAAGCCTGCTGTGATGTCTCATTTGGACCTTGCAAGAAGAAAAAAGACAGTGTTTACCTGTGATTACCAAGTAGTGGTATTTGGAAAAATAATGTCCTTATTCCCCTACATTTAGAATAGAAAATAGCTGTGCAGTTGTGTGGAGAGGTGGTAACTATCAGCAAATAATATCTTTCCATGTGGTGGAATATTATTCTGTACCATTTACTCTTAACACTGACTGAGAGATGCAAGCAAAAAAAATTATTTTCCTCACAGAAAATGAAAGTTTCAGAGTTCAGCAAGACCCCTCCATGAGTTAGCAACTGTACATTTCAGCAAAAAAATGCTTTTTGAGTTTTTCCATCCAAACTTCAAAGTGATTTACACATTTGTAACCCTCCATCTGTTGAGTGTTTGAGGATGTGGGGCCCAAGCAGTCGAGAACTGCAGGAAATGCTGCTAACAGATGGGGACATTGTCTCTGTGAGCCAGACAGCATCTGTCCTGGCCACCCCACCTGCCTTCCATGTCACCCACTGTATCCCCAGGAGGGTCTCAGGAGTCAGCAGCAGTGACAGCCTTCACTGAGCTGCTCTGCTGCAGGGAGAAGCCTTTGGAATTAGCATAATATGGGATTTGGCTGTAATGGAGGAAATCACTTCAATAGGTAACATGTACTGTTTGAAATTCCATCTCTGGGTCCAGGGGTGTATTGGAAACCTGCTCAATACCAGCCCAGTGCCATCCAGCCCTCTATTCCTATAAATTTTTGGAAAAATAGAGTTATTTCATTGCTTCCCCGTGAACCTGCTGCTCATTTCAGCTCATTCTCTTCATCTATTCCCTCAGAAAAATATAAAACAGTCAACATGATTCCCTTTGTGTATTTTTTAACTGTTAGAAGCACACAGAACAGAGGAGATGCTGCCAGGTGTGCCAGGCCCAGTTCACCTCAGCGCTGGGGGTAGAAACACAAATTCATTAAATCTTTTTTATGATACCCCAAGTTACCACAAGTTACTGATATATCACACATACAACAACAGTATATTAACTGCTGCTGGCACTCCAGAAATCCTGTCAGCAAAATCAGAATTCTCCTAAATTTAGTGCAGATTGGTCATGATAACAAAACTGAGATACTGCCCTGAGAGAGCCCAACAACTCAGCCCACATGTTATGGCTGCATAGTTTTCAAAAGAATACAAAATTCAGAATTTTTTCACAGAAAGAGTAGTTAAGCATCGGAAGGGAGAGGTTTGGAGTCCCCCACATCCCTGGAGGTGCCAAAGGAATGACTGGATGGGGCACTCAGTGCTCTGGGCTGGGTGACAAGGTGGGGATCAGGCACAGCTTAGACTTAATGACCTTGCAGGTCTTTTCTGACCTGAATGATTCTGTGAAAATATGGAAAACGGTGCAAATTACCCAGACGGGGAGTGACCAAACTTTTACACTCCTTCAGCTCACCAGAGTTGATTCTTATTCCTTTGTTCTCACTTTTCTAGGTTTTTTTTTAAAACAGATTTTTGAACTCAACCTGTAAAACACAAAGGGGTAGTTGATAAACTGGTGGGTTTATCTTTGCCACATTTTATGGAGCTCTTGCTAACACTTGTATGTCACTGAGGAGAGGAACACCCAAGGAGGGGTACTTGACACTGTCCCTTGCCCTGTAACAACAATGAGGGTTCAGCACAAAGAACAGGGACTGTTCTCAGAGCCCTGTCTGCACACACAGTGGTGACAAGCACAAATGAACACCTTCTGTGTTCTCTGAGGACTCAGAACTCAAGGCTACAGTAACATTTTCCAATAACTTGGGCCTTCCAAGCTGCAGCAATGGTCATTCTGGAGGGGGTCTGAGAAATAAACCCCAGGATGTCACAGACACTCTGTCCCTCTAAGAGGGATTGAAAAACCAGAGATCAGAATCAAGCTCAACACTGAAAGCACTCATCTACTGAAAATGTCTGTTATTCTAAAGCAGGACACACTGATTTCTGATTGAATTTTCAAATGAGGTAACACCTTAACATCTTGGGTTCATGCAGAAACCCCAACTGGAAAGAAAAAGCTGACATCCAGACATTCAAACCAAGACACAACAAGGAGGAGACAAATTCTGCTTTTGGCCAACACTTCTCACTAACACAAGGTTTTAATCTGTTGGACAAAAAACAAATCTGGGAAGAAGTGAGGGCAGAAAGGGGTTATGCAACTGTCAGAAAAATGTCACATTTGCTGTCATTTGTCTTGGGTGCAAACTGACCAAAGGTGAGTTCTGCATCCAGCTCTGGGGTCCCAACACAGGAGGGACATGGACCTGTTGGAGCAGGTTCAGAGGAGGCACCAAGGTGGCCAGAGGGATGGAGCAGCTCTGCTGGGACAAAAGGCTGAGAGAACTGGGATTGTTGCACCCAACCGGGTGGGTCTGTTTCTTAAATGTTTAATTAAATACTGTCAGGCTGAAGATTAGTTTATTCCCTCAGAAGGTTCTCTGGATGACTGTTTTACAAAAAGCAAACAGTAGTTAAGAGAAAATCAAATTGTAGCTGTTACTATGACTCCCTGCTGGTTTTGTGTATAGATGAACCCTAAAAACACAGGCAATAGCTGAGTTGCTGGGGGCATGTGCTTGAAAAGAAAGGAGGGTTGTGTGCATGTTCAGAATTGCAGAGCAGTTAATTGGGTGCTTCTGGCTCTGGGCAGAGAATAGATGTGCATTTAAATAGAATAATAGTGCAGTTTGTGAGCAGGAAAGTATAAAGGTGGAGAAGCAAATCACTGAGAAGCACACAGCTCTTCCTCGTATCTCTGCATGCAGGAAGAACAGATATAACCCAAGGCTGAGCAACGGCCTGCAGTTGATTTTTAGAAGTTTAATGACAAAAATGGTTTCTTTCTCTCTCTTCTTCCTGCTCTTGTAATGAATCTCACAATCAGAGGCTGGTTTGGGTTAGAAGGGACCTTAAAGATCATCTCATTCCACCCCCTGCCACGGGCAGGGACACCTTCCACTAGCCCAGGTTGCTCCAAGCCCTGTCCAACCTGGCTTTGGACACTTCCAGGGATGGGACAGCCACAGCTTCTCTGGGCAACCTGTGCCAGGGCCTCACCACCCTCACAGGGAACAATTTCTTCTCAATATCCCGTCTAACCCTACTCTCTGTTAGTTTGAAGCCATTCCCCCTTTTCCTGTCCTTCCAGGCCCTTGGAAATTGTCTCTCTCCATTTTTCTTGTTGGTTCCTTCAGGTTTTACTTGAGCAACACCAAAGCTTGGGAAATGTGTTTTATTCCTTAACACCAGTGTGTTTATGACATTCCATACTGTGAATGGCTCTACCACATTTCACAGCTCGTGTCCTCTCCTCACCCCCAGCACTTCCAGAGCTACAGAAAGAACTTGAGTTGAACTTTCCTGAAAGGTGCACTGAGGAGGAATCACACTGATGTATCAGTCCACTGAACACAGGGATCCTGAGAAAACCTGACTTTTTTTAAAACACTGTACATAATTAGATCTTCTAAGTCATTATTTCCCCTTGCAACAACAATTGTCCTGCCAGAAACAAATGTCTAAAGTCATGTCCCATGTATTATCACAGTATATAAAGGAAAGCCAGCAAACAGTGAAGTTCAGGTATTCATTTCCAGAACTCTGAAATGGCTTTTGGTTTGATTCTGTTGGGGCCTGACAACTTAGGAGAAGAGAAGAAAATTGTCAAGGAGCATGAGGCTGTTTCTACAAATTGAGTCTTTAAGGGAAGCATCACCTTACAGAAAGCCTTTTAGACTGTAGGAGCTCAAAAGGGCCTTTAATTTAGGAAGAGCACAGAGTTTTCTACAAACTACACATGTAAACCCAGAAAATGATACCACAACTACATGGCAGCAGTAAAAATCAATTACAGCCAGGAGATATGGCAGCAGGATGGGTGGAGAGATCCAAGCTACTCAAGAATAACACCACAGCTGAGTACAGATGTTAAACCTTCCCACCACTCTCTCTCAGAAGCTGCTAATCTTTCTGAACTCCCAAGTAAAAAGCTTGAAAATTAATTTAAAAGTAGTTATCTATATTTACTTGAGCTGGTTTTACATAAGTAGATCTTAATATGTTCTTTAAGCACAAGGACACATTACAAAACTGTGGAAACCACCAAAAGGGATGATCCTCAGGAAAAGAAAGTATTCAAATAATGGCAAACAGTGGGTTCTTGGGTTTTGTACAGAAATGAATGCACACAGGAGTGGAAAAAAAAAAAAGAAGGATGAAAAGTCCTGGGTGTAAAACAGGGTCTATGTTAATCTCCAGCTATTTTCTCCTTGACTTATTTCCCAGTTCTGTTAAAGCTCTTGGGGTGTTACAGATCTCAGGGCGGCACTTCAGGGATGTGTCAACTCTGTGCACTTCATCCCCACCACAGGCTCTAAAACACATTTCCCCAAGCAGAGCCAGTCAAAATAATTTCCCCTTTTTAAAAAAAGCATTTTTATTTTACATGAGATTAGACATAAAAATCAGGCAAAGGAAAGTTACCCACGTGTGATATCAGAGGTTGGCTGCCACTTCTGTGCTCAGGGACAAAAGGGTTCACTGTGATTTTGTATTTATTCCATAAAAGGCACATAGTGGTGATTCTATCCCAAACAGGCACTGCTTCATTCCTCCCAAAACAGGAGACAATTGAGGGCTGTCCTAACAGAGCACTCAACATTTCTTAACCAGAGTATATGACTGAGAAATGTGTTTTCTGCCCCAGTGTTGTTAATCTGGAAAACAGAGTGGGTGGGAATAAACTCCCTGTTTTTTCCCCTCACCCACAAATTAAACTTTTTCCTGCAAAGGATAGATTGAGAGAACCCACTGTCTGCAATCCTGATCTTTTTAAGGAAAAAAGTAAAACTTGTGAGTTTAGCAGAACCAGAATATCACAATGTTTGATATGAAAAGTGAGCTGCCTTGTGCTGTAATTACTCCACACACTAAACTGCTGAAAGGTTCTCAGTGATTCCTGATGGTACATTTTTAAACCTCCTTTTAGCTCTTCCCACAAGAGCAACAGACAAAATAAAACCTTGCTCTGATTTTTCAACAGCTTGTTCCCTGTAAGTAAACACAAACCTTCTGCAAAACAGATCATGGGTCAGGTAACCTCCTCACACGATAAGGGTTTGCTGCTTCTACCCAACTCCAAAGAGAAACAATTCATTCATTTTAACCTGGAGCTGTGCCACAAAATCCACGAACACCCCAGGGAGCAGGACTAAAACTTTAGGGCTTCTCCATCACCACTAAATGCCCCTAAATAAAGATTACACAGTCAAGCTCCCAGTGGTTTTTCAAGGCTTTTGTGAGTGTTTTGCTGTGGTGAGGCAGCACCTCAGAGGGCAGGACAGGGTGTCACAAGGTGCTGGGTCCCCTCTCTGTTGGCCTTAAATAAATTGGAATTACACATCCCTAAGTGTCCTTGCTTATATATATGTTCAGGTCACAGAACATTCTGCCTTAGCCAGAGTTCATTCAGGCACAGGGCAGACTGACTGGGCTTCCCAGGTAAATATCCCTCTGTACAAGAGCTGTAAGAGCCACTGGATCGCTTGGAGAGCCACTCCAAAACTTTTTAATTAACACTGCAATCCTCTGAGCAGCACAAGGCCAGTCCAAAGATTTATAACCTCTTGTCACGTTGCTCAAAGTCACCATCTCATTTTTATCTCTATTGCTGTTCTCTACCTTTGCCTACAAATGGAAGGTCAAAGTTTGAGGCATATTTCTGGGCACTTGTCAAATTTCATTTTATGGAAAAACGAAGCACTTGTAGGATTTATTCTCTGGTAACACCAGTGCACTAAACAGAACTGAGTAAATTATGTGCTGATTTCCTATTCACGCTCCCAGGAGCAAACACCACAAATATAAAAAATCAAATTCCACCCAACATTCCACCTCCACATCCCAAAACGTGTGCGATCTCTAAGTCCCAGAGCAATGGGGGAAAGGAATCGTTCTTCAAAATGTTTTAGTTGTGAAAACTTCATTAAGCAACATCTGAGTACCAAACCACGTGTGCAGATGCAAACACAGAATCCATGGCTGGATGCTCAAGAAATTCCAAATTAAACCTTGTATTTATCTGGGAAGTAATTAAGATACAAGGGTTGAAATAGAGAAGGCCCCAAGCCTGCACCCAGCTGTTACACGGATGTGCAGCACAATTAGTACAATTCTGTGCCTCAAATGCACACAGGGAACTCATGTGCAAAGTGAAATACCTGCAAAGAAGAAAGTGCCTTAAATATTCTCTATTGTCAAGTGAATTTTAATTTAAGCACCACAGCCTTTATTCTGGGCAAGGTTTCTGTGAAGCTGAACACTGATAAAAGCTCTCAGGCTTTTCCTGGTGAGGGTGGATTTTTTTAGCGAATTTATCCCGTGGCCAATGGTCTTTCCAACTGTTCAAAGGTTTTAATATTGTCAACTACCTTTTAATTTCTTTTTTCTTCAAAGTTTTTACCAAAAATTTTGGGAGGTGGGGTTGTTTTGTTACTTTTTAAAAACCAGAACTGTTCAATAATTCTTCCTAGTAAAACATTGGAGTTTTAGAAAATATATTTCATATCAGACCAATAAAGTCGATGCCTAAAACTCAGTTAAGGAGCTGCTTATTCCAAAACCCTGAATCCTGAAAGTCCACAGAAGGAATTAATTCTATACATGACCATCACAAACAAACTTAGATGTTGAGTCAGACTCTGACTGTTTCTGGGAGAACAGTATCATCAGGAAAAACAGATCTTTGAGTGACAGCCCCATTTTGAAAGTCCATATATGTTAAACTAGGATTCATACTCAATTAATAAACTTTCTTTTTCACCACTTCTGATCTCTTCCAAAACCCCAGTGCCTTGGCTGAAGGAGCAATACTGGGTTTTGCATTCCAGCCTGTCAGTAACTCATCTGATTTTGTCTCTCCTGGCACATCTTTAGTGCATTACTGATCTTCTATGAAAATCACTTCTTCCTCCAAAAATAAAAAAAATTAGTCTGCTCACAGAATACTCACCCAAGTTGAAAGCTCAGAGAAATTTTTTAATCACCTCCAGCCGTATAGTTCAATTAAATCTCTCTCTGAACAACGTAATTAGCTACATATTCCATCTTGCTTCCCCCTCTAGGGATTCTCACTGGTCTTTACTGGATGGTTTGAACAGCTAAAATTTCCAGAGTTTTACTATTTAGCTTTTCCAGATGAACCAGACCCAGGGCTTAGCCCAGGGCAGTTACCAGAGCTGAGGGTCTCAGGAGCAGCTATAACAGGGTGGAGGAACTTGGACTATTTCAGAAAGAGAGTTCCAAAACTCTGGGAGAAGCCTTCAAGCTGCTGGAGCAGCAGGACCAGGCTGATAGTCTGATTTAACCCAGGCTGATTGATTTAAACCAGACTGATTTAAAGTACATTGAGGGTGGTAGAACTCACAGGCTCCACCTCACTCCTACCTCCCTTGATGGGCAGGAGAGATGATGTCCCAGGAGACTCCCCCACAAGGGGAGCTCCCAGTTCAACCACCCTGCAATCAAAGTGCTTCTGTTACAGTAGGAAAAGCAGCATTTCCCTCAGATAATACAGAGGACAACAAGAAAGAAAAAATCAATAGAGAGGTACTTGGTGAAATCCAGGCAAGCCCGATGGAAACCAGGAATGCTCAGCACACTGTAGGATAAACCCCTTCGTCTTTTATCATATAAAATAAGTCCAAGAAACATTACACTTGGATTTGAAAGGTCAGTGGGACACTCAGACCAGACAGCTGATAGCTAAAAATCATTTCAGATGCTCTTCCACAATCATATTTCATCTTCCCTTGGAGGCAAAGGCTTCACATCAAGTTAAACAGTGCCCATCCTGCTTTTTCTCCAAGGAAACACTCTCACCACAGCCCTCCTTGCCTGTGGCTATCAACCCTCTTCCTTATCCTGACCTCAGTAAAACATCCTCTCAGACACATTCACCCCTGATCGAGCTCAAGGATGTTTCCCTACCATTCCCCCAGTCAGGGTCAAAGTGTTTGAAGGCTGGAGGGAAAGGGCAAAGGAGATGGTTTAGGAGACAAATGTGAGACTTTTTTATATTGCCAAAGAGTTCAGTCCTCTGGGAGGGTCAGGATTGCAGTGAAGTGACCGTGGGAAGAATTAAACTCACTCAGCACATGATAAAATGGATTACTCAGTAAATATCATTCTATCATACATCTGTCATATTTCAATAAAAAGCTTTGTCTACTTGAAATTAGTGAAGATTTCCACAAAAAGAAAATAAGTACTTTGAAAAGCTCAGTATTATATGTGAATAATTTGAAAGGTAGCTATAAAAATGTATTCAAACACAGCTAATTCTGAAAAAGAACTGTCTCCTTTTTGTGCAGAGATGGTATGGGCAATGTCCCTGAATACCACAATATATTCCCCAGGACTGTCTGTGCTCTGAAACGATCCTGTAGCAACACAGGGAGGAACAGCTGCTGCATTTTCGCCCTCAAGGGGGATGGATTTGAGTGCACAGGAGGAAAAACATCCCCACGTGAGTGTTTATCTGTGTGTTCCATCTGGTAAATGCAGCAGAAACGAGATACCAGAAAATCAAAAAAGTCTTTCCTCTGTTCCCTGCCTCAGGATGAGCAAGAAAGTAAGAGTGAGCTGTGATTCCAACCTGTTCTCTCCTTCCCAATTTTGTCTTGCCTTGGTTTCTAATATATTGTAACATTGCCAGCTTTTCATGACAAGAGCTCCAAACCCACCTGAATTGTTCCCCAGAAGCAACAGCTCATGCCCATCTTTAATATCTTTTAAAGACACTGTAAAATCAGCAATTCCATCGTTTAAAAAGCATCAGTAACTAAGTGGAAAAGGAGGAGGTGTTAAATTAGAAGCTTTATTTTATATATTTCCCATCCAACTCCAACTTTCTCCCTTGTATTATTTTCTTTTATAACTCTTAAGCTGATTATTGACAAGGGTCTAGTAATAGAAGTCCTGAACTTGAACACTACATCACTTCTTGTATTCCACAAAATTCTATCGAAGTACCACTGAAAATGAACCAAAAATGATCCTTAATTTTAGGGACTCTCATGATATCAAGCAAGAAATAAATCATGCAACAATTCTCAAGGTGTTAATTTTTGATTGTCCCAACATCAGAGTAAATAAAGCCCTACCTCCAGCTGACATCACTGTCCACATTTCTGCTCATTGTAAATTGTCGTGTTTCTGTCACATTTATTTCCTTTTATTCCATAGTTGTTATCTTTTATACAGAAGACACAAACCCTCGATTAATTTTTTTAAAGCCTCCAAAATTCCTACTGGATGTGACTTAGGTGGAAATATTTTCTTATCAATTTCCAAGCCCTACTGTTCACTCCCTAGAACTGATAATCTTAGCATTTAGAAAGTACTTATCCATTTTATACCTCTTATCATTTTTACCTCATACAGAAGTAATGAAATTGACTGTCACACATATTTAGATTCATTTTATACTTGTTACAGAAGCAATTTTAACATTTTTCTCTATTAAGAACTATAATTCTTTTCTACCCAATTCAGGAACATCCAGGGAGAAAAGTCCTATGAAAAAAAGTTCAGTTAAAAGAAAAATACTAAATACTAATACTTTTCTATCACCAGCATGTTTCAAAATGCCAAACAGGATTATTGTTAAGAAACATTTATACCTTGATCTAAGAATCTACAGATAGAAAAAAAATAAACCATCTTACTCCCCTTAAAAAAAAAAAAAAGTTGGCTTTTGTTATGCAAATCAGCGATGAGAACTGAAAACCAACATTAAAAGCTGTATTCTTAGAGATCCTCTACAGGTGGGATCCAGGAGTAAAAGAAATCAATTTTGAAAGTATGTCTGTGGAAAACAGAACTATTTTCAAGCACAGTCTCTTTCTCATCGTAATGAAATGTATCCATCCTGCATTGCAATGGACATTAAAGTAGTTTTTTACTTTGCAGAATTTCACTTGTTGGCAGTGAATATGAACAAACTCTGCTTCCTGTGCTGCTGGAGAAAAATCAGTCCTGAATGGGTATTAATTTATAGCTCAATTATCTCATGCAGTTAAAATTCTTAGTTTTTAAGTGGACAGGTTCTTTGGTTCCCATAAAAACCCTCCAAGGAGAGCTGCCAAGTCCCTCATCACACAATGGAACTGCAGGTGGGGGCAAGTGTGAGGCACTGACCTCAGATACCCCACTGTAGCCAAATAACCACATCTCTGACAGGCACCCCATGGAATATCCACTGCTTTACTCCTTCCTCCAAACTCCTACTCAGATGTGCAGTTTTACAGGTGACACTTGCCAAGCAACACCAACTCAGACCAAACACTGACATATTGAGGTATTTATCAATCCTTCTTTACTTTTTCTTTTATCTGTACATGCTGTAGAGAATTCTTATTTTAAATACATTAATTTTACAGTAAATTGCTTGAACAGCTATTTGCTGAGTCGTGTTTTTACAGCACCTGTGTACAGATGTCTATTAAAACAGGCACTGAAAATCTCTGCTCCTTCCCCCACTTCTCAGAATTCAAGTTATGCAAGAATACACCTGCTAAAGCTGCTATTATCAAATAATGACAACATCAAAATAGTGTAACAGGGTAGTAAAACAACAACACAAATCTGTATTTAAGCTGCAGGAATCTGAAACTAAGATTTAATACTTGACCTACGCTGCTGAGCATTTATTAGCTGTGAAAGCTGAAGGGAATAGACTGATGCTTCATCATCAGAGATGTGACTAAGGACTCACTAAGTCTATTGCATTTTTATCCCAGCTTGATAAGAAAACTAACCAAGTATATATTCATATAAATTCTAGTGATGAGTATTTAAAGCACATTAAAACACAAATCACTAAAGACAGTACATGTCTTTTAAAAGGCAGTGTCATATCAAGACTGCTGGAACAGTCCATCCTTGAAATCCAAGTCTGAATAAATAATTTACCCTGGAACCAAAGTAGTATATAATTTTAGCTTTATGGTAAAGCAAATAATATCACAATTTGCTTAAACTGTGTTTGTAATTATAAATTATAAAGACACACAGAGAAGTGCAGCCTTTACATCTTTCTATCATGTCATGGAATTTAGGAAAGGAGATATGAGAGTCCTCTTCTCACCCACTTTCCTTCACTTCTATTCTCTCCCAAATATTAGTCCAGCAACCCCTGAGTTAAGGTGGTACCTTCTACACCTGCAGCAGCTCAGCAGAGTTTAAAGCTTTCAGTACCTGGGTTTCCACTTGGCTATTTTCTAGAATTCCCTTTGTCATGTTTCTATGTCCCACAAGAAACGGGAATTTGGGAATCTTTCCCTCCCACTAAGGAGCAATTCCATATCTTGCAGCTGCTGTTTATTCTTGTATTCAGTCAATCCCTACACACAACAACAACGTCCACAATTTTCCCACCCCAGGGTTGTACTGCCTGAAATGACCAAGGAAATATTCAAATTGGAAACTTGGTGCAGAATAAGATAAAATAATGCTGTAGTATAAAGATATGAAGACCACCTGATAGTCTTCTGTATTATTATTCATCAAAAAATAATTTAAATCAAATTTATAGAAAACTGGGGGTCCAGTTTGAAGGGCTTTCCTTCTTTTATGGAGGAGACAGATGGTGTAAGTAAAAGTCAACCTGGATTTAGCTTGAAGAGTCATTCTAACTAATGAAATGATTACAGTTTCCATTTCAGTCCCCTCTTCATGGTGGGTTTTTCAGTGTCAATTATAGTTACAAGCACAGGAAAGCAACCAGTAGAGGACTCTTGAAGGGCTGTTGGAAAGAAGAGATTTCTATCAGAAGCTGCCTTTGCTACTCAGAAAAGTGTGTGGAAATTTGGGGGAAAAAAGTGTTCTTCAAAGCAACAAATTTGTGCCAAGTAAAGTTCTCACTAAATTGAGTGAAACTTTGAAAATCTAGACTTAACATGCTCCTGTAATGTACATTATAATGCAGGAACACCTGGACAATTATTAAATACTTGTCATTCTTAGACTTCCTGTATTCTTTCCCTTGTAGCTGCATAGTGATTAAACACATTTAAACTATTGAAAAAAAACCCCTATATCCAAATTTTGTATACATGCCTCTCAAAAATAGTGCTTTTGAAACTTTATAGAAATGCTAAAGAGAGTTGCTGACTTCATGTATTGACATGAATCTCGTTGGAAACAATTTCTACTCTTGCAATGATGGAAAAAACAAAGTCTTGCCCAATTCTTTATTTTTCAACAATATTACTGAATAATAACAACAAAGAAAGTAACAAATAACAACTGAGTAAGTAACAATGAGCACTAATCAATCCCAATTTGCTCTTAACTACAATTAATTAAATTACTGTGTGCCCTACAAATGGATTTTTTTAAATTAGATGTTTCATTTATTGATTGTTTGGACAAATCAATAGACACTGCAAGGGATCTTTTCCCTAATAATGGAGTTAAGCAGGTAAAACATTAAGCAAGTTGCCAATCAGCTGATCTAGAGTCTGATTCTTTTTCTTTAAAGACAAATTCTTGTATCAGTGACTGGGAATCACAGTCCAGCTGTACTTGTACAATTCTCCAGTGCCCTGTGTGTTCTGCTGGGAATGAGTGACAACAAATTCCATCTTTGGAAAAGCCAGTTCATATTTAAGGTTTTTACTCCATTTTTCCACTATGAAGAAGGAATAAGGGAGACAAGTGTCCTTCCTTTGTCTGCTTCCCAGCATCTACTTCTACTCTAATGGCTCCCAGTCCACAAGAACATTCATTTCGCAGTTTCTGTGAGGCAACAGTGGTTTATGGATATTGAAATGACAGGTAAAAACACATATAGAAAAATCAAGAAGTGCTTTAAGGTCCTTGAGAATTATTTTTTTTTAAATGAACAGTTCCATCAATTCCCTCAGACCAAGTTTCAAATTCACAGCAACATATTGAACAAGAATGAACAAACAAACAGTCTTTGGGCCAGTGGACTAAATTCTGAAACAAATTCTGACTTGATAACCTCTTGAGGGTTAGGAAGAGAGGAGGAGAAAGGTAATGCAAACCCTAAAGGCTGGTGCCACCAACGTTGTAACAGATATGCTGGGAATTTTCGCTCTTAAGTCATTGTCCATTTTGCCATGATTTGAAGAAAAGCAGAAGCCAAAGGCTCACAGTTCTCTCCAGCACGTGGCCAGTCCCTCTGGCACCGAGATACCACCAGTGTTTGTGCCCTATAAAATCACAGATTAATGTCTGAAGATAAGGAGGTGAGAGGAGTAAAATAAAGAACATGAGAAAATTCTCCTGGCTGTGTTTCTGTGATATTCCAAGCTGAACCTCTGACCTGTTCATGTGTATTTTAAAGTAGCAATTCAGTTTTGGGGCCAAGATTTCATTTTCAACCCATCTTGGGCAGTTGGATTATCAGTTTAGAGTACACCAAAGGACACTCTCTGCTCAGAAAGGTCAGTTTATTGGGAAGCATTTCAAGATCCTTTCTGAAATATGTGCTAAAGACAAAACAATTACAACAAATAGGGGGGATAAATATTTGACAGTATAACCTAATCTTTTTCCCAAGAAAGGAAAAGTCAGAAACATCAAGGCTACAACAGTTTAGAAAGGTGACACTAGAGGAAAAAAGGGACAAATTTCCCTGGAAACAGCTGACAAACACAACATTGATGGATTACAAACAGCTTCTTGATCATGTAGTTTATGCTTTCACTGTATACAAAGACATGATGAATCTCACTATTTTCATGTCACTTTTTGTATTTATGCAGTGCTTGATGATTAGACCTTTGGTATTAACTGTGAACAAGAGAATTGGAACCATCATAATAAAGCAAACACAAAAAAATAATTAGGAATTACTACATAAATATGATACAATTTTAGAACATGGAAAGGTAAAAGTTTGCCCTAGAAAACTAATATAAGCACTGGGAGAAAACAAGATGGATCATTCAGCTGGCTTCAATCCTCAACCACTTCCTATCTTTGGAGATTCATCAGTCACCAGGTTCCTACCATCTGAGTCCACATACTTGCAAGACATGGAGTCAGATCCTTCCCATCAAGTTGAATGGAGGTTGCTGAATATTCCTGAGGCTGGTCATGGATGTGGATCTGCCTGCCAAGGATCTACCCCCACATTCCTTTAAGTAACTCCAAAACAGCTCAGGATCTGCATCAGCAAGAGGCAAATCAGGCCTGTTCAGGGCTTGAACATACTCACTTTCTTCTCCTGCAAGTGGGATCTAAAAGGCAGGAGAGAGTGAGAGGAGAGATAAAAGCTGGGAGAAGTTGTCTGAAAATTATCATCAATAAAATCTTTGTATCTAGAACAGGTCTCCAAAGCTCCAAAGTCAGCAAAAGGGACCCCTCTGGAGATTCTAATGGTGACATTTGAAGGGAACAAGGATGTTAAAATTTTCATCCCTTTCTGTAAGATGAGAGGTGTTCAAAGGAAAGGCTGAAGTTCAGAGTAGTTTTACTCTTCCCTGGAACTCCCCTGGTTCATATCTCAGGCATCCAGTGCCTCAAGTAAAGCTGCCTTCTGCTGCCTCATACAAGTCAGGGATGAGAGAGTTTCAAACACACTTGTAGCTGCAAATGCACATTTTAACTACCTACCCTCAGTAGCCTCCTCTTTCAAGCGTCGCTCATGAAAGATCCAAAGTGGGGACATGAAATCCAGCAACAGCCCTCCTTTTATTCTTTAAAGCACTTATAAGGTGTCTCTCTGCCACATTTAATAGAACAGAGCTGGGAACAAGTGTTTCCTAAATCAGGAGAGAGTAATCATGACAATTAAGATGCATTTGAGCCTCTGTTCTGGCTGCTCTTGCTGCTGGCAAATCTGAACAACAAACACTCACTTCTGAAGGCAACTTACCTGGGGGAACCAGTGTCTGGATCAAAGGACACATAATTCTCTGCAATTTGGACTTCTAATATCTCCTTAATCATGCTTACAAAGAGCTCAGCAACATCTGAGGCTGTCATTACAATACACACGTGCAAAGCATCACACATCTGAAAATGAGTCTCACTTAGAAGGGTATAAAAGTTGGGTCCTTAAAAAGCTGGGGGGGGATATGATCTTCAATTTGGTTTTCATTACTTTTTTCAGTAGATTATAAAATGTTAATCCATATTACAAAGAAGAAAGAAGGCCTAAAAACCCAGTAAAAAAGAAAAAATCCAGTTTCCCTAAGTTGAAATAAAAATAAATGTATTTGGATATTTCTGTAAGCACACGGTTAAACTCCACTGCCCAGGGCAGGAGGTGGGATGAGATGAGCTTAAGGTCCCTTCCAACACAAGCTTTTCTGTGATTCTGGGAAAACCAGACCAGATTTTTTAAAGTGAAATTTAGAGCTCCCACCAAATTTGTGTGTTAATTTTGTTTCTACCCACTTTAGGTAGATGCTGATTTATCTGTCATATTAGAATAGCAAAACAACAAAGCAGGAGATAGTTAAGTCCAGAAATATCTGCTAGTGGGAAACATTTGGCAACACAGTTTGAGTCCTACCACTCTGGGCAGGCTACACACAGTCCAGAACTGCCTGATAGCTGAGTGTCACACAACAAGGAATCACAGACATCACTGGGATAACAGCAAATCCCTCTAACTCCCACCAAAGCTGAAAATCAATTTACAGCAGCACAGTGAACCCAACCAACTCTGGCAAATGGTTATTCCAGAGCTAAGCCACCATTCAGTCTGGACTAACAACTTCAGGATATTCACTCTCAGAAAATATTAAGTATTTTCTTGACTTGGAGTCACCAGACAAGTCACATCCACCGTGTGTGAGACAACGTATTTCATGCAACACTGGTACGTCTGTGAGTTTTGCTTGTTACATTTGACAGATGGTTATTAAGGCAAATTTCTTAAAGATATCAATGGAAAACAAAAATCCAGAAAAACAGCTTCCATATTTTGGGATACAACTGTCACAAGGAATTCTAAACAACAGGGCAGAGAGTGATTGCACTGAATAATGGGCAAGTGACAAACCGGGGGAGGGACAAAAGTAGCTGCAGCTTTGCTGGTGCCACATCAAACCCAAACACTGGATTCTTCTACTAATTCCCTTGTCATTTTGCTCCAAAGCCAAGCTCACGGTTTAGAGCAGGAGGCATTTGACATTTTTTCCTTGTAATAAGTGATTTGTTTAATAAAGCTGTGAGAAAATTGAACTTGTCAGCATGTTAAATGCATTTGTCTCCAGGAATATAATAAACTACATATGTGGAATTGATAGGATTGGAAGCTGAAATTCCCTGTGATTTGAAATCTAATTTGTCATTATTTCTTTTAATCCATTCAAACACTCAAGTTTTGCCAGTTAACTGTGCATAATAATTTCATTTTAAATGTAAATGAAACAGAGGGCACAGCTAAGCACTGAAAACAAACATTACCCAAGGCAGGCCATCTATAGAAAAATTATTTAAATGAGTGCATTACAGCTTTCCAGTACCAACACAAAGTGATATATTAAACAGGATACTGTTGAAAACTGTCAGGAATTTGGCACAAAAAGTACCTGACATTTAAATATTGGTGGCCAGATTCCTGCAGGATACACTCAGCACTTAAAACATACACTGTAGGACATGTATTAATCTCAAATAGCTCCACAGAGCAACACCAGCTTGTTGGTTTGAGGTTTTTCTTCTCTACCAGCTGCAGTTTACCTTGAAAACACAACTCCAGTGTGGGGGGAAAAGAGATTTATGAGCTGTTAAACAAAGGAGATTTTTGTTCTGACCTTGACTGATGACAAGTAAATGACTCTGTGCTTTACAGGCACAGATGAGGATGTTTCTCTGACTGCACCGAAGGGCAAAGAGGAAAAAGTTGCAAGATATTATCAATCTGACTTTTTTCCACAGTCATTTAAGGGTTTATATAGAATCCTGTAATCCATTTTGGAACCATTATTTTAGATAAAACTTTCAATTCACTAAAACGACCTGCTTTTTTAATCCACTGGTTTTACATGCAACTTTGCAGTCTGTTTACCTCAGTGTTGTAGAAAATATGGAAGACTGTGGATTCTTTTCCTCAGACAACACGATCTTAAAGATACTGCAGTTGTACATTCAATGCTAAGAGTAAACAAGACATTTATGTCATATCTGAAGCTGAAAAAAATGACACCTAAAGTCAGATTTTTCCCAGTCTTCCTAAAGAATTCCCTAGATCCTACCTCTTTTTCTGCTCAAGTGATAAAAAATATACCAGACGTTGTGAAAGACACTCAAAAACTACCTAAACCTCTTTCTTCTTGTTACATAATCTATCCTGAAATATATAAATTGGAAGAGTTTCCTGATTTTTGAAAAAACAATCTCTTCTGGTGGACACCTAATGGTTACTGAACTAATACCAAGTTTGAGCTGAGAAGTTTTAAAGCAGTTTATTTTCCCTCTAATGATGCCTTTAATTTTGTTGCATAATAAACACGTCCATCACAGTATCCACATTCCATTTGAGCTTTATTGGTGTGATTTTATTTTAAGCTCATAAATGAATAACATGCTATTAAAAGTGACAGACTGACAGCACTATAAATTCTTGTTCATCCAGTTTAAAAAAAAAAATCATTTACAAACAAGGGATCTTGCCCACAAAATCCCATCAGTGAGCCTTAATCTCATTCTGAATACTGGTAACAGGAACAAGAATATAATTGAAATTAATCTACTTTTTCATCCTATTGAGATTAAGTGTCTTGTATTTGGGAAGATGCTTCTGTAATATTTTCTTTGATTCCTGCCAAATTGGCTCCAGTTGCTTTAGTGGCACAGACAGCTTTGAACATCTGAGCTGGAGGTGAATATCTCACAGTGTCTTACCAGATGAAAAGACTTTCCTCCTGTAAAACCACATGTCCTATTTTTTTTTAAGGGGAAAGGTTGGAAATTTCACCTCTGCTCACCACTGGGGAAAAATTTTCCGTATTCTAAATGAGAGTAATGAGGGAAAATGCAAAGGTTTACAACAGTCCCTTTGTGAATTAAGATTAAAGATTAGATTTTAGGTAAAAAGGTCACAAGGAGAACTTCAAAATAAAATCCTTGTGATCAAACTAATTTATCCAGCACTAGCTAACAAATCCATGGAAGCAAGCACAGGAGGCTGATTACAGAAAAAACTACCAAGAATTAATATTTAAGTAAAGCTTCCTAGAAAATGCTGACTTTCCTAGTTACTAGGTATATTATGGCAATAATTGAAATGTTTATCTTGAGAGCCAGTCCTCAGTGGGAACAGGATGAAGCCAGCACAGCCAACACCAAGCGTGTCTTGCAGAAAAATGGGATATGACAGCCAGCACATCTGAAATCCCACACTTGTCATTTAGAGTCACTCCAAGTTCATTTCATTTTTTTCAGCAGTTCTTTTCCCTGCCACACTCCCATCCCTCTTGGCCATCTACTCCTCTCTCCTTTGCACCATTCCTTACTATTCTCTAACTACTTAATACTTATTTTAGACATTCCCTCCAGCTGTCAGGTGCCAGAGGCAGCTTTGGCAGCTGCTTTAGGATCAGTGCATAAACTGCCCCACTGCTGAAAGCTTGGGAGAACTGGCACCACTTGGATATTTCCCCTTGCCACTGATACTGCTTTAATAATCTTGATTTAATGGCAGCCCTTTGTGGGGACTTCGAGTTGCCTTCTTTTGTCCTGACACCAACACATCGAGTCCTGAACCACCATAAAGACATTTTCTGATGGCATTCTTTGATGCAGGATGACAAGGCCTCCTTTGTTACACACGGACTCGCTGCCCCAAAATCATCCTTAAATACACCCAATTTTTAGCATGAGGTGTCAATATTGTCATAGCTGAAAAATTATTGATTGCCAAGACATGGTGTACTTACAGTATTCTGCTCCTGGCTCAATCTGCAGTGGGGATCTGTCAGGCACAGCCCAGGGGAAAGTTCTCCCAAATTAATGGGTTTTTTTGAGAAATCTGTGATAAGCAAACTTATTAAAGCTGCTGGAAAATTACATTATCATCAATAAGGTATGTTAACCCTCTCTATGGGCTTTCATGATGATTCTTTTCAAAAAGGCCACTGGCAGGAACTTCAACACTGACATGTTCCAACAGCAAAAACTCATCTACAGGGAAAAATGATTCATGCTCTTATTTCAATTCCTTTTTTTTTTTTTTTTTTTGCAATATCCAACAAATATATCAGATAAACAAGGATGGCCCAGTTCTTACATGGACAAAGATGAGATTCTCTTATGTAACTAAATCCTAAATAACAGTAATTAACTAATATTTAAACTATAAACCAGTTGTGATTACAGGAAGAAGCAACTGGCCTTGGGACTCAATACCTCAGCAGAAGAAACTTTTCTGTAAGTTCATGAGAAAAATTTTATAATTCCCAAAAGCATGCAATAACCTTCACCAAGATACCATATGAATTTAAATTAAATAAAATAAAAATCATAGGAATGTTCAGGTTCATCCTGGCATGGCCAGATGCAGATTAAAAGACCCTCCAGCCCTTAATCCTGGAATTTCATGTGGTGCCTCTTCAATTCAGCACAGGGGTGGATTTTCTCTTGCTGTACATCCATGTCCTCCCAAAGGAATGTGACAGCAAGACTCTCTCAGTGCACATTATTCCCCTTAGAAAAATGAAGGTTTTGTGGCTGTGATTGAAGACAGACACTAACAAAGAATATCTTTTAATGTCACCTAATAAATATTCTATAAACATTCACACCTCTCACTCACGCATTAAATATTTTATAATCCCTACTGTCTATAAACACAAATTTGAGGGCAGTAAAATTAAGCAAATGGAAAAAAAAAAAAAAAAAGAAACCTCTAGATGGTTTATCAACAGGATGAATTTCATATTAGAAAAAGTCATCAGTTTATCTTAACAAAAAGCAGGCAGTTGTAATTAAATCCAGCCATTTGAACTGACAGAGCAATGATTCTTTCAGCATTAAAGGTCTGTTCCATGCCTGCTGTTCCCACTTTTAATGCACAACTGGTTCTCTAGACTGGAGAATCCAGGAGGGGTGGGACTATATTCCCTGCTATTTTTTTTTTGCAGGATTTTTCCAAGAGAAACGAGATGAACAGAAAGACCTTCAATTTAACCAAAATTTAAGAAGAAAATATGAAACTGAGTAGCAGTAATTGATACTGCTGGTTATGTGTTTTATGGAAGATACATAACAATCTAAAATCATAGCAGAATCAAAAGAAACTAACTCAGCCTGACCCAATTCTACCATTTTAAAACTGCCACAGTTGCTCTGCCATGGTCCAGCAGGTCACTGAAATTATCTTTGACATTCACCTCTGAATTCCAGGTTACAGATGACAGAAGATAAAACATAAAGGAAAAGAGAAGAACGGGAAAAATTGATATTATTTTTTATATATTTACATTAGTGAATGGAAATGGTGATTTTAAAGTTGGAAATTCTTCTCTCTGTGATCTTTAAAAACAACCACACCAAAGTGCCTCCGTTGAGGTGCTCAGGACAAATTATATGCACAATTTACATTTATTTTTAGAAGGCAAGATATGGAGAGAACAGGAACTTTCCCACAATCTCACACATCTCACTTTTCTTTTTTTTGGGGGGGTGTGGTTTTTTTTTCACAGTTTTATGTTTCTAGTAACCCAATTTCCTTCAGAGGAATCAAGGCTACAGTACTGGATGGGCTCAGGAAGGCTGGACCACAAGGTCTGGCTTGATGTTGTATCTCTCCAGAGCAACACAAGGTCAACATGAAGGGATCTCAAAACCTTGTTCTTGATTTTGGGGCAGCAGGTCACTGTTCTTACAGCTGTACTGCAGGTAGGAGGCAATTTGCAGCCAGGACTTGGAATAATTAGGGCAGCACAGTCAGAATCACCACTGCCAACCTCAAAGTGTGGGCAGGTAATTTGGGGGTGGGCAGGGGTCAGACAAAATACCTTATTCCTGCTGTCCTGGCAGCAATAGCTTCCTTATTTTTGCTCCCCATAAAGTGAAAACTTCTTGCTCCTGGAGTCTATGGCACTGCTCAAGTTTATCCTTTACAAATAAAACCACTTTTTACTTCCATAGATAGCAACTCAAGCCCATATGTTTGTTTCCAGATTAAATTAATTTTTCCATAAATAGGTCCCATTCACAAAATCCAGGTGATCCATGATCTGTGCTTTTGGAAGCTTCCAAACCAGCACAAGTATTGCTACAGGTGAGGAGAGTTTCCTCACCTGCACTTCTGAAGGGGATGCAGGAATAAAGAGTTGCACCACTAGCAGATAAATAATCCATGGGTTCAGATTTTACCTGACATGAAGAAAAACTGTAACTAGCCCTATTTTACATTATTTATTTCTGCTGCTGACTATTGAAACAGCATTAGGGTTACACAGGTTTGCAAGGTTTTGAAGAGTAAATGACTGTATTGATTATTTAATGCTATTTATTTTTTCCTAGGGCCTGGGGGTTGTGGCATTTAGCAATGTCCTCAACTGTGCTTCCAAAAGTTGTAGGCAGAGGCAGCCAAGAGTGGAATTTGCTGCAGGTGATGTGGAACAAAGTCATCCCAGAGCTGGGAAGGGCTCAGCCCTTGGATCCACAGGAAAGGGATAATGCAAATCATCAAAAGAAACACCTCAGTGTCTGGGAGATCAAGTTCAACAATTGTTTCACACTGAATCAGGTCCAGACCTCTCAGATGGGGTTGTTTTGTCAGGATAACAGATTTAGCCAATTCTCAGTGTTTAGTAGCACATAAAATCACAGCTATTGGAGCAAGAGACACTTCTAGAACAGTTCAATAAAATACAGGTTAACTCAAAGCCTATTTAGGCCAGTGCTTTTTAAATTTGAAGCCATTTAACCATGGAGTAATGGTTATTTCATGTCATTTAACTAAGTATACACATTTTTAAAGAGATATCTCAAGATATCTCACTGAATTTCTTGCCTTCTCTTGACAGCTTATTTTAAGCCCTCAGTGTCACTCAAATACAGCAATTTCCACTAATAGTTAATAAGTTATGTAGAAAGCTTGAGAAGAGAAACGGTTTTAAAGTGCAAGAACACACAAGAAGTTATTTTTACATTGTTTGATTTTTCCCTCATTTAATTCATTGCACTACAGCAAAAGCTATCAAGTCTCTGAGTCGTCTCTTCTGTTATTTCAGTGTCATAGCAAGGCACAAAGCTTTGCAGGGAAGGAGAGAATGCAGGTCCCTTTTCCCTGGAACTCTGTAGTCTAAACATAATACAACCTACCAAGCCATGACAGTAAATGCATGTGGGTGGGGGGAATGGAAATAAAAAGGTTACCTAAATAAACAGCCACACATTATCTCTGCAGTACAAGAGTTTTCTCTAAAAACAAGTGCTTACATAAGGGTTGTGGGGGGAAAGTAGTTTATTGTACTTGTTTTTGCTACTAGACTGAAGTGCCTCCAAATAACACTGCAAGTTCCAAAGTATTACACTTCTAAAAGACATTTTCTCTCACCCCTGTGGTCCTGATCAGATTAACTTCATCAGCAATGATCCATAAAAAAACTCCAGTCCACCTTCTTCTATCTCCACAGGCAACATGTAGTCCAGACTCTATTCTGCCTATTTTAGCTAACTAAAATAATGTGGGCAGTAAATTCAAGGTCCTGAAGAACCCCAGAGAACTTTATGGGAATTTTGATTCTATCAGAATAACAGAGAAACAAAGTTGAGACCATGACTGCAGGCACTGCCCACTGCACCATGGATTGCTGTTCTTATTCTGTTAGATATTATTTACACAATATTAATAATATTTCTTCCCAGTATCAGTGAATTTACCAGACCTCTGATCAAAGCCCTGCACAGACAGGATTATTTTTCCCTATGACTGATTACACAGCACCTTTGCCAAGTTGGAAAGCTCTTAGCAAGCGGAAATAAATGTCATGAATTTGCCACAAAATCCACACACTCTGCAGTCCTTTATTGGTAATTTGCCCTAAATAATTTCTGTGCAAATCCTTGAAGAATTCAACTGACTGTCAATGAAAAGCTGGCTGTTTAAGTTTTAATATTTTCACTGTTTCATTAAAACTTGAAGGTTGCAGAACCTGAACATCCTTTCCTTGAAAAGTCTGCTCTGGACTCTTGAAGGAGAAGTGTCACCTGCACCATGCTGACAGTGACCCACCTGATGTGGCAGAGCAACTTCATCATGACTTAAGTAGGTGAGACTCTGGTAGATTTGAGCCATTAACTCCAGAGTCAAGAAAAACCAGTCTTAATGGACAAGAGCAACTGGATTCCTTCATCACTGGGGTCTCCACATCACCCGTCCCTGGTACCAACCCAGAGCCCAGTTGTCCTGTGGGTTTAGAACAGAAATCCCCTGTACAAGGCTGTGTGAAGCAGCAGATACAAACCACACAGGCTGTGTTTCAGTCCAGCTTTCCTCAGTGATGGGCATTTCATAAGAATTGCACTTCAGGCAAAATTAAACTCAGTTTTCCAGCTCGAGGTTAGGACAGGTATAAATCAGCAGAGCTGTGTGGGGTTTGCTGTGACTCCACCAGTTTCTATCAGATGAGAATATGACCTGTCAAGACTTTATTTAAATCACTACTTCAAAGTGGGTTTATTTAGTGATCAGAGCATATGTTCCTTTTGTGTCTTTAACAGTAATAAATCACCAGTGAACTGACATGGAAACAGCAGAAGGGACAGACTACAACATATTAAGTTTTCCATATTCTGTTGATGTTTGATGCAGCTGCTGCAGGTGGAAGGGTTGTTTTCTAAGGGAAAATATTTGAAGCTCTGCAAAGATAAATTAAATAATTACCTGCAAATAGTCTGATCAGATCACTTGGGTTACTTTATCATCATTTTGGCAGCTTTTCATAAGGCAGATTAATAAAAAAAAAATAAAATGGAGGGGATGAGAATTAACATTACTTGAAAACAAGGCTGAAGAACTTTGAATCCCAGATGGATTGCAGACACTGCAAGTCAGTCCAAGTAACACCAATTCAGTCAATAGATAGAGCTACATATCAAAAAGAGGATGTTTACAAATATGAAATATGGATATGTTTTGGTTTTGTTTGGTTTTTCTCCCACAGAAGTCCTTGAAGGTATTTAAAACGTTCACATATTTGCATAATGAAAGCCACAGGAAAACTATTATTTAACTGATTTCTATTCACAGCCTTTAGGGTCTGATTCAATGCTTATTGAAGTCAGTAGGAGTCTTCCTATTTAATTCATGAGTTCAGATCAGACCTTTATCTGCAGCTGTAATGAAAGGGAGATAAAAAGGGTAATTTTGGGGCACATGTTCTCTTCAAGTCAGAATTCCCACAACCAGTTCCTTCAGGTAATTTGTGCACCCCTACAGGGTGGAGAGAAGAAGAGAATTGCATCCACATGATAAGCAGATGAAAATAAAGCCAACCAGTGTTAAACTGTGTATTAGTGACCCAGCCACTGGAACAGCTCAGTGGTTCCTCCCACACAATTGGGTTATTCTCAGATAAATGCACTGTTTTGTACAGACCTGCCTCAGATCTCACCCTGGAACTTCACTGTTTCCAGGCTGGAATACAGCAAGTCTGACTTTTTAGGCACAAAAATACAAATCTCAAACCACCAACTTGTGTTCGATCACCAGAGCAACCACAGCTTCTGTTCACTTTTCAGAAGTCTGAAAATAACCAAAATCTACTTTCTAAGGCTCACATTTTAAAATGTATCCAGAGTAAATGTCTCTTTAATTTGATTAGAAGCATCTTCAGATGCACAGTCCAGTGAAGCATCGAGGGAGAGGCAACAAAACTAACAAACAACCCAAAATTACTCTTTCAGATCTGACACCTGCTGTCTCTTCAGACAGCGTGGAGCTGAGGAGAATTAATGTAGCAGATGGAGCAAACTAAGTGGTGAGTGCTTGGTTTCTGAATCAAATTGTAAAAGAAATCCTTCAACAGGCTTTTTTTTTTTTTTTTTTTTGGAGGTTGCTTAGCAGGAAGAAAAATTAGCAGGATTTTCCTGCATGGGCCCTAGAGGTATAAAGAGGTAAAACTGCACAGAAGTGGCCTTTCCATCCTGCTTACATCAGCCTGGATATTTCCATTAATGCTTTAAGGAACAGACAGTTCCCAACAGCTACAACTCCAGTATCCTGGTGAAACACTTCTGTGCTCTAATTCCAAGTCTGCTTTCTTTGCCAGAGGATTCTCCTCTCAGTCCAGGGAATCCTGTCCATGCTTCACAGCAGGAGTTTGGCAATTCCACATGGTGCCATTTTGTGACCCAAAAACATTTTACTACTGTGATCTTTTCTGTTTTAAGAGGATACAGCATCTCCCTAATGCATCACCCAACACAAAGAAAACAACTAATTGCTCTAAAAAAAAAATTCTGTGGAATGCATTCATATTCAAGGTTGCAATACAGGAAAGGAATGTATAAAATGAATGTATACAATGCCAAGAACCATTATGGATGAGAATGTTAGTCCCAATATTTTGGAGAATCTAGAAGAGAAGTTGTAGCATGACTGAAAGAGAACCTGCATTTCAAGCCTACCCTACCTAGATTCTTAGTAATTGTCCTCAACACTTCTGCTTTCAGAAATCTGATTTCTAAAATACATGGAAAAGAAATATATTCCATCAGCAGAGAGCCTTGGATACACCTATGAGTGAACTCAGGCTGTGACTGATCTTCCAAAGCAGGTTTAGTTGGTGGGAGGGGGCTTTAGTTTTTTTTCATTACTTTCCTTTCTCTTCCATATTAGACATTGATAACTTGAAACAAACAGACATTTTGAGTTAAGCAAGTAATGTTTTTAACCTTTTGAGTAGAATTCACACTGTAACTCTTCTAGTTAATAACACCCCTATAGCTATGGTACACCAGAGAGGCCATTTGGGTTCCAGAAATATCTTCATTTCCCTGCCTCTGCAGTCCCTCACATGCAGCCACTCAGCCTCAGCAAGTGAATTCTCTCAGGCAAGTCTTGGTCTGTGGATTTCTCATAAGACCCCAGAAGAGCTTAATTTTAAAATATCTAATCATTTGGGTAAGCACAAGCCTTAAGCAACTGGTGGCATTTGTCACTGTCTTCCCAAAATCCCTGTTACCTTGAGAGCAGCTGCAGATGGAGAGAGTTCACCCTACAAAGGGGGAGCTCCTTTGGGGCCATTTCTTTTTATAAGCAGATCTCGTCTCACTTTTACAATATTGAGCTGCTCTTCCATTGCTATGGAATTATCTACAAGTCTATCTGGAGTTGTGGTGATTTATTACCTTCTGGCATGTGTATCTTTGTACCCTGTGTATCTTAAGCTCAGTATCTCTATCTTTACCCAGCTGCCAGAGCCTGCCCGTGTCAATATTTGCATTGGTTTTTGAACACCATCTGAGGGGTTTCACTGTCTTCCAGCTTGGAAATTCTTCACTGCAGACTCTGTCAGAAATGGTCACCTGCACTTGGAGGATTTGTAAGAGATTAGCAAATCAAGTCACAGAGGGGATGCTCCTGTGTGAAATCCCAGCCTTTGTACAACCTAAACCCATCTGGCAGGCAAAGGAATCCACAGAACCCTCTTACAGCAGCTGGAACAAAACCTAATGAAATGCAATTAGGAATTTATCTTTCTCAGACAATTACAAGTGCAGTCTTCAGAGGAGCCACTGTACCCACGTGGATGTGCTTTATCTCAGATTTTCACTTAAACTAATGGCTTCTAAATTACTTGAGTGGAAAATTAAGGATGCAATGCTGCACTTAAGAAAGCATTTGCATTTCAGTGCATATGCTGTTAAATTTCCATTAAACTCCACATTTATATACAGATTTTTAATTCATAAAATATGGTAATAGAAGGAAACTGTGATTGGGCAGATGATTCCTTCGGAAGGCAGCAGATATTTCTGAATATCTATTCAGTATCTATGCAGTGCCATGTGCCCTTTGTTCTGGGAAAACAACCTTAAACAAAAAAGTTATAAGCTATTTGAAAGTTAAACTCTTCAGCTTCTATTTTTCCCAAATCAGTCCAAAATCCATCCTCCAAGGTCTACAACAAGGATTAAGAATTCCAGGATATTCAACAAATATACTGATGCACTAGTGGGTTGATCCCAAAGCTGTATAACGATGATAAATTGCTTTCAAATGGCAAAATAATCTACTTAAGGAGCAAAATATTCAACAATCTTCTGTGCAAGAAATAGGAACATGATGGTTAACTGAGGAAATAAACTGCAGATTCCAGTGAGACATTAGGAACTGCCTGGGAAGGTTGTTGACACATCTTTGCCAAAGTCTTTCAAAAATCACCCTGGGATGATCCTGCCTTCTGGAGATTTCTTAGTCTGTTTAGCCCTGTTGCAGATAGATCTGTTATTTCACAACAAGCCAAACTCAACCACTAATTAATACTACAGCTGGCAACAATCAATCTCATTAAAGCTCTACCCAGACCTCATTAAGGAAAAGAAGAAGAAAACCAATCAGCAAGTGCAGAACACCCCCAAGTTTCATCTCCAAGTTTCAGGGTATACTGTAGGTGCATTCAAGATCATTTTCTTCCTATGACTGTAAGGTCAAACAAAAAAATTATATTTTATTAATAATTGACATTTCGATGACACCCTGGCAAATATGCCACCAGATTTAGCCATATTCAGCTTTATTCTCAACTGCTGAATTGACATTTGGAAGACTTCCCTCGGGTAGGATTTTCAGAAAAAGAAAGAATTGCCTGGGCCATATTGGTCACTGAGGGCACATAAAGCAGTCAGTCCTTGAAGGGTCAGTGTGGAATCACTGCTGATGGTGGAGCTGTTCAGAGAAGAGCTCAGTGATGGGAATGAGGAGTCAGGCAGCTCAGGGACTCACATCTGCTCTGTTTTGCATAAGAAATCCACAGTCCATGCACAAATCCACTGGCAGGAGCAGAGAAGTGTACAAATACATTTCAGCCAGACAGATAGAATGAGAAATACCACCAGCACCTGAGTTTCCACCCTCTGCAGCACCTAAAACGAGGCTCTGATGTCCCCAGCTTCAAGGCACTGTTTGCTGTAGGAAGTTTTTGGTCCCTCATCCTTCTGTTGAGCAAATTTCGAAGTATTTGATCACATTTCATCCTGATCACCACTGTGCCATGTGTGGGACTAACCCAGTGGCACAGACTGACTCTCCCTCTGATGGGTTTCAGGAAATTTGTTTCATAAATAACTTTAGAAAATAAG
Source organism: Corapipo altera (assembly GCF_003945725.1). NCBI lineage: Eukaryota > Metazoa > Chordata > Aves > Passeriformes > Pipridae > Corapipo > Corapipo altera. The sequence continues at coordinate 4,285,294 of NW_020884893.1, read as the reverse complement.
GACATTAAAATCATTGGTGTTTACATGAAAAGTAATTGAATATCAATCAAAACACACTGGCAACCTCTTGACAGCTCCAGTTCTGCTATAATTCATTGGATTAATCAAGTCTTGACACTGTGATATGTTATTGCACAGGCTGCAGAAGGAGCAGGAAATTACAAAGTTAAGAAAAAAACCTCCACAATGTTTTGTTTTGTTTTGTTTTTTTTACTTCATTATATGTGAAACTTTCCAGTGGAGGAGGATAAGGCCACAGAAAGAGCTGCCATAGCTCACACTCAGTTAATCTGCTGTTTCAGGTGGGAGTGGCCAAAAGCAACCAGTAAAATGATGGTGACAGAATTACATCAGGCACATCAACTTAATCAAGGCAGCAGTAACATTATAGCACATCCTCATACCTGTGTTACCTTAACTGCTTCTCAGATATGTCTCTTTTTTGAGGAGAAAGACCAAATCAAGTATATTACATCAATTTTCCTTTATTTCTCAAAGGAAAAAAAAGAATCAGCAAGGCAGCACAGTGACCCAGTGCATTTTGCTGCAGGTTCTGGCCATCTCCTTCCACTGGCTACAAGGAAAACTTTGAAAGACACAACCAGGACAATGTTTGCAAAAAATCCTAGGAAATGGCACTCCCTTTTGCTCAGGTTGGGCAGCCACCACGACCCCTTGAATGCATTTCAGCCACACCTCATCTCCATTTGAAAAAATCCACTCCAAGCCACGCAATGTGAAAGGTGACCACTGAGCTTCTGCTTTATCCCCAAGCCACTGTGGTACAGAACACAAAGCAAAGGGAAATATTCATCCATGGGCAAGTATTCAGAGGATTTCTTCTGCACAGGAAAGCAAAAATAGATAGAACTTGAGTTTGAATATCACTAAGCTGCCTAACTCCTGTCACTCCTACTCCCCAGGTGATTTCCTGGTGTCATCTGGTGAAGCACTGGTGGAACTGGCACAAGAATTATTGCTGCAAACTCCCAGCCTCCTGCTCCAGCCTCTAGATCATGTGCTCATGAATAACTGCAGCCACAAACAGGCATTTGGAAGCACAATAACACATTCAATCATGCAAATGTGTGTTTAGTGCTCACTAGAACCCGTCCTTAAAATGAATGGGCAACTTAGGAGTGCAAATAGGAACCGGTATAAGCAAAGTAATATTCATTCCACTCTTCCAGCAGTTTACAGACACAGAGCAAACACCACAGATGGTGGTTTTCCAAGCTGTTCATGCTCAGAAAGTGCTGAGAAAAAGATCTGCTGGAGTGAATATTTGCAAAAAACCACAGGTACCTCACTGGGTATTCTGCCCCCACCTCATCTCCCCTTGGCTTTTGGAACATAAGCCAAGGCAGATAAACACACAACCATATGCTGAAGTGTGCCAAGAGCTCCTAAAGCAGGAGGGGAATTCTGCCATGGGATCTTTCTTCTCTAAATGACCTTCCTCAGAAATGCTGCAAAGGAGGAATGAAATGCTTACACTCCCCAGCAGCCCCAGCCTGGTGCTATCCTTGCTGTTTTCTGACACTTTGCATAGAGACAAGGGGAAAAAAAGCCAAGTAGGTTTCAATTTTTCCGGAAAGGAGAAGATTTTAAGACCATTTCGGCAGGCAAAGTGCTTTAGTTGCTCAGGAAAAGAAGAAAGCAGGATATTTTAAACCTCACACTTATATCCCCCTGCTACAGTAAGGAATATAAATATCTTCTTCTCAAAGGTTTTGGCAGAAGATATTGTTTTACTCCACTTAAATTTGTTTTTAAAAAATGAGCTCGATGTAAAGATGTTGAGTTTACCCTGGTGGAAAATGAAGTCTGCTTTTTATCCACATAAAAAGTCCAGCCACTCTGAAATAAGAGCTGACAAATCTCCCTTCGAGTCCTGTGCTCTGCTGTTCACTGCCTTTTGCTGCACCCACCATTACTATCCAAACTGGATTTTTTCTATTCCTCCCATTTTCTCAGACAGGTGCCTGATTTTTTAAATATGCTTATCCCCCCCCACTTCTTATAAAAAGCAAATTTTATACTTGAAAGAAAAACAAAAACCTGCAGAAGGCCTTTAACTGTATAGAAATAATTTATTCTGCAATCCTGAACTGGTTTCCCAAGAAAAAGTGTTCTGCTTTTACCTTATGGAATGTTCATATTGTGGACAAATCAAAAAGCAAATATTTAGTGCAAATAAGCCACCAGCCACATTTATTGAGCTGTGACCTGTGTAACTTGTGGAAGGACTTTATGGCTGGAAAACTGCAGCACAAAACATTGGTCTGATCAGGAGAGAGGTCTCAGGCCAGGGATTCACACCAGGATCTCTGGACACTCATTTCTTCAGTGTCATGGGATTCCTCATCCACAAAGTGTCCTGGTTTATGCTTGATATCTGGAATACTTGTGGGCTCCTGGATATCAATGCCTCTGCTGCTGTTTTTTTGAGGCATACCAGAGTTTTTCCTGTATTAAAAGTTAGTGCTCAGCAATTCCAAGGCAGTGCTTTGCAGGGTAAGGGTTTGTGGAGCCAGAAAATCAGGAGCTGTTCTGATCTGGAGGGATGTTCTGGACTAAATACTTCTCAAGTGCTTGCCTCCAACTGCAAGGAGTTGGCTTCAGTGACCCAGATGGCTTTTTCCACTTGATATTTTAATGTTAAATACCCAGAGCTTGAGCCCTCTGTTAATATCCTAAATTAAAATCCATATTAGCAAATCTTCCCACTGCTGGAGGATAAAATGGTCCCAAGCCTGGCTGTGGCTCCTCCACTACACTGTGGTTGAACTCAGGCTCCTCATTCCTGGGAGTTCAACTTCATACAGGACACGTGGCAAATCATATTTGAAATTGTTAATGGGGTTTTATGTTTGAGTTAAAAACTTAGAGCTTCTCCATCTATAAGTCATTTAGAGATCTTTCCTGCATCCACTATAAAACAAACAGCAGCAGAGAATGGCTGAGATGCAGTAGGACTTGAGAAAAACCTTTAAATGGTAAAAGGCAGAGAAGAGGGCATGGAAGGCATTTTCTGGAGCAAGTTCTCATCTCCAGCTCACACACAAGCACAGACAGGGCAATAATATTTAATACCATGGCTCAGACCTCAGTAATATGTCCAACAGCAATTCCTAAAAGAAGAAATGGCTTTTTTTGCATCAACAATAAAGCCAGCTCTCCTGGGCAATGGGAAATCAAATGTTTTCGTTTGTCTAAAATATGAGCTGTGAAAATAAACAGCAGTGCTACACAGAAAATGTCATTCCAATAAAAACCTGCACTTTCCTTCTGATGGGATATTAAACTTAGCACTGTCACTGTCTGATATCCCTTCCCTGCTCACATCACCCTACAGACACCACTTAGTTATATAGATTTTGTTCTATTATTCCTCACATGCAATATTAATCCATTCTTGGTTAGTAATTAATTACTGTTACATATTTCCACTGCTCCACAGTCTCCTCAGGGGAAAGACTCTACTACATATTTAAGGAGCAGATTAATGTGTACTTATGTAGATGGACCCTCTGGAATAATTTATACTTTGTGAGGATAATTTCTCAGTCAACCACATCTGAGTGGCTTTTTTTTCAGTGCAAAAATAACAATGTACACAGAGTTGGACATACTGATACTGAGAAATAAAACAGAAAAAACGTGGTATCCTTTGGGAGCTCCAGGAACAATCCTGCTTTCAGTAGTGAAGGTATTCAGTAATAAAATAGGGATGAATAAGATCCATTATTTCAATCTACTTTCCAAAAGGTAGAACAGCTTGTTTGCCTGCTTTAAGTAATATCATTCCCAAGTGTTTTCAGAGTGAGGGAGCCTGGAGATAAGGGACCTTCCTTTGCTCTCTCATTGCTGTAATCCTGAAGATATAATTACTTCAGACTTCTGGCCTGATTCAAAGCACTCTGAAATTAGTGCAAGCCTTTCCTCTGGCTTCAGATTAGGCTGCAAAAACAGCCTGAATCTCTGCAGTGTCTGCCTAAGGAGTGGAACTAATACAGTTTAAGGGTGCATAATTCCTATTCATGTCAGAAAGTAGAGAATTTCTATGAAGATCAACATCTCCTGATTGTCTGGCTAATCATTCCCACTTCAGAGGAAAGCAAAATAAATATTAATTTTTTTTTCTAGGAATGGATAAATTCAAATGTGACAGTTGAAGTGATAGAAGTTAATGGAGAAAGCAGCATTTCAGCTGTGAGGAATGATAAATAACCACTGAGGTCACACAGAGGCAGCAGAAGCAAACAGAGCTGCTGTACAGTATATTCAACCTCTAGGGAAGGCAGCTGAGCATTCCTCCCTTTCCTTAATTCCACAGCCTGTTTATTAATGTACCATGTAGATTCTTCTCATAGTTGCTCTTCAAACACTGAACCCAGAAAGGCACAGCACCCATTTCATTTTCCTGTTAATAGTTACCAAATCTTTGGCACTCCAAGAACTAGATAGTTTACCAAATATTCAGAATTAGCAAGTGCTTGCCCATAAAATTACCATCATTAAAAGGACAAGAGCATCTTTAATGTATATGATGGACACCAAAGATTGATCTTTCCACCTCTGTAAGTGCCAGATTTACACAAAATTTTAAACACCTTGCATAATTATTGGAATCAAATGCATTAATAGGTCCTGATGAGCAGATGGAGCTTTGGAATTTGCCAAAGCATTGATTTCATGTTCTATTCTCTAACTCTCAAAGTATTAATGCAGGATAAACCCATTTGAAAACACCTTCACATCGAGTGGCACCAGCAGTGTCAGCTTGTTCCTAAGGCTTCATGAGTTGGGATCCAAAGGTTAAGCCACAGGTTTTCTTCTATATTTTAATTACCAGTTGACAAACACCCTGCTCAAGTTCTGGCCTCTATTTCCTAAGATAATGTTGGTCATAATTTTCATAAGAATCGTCCTTCATTGATTCTTAATTTAAAAAATACTTTTTTTCCACCCTTCCAAATTAAAGAACATAAAACCCCAAGTCCTTTGGAGGATTGGTTGGTTTGGAGCTTTAATTTTTGCCTTCCTTATTTAAAAACTGAAACATTAACAAGTTGCTCAGTGAAACAAAAGGGGTTTTGTTTTCTTTCAAACATTTCACAAATAGTATTTTTCTGAAGACAACAGTTATTACTCTGTATTCACACAGGGAGGCAGTTTGCTGAAAAAGCTACTTCCATTTCTGCCTATACATTTGATGATTTAAAAAATCATTTACAGGCTAAACTCATGAGCAATTTACAGCTATTTATTTTCATAATCACCTTTAGTGCAAACAGCTCTTCTTCTTTCACTGTTTTAACCATCTCCTGTATATTTAGAAAGCAGTTATGCTCTTCTCAGCCCTCCTTTTGCCAAGGACATCTAACACCTGGTAACTCCAGAATTCCACCTCCATTTTCCTAGAAATTATAGGAGAATATTGTAACCCCTTTCTGCTTTTAGAATAAAAATACAAATCATTGCAGACTGGATAAAATATTTCAACATAACTTTGGTTGTGCAATCCAGAGTAGAACCTTACCTCAAAGAATTAGAAAATAGAGATGAGTGGAAACTGTATCAGAGATAAATCAGCTGTGCTATTCAATAAAGCATTTATTCACTTCACCAGTTATGTCAGGAAAGTTCAAAGTCTCCTTACCAGGAAAGGGGGGAATATTCTGGGCAAAGCATCCAACAACCAGAAATATCAGCCAGAAGTTTGAGGAATGAGTCAGGCTTTCCCAAAAGCCACCGAGAGATACAGTCAGCTCAGAGCTCTCCCAGGTAAGATTTGCATCTCATCCCCACTTTAAGGTCATGCTGCTGCTGGATGGTTCAGGCTTAATATGATCTACAAGCCAGGAAAATCACTCTTGGCCCTAAAGCTATAAATTCTACATTATAGAGGAGAAATTTGGTGCTGCTCATCTGTTCTTCTAGGAGTTGTCATTGTCTGTCAGCTACTCTCCTCCATACCATAAAATAAGTTAACTAGGATCTCCAGCAATCCCGAAAGAATAGTTTTTCTGTAGTTTTTCCAAAGGGAATTATGTATTTTGCTCAGCAATACCCCAGTTCTGGAACCTGGACTGCTAGGACAGATTAACTCTCCATATTTAGTGAATAAAAGTTTCAAAAAGCAAGTCTCTGCCTTCACTTCTTATATTGTGAAATATTCCAGCTCCAACATTGCCTTTCATTACAGCACTTCTATCCACTTTTAATATTTATTTCTAAGGCATGTACAAAGATACATTATTTTCATTCTGCCTATTAAGGAGTTTAAACATGATTGAAATAAAGCCACTGCACTTTGAAGATTTAAGGCTCCTAGAACCAAGTGTTTTGAAGTCTATTCAGCTCTTCTATTCAGGCTCTTAAATAGAATATGGAGAAAAAGGTCTCTATAGAAACAGGCAGCTCCCTTGGACTTATTGCTGGTCACTTTGCTTCACCCTTGACCCTTGAGATGAAAATATGTATGAAAAGTTATTTCTTCATTACTTTTGCATCTCACAGCCATGTATTAATAAAAATATAAGAGAGGCAGGTTTGCTTTTTACCCTCACATTGTTAAATGGAAGTCAGTCAGTAATTCAAAATAGGGCAGGTTGTCTGTGCCCTTAACCCTCTGCTGTGTCTGTAGGAGCAAGGCATGGTGACACCCAGCAACACAGAGGGCTAATCTAAATGTTAACAAGTCCCCATTAAAGAATGATGATCATTTTCAAAGTACAAACCATCCCTGACATGCTACCAGACATGACAGGAGACAAGATATTTTATTCATTTCAGGGCTTCATTATCAATTCCTCTTCAAAGCAGCAACTGGTGGAGCTCTGGGCACAGAACAACTGACTGGTGTGGGAATTAACTCAGCAAGTTAAAACTGGAGGTGTGTACAGCACATAAAACAACATGTATGTGCTTCTGATTATTAAACATGAGGAAAATTCTGTGTTCAGAAAGCCATTATACTGGAGTTCACTCTGTTTTGCAGCTGCCAACCTCGTACTCAGAAGGCTGAAGTGATTAAAAGGAAAGATGACATTTGCATAATCGAACCCTGCACAATTGGACACCTCATTAAGCAACTTCCAGCCTTGGAGTGGCCAGGAAAGCCACAGGTGTGGGAAGTACAAGACTTGAGCTTCATTAGGAGAGCAGCTTCTGGCAAAGGAACATTTTGGCCACCTCTGCAACATTAACATCTTCTTGATAAATTCTAGATCAAGAGTTACTCTGATGCACATTTGCAGCCACCCAAGATTTCTTGGTTGTTGTTCAGCCTCCTCCTTCTTCATGCCAAAAGAGGAGCTTCCCTTTTTCTCATGTCACTATAAACAGCCTACACCTATTTTTTTTTACCCCAGCTGTCTTTTATAGGAGTACTGTAAACAAAACTTTTCATCTGGAATCAATCCTAACATTCACAAATAATATTAGGAAAATTGTTCCGAAAGTGTTGAAACTTGAACTTTTGAAGAAAAAAAAAAGGAAGAAAACAGCTATACTTTTGTTCCACTGTTTCAAATGTATTAATAACCCCATTGCTTTAAACTTATCTGGTGATCTGGGGTCAAATCCCTATTGAGCTGCCCATGTATGATTTGATTTCTAGTAAAGAAGCTGCTATGGAGGGAAAAAGGATGTTGTACTTCTGTGAGTAGTTGCACAATTATAGGGCTTTTCTCCTTTTAAAGACCAGATTTGTTAACCAACTATTAATATGCTCCTTAATAACACAGAGACACTTCACAGAAAACTGGGAAGGCAGGAGCAATGAATATGACAATTCCCTAAAGGCAAACACCAGTTTCCTCAGAAACTGAAAGCTGCAGGAAATGGACCTAAACTGCAACAGGAAAATAAATGACAGGAGCCATCCCCTGAATATTCCCGGGAGGCCGTTTGGTCAGATGAATGGTTGCTACAGCACCAACTTCCCTGATATGAGTTCACTCCCAAAGACCCAAAATAGCTTCTTTTCTAAGTTAAAAAAATACAGGCAGATAAATTTTATATCAGCAGCACCACTGGAGACAGACCATTTCCAATCACACAATTGCCACCAATCTCTCTGTGAGAACTTTGCTTTTCGGTAGGAATTGACCCCAGCAGCAGGTTCTGGCTCACCTCCCAAAAATCACTGCTGGCTTATTCTTTAACTACAATAGTTAAAAATTTCAGATCCCTCAGAAAGGATTCCCTGCTGTGGTTAAAGCTATCAATGATATCGCAGCAAGAAACAGGGTAAGTTCAACAAAGGGCCACAAGGATGATGAAGGGACTGGAGCATTCCACATGTGAGAAAAGGCTGATGGAGCTGGGACTGCTTAACCTAGAGAAGAGAAGACTCAGGGGGATCCTATTAACGGGCAGAAATATCTGAAGGGAAGGTGCAAAGAGGAGAAACAGGCTGCTTTCAGTGGTGACCAGGGACAGGACTAGAGGCAATGAACACAAACTCAAACTGAGGAGGTTCCACCTGAACAAATATAATTTATTATGAAGGTGTCTGAGCACTGGGATAGGGGGTCCAGGATCTCCTTCCTTAGAAATAGTCAAAACCCACCGGGACACCATCCTGGGACACTGGAATTAGGTGGCTCTGCTTGAACAGAGGTTGGGACAAGACAACTGAGCTCCAGAGGTGCCTTCCAACCTCAGCCATTTTGTGAGGCAGACACCAGTTGAAATAAAGCTCTACCAGTCAAAACTTAACTCTACCAGTTGTCTGAAATCCCCTGGGACAACTACTCCCTTCTAGATTGCATCTGTAAGGAGCAATTATACTACAGAGTCATTAAGCTTGGAGAAGACTCATGTTCTCAGGGACAGGAAATTCCCAGTCAGCAAGAAGTGGAGTGTGAGAGAACATCTACAGACCTTCACATTCAAGCTGGTTGAAGTGGAGACAAAAAGCCAGTAACATCCCTATATTTCGGACTCATGTCTTGGGCTAAGTCTCCTGTGTAATACTGACATCTCCACTTGCCTTTGCTCCAAAGCCTCCTTCCTTTCCTAGAATAAACAACTCCTTATCAGAATAGGAAAACAGTGATGGGGTATTGGGCTAGTAAACTGAATTTTGATAGTCTGAGGATGACAAAAATGGCTTTGAGTAAGGTATTCCAGGCAGTGCAAAACCAGCCCTGGTGCAGTGCTAAATTGTGTCTTCCTGGCTATTTTCCAGGGCTAGCAGAAGATAAGATATTGGGCTCCTTCTCTGATCAGGTGTCTCATGTATGAGGAATTAGCTTGCTATATTAACATTTAATTACATTAAAACCCCAAAACTTAATGAAATGACTACATCTCATCACTATCTTTACAGAGCTAATTGAATCACAAAGTGAGTCATTTTCTCTTGGTTGCAGCAAAAAAGTTTAATAAAAAAGGGCAAACATTTTCAGCTTTATGGTGAAACATTGTAATCACCTGCCCTTTCCATGGTGCACATTTAGAGGAGAGCAGAAGTTGCACTGAAGTGGCAGCAATGGCTTCAGTGTGGAACTGGTTAAGAAGGACCAGATTACCCCAGGTTTAACAACTCAGGTACAGAGTTGTCCAAAACCCCTTTATGCTATTTGTAAAATTATGGAATCATTTACAGTGGGCTGGTTCACACAACATTTTGTCCAGGTGGGTAGAGGGATAATATCTGAAATTACTGTAACTTGAATGAGTTCAAGTGTCTCTGAATACTGAACACCTTCTGTCACCTCAAAAAAACAGATTAAGTCCATCAGAATCCATCAACACTTTGTCTTAATAATGTCCTAATAAACATCTGGAAAGTCCCCCTCAGCCTGCACTTCTCACTGCCTCCATGGAGCCCTGAATCAATACCTGTCACAGGAACCTTAACTGATGCCAATTCCTGCACCTTGAGTAGCACTTAGAGAGCAGATGTGATCAAAGGAAACTATTAGAGCAGCCACTGCTATTACGTGGTAGGTATTACAGCTCACACATTGCTTCAGTTTAACATTTTTGTGGCAAAGACATCAATAAATGAAATTAAATCCTTTAATTTCTATCACTGCCTTTCATGCCCATTCCTGATCACATTTTCCCAGTGTCACATCCTGCCATCTTCAGCAGCTTTGGCTCTCTCTCTTCTCATTTCCACAGCTTCAACCTGACATTCAGTTCATTTTCTTAATTTAGTCAAATTAAAATCCAACAGGACCACGCTGTCTCCTTCCAGCCATGTTCAACGTGACCAGACATCAGGTCCTGGCACTATCCTATTTGATAATGGGTTCTTTAGGAGGTCTGAAATCAAATGGAATACCCCAAGGAACATTTAGGAAATTCTAGCAAGCAGCCTGAGGATCACATTCTCCTTCCCTTTCCAATTTCTGGGGAGGATCAGACAAATCAGAAACACCTCACACAGGTAACTTTGCTTGTGCACCCCAACAGTTCTGTCAAACACAAGCAGGTAGGATTTGTATTTATGGCAACAAAACTCAATTGTGGAAAAATCAACACCCAGATCTGCATGTGCCACCTGTCTGTTGTGCAGACCATAACCAACTTGGGCTACATTCTCACTTATACATGGGTCAGGTCAAGCTGGTGCCACCCTGCTGAGTGAGAACACAGCTTGGGCTGTGCTCATTAGTCTCACTTTCACAAATGTCAGAGTCAAATTGGTTTTATTTAAATGAGAAACATGTGTCCACTCCACAGGCTCCATTTCTACTTCAAAGAACTCTTCATGAATGAGGCAGTGCCTTCATTTTTATCCACATACACTCCTTTTCCAGGGAACTGCTGGAGTTATCAAACTTGCCAGCCAGACTGCATCGTGGAGTTGTCATGGTAAATATTTTGCCTTTTAATAAACACTCAGCTATATTCTCTCTAATGCCTCAAAGCACACAGGCAATGTGAAAGTGTGATTTTCCAGTCTCTTGCCAAATTTCATGCTAAGATTCCCAAGAACTAATTTTTTAAGCAGGGCTAACCCATTATACCTCCCATAACAAACTGACTGCACTAATAAATAACATGCAGGCTGAGTAAGAAATGTGTTGGGTTTGCTATACAAACATTTTCATGAACTTGAAGACAGCTTTGCCAGAGTAACTTCTTTATGCACAGACACTTTTGCCCATGTAATGTCATTTACCATCAAAATCTAAAGGCATATATGACAAATGGAGTGTGTGTTTGTCCTCTCAGTGGATGGGAGCCTAATCAATCACTCAGATTTCACTGCAGATGAATTTTCCCTCTATGACACAAGTTCCTTCAAACTCTGGGGGGTTTTATTTCCCATACAATTGCCACATACATAATCTAAAATTCATAGCTTCTCCTTTTTACTTGGTTTTGACAATAATTTTCTTTAGTGCTACCCAACCACCCTAAACAAGAAGAATTAAGGAGGGTTCTCAGCATCTGTGTTCTGCTGCTGTCCCTAAAATAAGTCACTACTAAGATGTGTGGGAATGTTGTGTGCTTTCCTCACATTTATAGTAACATTAGTAGGACTCATAAAAATCTATTGTTTCCTCTTTGGTGCTTGATTTTTTAAACTTTTTTGCTATTTCTAATGCCTCTTTGCTGTCATGTAGCCACAAAGGACTTTTGAAACAGAGCAGTACACATTTTGCTCAGGGTTCATCAGCTCTCCATCTCAGCTTAACTTGGATACATCCATCTCCCAGCCTCTGCCTCCATAAAATTTCCCTGAAAAGCCTTAAAGTGCTATTTTTCTCACATTATTGTCTCACTCCCAAACCTGATGGGGACCTTGAAGCATAGAAAGAGCTGGAAATTAGAAAAAAGAGTCTTCACACGCTTAAGAAATAAAAACCTCTCAGGTTTACTTCATTTGAAGGCTGCAGGGTGGGTCTTTCTGTATTTCAGGCAACGTACACTATGAGGGGATTCAAGTTATGTTACTCTGGATTATTCAATTTATAACAATGAAGCATTTCAAGTACTCTAAGATTATTCTGTTACTGGGTGTATTTATACAGGCTGAGGTAACAGAAATGTCTGAGAGATGGGTAGAAGTTGGAGGAGAGGCTCAAATTTGTTTGATATTCTCTTCTAACGAAAAGCAAGAAGGAAGAACAATGTTTACTAAAAGCCTTTCTGAGCCACCAAAGGGAGTAGAGAGCACATATAAGCTTTTTAAACTGCAATGCACATACCTGAAGTTGGTACATCTCTGTAATGAACACTGAGAATCCAGTGCTGGGAAGACCCTAATTTCCAAGGAACTGTTCAAAATAACCCTCCCTAGCTCTTTTGAAGGCACCATCTCTCATATCACCATTTAGTCATTAACAAAAAGCATTTCTATCAACAATATCCCTTGGAAGAGTAAAACACCAAGGACATTTCAGGCTGTCACTGCCCTTGATCTGGGGAAACATTGCCCTCACTGAGATTTTAGTCTGACTCACCTAAAGTGGTTCAAATTGCACCCAATTGATTTCCTGGAGAGCAGCACATATTGGGCAATTAGGAAACTCAGGTGCATTGCAGGAAAGTGTCACAGTCAGAGTGGTCTGGGACCAAAAATTTACTCTCTTCTGCACTGGTGAGGGAAGAGCTACTTATTTGAAGTTAGTATTTCTCATTTAAAACTAACTGGCACCAGGACTAGAAGAACTGGATGTGAGCTGGATCCAAACAAGGAGCAACATATATGCAGTTTGCCTCTTGCTTTTCTCCTTCCTCAGGGAGGCCACAGGAAACTTGCACTTCTTTATTCAAACTACTGTGCTTTATCCAAACAACTCTTGCTTTTCCTTTCCCTGCCAACACAGCAGTTCATAGCCCCAGATGAGCCTCCCCCAGCTGTGGTTTATCCCTGTCTCCTGCTCATCCCAGCTCCACAGGACATGCCCAGCAGCTCCCTGAGGCCACACAAGGCTGCTGAGGATCTCTCCAAGCTCCTCAAACCCTTCCCATCGTGGTGTGCCCAGGCCATTTCTGCACAGAGCCTGTGTTTGGTCCTAACTCAGTGCCAGGGCAGAGCCTGCCCAGCTGTGCTGGTGCTGGTGACCAGGTTACCATCCCAAATCTCTGCACAGTAAGACTGCTCTTTATCCCCAGTGCAAAGAAGGACTATAATTTATACCTCCATAAACCAGCCCTGAGTTCCAGGCTTGCTCATAAACCCAGGTAGTGATGGTAGGTAAGTTTTTGGGCAAAATGCAGGGAAGAAATGATTTAAAAACCTACAGCAAAGATAAATCCTAATGCCTGATAGCTATAGGATGTGTGCCCAACCACTATTTCTATCTGTCAGCTGCAAATAAGTCCTTTCCTATTATTCAATATTCAGAAGCAAACCAAGATGGCTTTTGTAAAGCCATAATAATTTTTACCTATCGAGATATTTGTTTATGCTTGGAGTTTGGTCAGTTTGTTGTTGGGTTATTTAGGGTTGGAGAGGAGCTAGAGGAAGGTGAATGGTATGAAAGGTGACCTGCCTCTGGGAAAACACAATTTCAGTTTTTAGGGGAAACTATTGAAAAGGAAATACAGAAGATTCCTTTGAACTGCAGCAGACAGTAATGAAATCAAAACCTCAGAACAAGCGAATTAATAAGTAAGTCAGATTGCAGAATCCTGCACAGAAACAACAAACTGGAGTTTATTGTTTTGTTTCCAGACCAAGATCTACAGGAAATAAGTATATGGGGCCCGGGGCATTTACAGATAATGAACCTCCAGACTGAGGAAGGTACCCCCCAGGTATTTTGGGAATCATCTCACTGACAGAACAGAAATAACATATAAAAAAGCAAGGAAGAAATATTATCTGTAGAGACACAGATCAAGACTCAAACTGACTGTAAGTGGTGGCATCTTCCCACTCAGAGCACAGATTAAAACATTTGGAGTTTACTGAGGAACAGATTTCAGCTGATTTAGCCCTGACCTGGCTCTGAAGTTTTGTTCATAGAGAGCTACTGGTGAACTCACAATCTTGCAGACCTACCTGCCTATAAAAGTGGTACTGGTTCCTCCACCACAGGCCAGGTACCTGCCTTTCCATGTGCAACGAAACATCCTGATCCCTCAACCAGCTATTTGATCCTCCCAGGCACAGTTACCGGGTTCATAGAAGGGATTTCTTATTCTTCTGCAAATGGCATTTTCTTTACTGCAGAGAACCCATCTCTGCTGCCTGAAGGTAGTTCCTGGGTGCAGGAATGAGCCCCGGTCCCTGAGAGCAGCACAGAGTCCCTGCCACACAACCCACATCCCTCTGGTGGGGTTATTTCTCAGTGTAACTCATATTCCTGAGTCTAATATCCAGTTACAAAAGCAAAACTGAAAGAAAAACTTTGCCTGACCCCAACAAAATATCTTCCCATGATACATAATTACTCTTTCTTCGTTTTGGCACTTAGCATCCCATTAATTTTGAATTGAGCAAGAGAAAAAATAATATACCCTATATGTTTGTAATATGCATCTTCCAAGGAATAGAAAATGTACCATAATTCACCCCAACCGATCGCTAATAAAAAAAACTATGCTTTAACATTATCTGTATTAAATCCAAGAATGAAAAGCAACATCTTCAACTGCAATGAGCTTAAAGTCATTTCCCAAGAACAAACACCAGGTTCTTCATTATGAATTATTTTTCAGTCCTTTGTATAGCACTCCCAAGCTGATTATAGCACTGCATCACATATGTTGCCTTTGCATTGGAACAGGAGTTTTAGGTCCTCAAGTTCAGTAAATTGAGATCTCTGTTGACTCCAGCACACGGAGTCTTTTTGCTGAATCTTTACACTGCATCAATCTTGGGTGTTTTGATAAAAACCTCAGCTCCTCTTTATCAACTTACAATTATTTAATCAAGAAAGGCTCTTGAAATGCATTATCACACTTGGAAAAATAATACCAAGGCTGAAAGCAAGCGGAAAAGCAACAGATGGGTAACAGTTCCAGCAGGACAATTAAATTTCCGAACAACGAGCCATCAAGAGCACATCAGACTCCCCGCAGGTTTCTTTTTAAGCTTAGCAATGATGTGTTAAGTGTGCCTCCAATTTGTGAGGAATTCCACAGCGAACACGTTCCAGTGAGCCCTCGGTCACTGCAGCAAAGCTCAGAAGAGGAACAGCCCTGCTGTGCCAGAGATGCCCATGGATGCTCTAGGGGGGCAGGGAGCTTCCTCCCCCCAGGGATTTTTTGGGTGAGCAGCACCCAAACAGCAGGACTGTATCTCTATGTTAGAGGCACCAGCCTGTACAAATGGAACAGAGGGGAGAGGAAACTGGTTTCCTGTGCTGAACTATCACAGCCCATTGGAATTGTCAAGGGATAATCCCTTTTTTGGGCTGTATTCATCTTTGGGGGAGGATACTGCCCTCCCTTTGATTGTATCATCTCTCTGTATTGTAATCCAGCTGAAAAATAGTTAAGAAAGATCTGAACAACCAATACAACCTATTAATTTTTCATTTTTGTCCCCCTTCGGGATATGTTTGTGGAACTCTTGAATTCTTTCTATGCATGAAGCAGAGTATTCCCAGGATTTAATGTGCTGGCACAAAATACAGCATATCTGCTGCTCCAGGTTTATTTTCCCCTTAAATACTTCACAACCTCCTTTCTCCTCACAGACTCAGACACCTGGTATCAACCAGCACCACTGTTCCTGCCCTCCCAAACCATGAGGGGCTTCAAACCCACCTGCAGATCCCCCCACACGCCTGAGTGCTGGTCCTGGGTTCTCTGCAGGAGCTGGGAACACCCTGGGGCTGGAAATGGAGCTGGTTTTCTTTCCTAGGACTGTTCTCACATCCCATACAACTGTTTCTGTGTGTGTGTGTGACTACACGAGTGATTTCTAGTAGGGAAACATTACAAGAAGCAAACCCAGTAAAAAACAACTTGAGCTTTACATTGGAGTCAAACCATCAAATCTGAGTTGTAGCCAAGTTGTTGGGGGAATCTTTTTTAATAAACAGCAATATTGGAATGTTTAATTCGTTATTGTTTCTATCAAATTTGCTATATTATTCATTATTAGCACACTACATTCCTTGAACTAAAGGGTTTTAATTCTTACTGTGTCCTGGGAGTCTGCTTAGTCTCAAGCTCAAGGAGAAGACTGGCAAGCCCTTGGTTTGACACAGAGAAATAGAGAGTTTGTCCTTAAATATCATCTCCTTAAGGCAAGGTGCAGCATGCAGCACCATTAACAGCTGTTGAAGATTCTCTGTCCCGTTTCCCCAGAAATTTCCATCTTTTCTATGCTAAGTCTTTTTCTAGTGGCTCAGAGGATAAATGAATTTAGCATGGTAGCACCTTCATCTTCCTGGTGCACGGGATAATCTCCAGGATCTCTTACAGGGCAGAGCACAGCAATGAGCTCAGAATGAAAAATCTTCTGTTCAGACCTTGGCCTTCCTGCAGACTTCTGGTGCAAAGTCAGATAAATTCAGAAATATTTCCATATCTGAGCTAAAGTTTAATTAATTCAACTCTACTTTTTTTTTTTTTTTAAATAGAGTTTACCTCCATCCAGGAGCAGCACAAGTGGAACAGCTCTGCAGAGGATGATGGGGTGGGAGCCCAAAGGGACAACACAGGAGCATCTTCACCAGCACAGTGGGACCTACAGGTTCAGCAGAGACACAAAGTGAGGAGCAGATCCAGGAGCAACCTGGAAGGGCTTCAGCAAATAGGATCCAGAGCAGACAAGGCTGAGCAAAGAGCTGCCCACAACAGGCAAAACAACCTTGTGCATAGACCAGGGTGTGCCCTAAATATGGCTCTGGGGCCAGTGGGGGGGGGGGGGGGGGGGGGGGCTGGGCTGTCTGTGGAAGTTTTGACCTTTAATTTGAGAAAAAAAAGAAAACAAATTTTGAAAGAAAGCTCTTTTTTTATTTTTTTTTTTTTTTTATGATGAAGTGGAGCATTTCAATATCCTCAAGTATTTACTCTCTTTATTGTCTTTCAAATAATTTCTTTTTCATACTGGATAGTTCTCTTAAAAATATATCCATTTCCACAAAATGTCCTGACAACACTCATTTTACAAGGCTGTAGAAAGCTTTCCTTTTAGAAAAAGAAAACAGTCACTCCATTAATCAAAATAACTCATTTCTTAGTCCCATCTCTCTGCCACTGCTAAGAGATGCCATAAATACCCAGCACATTTCTTAGGACAGCCAGGACAGTTTTGTTACCTGGCAAGTCTCCAGAAGTCATCCTCCCCAACCCACCTCACTAAGACCACCAGGTTTTTTTCATTAGGGTTGAACAGGAGCAGGAGGCACTTCCTGGGAGCAACAGTTTCAAAATGTCATGGGAAGCTGAAGCTGGACTTGTTAGAAACAAATCACGAGTTCTCAAGACGCTTCACCAAACCAGGTGTGCACCAGGAGGACAAGTGACCATCCTCCCCAGACCTTTCCCACACAGAAAGGAGCAGGATACCCTGAAACCAAGGCTGCAAATTCGGAGGAAGAAAGACTAAAATCCTCCTCATGGGAATGACAAAGATCCCTTTAATGAACAGGCTCTGCCTGGGCTCCATCCCTGCCGCAGCCCTCGGGGTCACACGTGGTTCTTGTGCAAGGATGGAAGAGTCAGCACCTTCCCTGAGATGATACAGTAAATTTAACCATCTGCTACCTTTTGTAGCAAGGCCGAGGTTTCACTCAGAGTTCTCCAGGTGCCAGGAAGGAGGGAAGCAGGATGTTGCTACCTGAACATGGCACCTGCACCATAATGGGGATTTAAATTTGGAAGGACTCATTCTGCAACCAGTATACATCAATATTGGGGGAAACATCATTTGAGAAGTGTTGGTATCACATCCTGACTTATTTACTCCCTGTGGGAAGGCTTCTACTGACATTTATAATGCATATGTACAACACACATCTATATTTGTTGTGTTCCAGCCATCTACCTGTAATCAGGCTCCAGCCCCAGCACTGCCACCAGCAAGGCCAGTTCTTTGCATCGTCCTTCCATTTTACATTTAAACCCTCAGTTTCACAGTTTTTAACAGTTGTCTCACATTAGTTACAAATCATCTGCTTTTATTTTTCTGTTCCAGCATGTTGGGGATTTTTAATTTTCATTTCCCATTTACAGTCAAAACCTTAACATCAATTTTAAACACAGCTCCATCCTGCTACCAGGAATAATTGAAGTAGCTGATGATTTCAGGTACTCAGCAATTTACTGACTCAAGAGCACAGTATCTCAGCACACCTTCTGCTTGGATCTCATGGTTTCACTGCAGAGCACAGAGAGTTGGGAGTGTTTGATCCAGCCAGCATATGTGTTATTAAATTACTGGCATTCTGCAGATTTCCATGGGGTAGCCATTGCTTATATTGCTTATCATTCCTTTGGCTAAATTGCTTCATTCCATGTTTGCCCATGTACAAAAACAAAGTGCATCCTATGTTTGCAGCAGAGCCCAGTGGCATTTAATTCAAATACGTTCCATTTCCTGTGTGGTATTTACAAACTCTTATTCCATTTCTTTCCTCTGAGTCCCCCTCAGCTCCCTCAGTCATTCCTCCCAGGACTTACAAATCTCTTTATTTAAAATAATGAACAAAAATGGAAACCCCAGATAGCTGCAGTTTCATTTGGGAAAGAAAATACAGTGAATTCCTGTCTGCCCTGAATCAGGTGGGGATGATTAAAGACTCCCATCAGGAATGGCACAAATACTTATAGAACCAGAGCTGGTTTATATGGTTTATATACAGCCCTGCCTGGGCTGAAAGCTCAGAATTTCCTTTGGGTGCCTCCCTGATGGAATGAATCCTATCTGCAATCTATACTGTGAGGGGAGGAAATGGATATTTAAGTTATCAGTGTGTTGCTGTGGACTTTTATACTTCCTAAAATAATAGAAGGAGCTCCATGTTCTTGTTTCAGCAGCTTTCAGTGCCTGTGCCAGGGCAATAAAGCCAATTCTCTGTAATTTAGACCCTGCCACCACCACCTGCATTACAGTGTTGGTCTGTCTGCGGAAGTTTTGATCTTTGAGACAAAAATAAATTTAAAAAAATGGGAAAAAAGCCCCTTTTTATGATGAAGTGGAGTATTTCAATATCACCAAACATTCAATGTCTTTATAATCTTTAAAATAATTTGGGGCTTTTTTCTATACATTTTCACACTTGATAGTTCCAGAGTTCTCACAGGACCAGGAAATTAGGAGTGGGCCTGGGCAAGTCTGGGTGTTTATCTGTGACAGACCTGTACAAGGTCACCACTGAGCAGGAGGCCTCTGGCAGAAAATCCCATCGCCAGGAGGCTGCACTGAGTTTTTAAATGATTAATCTCTGCAAAATGTAGGAGTGCTGGGGAAGGGGGATAAAATACACCCATTAAATCGCAGCCTTTCAAAATATGATGTCACAAGAAGTCACATCCTATTACAGGAATCGGAAGATAAATGATTGCTGTGGGCTGCTGGAAGAAGCCAGGACGATATAAAGCTTTCCACCCTGGGTGTAAATTGTAAAAGATGACTTCTTGTGTTGCCTTGCTTCTGCCAGAGAAAAAAATTCTTTGCTAACAAGGAGAAATAACAAGCAGAAGACAAATATCACAAAGATAGAGATAGCAACTAAGGCTTTCCACCAGAGAACATCAGTCATTTCCAAGAGCAAGAGTGTTTGGAGTTGGTTCTGTGCCACACAGTCTGTGGGGCTTTGCTTTAATCCAAGTGAATCATCCAAAGCTGGGGTAAAGGTTTATATTTCAGGGTCTGATTTCAAACACAACAGAGATAAGAAACTGTTGTTTAAGAAAGGGAAAATTTTGGCTCTGAGATAAAATTAATGAAGGCTCCTGTTCACAGTGTTCAGTGTTGCTCAAGCAGTTCCAGGAAGGGGAGGACAAGGCCAAGGTTTCACTCAAGGTTCTCCAGGTGCCAGGAAGGAGGGAAGCAGGATATTGCTGCCTGAGCATGGCACCTGCACCAGCAGCTTGGGAAATGGATGTTTTTTGACCTTGTGAACTTCTGCACACCTCAGTATAAAAGATGTGTCGGGTAGAACCGATGTATTGTGACAGAGCTCTTTTCCTTCTTCCACATCCCACTAAAAGATGCACTGCAGAAATTACACATTTCTGTCATGTCTGTGCTGCTCCTGCTTTCCATGATTTATCCTGCTCAGAGAAGAGTGGCAGCTGTAATTCTGCCCTCCTGGCAGCCACTGACAAGGACAATGGAAGCACTCTGGGCTCTAAAGAAAATAGTTATTTAATTAAGGCAACAGAAAAACATCCTTACTTGCAGCAGCCAGATGGGTTCCAGCATCGTATTTCTCTTCATTCCTTAAATCATCCTCTGGAGAGGTTGTGAGGAAGGTTGAACACAAGTTTTATACACCACATAAATAGCAGGGAGCAGCTTCCCAGGGGTCTGTGTCCTGCAGGTGAATTATTGACAGGAGCTTCCCAGAACCTACCTTTGCCTACATGGGTCTCTTGGGTGTCCAGCAAAATGTAATTCATGTCTCAGTCCTTCCCTCTGCAGAAAACCTCTGCTCCTCTTGAAGTTTGTGGAAGCTGATCTCTGAATCCATGGCCATGGTGTGAACTCAAGTGCAGATCACAGTCAGTATGTTTGAACAGAGCTGTCCTGGAAAATCTTTTATTTTGATATAAAAAGAGTGCTGAGATCTGTTTAAACTCTGTCTTCCAAGCTGGGAGTCAATCACATGAGTCTTTAGAAGCTGGTTCCCAGAGCCTTTGCTGCATAATCCAATGTGAGGCTTTGCTGGAGGCATTTATTAATGGCTTTCAAATGAACTTTCAGCAAACAGCACCTTGGGAGCACCCCTTTAGCCTGGACTTCAGAAACATTTTGAAATTAAATATAAGGAATCAGACAGCCAGAAAAATAGACCATATTAATACTAATAAAACACCTAATATACAACAGACTGCAAGGCCATCAAAATTCCAGTCACAGCTGGGAGAGCAGAATGCAAACTTTGAAGACAACAAGGGAGAAAAAGCAACTAAGAGCAATTTTGAAGAGAATCTGATGTGACTGTAGGAGCATCAGCTGGTTCTGCCTTGGTTGTTTTTAACTCTACTCTGTTGTGACCCCCTGAACAGCAGAAATAGAATATCATGAAAGACAAGGCATATAAATCAGCAATCAACTCTGCCTTCTTCATCACTACCAGCCAAATGAAATGAAGATCTGGAGTGCTCCCCTGAGCTACTTCTACATCACTTAAACTGCGTTTTAATCTGCTGTATTTATAATGTAAGAACTTCAATAGGTTCTTAGAAATTCAGTGTAATTTGTAAAACAAAGTCATTATGAAAACAGCACTCTCCAAAGAGTTAAGGTCCCAGCTTACTACAGTGACAAAAGTGTCTGATTCCATGGAATTCTGAATCTCTGAGTCAGTACCAACACATCAAATACTTTTTGCTTCACTTGGTGGGCACCAACACATTGCTTTGTGCTCTAAAATTTCTTTTAATATATGCATCTATCACTGTGTTCTGTAGAAAATATATAGAAAAACTGGAAAGGCTGATGAAAATTACAGTATTTCAGGTGGGAATACCTGTCCTGATGCCTTTGTGTATTGTTTATCTCATTATTCACTTCAGATACCTCCGTGGCTGTTCATTACTGATTGATCACCAACAGACAGCTATAAACAGCATTTCAGCAGGACCCTGCCAGGTACCAATAAGACCCAGTTCAGTTGGTGCCAGTAGACCAAGTGGTGGGGAAGTGGTGGATTTCAGTGTCAAAAATCATAATTCTTTAGTAAAACCGATTTCAACCCTTGAAAACATCGACTGAATTAGGACATAACACCTGGATCTATGTAAACTCATCCATGTAAACTAATTTTTTAGGTACCAGTTCTAAGGAACAGGCCCATGTTGACAGGTGTATTGTACTTACTAACAGGTCAGTGGGATAGATAAACATGAGACTGAAGAGAAAATCTGTTCTCACAGGCTGGTTCAACCTGTGCACCTGGTTCTGCTGCAAATGAGGACACACTTCAAAAGAGACCACTGAGCAAACAAAGAAATAAAACGAAAGCAATCAGAGTGTATCAAACCTTCCCAGATAATTAAACTCTAATTAAGCATTCTGTTCTCACTTTGAACCATAGATCACACAATTTAAGCAATTTTCCTCCAGGATTTGACAGTCATGTGTGGCAAAGGAAAAGCAACTTCCAATCGATTTTGTTTCACTCTGTAAGTAAACTGATTAATACATGTGATAAACAAATGCTAGAAATAACAGATCTTTCACAAACAAAGATAAATGGAATTCTTATTTTATATGTGCTGCTCCAGGTGGACCCTGGCCTTGGATTGATCCTTTCTGGCTCGCTGCAAAAGGTCAGCAAAGGTCTGCCACATGAACATTTTTCTTGCAAATATTTGCTACCTTTCTGGAGTAGAGAAAAGGATAGACTGTGCTGGAGACCCACCACGGATTCCAGGAGGGAAAATTACTCAAGGCCTCTCAAGGTTTGGTTTGATACTGGAGATGCCTTTGGTGAAACTCCAAATGCCTCAAGAAGAAAGGGAAGAAAACAGTAAGAATGTGCAGTTAGCCTGGGTCAAGACAGGTCACCTAATATATTTCTCATAAAGCATCTGTGCCTGGGTCCTGCACCAAACCACCCTTCCTTCCCAAACCTGGGAATGTCTTGGAGGGACCACCCATGAGTGTGAACCACCCTCTGATGGGTGACTTCGGATCAAACAGAGGTTTTGTCTCGAGAATTTCCATGGACAGTCTGTATCCAAAGAGGAATCAGGTACTCCAGTGGCTTTCCAACCCCACATCAGTGACCTGGTTCTCTCTTGGGAAGGATCAGGCTCTGCTGGGATCCTTTCCACTTGTGGTGGGAGCTGCAGGGTCTGGACAGGAGAGCGGACAAGCGATAAGGGAGCCTGGACAGTCACTGCAGCTCCTCTCACAGGGCAGGGCTGGGTCACATCCTCCTTTTTGGGGGCTGCCATGGCTCCAAGGTGTGGTGGCACCTGGAGAGACCACAGATTTGTTTTTCCAATCCATTTCTTCATTTGGCTTAAGGAAGGACATGATTTTGCCGGGGCTTTCCATGGACATCCCTCCATCAGAGCCACTCTTGCCCCTCCTTGCTGTCTGTATCCAGGGGCATTCCAGTGTCCCAATACATGGAGTTGCTGTAAGTCTACACCCACTACAATTAAAAGGCCCATGAAAGTCTGGCCTGGTCTTCATTTTGAGACAAATACATGAAGAAAAGGGTAGGTTACTCATGAGTAACCCTGGGGACTTCAGAGCAGAGCTCCTGAGCAGCTTCAGCTGTGACAGGTCCCTCCAACACCTTATCTTTCACAGCTGGCAGAGGAGCTATAAATCTAATTTTGCCACCTTTTTCCTTCCTACACTGCAGAACAGCATTTATGTATTTCATTTATGAATGTAGGTACACTTTCATTTTACTGAATGTGCCAAAACCAGATATCACACCTCATTAATGCTGTCTGGCTTTCAGCTGAGTCATTCCACCTTATGGAGAAATAAGTATTTATGCAACTATTTACTTCAGTTTTATGGACAGTATATTCCAAAAGGGTGCACTGCCTTCAGCACTACAGGTTTTCTATATAATTTGTCCTCTCATTATGTAAAATAATCTTGATTCAGTCAAAAAGATACAATAAATTATATTAGCAAGTGAATTTCTCTTAGTCATTTTTTAACAGCTTTTACCCAGTGGTCTCAAAGTACAGACAATATCTGATTAGAAGCTATAATTTGATAAAGGTATGATTTCATATACTACACAAAGAGTGTGTCCACCTCTGTGCTGGAGATACCACACTTGGGAAGTTCACAGCAGAATATAAAAGTATAGGACAGAAGGTTAGGGAAAGTCAGCCTGGAAATCTGAGAGACAAAATTCAGGCAGTTGCCAGGGTTTAACTGTGGCTGGGGTGTAATTCCACACATAAGAAAAAAAACAAACTAAGAGCATCTTAACGAGCACAGGTAATTAGAGTCTCGTTTTTATGTGTCCTTTAAAAGATAATTTGTCCAGTAGGACCAGAGGTCTTCTCCACACTGTTTTATGTGGTCTTTATCCCATTGTTTCTGAAAATGGCAGCACTGTTACTACACGACTATCCTGGGAACTCCTGCCTGCAAATGTGCCATTCTCATTGATAGGATGTGGAAAATCAAGTGTCACAGGATCCCAGAATGGTTTGGGTTGGAAAGGACCTTAAAGATCATCTTATTCCAACCCCTGCCATGGGCAGGGACACCTTCCACTAGCCCAGGCTGCCCCACCCAACCTGGCCTTGGACACTTTCAGGGATGGGGCAGCCACAGCTTCTCTGGGCAAACAGTGCTGTAGGAAACCCAGCTTGGACTGGAAACAGAGCCTGAGCCAAACAATGGGCCCATGTAGACATTGCCAGTTCCCTCACCTGAGCATATAAAACCCTTTTTTTTGCCAGAGATAACTTTTGGAATAACCCACAAGTTTTCCCTGTTCCCAGTGATACAAAAGCGAGGGAAGGCACCACAACACAGATAAAAACCAGTGTGAGATATTTTGAGGTTATCAGGTCTAACCCCAGTTTCAGAGGGTCGGGAGCACCGAGCAGATACAGGTAAAGGAGCAGCTGCTATTCCCATCCCCAGGCCAAGGCTGGCATTCCCATTCCCAGGCCAAGGCTGGCATCCCGTGGCAGGGACTGGCATCGCGCCGCTCCAGCGGCTCCGGGAGCCAAACACACTCCCAGCTATTCATGTTAATCCTTTCTATATTTTCCCACCTTCTGTGGCTAGAAAGCCAGGAATTCATTTCATCATAGAGACTATAACTTTTTTTTTTTTTTTTTGGATGGCTTGGAGCAAATCAACACCTCACTGCTTTTATCTCTCAGGTTTCCAGAGCGTTTAAAAAAGGGATGGCTGGGAAAACACTCCTAAACAAACCCAACCAGGCTGATTGTCTCAGCACCTAATTCCATGGGTTTGGCTTGTCAGGAGGTAGAACAATCCATAGGCTAAATACTACAGAGAAAGCCCCTAAATAAAGTTTTTCCTGGCAAGTTTATTTGCTGGCATTTGTAAATCCATGGAGGAAGTGTCAAGCAACGAATACAGCCCAGCCTGGGTTCTAATTAGAGCCTTCTATTTGAAAACAGCCTTTCTTTAAACACTACGGGACCACTGGTAGTGATGGAATATTCCCTAAAAATAAGAAAATGGTTCATTAGCCTTCATGGAAAGAGAAGATCAATCTGCCCTTGTGAAAGTTAATGAATACACAGAAATATCACATCCTGACCCCTGATCCCAATGCCTGAGGCAACAGGATTATTATGCACTCACTGGAATTGCTCAGCAACAGGACTCAGATACAACTCTGATTGAATTAATTCTATCTGTGTGATTACTTAAATTAATGGCATTCTGGCTGCAAGTCACAAATTTCAAGAGATGTTCATCTGCTTAAATATTAATGATGCTTTTCTGCTGTAAGGTGTGAGAAGGGAAAGGAAAACTAAACACTAACAATTTTAGGAATAAGCATGAACAGCACTACAAACATGAAAAATAAAAACTGTTTCACTCAGACAAATGCTGAAACAACCCACCCAAATCACTGCCCTCCCTCAAGGAGGCAAAAACTGTGTTGTTGTTAGATCTCAGTCCAGCGAAAAATGGAAGATCTCCTTTATTAAAGAAAAAAAGATTTAAAAAAGTTTTGAACTGTGATGAAAATACCTTGAGGTCTTGACTGACTTTTGGCAAGTCCTTGTACGATTCCATGGGAATATAAAATGGCAACAGAGAGGATGTGCCCTCTGCTATTCCTCGCAGCAGCACCATAATTTACAGCAGTTCCATCCCCCTCAGTGCTATTTTAGATAACGACATTTACATTCTGTTACCTGTAATAAAAACAACTACGAAAAAGAAACGTAATTTGAAGTTTTGATATTAGATTTTTTTTTTCCCCATAACGCACTTGATTGCAAAATTAGCCTTCTGGGATCATTATCCAGAGTTCTGCTGGACCCTCTCCCCACTGTGCTATTACCACTTTGCTGGTTCATTCCTGCTCAAAAGACAGAATAACTTTTCTTAGCCTGGATTTGAAAGTGGGGTAAGCAGCTCCACACTTTCTATCTGATCCTTTCTTCTCTTTACCCCTAAAACATATCCTTCCATCTCCACTATTATGAGCTGCAGGTTGGCCACTGGTCTTTTGTGGGATGAAAGGGAGCAGGGGTCTGGCATTTCTGTTGGATCTTGTGCCTGAGGAGCAGCACAGTGCTACCAAGAGCTGTGTGAATGGGAGAGGTTACCCAGAGCTCGTTGGGATGACTCTGCACAACACTTCCGTACCTTTGAAAAAGTTATCTGGGAAGCTCTGTGGATGTTCAAGGAAGAACAAGATTGAAGGATATAAAAGGCCGTACTGGAATTAGGTGGAGCAAATGAAACCAAGCTGCAAAATTGTTATTGTCCTTTTCACACACAGCACAAGCTCAAAAAACCCTTTGTGAAGGTCTGTTAACGTGGAGGGGCTGCCTGCAGGGCAGACACCGAGGAAAATTAGCCCTCAAGGATTTGTCACACACTGATCCTTGAATCCCTGGTAACCCTGAAGCCCCCAGCCCTACAAATGGGTTTGCAGCACACTTTCTGAAGTGCATCTCTTCAGACAGAGCACAGTTCAGTTACCTGAGGGATTTCCACTCAGTCCAGCATCTCTCTTCACTGGTGTATCAGGTACCACAGTGAATCAACTGGCACAAACAGCATCATCATCACTTATCCACAATCTGCTGTGCAGTCTGAACACTCTGGCTCCAAACAGGGGAAGCCCTTTCCTTTGCCCTAAATCCATTTACTACAGGAGTAGCAAACTCTCCAAACTCTCTCACTTCCTTCAGCCACTGACCTTCCTAACTGAGCCAGCAATGACACAAAGAGAAATTAAATCTATTAGTATCAAAAATTAAAACAAAGCAGCTTCTTGATATCGTGTCATACACAAAGTAATTCAAAGCAAAGTTACTTTTAGGCTGTTTTTCCATCTTTCACCGACAGTTTCACTCGAAAGAATAATATCAGAGCTAGCTGATTTAATGACCCTTCATTTAAAGGACAAGGTTGGAGTGGTTTTTTTTGTCCTCTTTGTAATTGAACTGTTCAAGCACAGATAGTCCTGCTATATCAATCACTGCATGACTGAAAGGTGAATAAAAGCATTTACTGAACTGTCATATCCATGATAAAACAGCAGATGCTGCCAGCTCCAAAGGGAACATATTAGCAGAAGTAAGCCTGAAAGATAAAGGCCTATTAGTCACAACATGTCTTTCAATCACTTATTTATGTTAGCAGTTCAGCTTGGAAATAAAGTGAACATAGTGCTTATTTATAATAAATTAAGCTTAACTCTTCACTATGGTGTTCCTTAAACAATAATGGCACATTGATTTTTTTCCTTCAGAAACACATTTACCTTCACCACACTCAGGGTTTGCTTCCCTGAGAGCCTCCCTCACCTCTAGTAGAAACCCAACATCTTACCTTTCTTCCAGTGTTTTACTCCACAATTGATAATATGTTTATTAAACTGGTAGATCCTAAGCCTAAAGCCAGATCTTGCTGGAGTGACTGGTTACTTCAGGACGCTGTAACAAACAGAAAGGCTGAATTGGCTTGGAAACATCTGCTTCTTCCCTATTCCTGGAGAGGAATTCTGTTTAGTAGAGGAAGGTAAAGACATGAGAGAGCACACAGGGCACTTCAGGAGCTGGAGTATCCCATGGTGTCAGCTGTGACCAGGCACAGCTCCGAGCACACCCTGACTCCAGCCAAGACCTCGCCAGCCTAAAGCAGAGCAGAATTATATCAGCCTTGAAAGCCAAACCCTTTTACCTTCCCTTATGACACTTAGTTGTTTAGCAGCAAGACAGCCTTGCTGCGTCATGTTCCACTTGCAAACTGCTACAGCCCCTACATCCCTTCCAAAGAGCTGCTCTCTTGTTCCCCTTCCCATCAGGTATTTGGGTAGTCAGTTAAGCCTTGCTTAGAACCACTTGTCGCTATTGAATTTCTTTGAATTTACCCAGTTAATTCTGTATTCTAATCTTGCGGTCCTGTGTCTTTCCTTCCTATGTTATAGATCTGCAGTTTTAATAAGCACACTGCCCACTGCTCCATCCCACATTAACCCCAGCTGGGAGCAGACACTGGTTACCCTAATCCAGCAGGAACACTGACATCACCTCTGAGCACAGCTCACTGTGGAAGAAGAGTTTGGAAATCTACTTTCAGTCATCATGTGGGTCACGATCAACACCACGTCCTCCCAGTCTGCTCTAAAACTTCATATTCCTATTAAAAACCAAGATATTTGTTATTTTCACTCCAAGACCATTACCTCTGTCCTCTGAGAAAATTAGCCTGTGCCAACTCATTCTCCATAAACATGAACAAATGAGGCTCATTCTCTACAAACCTACTCTAGCCACTGCGTTCTTTTACTTCTCTTCTGGGATATCTGCTGAAAAATGAGCTGCTGACATACATGCCTGGATAAATGCAATTACCATTAGGTTTTTCGGTATCCAATATTTTAACAATTAAAAATATGCAGAGCCCATACTCCCCCTTAGTTCTTAAGCTTGTTAGGTGAGCAGGAATGAGGGGGTTAGAGATGATCAGTCTGATCTAACCTGATCAGTCCTTCTTACCCAGAGCTTGTTAACGAGCTGATTTACCTACACCTCACTCATTCACTAGCATTTAGGATAATCACAATTTTCTGTCCACAGCTGTTCTCCAATTCTGACCATTTGGCACAGCAACAGCAGTCAAATGTGCTATTTATGAAAGTCTGTTTGCTGTTAAATTGAGATGAAGCTACAAAAGCAGTGTCTAACGTGGATGCTGTCACAAAACAGAAAAAATCATCTTTCTGCCACAAAACGTTTTCAGCATTGTGAGATTCCTGATGAATCTCCTCTGCTTCCCCAGAACTCCCAACAAGTGGTTGTATGGCTTTGGATATCAAGGAAACCACTGTCCTTCCTTCTAGTGCCCTAATGCCTCCACAAGAGCTGTTTGTGATACTGCCAGTGATGACAAAAAGCACTGCACCACAAATTCAGTGGGACTTTTTTATTTTAAACGTTTACAGAGATGGAAATAAATACAGGAAAGAGAAGATAGAGAGGGTACTTTTAAAAGAAATCAATCAAGTCTTCATCAGGCTTCAAACAGAAAAAATTGTATCCGAGAGCTACTTAAAACTGGCCACCATTCCAAAGGGCAAGGATTAGGTTAACAATAATGTAAATAACTAAAGATAAGCATTGCCACAAACAAGGGTGACACAGCAGTGAACACACAGCTGTAAGAGACAAAATGGGACCACACTACCACAGGAGAGTCTCATATATTTACAACATACCTATCATACAAAATCATTTGGAAGTATTTAGGGAGTGGTTTCTTCTCTGTCCAACTGTAAGATATAAAAGATACACCAGAGGGTTTGTTGGGTTTGTTCCTCTCCCCAGTAATAGTTTCCGCTTTTGTCAAAGTTTAGAAAATCCTTGGTATTGCAAGAACCTTTCATCCATCCTGGACTTCTCCATGTTTCCATCCTTATCATCATCATCACTGTCATCCACCGGGGTAGTTGGTCAGGAGACAAGAGTTTGTGAAGTTCTTTACAGTCTTTTATCGATGGTCTGACCTGTAGGTTGGAAAAGTGTCCGTGCGATGAAGCTTCACTGGGCTGGAAACATCTTCACCAAGTCAGATGTGAAAAAACAGAAGAACCCTCAGTAAGACACAGGCACCTCAGTCAGTGTTTTGCACAGGACTATGTGAACTTCACAGAATTTTAATTAAACCTATGCCTGCTTCATCTGCTGCTCCATCTCAGAAACATCTGCACTCAGATTTTCTTTACCATTTCCTTCAGAACAGAAATTTGTTCAAAGCAAATTAAGTTTTTTAAAGCTCCGAATTTGCATTTTAAATGAAAAATGCACTTTAGCTCCCAATATTAGCAGCAGATCTTTCCTGTACCTTAGAAAAGAGGACAAGAACCAATTCAGAAATCACTATCCCAGGTTGCTCAGAGCCCCATCCAACCTGGCCTTGGACACTTCCAGGGATGGGGCGGCCACAGCTTCTCTGGGCAACCTGTGCCAGGGCCTCCCCACCCTCACAGGGAACAATTGCCTCCCAATATCCCATCTAACCCTTCTCTCTGCCAGTGTGAAGCCATTCCCCCTTGTCCTGTCACTCCAGGTCTCCATCTTTCTTGTAGCTCCTTCAGGCACTCGAAGGCCACAATCAGGTCACCCCAGAGCCAGGCTGAACAATCCCAATTCCCTCAGCCTTTCCCCATGGCAGAGCTGCTCCATCCCTCTGATCAACTTGGTGGCCCAGAATTTGGGAACCTGATCTAATTAGATATCACCGAAGAAGGAGCCCTGACTGCTGAGTAACATGAGGCCTTTAGTGTCTCTCCTAATTCCAACATTAGCTGCCTGACTTATTCCACAAAGACTTTGACCCCCTTCTCATGACAACAGACTCTCCTAAGGATCCTTTTCTCCCAGTTTAGCAAGCAAAGCTATTTTTCTAAATATAAACCCAGTGGTTTGTGCCCATGCAGTCTATTTGTCTTCTGTCAACTCTGAATTACTGTTTTAATAAAGGGCTCCACAGTAAGGCACAGCAAGCCCAGTGCACTGCCTGTGTCACAGGGCTGGAGCAGCCCTGTCCCCCTGTGCTACAGGCTGCCACCAGCAGCTCATCTTCCCATGCCCTAATTTATTGAACAAATCTGAACAGCCACGTAAATGCTGCTTTTTTATTCATCCCTCCTCTGGTTAACTGAGGCTTTCCACGTGCTGCCTGCCCCCTCTAGTGTTGGAAAAAAGGAACAAGGAAAAATATCGCCTTTTAGGGGTTTTTTGTTTGTTTGTTGTTTTGGTTTTGGGGGGGGTTTTTTAGTTTTTTTTCCTGAAAGCCAAAGTACCAGACTAGAATATGGCTACATGTGTCAGGGCTGTAATTTTTAATCACAGATGGTGACATTCCATGTCGTGGATGTGTTAAACTCCACTGGATTTATTTAAAAAAATATAGTAAGTATCTATCACTCATTATTCCTTGAGAAATTCCTGGAATATGAGAGAAGGGGAAAAAAGAAACTGAAAAAAGGACACGACTCTAAATGTTTTCCAAACCAGGAGGTTCAAAACTGTGATTTCGGAATGCTTGATGCTGGTAAATGTTGTCTCCATGTTAGTACCAGAAAGCCCTGCCAGCTCCTGAGGTTTTCTGCTAAGCACAGGTCAACCTGTGGGGATTTTTGCAACAGGAATGGTCCTGGGTGCAGCACACACCAGCCCTGAAAGTCAGGGATGACAGAGAAATAACTCATATCTGATGGCCAAGCTGGGCTTCACTTTCTAATGGCCCAGTGGTGAAGAGAAACTGCTTCAGTTCATCAATCCACCATGAGAAGTTGTGGCTGCCCCATCCCTGGAAGTGTCCAAGGCCAGGATGGATGGGGCTTGGAGCAACCTGGGCTAGCGGAAGGTGTCCCTGCCCATGGCAGGGGGTGGAATGAGATTATCTTTAAGGTCCCATCCAATCCAGGCCATTTCATGATCCTAAGACTGTTATCATCCAAATGTTTAATCCAGCTCAGCCTCTATTCCATCCATTATAGAAGCAAGTTCTGGTAGGTTCTGGCTCCCTCTACTCAACACTCCAGGCTGCTGCATTCTATTAAGTGTTTAGCCTGTTTTCTGCTGGCTTTTCCAACACCCTGATCCTGACCCACAACTCACTGATACCAACTGCTGCACCAAAACAAACTCAGCCAATCCATGGAGCTGACAGTGGAAGAGTGTGTTTGAAATACAAATGGGGTTTTCGTTGGAGTTTTTAATTCTGAAAACACACAGAACCACACAATGCTGACTTTGGTCTGAGCACCAGCAGCTCCTATTCCAGGTGCCTCTGGGGAAATCAGCACAAAGCATCAGTTACACACATGAGGTGCTGTGGTTTCCACTCTCAGGAGACTGAAGTTCAGATTCTAAACACTCTCTGAAACACCTGGAGGGCAGAGATGCTTCCCTGACAGCCTTCCTGCCTGCAGGAGCAGTGGGGTCCCTCCCACCCCATCCAGGCACTCAGGAACCACTAGATGTCCCTTGGTGACAGCAGAGGGACCACTGGGAGCATCCCTCCCTCTCTGCAGACCCAGGAGGTGCTCAGGCATGAGGGGACTGAACTGTGCTGCCCCTTAGACTGGCAGCAAGGAGGGGATTTGGAGAAGACACCTGCCCACCCCTGGGCCACACTGCAGTGCACAGTGGCAGCACTGCAGCTGCTCAAAAAACAGTTTTCTAGAATTACTTAACATGGCCATTTCCTTTTAGTTTCCCTATTCCAGCTGTTTTTGAGAATATGGTTGTTTTGCTTGAATGTTAGCAAGTACACAAAATGAACAATGAAGGCTGCCATCACTCTTAGCATGAGGCAGCCACCCAAAGGGGAGGGGAGCCAAATGGGTTTAAGTCTGACAAAAAATCAGGTGCATCTAAGGGTTTGGTAGCAGAAAGGATTAGACACATTTGGTAACTGGCCATCCTGTAGAAATGGTCAGAAAACTTGTCAAATGAAGGATCCCACTCCAATGGGAAGTAAGAAGAGGAGAACCTCCTGATGACAACCCCTGTGCCAAATTATCCATCCCAACAAGGTTCTCTGAGTTCTCTGTATATGTAAAACTCTCACATCAGCCT
Organism: Corapipo altera; assembly: GCF_003945725.1. Classification (NCBI taxonomy): domain Eukaryota; kingdom Metazoa; phylum Chordata; class Aves; order Passeriformes; family Pipridae; genus Corapipo; species Corapipo altera. The sequence continues at coordinate 4,252,441 of NW_020884893.1, read as the reverse complement.
GGCTGTTGGTATTTCTCTGTTTGAGAGGAAAATGGGAGCACTTGCAGGGGGACAAGGTAGGGGACACAATGTGACTTCCCACAGCACTGAGCCTCGTGCCTCAGCTCAGAGCAGCATCACAGAGCCCCTGAGCACAACCCCTTCGGTTTATACCCCCCTGTCTGCCCTGTCCTGTCCTGCCCAGGATTCAGCAGAGCCTTCCTGACCTCAAGCTGAGGCAATGTGCCTTCTCTCCCTCAGCCCGACGGCAGCGGCTCAGCCTGGATGTCACCCTGCAGTGGGATGGACAGACAGGGCAGTGCCCCAGCAGTGCCAGGAGCTGTGCCCTGACCCCCCCTTACCTTGCAGGCCGTAGAGCTGCCCCGTGCTGTGCTGCCGGGTGATGTGGTGCCAGTAGGCGCTGCGGGGCAGGGGCACCATGGCACTGAGGGACACGGCGCGCTCGCTCAGCTTCAGCTGCAGCTGCAAAGGGACACGAAGGACATGGTCTGAAACAGCAGCACCTCTGCCTGCAAGAAGTTCTAACAAAACAACCAGCACAGCCTCTCACTCCTGCCCTCCTTCTGCCCCCTGTACAGCAGCAAGGACTAACTGGTTAGTCTCCACAGCAGAAAGGACTAACTAGTTAGTCTCCACAGCAGCAAGGACTAACTGGTTAGTCTCTAACACACCATGGGTTAGGAGGCCACGCTGCTGTTTCACACCACAGCTCACCTTGGTGCTCCCCTGGTCCTGGGCAAGCCCTGCTTCCCCCGAGGGGAGTCCTAACCCAAGCAGCTGAAAGAGAAACTGGGGATCAGCAGAAGGCAGGGCAGTGCTGGTGTGTTCCCCCTTTGGCAGCACAGCCAGCAGAGGGTCTTCCCAGCTACACAAGCAAATTCCCAAAGCTAAATACAGCCCCAGTACACTCAAAACCTGATTGGATATGTCCCATGTGTGAGGACAGGTTGTTCTCGTTCGTTTTGAGGTATTTTCTATTCATCTCCCCTCTCCTACAGCTGAGGACCTTGCCAGCTGGATGGCACAGGAGTCCAACAGGAGATAGATAACTGCATCCTTCCCCAAGATTCCTCAAATGAACAGCACATCCAAGTGTGCTCAGGAAAGCACATGGGCTGCAGTGCATTGCTGGGAGCCCCATCCCACACATCCCCCTGCATACAGGGCCTTCAGCTACATTTTCTTATGTAATCACAGCCCCTTGTTATTTATACTGGATTTAACACAAAAATATATGAGAACTGACTACCTCCAGGCATTCTTACATGAATTCAATAAGATATATGTGCAAGCTGATAAAAATATTTGGATTTTATCATAAGCTTCAGAATAAGCCTGGGATAAGCTCAGTTAAAGCCTGGTGCAAATAAAGCCAAGGTTGTGGGTTCAATCCCTGTGTGAGCCATTCACGTAAGAGTTGGACTTGATGATCCTTGTGGGCCCCTTCCAACTCAGAAAATCTGTGAACTCTCTGAAAATACAGGTAAAGTTCTCCTCTCAAAGCTCAGGGAAACACCATTCAAACATACCAAGGCTCAACTAGACTTTTCTAATTTATGAAGACAGTTTTTTACAAAAGAGTAAGTTTCACATCTTAGTTTCACAAAACCAGAGGTGACAGAACCTTTTACAAGAAAATTAGTACATTTTGGAACAAAAGCAAACAGGCAAAGCAAGCACAGAAAAGGGGTGAGGGCTGGGTATATCCAAAGAGACCAATTTCCAAGTTATTCAGAGGTGCCTTCTACCTTCAACCTCCTCTCTGTGCAGTGGACATCTGTGATGTGAAGGTAAAACTAAACCAAATCAAGCCCAGCTCTAGTCCTGCTCTGAAAACACCCACCTCCACATCAGCTGGATGTGAGTCACTGCACCAGGACCCACCTACACCATGTTCATCACAGCTCCTTTGCAGTGTCGCCACACACACACCTTGGCACCATGGAAACAACCAACCAGGGATCTTGTACAGGGAATACCAATCAGGGATGATGGCATTTCTCAGCTCCAGGTATCTCTTGTGGAGGTTTCATTTACTGGTGAGTTGGACAGCAAGCTAAGGCAGTTCAAGCAATAGTTCAGCTGTCAGCAGGAGTATAAAAATCAACAGGCTGGCTTGGGAGACAAAAAATCATAGACACAGCCAGAGAAAGACTAAATAATGACACAGAAAAGGGCCTGAACTCAATCAGCAGGGGAAGAAGTTAAAAAGTCCAGAGCTGAAGATAAGAATTAGTGTGTTCCGTGCTGAATACACAGTGTCTCATCAAACCGCCTCGGCCTGCGAGCACCGGCGGCTTTAATGGTGATTGATTCCATTCCCACAATTAACCTACTGCATCTCTGTGGCAACACAACGAGGAGGGATAAGTTGCTAACGCCCTGGCTCTGTGCCACAGGAGCACCCAGAGCTGGGAGCAGGTCCCACAGCCAGCATTGACATGCTGGAGCACGTCTGGGCACAGGCAGGAGCCAGGCGGGACGTGCGGCTCCACACATCATTAACACAGCTAATAAACTGATAACCAGAGGGCACCAAATCTCCACCCTCACCCATTTCTGCTCAGAGGAGGAGGAGAACGAAGCTGAGCAAGGGATCAGGATCCCCAGAGAGACTCAAACACAGCACCCTGCACATAAAACAGGCAGCAAGTGATGCTCGGTCACGCTTAAACCCACATGGCAAAGATGGGAGGAGCTGTGAGGGACAACCAAAAGCCACCCCACAGCTCTGGATGTTGCAACAGACCCATGGAGGAAGGGGATGGAGCAGCTCTCAGCCACTGTCAGGAGCAGCTGGGGAGCTGCTGCCCCACCTCTTGACTTCTTGTCACCTGGATGGTGACACCAGCTCTGGACCAAACACAGGGTGTTGGGTCTCAGAAGTCCTGGGGCTTGCAGAGGAAAGATTAAGTATTTTCTTTCTTGGATCCCACCTTAACAAATGAGTAAAATTGCATTATAAATTACAAAAATTAAGAAAAAGTACTGGAAAAAAAACCAAACCAACAACCACAAAATCAGAAAAAAAACCCAAACAAACAAAAAACCCCAAAAGTAAACAAAATAAAAAAAAGTAATAAAAAGCCCCTGCACACCAGTGTTCTCTCAGGTTAGCTGTAAACATGGCTCCAAAAGGAAAGAAAAGAAAGATGATTTAAGATTTGTTATGTTTGGTTGGTTTCCTCAGGCTGGACAACCTAATTTTCAAAGGTTTTGCAGGACAACTAGCACTTGAGGCAAACCTTCCTCTTGAAACCTCCCCCTCAGAGAAGATTGCACTCGCTGTGGTTTTGGGGGGGATTTTCTTCCCAGCAAATCAATCAAAATCAATTTGAACAATAATTGTTTAAGAAACATTTTCAACTTCATTATAGGAAAACTACAGACTGGTCAAGTAATAGAAACAACTTCAGGCATTAAGGGGCATCAACAGATTGCTGCTGTTTTGGCTACTCTCTCTGTCTTGCACTAATGGTAAATATTCTAGAAGTTAACTCTGAGTTAATTCTGAATCTCTGTGGAAGTGGCCAGAGCTAACAGAGGCTCCAGCCTGGACAGGGACACATCAGGTGGAACAAGTGCAAAGTGCCCACTTCAAGAGAGAAGAAGAGTCAGGGAAGGCTGCAGGAAACTGGCTGATAATCCATTTCCATGAAGCACTGAGCTTTAGCTGCCAAGACTGGGAGCTTCACAGTTATTATTTCTTAGTGAGGTGTCAGGTTGTAATGTCTTTTTTAAAGCAACCTGAAGAGAGAGCAGTGAAGTCACAGCACTTGCTCCCATCAGTTTTCATGGTAACCAAATCGTCACAAAAATATAACCCGAAGAAGTATTTTCTTTCCATTGTCTGGCAAGGCAAAAGTGAAAGGAAAGAAACACTTGGATGGGATGGGTTACCAAATGACCAGAATGGCTTCATGCATCACTAAGCAAAGCCAGCTCGTTCTTGCCTTTAAAAGAGAAAAGGGAGAGAGCTGTGGATACATCCAGAAGGAAAACAAGTGACCCCCAGCTGTGGAAGTGTCCCAGGCTGGTGAGCACGTGCTCAGACCTGGGCACGAAGCAGCAGCAGCACGTGTGAGGGTGAGGTTCCATCCCAGGAACTGCTTTGCACCCACTTCCCATCTCGGGAGCCAGAGCCAGCTCCAGTCACGCTCTGAAGCACGTACTGGATGTGCAGGAGTGACTGCCAGGGAGGTGACAGACACATCAGAGCCCACGTTCTCAGCAGAACTTGGCAGCTTTATTTCACTCTGTCAGCATGGGATATTCAACTCTCTTTTTTTCCTTTTTCTTGCACAGGCTGCAGGAACCCTCAGGTAACTTAGTAAAACCTTCCCCTCAGCCTTGGATAATCACTCCAGTGATATGGCAGTGGTCAGGATTCCAGGAGCAAATAGAAGACATTCAGTATAGACTTCATTTCTCACCACTACATCTCCTACTTTCTTCTTTTACTTACCCTTTCTGTAAATAACAACTCAAGCTTCACTAATACAAAGAATCCACACAGAGTAAGTAAGTCTTGGAGACAGAAACAATACAGAAAGCTGAAGATTAAGTGCAAGCCTCTGAAATAAACTCCTCATTGAGGTGTTCAAAAGCAGAAGAAAAATACAAGGGAAATCAATCAATTTGAACAAAGAGGTACTTTACAAATATTTTGTAATCAGCAAAATAAGCCATAGGAGTTCTATGCTGATATAACAGCCCTCTGCCTAAATTTTTAAATCTGAATCCCAGATTTAGAATCTTGAACCCGAGAGAAGCCATCAAGCCTTAGTGAGTATTTTGGAACCAGGCAACATTCCTATGGCAGGCTTGGGGAACTCATATTCAGGGGCACATGGACTCCTCTGAAACAATTGTATTCTGCTACTAAATTACATGACTTTCAGTTCATCATGAATATGTTGTTATTCCATACTTAGGAATCTAGGATCTATAAAATTAGATTTAGGGATTGTGGTCATTCATTGAAAAAGCTTTGAGAGATTGTGCAGCTGCTGCCTATTGAAATCTACAGCAGCTCTGCATCTGTGCAGTCTGTTGGCATTTGTAAGATGGAAACTTTACAGTGCAGCATCAGACATCATCTATTAAAGATGCTATTTCATAAATGCAAAGCCAACAAACATGAAATTGCCTTTAAAACTATTCACTGTTGCTTCAGAACTGATCCCTTCTGCTTGAAAATGAAGTGCTCTCAACAGGTTACTCGATCACTTCTGATCCTGGTGGATACAAATGTTAGTTAGTTACACTGACCTAGCCTTGGTTAATTTTAATCTGCTTAATTGAGCAGATTGAGCACTAATATCATCAACCAATCTGTCTCAGTTTTGGATATTTTTGAACTAGAACTCTTTTCGTTAATTAGAACTAAAAGGTTCTTGGTTTTAAACAAAAGCCAAACCCAGTAAAGACTGTGGAAGAACAAAAAGACACCAAGTACTTAAGACAGTCTGTTCCCTTCTCCATCCCCTCAACATCCACTCTCATCTTTACTAAAATCTTCACAGTAATAATGGCATCTTCTGTTTCATCCCAGCTGGTTCATCCAGTTAATACCGGGATAATTCATTACTACAACTTATCCCTGAAACTGAGACAGTAGAATTACTGAAAGGATTAGACATGGATAACAGCAGTGCTTATGTTTACAGCAAAGGAAAGAAGAAAGACTTGTTGCAGATTACTACTGCTTGGAATAGAGATGTTGTTTATAGCCAAGTTCTTCCACATTTGTCCATTCTGTGGATTCTGTATATTCCAGAAAACCTCTTATCTTCAGGATACTAATTTTGCTGCCAGAGTCACCCTGTGAGTCCTGGAGTGCAGAGACCAATTGAGAAATGAGATAAACAAAACACTCCTTCTCACTCTACAGGCTTCATAAGCAAACAAAAAATTAAATTAGAAGTTAATAAGACCCTGAAACACATTAGGTGCAAGTGCCACAAAACTGCCTTCCTTAGACATAAAGCTTTTGGAGATCCTTCACTATTTTTTTTGTTAGCTTTGCACCTTCCACTTCTATATTTCCTACCAGCCATGCATGTCATAAACTAAGTTTTAGATACAAAAAGCACTTGTGGAAAACAGATATTCACTGAGAGATCAGGCAAACACCTAGTCCTCCCCCATGGTTTAATGTGAACCATGTGACTCCTCCCAAATCTTCAGAGTGTAGACACCAATTAGCAAATGGAAAACTGAGCACGAGCCACAACATTTTGCAAATAGACTGATGAGAAATGTTTGCAACCAAACTCATGATGCTGATTCATCAAAGGAAACTAATGAGAATGTGCATTTATCTCTGTATCAATTCACACTTATTGACAGCTTTGCAAGCATGAAGATCGAGGACTGTAAGATTCCCTCTTGTTTTGATTCTTGAAAAGGAATTGCAGTTATACATATTACCCTAAAGTTTATGATCAAGTAGAATTTAGTAAGAGTAATAATCAGAATCTTTAAACCAAAACTTAAAATCCCACTGAAGACACATATTGGTGGTTGGATATTCCAGCCTGGAATACCAGGCCTAACAAGCAGCCGTACCATGGAATTTTTCACACTCTGCAGCAAACGCTCGTGTTGTTCTGCTATGGCCAAAGCAGCTGAGTGAACCTTCTGATAGATTGCTTCCCCATCCCTGGTCTGAAAGATGAACAGTCCTTCTCCTGTGTCACACATCCTGCCAAAGCAAGAGCAGAAGGGATCCAGGTGTGAGATGGAAGTTTACAGGTCACCACAAACAAGCAAAACTTTCCTGTGCTGCTCTAGAAGTGTTGCTGCACAGGCAGTGAGAAACAACAATGGTTGAAATAGGGAACAAAGTTATTTGAAAGTCTTTGCCCCTGGCTCTTAGCAGCCCTGGTCTCATTGTTTCAGGTCATATCTGTGTTGTCCCAGCCAGGGACTCAGCTCAGCACTGCAGATCTATCACAAGCTCTGGAGAGTTCACACACCAGACACAGATTTTTTATATTTAGTCTCCATCTAGAATCTGTGCCAGGTAAGATTAATTTGTCTTTCTCCTTCAGACTTTTAACACTGCCAGTAATGAGTTTTGCACAGCTTTATCTTCCACTTGAAACAATAAATACAAATCCTCTGTGTCCCAATTGGATTGTCCTGATGCATTATCAGCTAAATGAAAATGTATTCCTTCCCCTCCCCAAGAGGGCTAAATCCTACATAATATGGAGGATGGAAATCCAAATGCCTTTTCTCTGCCCAGATAAGTTAATTGTACGATCTGTTTCTCTTTTACTATTGTAATTTTTTAATGTGCTGATCTAAAATAAAGCATCCATATCCCCTGAGAATTATTTGATAGTTGAGTTCAATAACCCCAGTGCTCCAGCTCCAGCCAAAGTCTTCAGCTCATTACAACAGAGCTTCAGGAGCAATACAGAACACCTCTAAACCAAGGAATTGCATTCACATTTCTTATAAATCCATTTGTTGAAAAACAAACAAACAAACAAATAAACAAAAACCAGTGAAAAACAGGAGTCCCTTCTCCTTTAGTTTGCTTTTGGGAAACAACTTGGCACTCACTGCCCTCAAGACCAAACTCCACTTCTCCTGGTACAGACCCCATAACTCTCTGCCCAAAGGTCCACAGTGTACAAATTCTGGAATGATGTTCACCTCTTCTTCCCAGATCTGTCCATCCAGTTCTCTGGCTCATATACTGCTTTATTTAAGTACAACTCTATACAGTAACATCCAACACTGTTCCCCTCTACCCTGCCATCCCCTGGGATACCTCAGCTCTCCCATACCCACCCTCAGGCACATTTATTTGGCAGCTGCTTCCATCCAACTGGGATTAAGATGGTTTTTGTTTGATTTTATATTTGTTTCAGTATTTTTTTACTTTTTTAGGAGCGGGTCCAGACTGGCCTCTGGCTGAAGGTCAACACCTTTCAGAAGTGGTCCAAAGCACCACCCAGCAGCATCAGGAAATAAAAACAATATATAATAATAAAATAAACCCAGACCTACCTCCCTGCTTCAAAGGTGAACCACGAGGGGTCCCTCCCGTAGCGTCGGAGGGCACTTAATGGCCAAGAGACGAGTTTAACTCTGGGATTCTGGATGTCCCAAAGACAGATATTCTCAAATGTTATCTGCAAGGTACATTCCCCATGCACATCTAAATTAGGGGATGGCATCAAATACACATTGAATCTCTCTGGGAGAAAAACAAAAGGTTAGTCTAAAATCCCTGCCCGTTACATGTGCAAGTCATTCAAGGAATTTCCTATTTTCCAGCTCTAATACATGATCTTATTTCCACTTAGAACAACTAATTCAGAAACAAAGACTCAGTTCCTTCCAGTACTCAATGAACTCCAGGCTTGGGGCGGTCAGAATGCTGCCCTCAAACATTTGTGCTTTCAGAGCCTGAAGAGAACTGCACCAGCACAATCCTGATATTTGCAAACAACTACTAAAATTGTGTGCAATAATAAATACATTGCTTGTGCAGGTAATTAGTTTATTTGCATAGGAAAGTGAAGTAGCCATGGGCTCAGGTTTTGCATGTAATTACTATTATTTATTATTTGCTTTACAATGCTGCCAAAGTGCCTCCATCACTGACATCATACAAGAAAACACACAACAAAAGACAGTTCCCATCTCCAAGAGCAACTAACTTGTCTGAGAAAGAAAAGTGCTGCTCCAAAATAATTCTAGTTACCTTAATTATTATCTCTGGCAGCAATTAAAAACAGTAGTCAAAAATAACCCCTCAAACAAACAAAACCAACCCCCACAAAACTGGAAGGAGGGCTTGGAAAAGCAATTTGTTCCTATTTATTTCTAATATCCACATGTACAGTTCAAAACTTTAAAATAATGCCATTAAAAGGTGAAAAGGTCAACATTTATGTACCTACCACTCTGCTCCCTCTCTACTCCAGATGCCAACAAGTCAGGCTCTCCAAGGCTAATGTCATTAATCCGTGTTCCAAGACACTCCATCTGTAGCACCTTGCACCACTCATCTGCCTCAAGTTCTGTATAAATGCCCAAAAATCTGTGTGTAGGTATATAATAATTTATAATTCCACAATTAATGCTCTTATGTTTTCTAATGTGTGTTACCATTTCACCCACCTGACTCACAAGCAAAGGTTTTGGAGGTGTCATCACTGAAATAAATCCCCACAGCATGTTTCTTTGTGCTTTTTGGCATCCTTAATATATTCTTCACATTGTTGAGCTCCGTGACCTGAAAAAGCACAATTTGGAATTTTAATGAGGAGCTTGAAAAGAGATATATCCATTATTGACTGGGCAAGGAGAGGAGAGAATTATATCATGATGGAAAGGAGAGAGAAAAGGTGAGACAGCATGAACAGGTCTGCGATTGCTCTTAAAGAAAGGCAGCCTTGGTAGGAATCACCTCAGACATTCCCCCTGAAGACTCTGGAATATGAAGCAGCCACGTCCTGCAGCCTCTCCTGTCTGCACATGAGCTTCGGTGTGACACCATCCCAGCAGAATTTTAGCCAAGAGGTGGAATCAAAGCTCCCTCCAGTCTGAGAAATATTGACATGAAGGGCATGAGAAAGACCAACCTGATGCAGCAGAAGCAGAGAGAGGTGAAGATGAAAATCTAAAGGATTCACCCATTTGGAGGAGCAAGTTCTGGTACAGCTTTCATCGTAGAGGACAAAGCTGTAGAATGGTGAAAGCTGCTCTCTAAATTATTGTTTGATGGAAAGTTGAGGATTTGTTAGAATGGCCCATTTAAAACAAAAAAAAAAATTATCAGTTTTAGTTATTAGAAAGTGGTTTAGATTTAAAGATTCGGACTTGTAAACAAAGATTTCTGTTGCCAAATACTGTTTGGAAAAACAGCTTTCATACCTCAAATAAATAAACATGGATCTGTTACCTTGTATACAGCTTTGGTAAATACACACCAGGTGGCTTTATATTTGTAACACACACTTTCCACCCTCCCAACCCACAAACAATCCTCTTCAATTTGACTGAGGAGGAATTCCTCATCATTTAAAATAATTTTAATGTAAAGGCTAACACCCAACAAGGGAATCAGGAAGTTTCATTTAAATAGTCATTATCAGAAAATATTTCACTGATTCTTTTACACAGTAAGGGTTGAGGAGAGAGAGAAAGGGGGATAATTCAGCAGAGCAGTGCAACCCAACAACTTCACTCCTTTGGTTTGTTGGTTCTGTGGACTAGTTTCATATCCAGCTGTAACTCTAAACAAAGAAACCACGGTAATTGTCTTATAAATAAGACACAGGAATTATAAAGAGTTATCAGTGCTGAAGGTTTCGGCAACAAAAAACCCTCCTCTAGAGCATCCTGGGGTCAACCAGCATTTCATCCTAAGGCACTTTCTTCTTGGAGTCAATTTATATGCTCAGCCCCTTCGAGCAGCAGAGAACTGACAGCCAAAAATCACACTTCCAAGCAAGACCCCTGAAAAAGGTGTTCTTACTGGGAATGGAAGGAACAAAGAGCAACTCACGGGCAACACTTCTCCAAAATAAAAATAAATGACAGATCCAATGGCAGGAAACTCATTTTATGGGCAGAAGCAGAAGGACATAATGGAAGGAACAGCCCATGGGGAACACACCAAACCTTCTGCAGAGCTGCCAAATTTAGAGCTCAGGTTTTTATAGCCTCCAGGTTGAAGATTTTGAGAAGTGTCAAAACGGAGACTTCCTAATTGCGCTTAATTTTGCAAGAGGATTTTTTGCTCTTCCAGGAAATCCTGTGATGGGAGCACATCCCCCAGTGCTAACCAGACACCGACAAACTCCTTTCTAAATATGATAAATCTGTCATAACCTATTCCCACCGTTCTCAGTACATGACAGGTCAAGCACAAATTGCCAGCTGCCAAGCTCCAATATATTTTTCTCAGGTGCCAAGAAAGGATTCAAATGCAAGAGGAAATAAAGAATCAGACTTTTTCATTCAGGACAGCAACTACTTTGACATTTAGAGTGAGCACACTTACATTTCCTGCAAGGGAATGTGCTAATGAAGCTTTGTAACCTCGACTACCAAAGTCAGCAGAATGTAGTCTTACATTTTAGAAATGAATCATTTTTCTACCTTGGATTTTTGCTAATGGAAAGCTCCATTCTGAAAATTAGGCAAATCACTCTCCTACTGCTGGATATCCCACTGTCTCCAGCATGATGAATCCTGTGGATGCTGACAGGGCTCAGTGTGATCAGGAAAGGTTTGCACTGGTCAGAAAACAGGGAATTGCCTCTCTGTGCTGGCTCAGGAGCCAAAAGCACTTTCAGCAGTGTCAGAGGCACCAAGTGAACCCCATCAGCCCCGGGCTGGGAGATATCCCACATTCCCAGTGAGGGAAGTGGGATAATGAAGGGACTTAGGACAGAGCTTTAAAAACACATTAAATAAAATAATTCACAAAGAGTCTCCTGCACAGGGGTGGGAAAGGAAAATAACCCACCCAAACAGCATCACTGCTGCCCCTTGTGTGCAGCCTGAGTCAGGCTCCTCCAGGCCACATGGGAGCACGTTCATCTCTCTGGGAGTGAGAGAAGGACAAGATTAAAGCATTTGCTTTGTCTGCCCTGCACTACAGACACTCCTGATCTCTGTTTCTCTTACTGTGACTCCAGCCTCATACCTTTTCCCTTCACCACTCCCAGAATCGCTAAGATCACAACCCCCAAGCTGACATGTTTTATTCTCCCTAGGGCTGTGAGTTGCAATTCCTGCCCTATCTCCCTCCATGAGCCCTGGCACAGAGCATCCACCACCCATTTTCTCTCATTTCTGTACCACTGGAGACATTCTGGACTTTCCAGTCTCTGCACTCCAACCTCCAGCTCACCCCTGCCCACCCAGAGGCTCCCAGCCTTGCACACTGTACGTGTCACATCCACCTTGCAGCTCTCCCAGGACTGGGTCAGCTCTAAATCCAGCCATGGGGAATGAGATTTGCTCTTGCCATACCTCAGATACTAAGATCTCCCTCCAGGAGAGCAAAAGCCCTGGCTTACAGCCTGGTCAAAGGAAAGGGCACATGATTTCACCCTCTGGGTGACGTCTGAAATCAACAATATTATGTCATTAATGCCATCAATCACCAAATCCTTTGCAATTCATGCTTTAGCTGTGAACTGGGGGAGAAAAAGAAAGGGTATTTATATTTGGAGAAATCTAGCTACACTATTTGGCAGGTCCTGAGTTATTTTGTGCTGCACTGACTGCCTGAGAGCTCTTGTATAATGGCATTTCACATGCAAAGTCTTCACATGCATCTCAAGGCTTCCCAGTGGTTTCTGTTGAGCTGCACAGGATGCCATCAAAGCATCTCCCTTTGGAGGGTGACAGCCAGGCAGTCCCTGTTCTGACCCCTGACCCAGGTCCAAATGTCTGCAGCAAAATGCACATACTCTGGGCTCTTCCCAGAGAGTTCCAGACTAAGGCTTCCTTCAGCACCAGGCACAGATGGACAAAATGTGGCACTCTGGGGCTCTCTCTGAGACCAGTGGCACAAGTGGTAACCTGCACAAGAGTCCCTTGAACCCAGCTTTCATACCTTCTGTCCTGGGCACAACCTTGTGGCACCTGATTTTTATGTCTGGCAAAACAACATTCAATAAGCACCTGCCCTCTCTTCCTTTGGGGGCTGAAGTTGCCTTCACCTCTCAGAAGCCCAGAGATGCTCTCCACTTTGCTAATGGCTCTTCTGACAAGATCCAGCTTTAGCCAAGAAGCAATTCCTGAAGGAAGGCTCCAGGTCACACCTGCGCCCCTGAGGGAGATGTCATCTAAAGATCACGATATTTGACCTGCTGTGTCACTCAAAAGGGGCTCCAAAACACCCTTGTTATCCCAGATGACTAAACAGCCTCCCTGTTGCTCACCCTTGAGCAACAGATGGTTCCAATTGTCTGGCACATTCGCACCCAATTCACACCGAGGAAGTGACAGGCTGCAAACACCCCCTCACCAGCTCTTGGAAAGGAGTCAGGAGCAGGCATCAAACACCTGCAAATATCTCAGGCTCCAGTTTTCTTCTTTTTTTTTTTTTTTTTTTTTTTTTTTCCATTTTTAAATAACTCTCCTCCTGCCAGGCTCTTGCAAAAGAAGTGTTTTCATGATTAGTTCAATTCATGGTAGGTTTTATTTATATGAGATTAGCAAATAATGTATATTTATCAACATAATTCTAAAATTCTAAACCACAAATATCAGATCTAAGACAGTGTTAACAGAGAAATCACAAGAAGAATGTTTTCTAAGGGGTTAAAGACCTCCCTTTGCATACTTGCCCCCTCCTCTTTACTCTCAAGCCTCCTTTACATTAGGATGACAATCCACATAATTGAAATACATTTCATTAGATTAAAAACTGAAATGCTTGCAGAGATGTGTGGTAAGAGAGTTCTGAACCAGGAACAGGGATTCATCATTCTCTTCCCAGCTGACAGAACAACCAGACAGAGCTTCACCCTGACAGATGCACTCAGACAAAATTCTTCCATCTCTCCCATTCCCTTCAAAAACATGCCAAACACATAGTTTACTAAAAACAATCTTTAGCATTCAAGCTATTGTTTGAATTAGTGCATAATTCTCAAATATGGGGAGCCTTTCAGAACACAACACAAGAGAGTATATTTATTGCCTACGCACCTGTCATACTACTGGTTCTCACGTACCCTGGGTTTTAATCTTAATTAAGGACTCTGGTTCTGTCTTGGCTTACTGAAAATTGCCCCCATGATGAGTATACATCTAACATTTCCCAGGACACCCCAGGGGAACATTTAATGCAAAATACTACTGCTCAGTTCTGCTTTTAAGATTTGCCTGCACATATCTAACTTACTAATATGAATACCATACTAAAATTTTATCTTGAATCACAGAATGGTTTGTGGAAGTGATCTTAAAGATCATCTCATTCCACCCCCTGCCACAGGCAGAGACATGTTCCACTATCCCAGGTTGCTCCAAGCCCCATCCAACCGGGGCAGCCACAGCTTCTCTGGGCACCCTGTGCCAGGGCCTCACCACCCTCACACCAAGAATTCCTTCCCAATATCCCATCTAACCCTACTCTCTGTCAGTTTGAAGCCATTCCCCCTTGTCCTGTCACTCCAGGCCCTTGGAAATAGTCCCTCTCCATCTTTCCTGTAGCTCCCTCAGGCACTGGAAGGCCACCATTAGGTCACCCCAGAGACTTCTCCTCTCCAGGTTGATCAATCCCAACTCTCTCAGCCTTTCCTCCAGCAGAGCTGCTCCATCCCTCGGATCATCTTGGTGCCTCCTCTGCACTCACTCCAAGAGCTCCACATCCTCTCCCAGAGCTGGAGGCAACTCTGCAGGAGGGGTCTCACCTGAGCAAGGCAGAGGGGCTCAATCACCTCCCTTGATCTGCTGGCTTTAATATATTTATTAAAACATATATATGTGTGTGTGTATTTGTGTGTATATATATATATATATAAAATGTACAGCCATACCTATATCTCCATTTCTTCAGTGGGAAAAACCATCAGCTGCGAGTTCTCCCTTGCTCACACACAGAACTGCACACACTGCCCAGAACCCCAACACTGGCTTGGAAATGAAAGAAAACTCCAAGAAATCAATGCCAGGAACAACCACCAGATTTAGAGATTCAGTTTTTCCACCACCCTCAGAGGCTGCTCCTTCCCTCACAGGCACAAGGTTTGTCCTTCCAGATGGAAGGACATGAACCTGCCCCACAGCCTTGCTATGAACCTCATGGCATTAGAGTGAAGACACCAAAATATCCTGACAAGTTACTTTAATTCTTTTAAAGCCTTGAACTTGACACTTCATTCATAGCTAAGCTGTGGTATTCATTAAAAGAAATGTTTAACAGCCAGTTATTAGCAGAGTGGTCATACTTTAAACACTTCATTTGCTACTGATACAGTTTTGCCTGGAAAACAGTTACAAATTACAGAATTCAATTTTCCAAATGGATTATTCCATAACTAGACAGAAAGACTGGTTAAATTACTTCTGCTGTTTCAAGGCAAGATTAATACAATCGGATTAAAACTTAGATCCCCTCAAGGAACTGGTGTATTCCTGTCAGCACTACGCAATTAGTTGGTTTGTATTGGAATATTAAGGATTCTTCTGGCACATTGCAAAGTCAAAAAAGTAACCTGGAGACATTAGAATTTCTTCCTTCCTCCAGTATTGTTAAAGCATGTGGCAATTTGTGGTTGCTTATTTACATTTAACAAGTGAAAACTAGACAGTTACCTGAAAGGAAACTCTCTGCATAGATTTTGTAGCCTGGGTTCTAATTATTTTCTCTCCCTTGTGGGACCCAATGAATTAAGTGGGCAATTTGCTTTGTGTATGCAAATTCCCAGTTCTCCTCATAAGTTACAGATGACTGTTCTCAGACAACCGGTATTTTAGGACACGGCAATCTTTCCACTTTAAAAAAAAAAACCAGAACAAAATTAGAAAGTATTTAAAGGTCAATATTACACCAAAAAAAAAAAAAAAAGGTACTTTTTTTCTGTTTCATCTGTTTCATCCTCACCAGTGGTGAGGATGTCCAAGTTCAGGCCCTGGTGCAGGGCTGCAGACAAGGATACAACCATCATGCATTCAAATGCAAACCAATTGGACTCTCCAAAATACCACTGAGACAACTCAGAAACACTTCTGGGGATCCAGAATTCAGATGGATAAAGGTGAGACCTTGATGGATCGAGATGCCAAGGAGCTGCTGGATGATCTCAGCCCAGTGACTGGTATCACCACAGTGCCACCAGCCCCAGTGCTCCAGTCAACCTCCTTCCACTGATAAATCAAAGCAACATTTGCACTTTAATCCATCATAGAAAAAAAAAAATAGTAACAGAATGAAACACTTCAGTGAAGGAGGCAGGTGCTACTGAAAAATTAGCTCCATTCATCATTTTCCTTTTTCTACCCTTTACAGTTTTATGATGGATTAAACCTCTCTCGAGATCGATGGGGGGAGCAGGGGCTCCTCAGTTTTCCAGATTTGATGCTGCTTTCAACAGCATTTGAGAACCACTTCAGAACCCAGGTAGGAAGTTAATGACCATTATTTCTGAAACACTGGTAATCTGTAGGTGAGGTTTTCCTCCTACAGCATCATCTTTCAGAACTGAACCACGTTCACCCTCAGATTCGTTAGCACAAGTTTATGGCACAGCGACACTTGACACGTTAACAGGACTGGCTGGGCTTCTCATTTGCAGGATTAACTTCATTGTCACAGACAGTGACAGCAGTCTCTGTCCAGGAGTGACAGAATGAGAGTTGTCACAGCAAAGCCTCTCCACACCATGGAGCTGTTACCACAACAGCTGCTCTTGCTGACAAAACATGTATCAAAAGAGCAGTGACTACCCCAGACCTGTGCATGATGCCTTGATACCATCAAAAGCAGGTGACAAGCAGTGATAGTTGAAGGCTCTGCCATATTCAGCTATTTGTTGGAGGTTTTATTAATAATTAACTATGGTTTTTATTAGGATCAGTTCATCCACAGAGGGTACAGAGCAGCACTGACATGTTCTCTGTTTTCAGCAGCTCATATTTAACACTGCTAGAAGCTGTATCATTCACCACCTTAGAATTTCACACGTTTACAAGGCTTATTTAAAAAAGAAACTCATTTTTATCCACCTGTGCTCTTTGTAAGTGAATACATTTTGCCCAGAAAATGCTGTTTTAATATTCATTAGTTCCCTTTCAGCGAGGTTTGTTAAAAATAAACGGGGACCTGTCGGCTTGGAGAGCTGATGATTTTACAACTAGAAAGCAGCCTTTCCATCACAGGGAACAAATGGAGACACTGCAGAGCCCCAGAGTCACTGCAGAAGGGACACCCCACTGCCCCAGGCAATCTCATCTCAACCTCCCCACAGTATTGAGGCATCATTCCAGTGTGGCCAAGAGGGGCAATAAACATGGAGAACAAATGCCAATGGCAACAGTCTCAGGGCAGAAATCGCTGTCCAGCCTCTCAGCAAGCACATCCACAGCATCCAGGTCACCTGGATGCTGGGAAGAGAGATCCCTCTGGATTACACAGAAGGATTACAGGTTCCCCTGGCAGAAACCTCAGCAATTACCTGTAATTTGGGTCTGCGTACCTGGGCCCTGAAGCAGAGAGAGGTTCAGGGGAAGGGGTGATTGGAGTTGGCAGCTCAGCCAGACACCAAAAAAACATCAAAGTTCAGATTGATCATCTGAGGTATATCCAGCTTTAGACTCAGACCCCAGTTGCCTCACATGAGCCCTTTAAGAAGATTTAGGATATAATCTACCAGTTCCCCCTGCTGGAACCAGCGCTGTCAGGAACACTCGCTCCATGCTGTGCTTTACTCCTCCAAAAGGTAAACATTTCTCTGCCCACTTCCCCTCGAGACATTTGGGTTCAGATCGTCTTCCTGCCTGAAATATCCCCTAGATTTTGGTGAGTCACTGCCACAGGTTGCCCAGAGAAGCTGTGGCTGCCCCATCCCTGGAAGTGTCCAAGGCCAGGTTGGATGGGGCTTGGAGCAACCTGGGCTAGTGGAAGGTGTCCCTGCCCATGGCAGAACTGGATGATCTGTGTATTTGGGCTTAATTACATGCTGCTATGTTTTGGTCTGTGTTTGGCACAGCCACTTGGGAGAATCTGTTCTTTTCCTGCCAAGTTATGAGGATACAAGCACTGATAAACGAGAACTTAGTCCTTGAAGGAAGCATTTTGTATGAACTGTAATTAATTAGTACCTCACTGTTGGCTGATGGCCTTTCAAGGGCATTTGAAGGAGAAAGTGAAGAGGAGGGTGATGAAGTAAGTCCCCAGACTCATTCAGGAAAGACCCCCTGAATGTGGGCATGTGGGCATGGGGACATTCCAGGGTACCCACATGTGTGCAGAAGAGATGCCACCTGCATAACAGGGGGAAGGACCGAAGGCCTCTGGCTGGGCAGTGCTGGCCACACCTGCCCAGGTAGATGTCACCAATTAATTGTATAAAAAGCAGACGGTTGGTGCTGGGAGTGGGACTCGAGCTTCACACGAAGAACAACGCTGCCTTTTGCAGGGACAGCTGCTATCGTGTGAGCCTGAGGATACCCCGAGGGGAATTCTAGGCACTGGGAGTTGGTAAGACAACCTCGTAAGTACAACACCTGAGTTTATTTCCCTCCTTTTCTCTCTCTCGGGTTCCTGTTTACTTGGCCACTTCTCTGTAATAATTTTTTTGTGTTAAGCTTTGATCAGTGCACTGGTTTCAGTTTTGCCATCATTCCCCACTACAATCTGTAAGGTGCCTTCCAACCCAAACCATTCTATGATTCTATGACTGACAAAATTCCTACAAAAACCAGACACAATATGTGCATAAGATGTCTTACTGCTCTCACAGTGTTTCTCAAGACTTCAGCCAAGATTAGGGTTTGCTTTAATGTCTATAACTATTAATATCCCAGCTGTGATTACACACTGTTACAGCTTTCAGAGGAAGAAACCATGATCTGTGCAGCCACTAAGGCAAAGAGTCGATTCCCAGTGACTGACTGTGGAGTTTGACCATTGTTTACTCCTGTCAAATAAGCTACTTGAGAAACCCAGAAACTAAATTCACAGAGGAAGCAATAGTCTCCAATTAAATAACTATTAAATATAGACTAAGCTTGACTTATAACTGAAAATCCCTCTAAGTCAATGAGACTTTCCATGGTGCTTTAGTCTGCAGATCCAGGCTGCTGATGGGTTATATACATGCAAATATGTGCTAACCTATAGAATTCCTTGAAAGAAGAGAAGAAAGTTCAGCCTCTTTTAGATTCCTCTTGGATTTCATGTCCATTACCCAGTGTGAACTCCAAGTCAGTGTGTGCTGCTAAAATATTGCATTAATACAATGGAAGAAACAGAGATTTGCAGCAATAATTGACAGAGTCATACTAATATAAATGCTGGAAATTCTCTCACACACTGTGCAGCCCTCACACACATCAAGTGGAAAATCACCATTCATTACTTCTGAAAGTTGCTTAATGTAAATGTGAATGAACTATTTCTGGGCCTGACTTATTAGAAATAGCCACAGGTTTTATGACCAATCAATTACACATTCCATGTAGACAGACAAGTCTGAATTCAGATTCACTATTCTCTCAAGATTTCCTCTTAAATGTATGTCAAAGTGAAGTACAGATCACCCTCAAGCTGAGTTTGCACATAATTCTTAATCTTCCAATATATTAAACTTTTGCCAGCAATGATTATAAATTAGAGGCTTTTTTATTTCCATCTCCATGCCCAGGAGAGTTACACATGTAAATTCTCAGGTGAATATGAAATATGAAAGGTGCACAAAATTCTAGAGAAGTGACTGGAGGGAAAACCTTCATTCTTTTAACACCAATTAATTTATGAAAGGCTTTCACACCACTATTACAAGAAAAATGTGCATGTTGTCTTTCATGTCTGTAGCTGGTACTATCTTCCAACAGATGCAAAATCCCAGTAAAATGGGAACCTTAAAGTGCCCAGCTTTTTGAATTCACATGTTCCTTTGGATGACTGTTACTGTAAACATCAAAAGCAGCAGCCATTGCAAAGTATTTCAGATCTGGGTTTAAAGGCCTGAGGAAAAGACAGTTGCTTTAAAAATACAGGTATTTTCCACTTAGCAAGATTTTTGTGCAAAGTAGAAAATAGAATACTTACTCTGCCTCTAGTTCACTGAGTGAAGGAACATACAAATGGGTTTAGGACCTTGAGAGTAAAAACAGTTCCAATTTTCAGCCCAATTAATGTATGTAAACTTGGGGGTTTATTATTGATATTACATCGAATAAACTAAGAAACAACCTTGTGTCTTACCTTGTGGTAGCATCTGAAGTAAGCAGCTCGTTCATCTGAGAACTTCTCCAGCCTCTTTGGCCCTTTGCTTGAAGCTTTTTTGAATACTAACCAGCATCTCTGGTAAATCTGGAAACACAAGAGAGTACACTTGGCATCTGCAATGGCTTGAATATCACCAGTATTCATACAGAAGCTAAACTCATAAATCAGCTGTTGCTCTGGAGCTACAAATAATAACTCAGTAGCTTAGAGCAAACATAAAACTAAGCTAATGGGGAGTTACATCCTATTTCTTTGGAATTATAATACAACTAGAAATTCTTAGGAAGATGCTTGGAAGGAAGAGCTGTAATTGTGCTTGCAAATGAATGCAAGGCTTTCTAGGAAACAGTGGCACACTTTTCCATGTGGGTTTGCTCCTGCTTCCTGTCTTGCATGCCTAAGGGAGATGTGAGGAAAGCTTGAGCAGACAGGTAGGAATGGACCTTCCATCATACAGGCATGAGAGGTGACACTGTAAGTGTGTGTTCTCTGTATAAGGGGAACTGAGGATACAAAAGGGAGAAGGAACTGAATTACTGGTAATGAAGAAGCAGATCGTTTATCTGCAGAACCAAGGACCATTCTGACACCTGGAATTTTGCTTCCAGGGTCTGGCTGAATTTATATTCAAGTCATTTGGGGCAGACTCTGTGCAGAGTGGTTGAAAAAACACCTTTCCATCTACAGTATTAAGTCACTTCATCTCTCCAACTTCTGTCACCATTTCTTGCAATCTTCCCACCCATTCTTTAACTGTGGTGCACTTTCTACCATCCTCTTACATTCAAACCATGGCTCTCAGCTCTGCTAACATGCTGCCTGTATAGAAGGAAAGAATTATAAGCCTTGCCAACTGTTCACAGCCCACACTTAATCAGTAATTCCAAAGTAACACCTGGTAAGTTAGAAATAAATCAAAACTGCCACCAAAAATCAGTGTGATTTCAGAGAAAAAAATCAGACCAGCCATTATCAAATAGTTCACAGTACAAATCCACTGCAGTGATAAGTGATGAAGACCCATCAACACATCTCACTGCCCCACCTAAGCCAGCACCTAATCCAGCACAGACAAGGCAGCTCATCCTCTGAACCCCTGATGGATTCTAATCAACGTATTCAGCACAATTATGTTCACAAAAAGTAGCTATAACTTCATTGCTGCACCCAAAAAGCTGACTAGCTGTGGTTCTCTCACCAGTTTTTAGTTGTTTTTCCCAGCTGTATCATTCTCCCCCAGCTTTTCCATCCTGCCTCACACGTGGGCACTCACACTCCTGGCCCACTTGGCTGCACCAACATTTAACATATGGACAGGCTGTTCCCATGCCAGGCACCAGCTGAACCCATCAAGCTTTTCTTCCAGTTTTCCAGCTTATTGGCCACTCAACCTGTTCTGTTTCATGCAAGGGTCTGAATGGAATTGTTCAAAAATGACTAGACACTGACCACAATGACAGCTTACACCAAAAGCACAATTTAGAAATGCACCTACTTCTCCTGAAAGAGTCTTTCTGCATTTGCCTTCAGAAGATTTTGTTCCCCACAGCTGAGGAAAAAAAAAAAGCAAAACAAAGTACCCTCAAAAAAAACCCTGGCACATGTAAGTACTTCCAAGGATGCAAAAGCCAAATCAGTCCACAACAGAAACAGCAGTCTTCAAGTTTTGGTTCCAATCCCACGCTGCAACAATTCTCTAAGAAAAGAGTCCCAGGGTTGAAATATTATGTCAGAGCCTGAGGAAAACATCATCACAACCCAAGTAACTAAACCAATAAAGAACAAATGGCATTTGTGATGCCAATGAGCAAACTGGAGGAAAGGCAGGTCAGGGAGGTCCCTCCCCTGAGCTTTCTCCTCCCTCTGTAGGAGCTGGTCAGCTCTCTCCTCTTAGGAAATCTCTGGGCAGAGAGATCCCACCACAACAGCAGTTTAAAGTAGAACAAAGTGTTTTGATTTGAGATCATTAATGATTTTTTGTCTGAACACACAGTTAGGAATCCCATTGATGTTTGTGATGTGATGTTAACTCCTCTCTGCTGAGCTTCTATAAACAAACTTAAAAGAATATAAACCCCCTCACTGGAAACCCACTTAGCACCCTCAAAAATGAAGCAGTGGAGCCCTCAAGAATGGGTACTATTAGCACAGTCCCATTTCTGTGCTCCCACAGGTGAACAGCCAGCACCATCTCAACAGAGCCTAAACTACACAATGCTTTAAAGCTCCAGAAATAAAACAGTGAAAAAGGAGATTGGACTAAATGGCCTTTAATGGTCCCTTCCAATCCAAACCAATCCATGATTCTGTGAATAACCAATCTGGCAGCATCTACCCAGAAGCCCTGAAAGCCCTCCAGTCAATGCACAGGAGAAATGATGCTGTACCCAAGACAGGGAGCTCATCACGACCCTGTTATGAGCTACAAAACAGAGCCAATAATTAAGTCCTTGATGCCACCACGGTCTAGCACGTGCATGAGACTTGTCAGTGTTTCCTCAAGTTGAAGACAGCACGTGAACTGTTTATGTTGCTAATGCTGTTTTGACAGCAGCAACAAGAACCAGCCCCAAATGCTCTTGGGTGCCTTTTCCATCATGAATGCAGAGCTCACTTATCCCTCAAATCAACACTTTCACTACTACTCCATGAATAGGAATTAGTTGAAAGTACTGCTGTAATTGCCTCCACTGCAACCACTCGGGCTGACAGTGATTAGATAATTCAAACAGCAACTCAGGATCTGATGTGCTGAGAGAGAACAGTAATAGCTGTCATTTACATAACACCTAAAACTTACCAAGTGTTCCCCTTGAGATCTTCTGAAAAAGTCTAACTCGGGATTTGGGTATCAAAAATTAGCATCTACTCCCTGTGGTCTCTCCTGAAAATTCCAGATTCTTACAGAGCAGGTGACAAAGCAAAACTTGAGGGAAATAATGTGACTGTTTATGAAGTGCAATACCCCAAATCCAGGGAGGTGACCCAATATCCATGTCCGAGGTCAGGCCAAGACAGTTCTATTTTTGGCTCTGAAGATCATCTGCTATAAATCATTATCACAACTGAAGTCAAAGGAGTGACTTCAAAGGAATGATGCAATCTGAGTATCTGGATTCCTGCCCTTCATTCCCAGGTTCCTTCTGGTGCTGGAAAGGAGCAGCAAAGGAGCTACTGACCTCAGCTGGAACTGGTCAGCATGGAATCATGGAATGGTTTGGGTTGGAAAGGGCCTTAAAGATCATCCAGTTCCACCCCCACCATGGGCAGGGACACCTCCCACTAGACCAGGTTGATCAGAGCTCTGTCCAGCCTGGCTTTGGACACTTCCAGGGGTGGCATCTGGCTGAGTACAGTGGAAAATCTTCTTCTGGCGTTCTGGGCTTCATGGTTCAGTTGGGGTTTGAGAATATTCTCATGCAAAGAGGGAAACTGAAACCAGAGTCTTGCTGTCCTATGTGATGACCCAAACCCTGGAGTGTCCTGGAAACTGGGGTGGGAGGGAGACCTGTCAGTCCTCACCACCTCCCATCTGAGCAAGATCACCAAGAGCTGGATTTCTGAGTGCCTAAAATGTCCTTCTTTATACATGAAGCACAAATTATTCCGGCCAAGAAACAAAACATTTGAATTTAGAGACTAAAATCTGCATTTCAGCCCAAAGCAAGTTTACCCCACCCCTCAGTAGTTTTGTTCAGGAACGAATCTAAAAAAGTATCTTGAAATAGCCGAATATTTAGAAATTGGATGGGGGGAGGCTATTTTTCAGATTTTGAGGCAGGGGGTTTAAAACTGGCTGTTTTTAAAAACTAAGATATGTGGCTTCCACCACATAAGGGCAAAGCAAACCTATTTTAATTCAGAACCAAACAACCCCTTTTATTTGTTTTTTAAGAGGGATCTAGAGGTCAGAAACAGCAGCACAAAGTCTCATCTGGCAAATTTCTCCTCTGTGAACAAGTGAACCTTCAGGGAAAGCTGCCCTGCTTTATTCCTGTGTTGTGTTTTTCTGCACTTTGCCCTAAAACAAAGAATTCCAATGAGCTGCATTTACAGGGACACTGAACTTGCTGTCAAATAAAAACAAACTTTGCTTTTTTAAAAGCAGTCACTGCAAGTTCTCTCATGCAGCTTGGGATGCCTTCCAGAAACATTGGGCTATTGCCAGGAACCTTTTTGTGACTCTGATGAGTTCTAGAAACAGATAATCCAGTAAAGGCACAGCACAACAGCTTAAGAAATTTCTCAGTCTCTTCTGACTTGGGGGTTTTTTGTAGTAAAAGAATACTCCACTTTACCCAAGGCTGGTAGGAAGCTCACACACTGAAGGACATCAGTTGCACATGCAAAATAATATTTGAGTGTTTTGTTGGACTTTCAGGGAGTCTCCAGTGGGCTGGAGCTCCAGGTACAAGGTCCTTCCAACAGGGAGTTGTTCACACAGGCAACCAGCCAACATATGCCAAAGGTTTGGGT
This sequence comes from Corapipo altera, assembly GCF_003945725.1. NCBI lineage: Eukaryota > Metazoa > Chordata > Aves > Passeriformes > Pipridae > Corapipo > Corapipo altera. Next base: position 4,228,020 of record NW_020884893.1, on the reverse strand, counting down.
CTTAATTCTTCTATTTTAAAAATGCCTTAATATCTCACTTCTGAGTCAAAAGTTAAAAGAGCCCTGAAATAGAACTTTCAATTCAAAGGAAATCTGTGAGGAGACTGGATCTGGAATTTTGCTTTGCTTCTAGAAAAATGAAAGAGTGCCAACAAAGGCAGATTGCAGCTCATATATTTAATTATATCCCCCCCCTCAGACACATCTGAAGCAGCAGATCTCCATCAGGGAGCTGTTTCCTCACAAAAAGCTGGAGTACTGCTTTCTAGTAAAGAGGTCTAGGCATCAACAGGTACGATGCTGAATGGGACTGGGTGGCCCTAGGGAAGACCCCACAATCTTTCCATGAGTTCACAAACTAGAGCTACTTAATCTGAATCTATTTCTTTCATAAGATTGTGACTTGCCTCTGTTTTTCCAGCCCAGTTTTGCTCCATACCCACTTCATCCCCATACTGACAGAGTTCAGCTGTATTTCATTCTGAAAAAACTACAATGTAAGTCTAAAACTGAAACTATTACAAGTAGACAGATCACTAGAAAGAATCACATCCCAACCTTGTACTGAGCTGTGTTCAGCAGGACTTACACAATGCATGTAGACTGGATCACTGGCTTTGTAAAATCAGCAGCAAAGTTGTCCAAGTGTTGTCTGTAAAGATATCTCTGCACTTGGCAACAAGACAATTTCCCTTTCCCTGAATACCCATTTAATGTGTGTTATGAGTAAGCAATATTGCATTATTCATTGTGATCAGTTTATAATGACTACATAAATCAAGGTTGGTTTACATCAAGCTGTTCTCTTCTCCAGGGCACTAAAGAAAATCATCTAGATTTCTCCTTCCCACAAGAAACACATTTGTGGAGAGATAAAGCTCACTCCTTCCCCTCATTCAGTCTTCACAAACAATATTTTCCACTAGGAAGTCATCCACAGCTGCTAATAGGGAATGAGGCTGTAATCTTGTCTCTCTGATTACATTCAGAATGTTCACAATGCACAATATTGCTCAGTATTGCAAAGTTTTCTCATCAAGTTATAAAATCCAACTTTGGGACCGGTCAGAACTTGCTATAAGCCCAGAGCACAAAAAAAAAAATGCCTGGCAGATTTTTATGAATCTATACACCTTTCACTCTTGTTAATGCAGGTCAAAACAGATGCCTGCTGCTCTCAAATATGAGGCATTTTAATCAGCCTTTCTTCTTCAAAAACTCTTCCCTCCCACCTGGAATTGCATCAACCAGAAGTGGGATTTTTGTTAAAGCTTAAGGCTTAGAACTCAAAGCCATTCCACCAACCTTGGTTTAAAACACCAAACAGCTGGATGGGAGCCTACAGATGCATTCCCACTTGGCACACTGCTTAGAAGGCAACTTTGTTCTAAACCTTCACTTATTTATTTTTTTTTTTAGTCCTTCATGATTACATGAGATTCACTCCACAGGCAAGATTTACTGCCAAAATATCCTCAAGAGAGGGAAGTCTGTGTGCTGTGATCTGAGGTACATTGTCCAAGCCATGCAGGGTGCTGAGGAGCAGCATCTCAGCACAGTGAGCAGAACAGCTCACCCAGGATTATCTGACAGCTCAGTAATGGAGCCTGGGCTTGATTTCGTGTCCATGCTGTGCCCTGTGACAAGGGACAGTGACAGGGAAACACAAGCAGCATTGTACAGGTTTTGCTTGTAACTGGTACACATTAGTCACTGGTTCAGACAAAAGGGGGAAAAACGCTCAACAAAACTGCTGCTGGCACCTCAGGCAGACTTGAGGATGGAAAAGAAAGACAAGAAGGAATTTGCTCATATATTCCAGCCTGCTGGAGGATTATTCACTAAAAAAATTAATTTTAAAGGGAGCTTATGAGAGCCCTTTGGAGTGAATCAGTGCAACTGTCAATACTGCAGTTTAGAAGCAATGCACCCCTTCAAATTGCTGATGCACTCGGCAGCTGGAGGGTTGGAGTTCAGAGACATCTTAATTACGGATCCTGGCCAGGTGATGAATCACTTTACCAGTGAAATCTCTCTGATATACAATCTTTTTTCAATTGCTTTGGAAGGACTCTATGGTTCAGTCCAGACAGGGCAGAGGAGACAACTGCAAACAGCCCTGCAGGGACTTCCAGGGGTAGGGAACGGGCTCCAGGAACACGGGACACCCAGGAGGTTGGTACCTGGAACTGGGCACTGAGAGCTGCTAAAGAAATATGTCTATAGGACAACAGGGCTTGGATTTAGACCTGGTTTATCCTCCAAGTATCACGAGTGTTCTGCACAGGAATATTTCTTTCCCTCCTCTGCTCAGTGCCTTGAATCTGCACTGGCAGATCCTCCTCACATGCAACTCACTTGTTGATAAACTAATGTGTAAATAAATGACACTGTGTAATAAACTAGACAAGAGATGAAAAGGATAAGCAGTTGTGCTGTTTGATGTGGGCAATACAGAACCTGACTCCATTTTTCAGTTTCTCTAATGACTGTCTAGAATTTCAGGACCTAAAAGACATTAAAAGTGAGACTTCAACCTCCATCTGCTCTCTCTGCAAAAATGATGAGTTGGATGCAGTATCATTAGAGAAAGCATTAGCTGAAGTATCCTTCCACTTCCAGGCCCTTTTTTATGGACCTATAGCCTTTAAAGTATAGGACTGCCAGTTTGTTGGGTTTTTTTAAAATCCTACACAGAAAAGGTTATAATTCTGAGCTCTGTAAGGCCATTAGAGAAGAGCCGTTCCAAAAGAAGAGCCAAGAAGCATTTACAGCAGAAACCTTCTCTTGCCAGCGACAGCTTAAAAAAAAAGCCAGGCTGGAGCTAAGTATCTGATTTGGTTCCTTGAACATCTGCTAAGCTTTATATGGGCACAGTTAATTCTAGGCATGAAACTGGATAGGAGAAAATCAGCCTAGGACTGTAACTAGGAAGAAAAAAACAGTAAAGGCTCCACTGCAGGCTAAAGGCTGGCTCTGTGCAGCCAGCTCATGCTGGCAGCAGCTGGATGTGCAGCTGGATGTGTCCTGCTGGGTCAGGCCATCAGTACAAATCCTGGGAATTAACACCATTAATATCCTGTCCGAATTAGGGAACTGCAGAACAACTTACAATGACCACGATGAATTATGGTTTGGGATTCTTCTTTTTTTTTGTCACTAACATCTGACTTGGTTACTTTAATTACACGGGCTATAGGGGGAAAATGGCATTGATGCAGCTCATTAACACTTCCAGAGCTCACTAATTAGCCCATCAGATGGAAGAGGCTGCAGAGCACGCACGGTAACCCTGGGTAACAGCAGCTCACAGCTCTGACAAGGACACAGCTCACCTGCTAAAGCCATGGCAGTGGGATGTCTCCTCAGAAGGCACAGATGGGACTTGGAGACGAACTGTACTTGCTCACAAACTCCCAGCAACAGGCTTTCACTGCACTCCAGAGCATACACTCATTTGTGGGAGCTGCATTCCAGACTTGGACTTGTATTTCAGAGTGGGACTTGTAACTTTACACATAAGCAGACCAAAAAAAGGCAGAAAATGCACATGAATTAAGCCTCTATCTCGGCAGAGTAATTCCTTCAGCAGTAAGCTGCCAACATCCAAAGCCAGACATAGGAAAAGGGCTTTAGTTTCCCCATCCTTGAACAGTTCAGCTGTACCTGCTGCCATTTGCCCACCTGCAAAATTGGGTTAATGATGCCTGTTATGTGCTGCTTGGAGAGCCAAGGGTGACAAATGCCCTGCAAGCCCCTCCCTGACCGACAGATGGGGAGAACTGCCCAGTTCTGGCCTGCTGTCATTCTTTGCTCACCAATTAATTCACCTGTAAGCTTCAGAAAGCAGCACAGGTTTTTCTGTAACAAACAGAGTATCTGCCATCCCTCCAGACACCTCAAGTCTCGAGGTATTGTCTCAGCACAAGGTAAACTTATCTCATTCCTTCCACACTTCCCTTTCAATCCTGACATCAAAGCCATGCAGTCACAGGTCATTCCCCCAGCTGCTCGGGAGCTTGGATCAGCTTTAAAATCAAAGTCAATCTGCATGAAAGAGCAAATAATGCTCCCGTGTGAGTCACTTCGAGCTGGACTTCACCAAAACACAGGGCTTTGTTAAGAGTGACAGATTTACAGCCCATTAAATCATGGTAACAAGCACTTCAGCGCTGCCTTACAGGACTGCAACGAATGATTGAAGTCATTTGCCTAAACTGCTCACCGGGCTGATCCTGCGGCCAAAGCTGCTCCGGGGACAAGTTCCAGGCAGTCAAAATGTATTTCCTTTTACAAGCACTTCAGTGCTCCGGCTGCCAGCAGGTCAGGGAGGGCATCCTGACCCTCCGCTCAGCCCTGTGAGCCACATCTGGAGTGCTGTGTCCAGTCCTGGGCTCCTCAGGGTGAGAGACGTGGAGCTCTTGGATTCATCACCAAAGATGATGAAGAGACTGGAGCATCTCTGTGACAAAAGAAGGCTGAGGGAGCTCGGGCTGTTCAGCCTCGAGGGGAGACACTGAGAGGGGACCCCATCCATGTGTGTCAGGGCCTGCAGGGAGGGGGCAGAACCCCCCCAGGCTCTGCTCAGGGGGCCCAGCAATGGGACACGAGGAACGGGCAGGAACTGATGCCCAGGAAGTTCCACCTGGACATGAGGAAGAATTTCTTCTCTGTGCAGTGACCGAGCGCTGAACAGAGACCAGAGAGGGTGTGGAGTCTCCTCACTGGGGATGTTCCAGAACCATCTGGACACAATCCTGTGCCGTGTGCTCTGGGATGGCCCTGCTGGAGCAGGAGGTGGGACCAGGTGACCCCTGTGGGCCCTTCCAGCCTGACCCATCCTGGGATTCTGTATCCTGAATTCCTGCCGGCAGGTGCACAGAGGGATCTAAGAGCAGATCCCACAGGGCCTGGCATCAGCAGCTGGAGTCCATCCTGGGCATGAACTGATGATCCTGCAGGATCTGCCACAAGTTTTAAAGCTACCAACTAGATGAACATGTCACCAGTTTGCCCAATATTTTAAAACCAAAATTCAGTCAGTTCTCTAGGAAAGCTGCAGCTGAGGTTGGGGGGGGGGAGGGGGTTGTTTATTTATTGTTGGGGTTTTTTCGTTTTGTTTTGAGTTTGGGAGGGACAGAATAATATTGATTTTTAAAACCCACAGATTAAAACGAGGATTCCAGAGCCAATATTTCCCTGTAGACTTCAGCTTTCCACTGGCTCTTGCAGTCCTCTTGCATTTGCTCAGGCCAATCTCCACATTAGTTCAAACGGACAAACCCAACTCAAATTAATTTCTCATGTCCCAGCTGTGCAGCACGAATTAAAGAAAGAGTTCAAGAGTTCACTCACATTTAGGCAGACACCATCCTCAAAAAAGCTACATTAAAAGTGCCTATAAAAGCACAGTCTTAATTTGCACTACTTCATTTAACAGAGAATAGCCACTTATATTTGACCATAAGCACCGTGCCAAGAGTCTGCCACTCAATGGGATGCATTAATTCAGAACAATCAGTTAACATCCATCCTCACCGTGTGGAGACATTAGTGAGAGCATTAAGAGGACATTTTCCTTTGCCAACCACAGGGCATTGATAGTTCCCCAGACAAACACTACTTGGCAAGTAAAGGGGCAATTTAACCTCCTACATTATCTTTACTGGGGAAAAATACCACTGATTTTGACCTATTGATCCTCTGAATTGAAACAAGTTACATTACTTTCAGTAAAGGAAAGAAAAGCGCTACTCATTCCAATAGCTCAAACTTCCACTGGTATTTCTGACAGTACTTGATGAAGTCAGACAAAAAGATAATAGAAACAGTCCATCATTTTCCATGGTATACCTAAAACTACACAAACATCAAATTAAGATGTCAGTCTCAAATTAAGATGTCAGTCTCAGGAGCAGACCTTGCATCTGTTGCTTTCTTTCAAGTGTTTCCACAAACACTGCAAAATGTTAATTTATCACTGATGCAACTTCAGGGCAATGGCCACATGCACCAGCAGGAGAATTACCTTCACACTGTGAAATGAATTGATGATGAAAAGCCATCCAAATCACCAAAGACTAAATTTCACCTGTTTATAACTGGGTTTTCTTCTTCTTTCACTGCCTTTACAATCATTCCTGACATACCCTTCTCTGTGTGGAGCTGGTGCAGTTACCCCCAGGAACCAGAGACTTTCATCTACCAAAGGAACAGCAAAGAGGGAAGAGGAGAACTGGGACCCACAACTGACAGATCAGGGAAGTGTTTGAGACAAAAGCAGAAGAAAAAAGGGTGTTCTGATCAGGTTTGCATTCAACTTCTTAAAATAAAACATCTTTAGAACAAGATAGCAAGTGGATAAGAACCACTTGTTTACTAGTCATTGTTTTGCTTCACAAACTAAGCCCATCTTCCAAAGAAGAATGTGGAAGGTAATTTATCAGAAAACACATGCTGGAAAGCACTAGAAAAGCTGCTCCTGCTCCTTAAATGGGCCAGCATCAAACCAGGAATTTCATACTCCAAATCACAATCTGCATGATCTCTTCCAGAAAAAGAGGAATAGTTCTTAGGTTTTTAGATTTTGGTGGGTTTTTTGGAACCAAATTAGGACCCTCGCTTCTCCATCCTATTTCCACAAGGCAAAAATCAGGATACCTTAGGAGAAAACCAAAATGTAATTGCACCATTTGAGTGCCAAACCTCCTTGTAACTCATCCAGAACAGTGCTGAGCACCCTGGTCCTGCAACGTGCCCAAATGACAAGCACTGCTCACCTTTCTCCAACCCAACCTCTTTGCTTCAATTCCTGAGGTAACCCCATAGATATCCCTGTTGTCTTGGACTCAAATCCCATTAACAGAGGGGATCCAAAGGGGACTTGCCCACAGACCCTGTGGCAGTAACCAGATGGAGCTGCATTAGGCTTGAATAACATTTACTGCTTATTCTTCCCCTTGTCAGCTCAAGGATAAAGCTCAAACTTTCTAAGCAATGTTCTGGATCCTTTCCCTGCTGCCTCTGACAAGTTCCAAGCAGTAAGAAATCTTAATATCTGTGAATATGTTCTAACACCTTATTTAACAGTTTGCTAAAACTATGAATTTCCAGTGGGTTTAATATCTTGCAGGTTCAAGTTGGTGCACGAGAAATCTGTTCAGTTTTTCCCTGTCTCGAGGCTTCCAGATTGAAAGGAGCTGCATAGGTGTTAATAAAACACCAGAGTTTTATTAATAAAGCTGCTTCAAATTGAGATACAGGCAGACAAGTTTTCCTTCTCCTCACCCCCTCCCCCAGCCTTACATCATTCTTCTTTCCAGTTTTCACAGCTCATGCTCCAAAATCCTCATATTAACTTCCTGGCACGCTTATTCAAGCACCAATCTCTCCAACCATATGGTTCTAGTCCTGCAGATTGTCTCTCCCCCACTTTACCTCTCCTCCCACAGGGTTTCACAGCAACAGTGCTATGCAGAACTTGTAAAAAGTATATGTCATTTGGAACGTTCCACACCAATCTTCTCAATGAAGTTTCCACAGAAGTCAGTTTAATTAAAACCAGGAATAGAAAACCATGAAAGCTTCATCTCTTTTCAGCTATTGACAATTGAAAGTTTCTGCTGAAGTGGACAAGTCCTAAACTTTACACAGAAGTTTTTCCAAACTTCTAAGCATGAAGCAGAGGTTTTTCCCATCTAGTCCTAAAACAAATATATGCAATAAGATTAAATTATATGCTTCCTGAGGAACAGTCCATAGCACAAAACTCTTGGATTTTCCCACTTCAATCTTACGTATGGCCACTGTCCAACATGTAACTTCTCAACCCATACTCAAATACATAAAGATTAACATCCTCCTCATTTCAGGTGGAAGTTTAATATTGCCAGTAAAGCATCAATCAAAGAAAGAAGCAGGCAGTCTAGAAACCTAAGAAATGTTTTTTTCCCTGAGTTTTTTAATTAATCCAGAAGTATTTGAGCACTGCTCACGTTACTCCACTGAAATATTTCCTAGGAACATGCAATGGGCTACAAAGCTGTGGCAGTATCAGCTCCCTCCTGTCACAAGCTGAAGACTAAAGCCTTACAAAGTCCTACCAGGGATTGGCCAGAGTGCCCTATTTCTGTGTTGGAGGACACCTCTAAGACCACATTCCTTCCCTCTGATGTGATTAAGACATTTTGGGCCAGTCAGACCCATCGAGCAAAGAAACTGGACACGCACAGATCCAGTTTCTGTCCTCACGAAGGTTCATCCTAAAGAGGGAACAATTCCACTGATGCAGTTCCAGCAGCCACATCTTTCACCAGAGACCCAATCACTTAATTTTGACTTCCCAAAATTCACTAGGCTCAGGACTTACCTGAATTTGGTTCAGGTGGTTCAGATCAGTGTTAAACTGTGTCCAGAACACAGGCACCCACACAAACTGTATCTACTGTATGTTAAAGTGATCCTTGTACTACTGAGGTCAACACCACAAATGCAATTGCTCCCAGAAGCACAACTGCTGATTTCTCTCCTTCCATCCACCTGGAGATTGATTGGAGAGCTGCAAAAAACCAACTGATGCTGCCCCAGCAGTGAGGGCACTGAGGAAAGGCTGGATCCCTGTCCCACAGGGCCCCAGCACAGCAGGAAAGGGCCCTGCAGGAGCAGTTGGAAGGAGGAGGGTCTGAGCTGAGCTCAGCTTATCTTCAGCTCTCCAGACTGCCCTGTTGCCAGATGTCTGGGCAGAAGTTTGTCCACCTTTAGCAAAGGTGGTGAAAGCCATCATTTAAAACTTTCTTCTACATATTTGATCCCAGGAAATCTGTCCCCATCAGAGGATTATGACAGAATCCCTCCCAGGCAGGACTACAGGGATACACCAGAGGCTGGACAACCTGGTGTGTGCCATGACTGACACCCTGGAGGACGATGGCTGATCTCCATGTCCTCAGGAAACACCCATGGACAAACATTAGCCATGGCAGGACTGAACTCTTGGGCTTCAGCTGCTCAAACCACACTAACCCTCACGTGGGGTGCTCAGATCCCTTTTTCCTGGATCCAGCCCAAATTCCCGAGGAGGATCCTCTCTAACAGACAGATGAGGCTGATCATTCCTTGCATAACAAGGAGGTGCCTCCAGCAGATGGGGTTCCAGCCAACCCCAGCACAGGCTGTGGATTTAATTAGAAGTGTTGTTAAACAGATAGGGCTGTGAGAACAGCTCTGTGCCTCATCCCCCAAGTGCAAAGTGGAAGGTGCCCTATGGGACAGGATTCTGCAAAAATCTATTACAGCACTTCCTTCTCCAGACAGAGGTACAAGAAGCCGATTGCTAGGTATTAAAAAAAAAAAAAATCTCACTTTACCCCTCTGTCCTTCCTTATTCTCTGACAAACAGATCAAGGAGTCTCTGCAGACCCACGTTTTTAGGAACAGACATTTAGCTCTTTGCACAGCTCCATAAAAGTCAATGGATCCTCCCAAATGAGTCGTTTTAATAGCCTGCAATAACTTGATAGTAATGCAAACTTGTGGAGCACATTCCCAGAACTCCATGTGCAGGAAATACCTTCATAAAATCATGGCAGTAATGTAATAAATCAGGCTGCCTGTTAATAATGTCCAATTTTGAGAGTTCTGCACATTAGTCTTAGTGGTCAGATTGTTTCTCTGTGTTATAAACATCCAGTGTGTCTAGTTAGTGACAGTATATGTTTTAGAGAGATAAATATTTTGTAAGGCTTTTCTAACCAACAACAAATTGCCAGGACTGTTTGTTTTAAGCACTTCTGTCAGGCAGCAGCACTAATCTATGTATATTGATGCAGCAGCACATGTCCTGGACTTTTCTAATTTTAATAACTCTGCTTTCTGTAAAGGGAGAAACTTTTGTCCTCTTCCAGAATACAGGCCACCTTAATTTTCAAATTACTTCAGCATTTCCTATTCTGCTTTTATAGACCTGTGAGGCTTGGGAAGGCTCCTGCTACATCTGTGAGAGCCAAAGTTGTTTTACAGCCCCAATTCTTGCAATTCCACCATGAAATGAAGAGAAAGACAAGCTGAAGAAACATGTTAAAAATAGCCAGGGAGCAGAAATAGTTTCAGTGTTAAAGAGAAGGGCAGAAAGCATCACAACTGTTGCACTTGTTTTGTTTTATAATGAAATAAATATACAAACAACTGCATATTCAAATTTTTAACCGTAATTCATTCCTTATTTCAACTTGGGTTTATATGGGATCATGGCACAGACCTCTTATATGAAAAGTCTTCCAGAATATATCAAAAGCCTTCCAGAATAAAGATATTTTAAGAGTTATTAGCAAGACAGATAAACATTGCTTCAGCACTGAGAAGTTTGTGACAAGAGGGAAGAGCACAAGAGCACAAACTACTGTAGATGGCTCCACAACTATTTTTAAACCTCAAAAATTTAAAAGATGCTGCCCATCCTTGCAGTAGGATTTCTTCTGGCAGATTGTTCAGTAACTCAGTGCACACACAGAGCTTTGAGCCACCTTGTACCACGTCAGCTCAAACATCACAGCACACAGAACAGAGATCACATTCTGATAAACTGGTTATACTGATGAGTTTAATGGGGATGCTCTCTGAGAAATGGGGATACAATGGAAATACTTGCACACAAGGTTGGGAGAAAAAATACTGTCCCATTGGTCTCCTCTTAAGGAATGCTCAGAAAGGTGCTCTCTCCCACCTGGAAAGCAGCAACACGTAAGTCACCACAGCCAAACTCCATAAAGACACCTATTTTCCAAGTGAGCCAGAGAGAACGTTTCTGGCAGCCAATATTTTCTGGTCAGCTGAGAATTGTGCAGAGCCAAACCAGACTCTACAAGGCTTGGCATAGCTGTGAACATGAACAAGTCCTTAGCAGAGACATCTCTGCTGGCCACCAGCCCATCTCAGCTGGTTCTGAGGCCCTTCTGTTTGATCAGCACTATTTTGCTCTCAGCTGCAGACACAGCTCAGGGCAGTTGCTGCTCCTCCAGGAGATTGTTTCCCTCTGACACCAACAGAACCTCACACTTAATGCAACGAGACACTCGGGGTGTGCTGCTGGCATTCCAGAAACTCGGAGCTGACAGCCAAGCCCATGGCATCTTGCTCCAGCAGTGCCCCATACATCAAGAGGCAGGGATAGGACAAATGCCTGCAAACTCCACAGGGTCTTCCAAGGGGAATGGCACCATCTTCAAATGCCCTGCACACAGAACAGCCAGCACCCTCCTGGTGCCACAGCACCATCCCAGCAGTGCTGCCTGCATCCCGAGGAACAGGCTTTGGGAATGTCACCTGCCGTCCCTTGGAGCCTCCAGCACTTCCTCCTGCCCACACCTCAACAGCAGCAGCAGAGGGTCCCCTCAGAGCAGTTCCTGTGCTCCACAGTCTTGCTCCAGTTGACAGGTGGCTTCCAGCAAAGCTGGGTTTAGGTGTGGACACAGGAAGTAAAACTAAACCTTAACAACAGGGAGTTCAGTAAAAGTGTGGGACTGGAACCAGCACAGACCAGTGGGACCCTCCCAGTCCATGAGGGAGGTGGGCTGCTGGCATCTCAATGAAGACTATCAAGTGCAGTGTTATAAAGAGCATCTATTTCACAGATTTGTTCCTCTTTTGATTTTAATTGTTATTTGTACACTTTGTTGAGCCAGTCAACCTAAAATGAAAGCTCAAGCATGTTAACAAGCAGTGCACATCCACCCACCCTAAAAATGGAAAAACAAGAACTACTTTTTTCCTTAAGGAAACATCTCCATAACTTACTCCCTCTCAGAAAGGTCACATCTGTACCACAGAGAGAGACATGATTTGAAAATCATAAGCTAAAAAAAAAAGCCTTTTTAGATCCAGAAGCCACAAAACAAAGCCCCTGCTTCATATATAGATACAAAGCACTTAATCAGCTGAGATGTGACTGCAAAAGCACAAGTGTCTTCTTTCCCAAAACACAGGTCCAGTGGCTGCTGGTCACTGACAGAAGCACTTCTCACAAAGCAAAGCTGATTTTTTCTGTTTTAAAGAACTCTGGAAGGTTGTGCTTTTCCACTGTCAGCAGTTTTCCAGCACACAACCTCCTCTGTGTCACTGCTAATGACATAACACACAGAGACCATTGGCTGAGGGAATTATTTTTCTCCCTATAAGGATGGAAAGAATCAGAAAGAGTGAGCTTTCTCCCGAATATATTTGGCTCTGCAGAAGACACATGTGATACAAATGTTGCTATGGAAACTATTCTATTAAATAATATTAAATTAAATTTACATATTTAAAGTGCGCAGAAAGAGTTCAGGTACAAAACTAATTAGCCTAATTTCAATCTTGAAATTACAAAGTAGGGCCTGCCAGAATTGTCATGTTTCTTTTAAAAGCACTTTGGATTTGAACAAGCTGCTTCTCAGCACCCCTTCCTTTCCAAATGAAGCACCTGCACCCCAGTTATTCAGAAAAGTCGTTTTCTTGAGATAATTTCCAGACACAAGCTCTGCTCCCAGTTCCCTTGGTGATGGAATTACATAGTATTACAGAGACTAACCCAGAGCTGGATTCAGTCTGAACAGACAATGCACTGATTACAGCTCTGCCACCACAAAATGGGAATGTATTTTAACAACTCCCACTTACACCTCACCACACATGGTGTACTGAAATCCTTCTCAATTAAACACGAGTCCTGCATGAGGCTGGAGGAGATTATTCTTCCTAATGTTTTCACAGAATGGGGAAGTTTTTTGAAAGTTAGTATTTTAACGTCTGAACTATTTTTCTTGGGTTAATCACAACTCCCCATTTCTAACTGGGCACTGTAAATCAGGGCACTGAGCTTTTAAGCAGCTCACAGAAAATGCTACAGGAAAAAATCTGCACCCACATTTCAACCCTCTGTTTTTGAGTCATGGGCCAACACCCCAGGCTGGAAACTACCAGGAGAGAAAAGCATTATCCAACGATTTATTTCCAAAGAAATGCAGCAGGATTTGAACAGGTCACCTCTCCCTCATAGCACAGGCAGCCGGGACCAGATCTAAAGCAGTGACAGCAGCAACCACCTGCCCTCCTAAGGTCCTCCACAGCACAGGAAAGCTGTCAGGGCACAACACCCAGAGCCAAGGGCTCTTCATTTTAACATATCCACAGTCAAAGGAACTCTCTGGGATTTCTCTCAGATTCCTTCACAAAACCACTTTTCATCACGCCTTTTGCACTTTCCAGCCACTGATAATGACACAGACCTTTGGAATTAGAAGGAATGAGATGAAATAAAGAAATTGTCTTTTCAAAGGAAACATTTAACATTTGTTCCATTTCCATGCACTCTCTGTCATTATCCGTTTCTCCCCTGTTTTTGTGTTCAGCTGTCACACGCACATATACTGAGAGGGCATTGAACCACCTCCACCCTCAGAGTGGTCTGAAAAGCCTTAGAAAAGGAAAGGCACAGACATTAACAGAATTTACAACTATCTCTGAGTTTGATACACCTTATTCACATGTCCACTGAATTTCTCTGTTACAATATGGAAAGATGTATCATAGTTTAATCTTACTCATCGTTTATGCTGGAGCAAATTGAACACTGATATTTATCCATTAATGAAAAGGTAATCATGATACACTAATTCTGCCAAATTTACTACAAGTCCTCTCCTAATGACTTGTCCTCCATCTGCCACAGAATCACACAGTTCCTACAGAATGAACTGTGCCTGCAAGTCCACCTGTGAGAAAAATCAGCCTGATGGGACACTTTTAAATGCTTTCCTGTTTCAAAAAAAGCCGGGGAGACACAAGTTAGCAAAACTGTAGAGAAGTCACTGACCGTGGATACAGCAAGAGAATATAACTGTAATTGCAATGAGCCAGCAAAAGCTTTCAGAGCATGACACACTTCTCCATAACAAACGCTGATGCAAAACTCGCACTATGGACAATTCAGAATTGCCAACCCATCAGTTCTCAGCAAACACAAGAAATTAATTCTTTTCCAGTTCTCAGAGGCAGATATACTAATTAAAAGATTTTTGGATACACAAAACCTCCCTCCAGGTGCATCCTCTTAAGCCCCTCTGGCTCCCGAAGGGAGACAGGAGGTGTGGAGCCAGTCCCATCACCTGAGCGGCTCCGGTAGCTCGCTCAGGGAGCAGCAGCTCATGGACCGGAGGAACAGAGCAGCATTTCAGAGCACACCCCATCCCAGATACAGTGGGGAACTGCCCTGCCACTGCCGACATACCCAGTACCTACAACCCAAACTAGGGAAACGCCGTGAAAAATCAAAGAACAACCTTAAAACAAGTTTAAAATTAAATACGGAGCTAAAGCGGGCTTTGTGGATTTCCATTTTGCGCAACTCGAACGAACTTAAAAGCCTTGAAGACATCGCAAGGTCTTCACCTGCCTCCCGCAAGATAAAGCCCTAATTTGCAGCAGGAGCAGCAGCACCTGAGCCGCTCTGAGCCCTCACCCCTGCCCAGAGCTGCCCTGCACCCTCAATCCCGGCGGCACAGCCCCCCCAGCCCCGTGTGCCCCCCGGGCACCCCCAGCCCCGCACGGCCCCCGCAGCCCGGGGCGCTCGGAGCGAAGGGAGCGCCGGGAGGCGGAGGCAGCGCAGCCCAGCCTTGCGGGCAGGCAGCATCCCCGACTCCCGACGGGAGAGACGGGGGGAAAAAAAATATATATCTACATATAAATAAACTACATTATATATTACGATACATTTAGGTGCCTTTATTCTCCGTCACCCACCTACCCCAATATTTTTGTTTCCTCTCTCCGCGCTGAGCTCAGTTTGCAAAAGGAGGACAAAGGAGTGGCAGGGGATAAAAAATAAATAAATAAAATAAAAGAACCACACGCAAAGCCCCGAGGCAGGTGGCGGCACTCACCCCGAGCCGCCGGCTCCGGATGCGGACGTAGCCCTGCTTCACGATGTCGTTGAAATTGGAGGCCATCCTTCCCCGGGACAGCGGCAGCCGCGCCGCTCAGCCCCTCAGCCCGCCCGCATGGCGAGAGCAGCCGCCGGAGCCGCGCCCCGCACCGCCCCCCGAGCACCGCACCGCCTCCCGGAGAGCTTCGCACCGCCCCGCACCGCCCCCGGAGTGACCCGCACCGGTCCGCACCCCTTCCTAGAGAGCCCCGCACCGTCCCTGGAGCGACCCGCTCCACCCTGCCCCGCGCGCCCCCCCGCGCGCCCCGCCCCGCGGCGCCCCCCGCCCCGCTCCGCCCCGCACCGCTCCACCCCGCACCACCCCCGGAGCGACCGCACCGCTTCACACCGCTCAGCGGAGTGCCCCGCACCGCCCCTGGAGCGCCCCGCACTGCTCCACCCCGGAGCGCTCCGCTCCGCCCCGCCCGTCCCCTCGGAGCGCATCGCACCGCACCAGCGCTGAGTGCAACCGCATCCACCCCGCATCCACCCCGCATCCACCCCGCATCCACCCTGCATCCACCCCGCACCGCCCGGGAGCGCCCCGGGCTGCGGGAAGCACTGTGGCAGCGCCCACCCGCCCTCCTGCACCCGCACCCCACCACCCAGGGATGTCCCCTCCAGCTGCAGGTGGCTCAGCACAGAATAACCCGACCTGCCCCACCGTGACTCAGACCCCTGGTTTTCCCCAGGAAAGCGGGTTTCCCAGAAAGTCTTTCAGATGCTTGAAATTCTGCCAAGACTCTCCAGAATCCACTCCTGAAGACGGGCAACCTGAGCTGCTGCCTCGTGGCCGTGCCTCGTGCCATGGGAATGTCACACCAGCCTGTTTTCTAGGCAATGTGCAGTTGCAGTGAGGGCTGACTTTGCCTGGCACTGGGCCCTGGGGTTGCCTTCAGCAGCTCCCAAGTTCTCCTTTTCCAGGAACGTGCAAATATTGCCAAGTACACCAGCAATCCAGCAGAGAGGAGCTCTGGTGACTCTACATGGGCTACCTGTTAGTGGCATGCTATAAATACTGTGTCCTGGAAAGAGGGACTGCTCGTCTCTTCATAACATCTTTTAATAGCATCACAAATATAGGCCCTCCGAGGAGGTCAGCTAGATGGATGACTTTGACTTTGGGAATTATCCTGCCATGGAAATTAGAAACAGGGCAGTGAGGAGGAAAGCAGAGCAGAAAAGCACCATGGAGCACACAAGGAGCACAGGGCCACGGGGAAGTGATACCCATGTTTATTTAGTTGTTCAGTGACCACAAGAGTCACCTCTGATAAAACTGGCCCCTTCCTGGTTTAAATATGTAGCTCCTCCAATTTAGGAGCAGCCAGAAATAATGGTGGTTGCTGTGCTGCAGTAACAGTGTGGTGCTCTCAGTTCTTGCTTGAAGAGGTGATTATTTTGCAAGGCTTTGCAAAATATTAATTGATGGAGTGGATTATGGAGTGTAGGACTCTCCAGCTGAAGGGCTAATTCACTCAGGATAAAGGAGACAAGCCTGCAGTCCTTACTTTGGTATTTTACACTTCCTGTTCCTTTTCACTGAGCTGTTGTACAGAATCCATAAAATGGAACAGCTTCAGCCATGTGGAACCTTCCACACCCATGAACGAAAATACACCAGAAATGAGAATGTTCTGAGGCAAATCTCTCTGTTGGGTAATATAATCTTAAGGCCACCAAGGTGATGAGAGGGATGGAGCAGCTCTGCTGGAAGGAAAGGCTGAGACAATTGGGATTGATCAGCCTGGAGAAAGAAGTTTCAGAGTGACCTAACTGTGGCCTTCCAGGACCTGAAGGAGCTACAAGAAAGATGGAGAGAGACTATTTACAAGGGCCTAGAGTGACAGGACAAGGGGGAATGGCTTCACACTGACTGAGAATTGGGTTAGATTGGACATTAGGAATAAATTGTTCCTTGTGAGGATGGGGAGGCCCTGGCACAGGTTGCCCAGAGAAGCTGTGGCTGCCCCATCCCTGGAAGTGTCCAAGGCCAGGTTGGATGGGGCTTGGAGCAATCTGGACTAGTGGAAGGTGTCCCTGCATGAGATGATCTTTAAGGTCTCTTCCAACCCAAGCATTCCATGATTCTATGAAATCAACACACAAGTTGCATAGGACAAAACCCCCAATAACAAAAATGTACTTTTGTTGAATATATTGTAGAGCCCCAAGAACAGTGGCAGTGCCAGTTCCACGGTGCCACGTGTTAGTTTTCATTGCTGGTCCAAAGCTAGAAAAGTTTAGCCCCCCAGCCTGCTTCATCTCTTATGGAAGCATGTGTTCAGTGCAGAGACGTGTTTCACTCTCTCAAGCACCATAAAAATACTAATGCTGGAAGCATCAAGTATGTTCTAAACTCAGGATTATTAAATAAAAAAAAAAGAAAAACAAAAAAAATCAGAGAGGCTTATTTTGGTTTCAAAGACATTTGTAGCAGGAAAGAAATTACAGAGGCACTTTAGATGTCTTTTCAACAAGTTTAGACGGTTCTTCTAATCCCTTCCAGTACCTAAACACACGCTGCTGGTTTCATTAGTCACTGGCATATTCCTGCAGGTAAACACATTCCTAAGAGCTTTGCTAAGTAAAGGTGGATTTAAGCCTGTGCTTATTCTTTGATGAATTAGGATATTAGTGTCCACTTACATTTTCACTTTGAACAACATAAATCCCTTACAAATGCCGTGGTTCAAAGACAAAATGCATTTTAATTCCCACGTGTGCAATATGTTCCAAGAATGTGCCAGAAAATCTCATTGTTCAGGTTTTCAACTCAATGCTATCGCTAGAAAAAAACTTGTTTACCACTTTTTTAATATGCTAATGTGTGCTCTGGTTGTTTTGACAGAGTCCTTCTTTCAGCTCATTTCTATTGACCATTAGCCCTCACTACCAGGATATGCTTTATTATATCCATGTTTATCTATATTCAGAATTGTCTGCAACCTTTTTAATGAGCTTTCATTGAAATTCTTTTCCTTTTTAATGACAATGGTATTGTAATTATTTCTTAGGAAGATAAGAGTCAAAGGTCACTTTGAAGTACCAGCCTGCTGTTAATAATTTAAGTGGATTATTGTTATATTCTAATCTCATAATAACTATCATTGTGCTGCCCTACAACGAGCTCGTTTGCTTTTAGCCCTGTGCAAGCAGAAATCACTGTTACAGATTTTAACTGGAAATGAAGGGAGAGCTCAGATTTTCCCAAAATGCCATCCTGACATTTTAAAAACAAGTTACATTCACCTTATTATATCTGCAGCACATCATCTCCTGTGTCTGTGGTATTATTTCATCACAGTCCACGGGTGGAATTTGACAAACATCCCTGAGACTTCCCAAGTTAAAGGATAAGAAGCTGCTGAGGCCATTTTGAGGAAGCAATATTTTCTGTGGAAGTTATTTCCTTGAACAGATGGAGCTGGGACTAGTCAAGCATTTCCTGACAAAAAAAAAAAAAAAGTAGTTTCTTATTTGATCACCCTGAAATGATTTGCTGGAAATCTATAACACACGTCAATACTTTTTTATGAAAAGCTCCCATAATGTTTTGTCTCCATAAGGTCAAGATGCCAACATTTCTCCACTATAGTTTGGATTTTTCAAAGTAGTTTAGAGCTGATAACATCACCAGGAATTGTCCTGACCTTTTCAAGTGCTTTGAGGTTACTGGAATGCAATATTTCAAACACAGTATCTCCATGAAAAGCTTTTGGGCATTCCTATGTCTAATTTTGTTTTGGTGTGAGATACATTTTCGACATTTCCTTCTGATTTTTGCAATGGGAATTCTGAATTTGGATTAGTTCTAGCTGCAAGGGAATGCAACAGATAAGGAGCAACAGTAAGTGACTGGAATTCTTTTTGAAAATTGATGATTTGTCCTGTGTTACTGCGACTTGAAAAGTCCTTATTCTCCTTTTTCCAAAGGCAGACCTGCAGTGCTGCTTCGGATCATTTAATTCAGGAAAAAGAAAAAAAAAAAAACCCTCACAGTTTATTCTGAATTTATTTCTTTCACAATGCAGAGATTTGATCAGTTTTACCTTATAACTGTGCCTTGTTCTGCCACTGGTGCAAACACAACACTGGACACACAGTACAAAAGTGCTCAGAAATTCACCATTTATGTGTCATTGTGCTACTTAATTTTGAGTGAATGAATTCTGCTGAAATGAAGATTTTCTCTGCTGTTACATCTTCTTTTGTACAGCTCTGTTTGTACATCATCTAAATCTTTGTTCCTAAGATGCCAGTCAGGCAGCTCATGCAATGTCCAGCTCTCAGGCTGAGGAATAGTGTGTTGGGTCACAGAATTTTGGAAACCTCCATAAAATTTGTGCTTTTCGAGGCCACCTCCCTGGTGAAGTGAGGGCAGGGCCCTGGGTTAAAACATCCTCGTTCGCTCCAGGGATTTTTGAATATATTAGTTCTAAAACTGCATTAGTGAAATGCACACATAACTCACTGGCAGAATTACTATGCAGATGTCAGTCAGTGCCAAAACATGAAAATTCATGAGACTGAACAGTTAACTTAAAAAAAACCCTCTCCCATAACAGAATGGAGGCATTGAGCTGCTTGTGCAGTAAACAGGAAAGTGCCTGCCAGCATAAGCCACAGATAATCAATATTTAATGAAAATAAATAATCTATTAACCAGGCTAACATGCCATTTTGCACAGTGCTATCCCAGTATCAGGCACTGAAATTATCTTCCCTCTGCATGATTCATTCAAATCATTCTGCTTCAATGTAGAACAAGGTGGTGGAAGGCAAAGATAGTGGAGGGGGGTTGGGCAGCAAATGAAATACATCCTTTTACTGGAAACTCTGGTTCTGATTGTAATATTTTGTCCCTAACAAAATTACTGTCAACACAGTGAATGTTAAGATAGGAATAAATATCTGCTGACTGTGTCTGCAAGCCAAGTGAATCCAGGGGAACATGAGCTATTGAAAACCCAACATTCATTTCGCTTGCTTTGTATTTCTGTGACAGTTACAAGCATTTAAGCACTTTTTCAGCCTCGCTCTCCCGAAGACACACATCAAGGGACCTTCCTGTGTCTGCACAGCATGGCTGGGGGGATTAAGCAGGACTGGTCACAAGGTCACCATCCATCCTCCCTGTTCCTATGGGTGAGTTATCAGAACCTGCAGTGTCTCTGGGACCAGCAGCTTGCTCTGATCTGTGGCTGTGGCAGAGCTGGAGTGACACAGCCTTGCTGGTACAGCCTGTACTGATACAACACTGTACTGATACACCCTGTGCTGATACCAGTGTACTGATACAACCCTGTGCTGATACAGCCTGTGCTGATACAACCCTGTACTGATACACCCTGTGCTGATACCATTGTACTGATACAGCCTGTACTGATACAGGCTGTGCAATTGCATTTTCCCTGCCTGTCTCTTTGATATTTCCTGTCTGAGCCAGCACAGGAACATCAGTCCCAGAGCAGGTCCCCAGATATGTGCCTGTGGTCTTCACGAAGCCGTGAGCAGGCAAAGCAGTGGGCTTTGCTCAACTCAGACTTAGGCAAGGGCTGAATTTGGATTGTACATGAAAGACTCACCCATGTTTTTCGGGGGGGGGTTGGGTTTAACTGCGCTGCTTGTGGAGGTGGATCTCACTTCACAGCACACATGGTTGTCGCTGGGGCTGCTCCAGCTACACCCCACAGCACACGGAATAATTCCTCCAAGAGATCCTTCCAAACGCGACCTACCACCACTGATGGCAACGTCAATGTCTCTGGAATGAGGCAGCATTTTCCAAGATGTGAAGATTTCTGCTAAAGGGCATCTCAGGACTCGAGTTGCCCCAATGCCAGCCTGTGAGATTTAGCAGCCAAAGGTGTAGAAATCACACCATACATTAGTGTTTGGCCAATTATACGCTCACAAGGCAACTTGATTGGGAAACTATTAATGGTACCCAAGGAAACATTTAAGCCAGAACCTGTATTTAATGATATCTGACATTTTTAAGGACATTCTGTAGGAATCTAAACCTTCTAGAGAGAGGGTTTGGGGTTACTACCAGCACAGGCTGTGGTGTGCCTTGGCAGTGCTGGAACAGGATGCTGGTTGTTATTACACTAGATTTAAATAAAGAATTTACTATTATCACACTACAAGAAAAGCATCAGTTAAGTTTCAGTTGAAACCCAAATGTTAAGGATTTTGCTTGAAAATTCAAATAGAAACTTCTTTGCATTACATCACAATGTTAAATGTGAGAAACTGCTTCTAAATCAGACTTCAGTGTATACATTTATAGATACTCCAGTACCCACTGATTCCACTGAAATTTATTTTCTATTGCTTTGTCCTAAATACTCATTCCTGAGCCAATGTCAGGCTAATTTGAAGTCTGTGTTAACAATAATGGCTACAAGGCAAATCCTTAACTCAGTGCAGCTTTTGGCATTTATTGCTGTGTGTCTTCTGAAAATTTATGCCTAGAAGTTTTTTTGTTGCTGTTAAATGAGTTAGGAAAAGTTTACATTCTAATTATAGTCTTTGCAGATGACATTTTGAAAAGATATCAAATAGTGTCAGTTTACAATGTCAGTTTGTTATTATGTGCTGCCTTATAAGCAGTGGATTTGGGGGCTGGATTTTACCATTTCCTTGTGCAGTTTCAAGGCTAAATTTCCATGAGAATTTACCAGAACTGGGCACCTGAATAAAATGAATGAATATGAAAACAAACAACACTTCCCACTGCAGCAGGACCTGCAGGTAGGAAAAGCCAAAGCTCTGCCAGTGCCCTGGAGCTGGGAAGGTGTGAAGGGTGGTTTTTGCGCTTTATGTCATTCTCCTGATGTACCCTTTGCATGGAGGTGGTTCAGGAAGAGCTGTGCTTTGTAGTGCACTAAAAGGCTAAAGCAAGTTATTTCCCTTTAGAAAAAAGAGAAATTACCTGATCTCAGTCCCTTCCCATCAAAGCATTAGGAAAGATGCCTGGCTAAGGTGTAATTTCTGACTCTCCTTAACTAAAGCTGAGACAAACAACTGCATCAATCACCCTCCTGAACACTGGAAATTTATGGTTCCTATGTGGAAACCTGCAGGTCCCTCTTTTTTTTTTTTTTTGAAAAGGCACCCCAAATTCACAGATGTTCTTTGCTAACTTTGAAGGTGGAAATTCAAAATAACCATTATAAAACAAAAACTAACTCAAATAAGGCAGTTACCAGCAAGTCATTCTCTTCATGCATGCAAGCAAACATGGGATTTTTTTTTCAGTATGGAATTTTAAGAGTTTCAGAGTGGTAAAGGCAAATGACAGGCTCTCTGCTCAAGAACCATCAGAGCTATTGGAAGGACACTGTAACACCATGCAGTAAAAGTTCTGTGTAAAATAGAGGTTGTATAAATTCCTGTTAAGTGCCCAGCATTGTCAGGTTCTTTAAACTGAGTCACCTGTGACCTTTCTTTGTGAGATGCTGTTTATTAATTGCATTTGCACTGATGAGGAACTTAAAGTCTTACTGAAGATGTCGGGGGACTTGTCAGGGTTCAGTCATGGTGCTCCCTCATCTCTTGCTAAACTGAACCAGCAAGTCTGGCATAAAATGGGAAAGGATTCTCAAAGGCTAAAGGATATCTTAGGGAAATAGCATGAGAATTCACCTTCTCAGGGCTGGGAATATTGTTGCTGTTCAATATTTTGAGGAGCAGATTCCAACATAGGTATAGGTTGTCTAAAACAGGAAAAGTTTGCCAAAGGGTTGATTTCAACTTAATGTCAGGTCACTCAGAAGCAATGCAAAAAAGCCAAGGATGTTGACTGTAGAATACATCAGTAAAAGTATTTGTTTACTGTTACCCACAGTTTAACAAGTTTTCTAACAAAGCTGCCACAAATTGAACATCTGGCTCTTATTGGATGGAACTTACAGACCTTCCTCATGCAGCTCCTTCCCCCAGGAACTGAGGAGAATGACTTAACTCCCAATTATCCTGCAATTTGCACAGAAAATATTGTAAATTACATCTCTCATGTAAATTATTTCAAATGAGGATTCATTAACACAGGTGACTTTGCTTGCCAAGGCTCAGCTGGCTCTGGGGACTCATCAGTTGTCCTAAATGGGGGATACACACACTGATCAGCAGAAACAGAGAGGGGTAGAAAAGCACAGGCATAAATATACAAACAGCACTCATCCATAAACTAAAACAACAAAGACAACCTGAGAAACTTGCACTGACCAACATTAACAAGCCTTGTCAGCAGTGCCTCTGCTTCCTCACTGATATTTAAATGTTAGATTAATTCAAATTTCACTTTGTCACTGTTTGTGGCCAGACACATCTATCTCGCTTTATGTTCACATCCTTTCAATTTGCAACATATTAAAAATGCTAAATGAATATTAATAATGTGAATTTGGGTGGCAAAAAGCACTGAGCTGAAAGGCAAGAAGTTATTATAAAGTGCAGTGCTGCAGAATTCCTAACACACTGCACAACATGTGTGCTCTGTAACCCATAAAGCATTTGCTGAAACTTCCAGCACTGTGTTAAAACGTCAGAATATCTTTTTTATGGGACTCTGCAGGGTTATTTCAGCTAAGTCAGCTCATTCTGAGCCACACTTCCAGCTCCCACCTGTCAGGACAGGAACCTTTGGTGGAGGGAAGGTGAAGAGCAGCAGCCTGGACTGAATCCAACCCAGTTCTTTGCAAAACAAGTATCTGAAGGCTGAGGATGAGCATTTCCTCTGTGTACCCTGCACTGTTTTATAGTTTTGCTCACTCTTTGACACAGGTACAAACCAAAACCACAGCTCATTTTTCTTTAAACAGATTATTCTGATTTTTCCCTTTGATTAAATGATGTGAATTGATGACAAGCACAGGTCAGTAGGATGTGGGCAGTTCTCTGCTGTTTGCTACCTCAGCCCATCCTGATGATTATCTGCTCAGCTTTGCATTGATCTTTTTCCATACATTCGAATAAACAACAGGAAATTGGATAGAAGAATTCCATGTACAGTTTATAAACAAGTTAAACCTGCCATTTGTCTTAAAGTATTGAAATTCAATTTGTGGTCATACAGGGTGAGTCCTAGTGAAATCATACACTCAAGGAGCCTTTGCTCTCAAAACAAACCACAGCTAAAAAAAAGGCAGAAGTAATTTTTTAATTGTAACTAATTTTGCTCTAACAATATTCTTGTTCCTTTAGATTGCCAGAGCTTGAAACAGGAGTGAAAAACTGGCAGCATTTCTGCTCTTGGCACTGTTGTAGGACTTCTGGGCATCCCTTTCCTGTTTCAGAAATCACCTGTGTGCATTGGGCTTTTCAGAAGAGCTTAAAGAAGCCCAACTCTTAATGAATTTTCAGTGGGGTTTGAATGCCTACCTCTGTCAGAGTCCTTGGAGAGATGCTTTATTGCATTTTGAAGGAGGCTTTGCAACGGGCAGGAGGAGCATCCGAGTTTATCATTTTGCTGTGAACTATGAAGGTTTCAGGCAGGGGCAGAAGGTGCAATGAAGAGGGCAAAGAGCAAAGCTGCTGCAGAGCTCTGGGGCTCCTGGCATCAGGGAAAGCAGATGCTTGCCTAGGGGGTTTCAGTGTCCTTAAAGCAGGTGCCACACTCCCCTCACCCTTCCCCTGCCTCAACTCCGGTCAGATTAGGGGAAGGATTTGTTCCTTTCCCTCAATTCTTCGTAATTTTTGACCACAAGCACTAAAAAGCTACAGCCCTGACTCATCAGAGCCTTAACTGTTAACCTAAATTAAAGCACTTCCCTAGTGATGTTATAAATTAATGGTCTTACTCATGCAATAAGGTTTGTAAAGTGCTCAGGCAATGGCTGTTCCAGGGCCTCATTCCTTGAATGATGGATGAGTAATTCTGAGGCCCCAGTTTTACTCTTTTTCAATAATAGTGGTTATGAGGGATTTTTTCTGGAGAAACTGATGTCTGCTCATTGTAACTTTATTATGAGCCTTTGGTTAGAGTCTCAGTAAATCTAAACTGGCAGGATTTCATTGTCTTCAGCTGAATGATGCCAATTTGCACAGTGGACACATCGGTCTATCCTTTGCCTTGGGAATTTTCCTCATGGTCTCCAAACCCCACACATCCTGTAAACTTCAGATGTCATAGAATCATAGAGGCTGGGGTTGGAAGGGACCTTAAGATCATCTCATTCCAATCCCCTGCCATGGGCAGGGACACCTTCCATCAGCCCAGGTTGCTCCAAGCCCCATCCAACCTGGCCTTGGACACTTCCAGGATGGGGCAGCCACAGCTTCTCTGGGCAACCTGTGCCAGACGCCTCCCCCCATCATAGGGAACAATTTCTTCCTAATCCAATCTAAACCTCCTCTTTCTCAGTTTGAAGCCATTCCCCCTTGTCCTGTCACTCCAGGCCTTTGTAAATACTCTCTCTCCATCTTTCCTGTAGCACCTTGAGGTCCCAGAAGGCCACAATTAGGTCACCCCTAATCTTCTCCTCTCCAGGCTGAACAATCCCAGCTCTCCAGCCTTTCCTCCCAGCAGAGCTGCTCCATCCCTCTGGTCATCCTGGTACCTCCTCTGCACTTGCTCCAACAGCTCCATGTGCTTCCCATGCTGGGACCCCAGAGCTGGAGGCAGCTCTGCAGGAGGGGTCTCACCATGTCAAGTACTTGTCCACAATTAATCTTTTACTGCAGGAGTTCACATAGGATCTAAAACATCCACAAAGAAGGTGGGGGCAGCCTCCAGGCTGTCAGGGCAACTCATTTGGCCACCAGGAGGTTTTCTGACAGTTTCCTTGTCAAGCAATCCCTTAATCTGGAGAGATGCCACCAACTAATACATTTTTTCTGGCAGCTTGTTCCCTTTTTTCTGAACATCCTGCACCTACACATGAGACACTCAGTAAGTACATTTGTCACTTGATGAAAATACAGACAATTTATCTCATATAGAACACATGGACCTGTTTGTGGCTCCTGGGGGCAGTTGGTGTCCCCGGGGCACAGCCAGGCTGAACAGATCAAACAGAGCTCCTTAGTTAATTGGAAAACCTACCTGTGAGATTAATGGATCACTGAGATTGATTATTGAAAGAAAACTCTAATTCCCAGCTGCGGTTCAGTTCGGGATAGCAAAAGGAATGCTTATATTTAGTCCTGGAAATAAATAATGGATGAGTGTTACCATGGCAGTTCAGCAGCGTTTGGGTCTGAAACCAGCATTTCTGTCACCCCTTCTCAGTCTGCTCAGCCCTTACACTTTGTGACAGTTCATTTCCTCAACATTCAACTTGAACCAAATGTGATTTCCTCTTATGAAAATCAGCACTTTCTATTGCACTGACTTCAGGGAGATTTGCTAAAAAGTATTCCTCTGTAATATTTAGTGTCACCTGGAAGCAACTCGTCACATTTTCTTCTTTGTTTCCAACTGGAGGAGGAATGTTTGCCAATAAACAAAGTGTATAGTCGCAAATCTAATTGTGTTTATAAATATGCTTCACAATTGGGTAGTTTCATGAGCAAAACACACAACTGCTACTTTTAAAGGTCCAGTTGTGAGATCTCTGCCTTTAAAAATGTAAGCAACTGGTGATTTTGATTAAAAAAGTTCTTTAGGAAGCTTTTTTCCCCTGTATATTTCCAACTTAAATTAAGGAACTTGACTACACTGCATTGTTAACAGATCCTTGAATACAGTGACAGGATAAAATAAAATATATATCTAGTGGAATCTTTAAGTCCACTTTAGATATGCTCAGGTGATGGTGCCACCTCTCAAAACTACATTACAAATGTGAAAATTTTAAGCTTTTTAAAGCCCCAGCCCCTTGTTTGATATCACTACTAAATTTTTTTTTAATTTTGTAAATTTTAATTTCATGGTAATAACATGATCTTGAATAATGGTTTGATTTGAACTATCTTTTAGTTCTCAGAGTTGGAATCTGTATGACTGGAGTTCTGATTTAGTTCTGCACATTTCTTAATGGACATCTCAGCCCATCCCAACCTCAAGAATCCCAGAAAACATTTTGTAACTGAGTCACTGTCATCCCTGGGCAATTTTTTGCTTGTACCTTCATTTCTGGAAGAAAGGCAGAAAACTTATTTATTATATTTATTTATTGACTTCACTTACTGACTTTAAAGCCTTGGAATTAATGCTGCCAGCTAAGCAGGATGAAAAACTGATCCAGGCTGTACTTAGTAACCTCAGTGAACTTCAGCAGAAATACCACAAGCAACAATAAAATGTGGACTTTCTGGTCTAAAATTCCTAAACTAATCCAAAAGGAAGATTATCCTTTCATTCAACAAGTTGCAGGGGGGAAGATAAGCAATCATGCAAGAAGATTAGAAAGACTCCAAAATATCCTTGTAAAATAAACTATTAAGGCTTTGATGTTCCCTTATCTTCCAGTGGAAGATTCCCCAAACATTACAGAACATAAACAATTGCACTTCAGAACTGAAAGGCACTTTTTTAAATGCCTGTGTGCACTTTTTTAGCCTTTAATAACTGAGCCACTGTAAAGCACAGTCCAGTTTTGAAGAAAGCACAAACCATAGAGTTGCATTCAAACTGCATTTACATTAAAAAAAAAATAAATCAATATTAAACAAAAAATTTGTCTCTGAGAAAGTTTATCAGAAACAAGAGGGGTTTTTTTACATTTAACAAATACAAAAACCATATACATTAAATCAGCCCATGTGAACTTTGCAATATTTCTGAGGATATTTGGCAAAAAAGGTTACTCAAAACTAATGAACTAGTGCCCAAAATCCAGTGTGATGAAGCTCAAAGGCAGGTCTTGAAACCATGAATAAGATCAAAAGAGGGTTTCAGGTTTATTGAAAAGATCTGCTTAAATGAAATGGAATAACTGCAAATGGCCACATTGGCAGTGCACTTCTTTTAGAGAAGATTTCAGATGGTTAATGGTAATTACAAATATGTGACAAATTAACTCAAAGCAAGTGAAAATATATATGACAGATAAGAGCAAATATTACACTACTGCTTCCAACTCCTAAGTCTTCCAATGACAAGCATTTTAGAATCAGTCAGAAATTACTTTTTTTTTTAAAAAAGAAGTGAGATAAAAGCAGTATTTTGGAAAATGAAGCCACTGGAGCTTCAAAGAAACCATCCGGTTTGATGTCCCCTGGCATTATGGATCTGTTCAATCTTCATGGCTTTTGGTAAAATTAAGAATTACAAAAAAGCCAAACGATCAAGCCAAAAAAAAAA
The DNA here is from genome assembly GCF_003945725.1 of Corapipo altera. Lineage (NCBI taxonomy): Eukaryota > Metazoa > Chordata > Aves > Passeriformes > Pipridae > Corapipo > Corapipo altera. Next base: position 4,199,812 of record NW_020884893.1, on the reverse strand, counting down.
ATCCTATTTGTGCTTCACATTCCTTCCCTGTAACTCTTGTCATCGTCACACCTGTCAGGTGTTGGGAAGAGCTGGGAGAAGGCCCATCGCCATCTCCAGGGTTCCAGAGACAACAGGAGCTGAGATGTCTGTGGCTCCGTGTCCTTTCCTGATAGATAAAACCCACTGCCTTTCCTTTAAACAGTCACCTTATGGCATTTTTTATCATTAAAGCTGTGGAATCTTGGCTTTTGTGCTGACCTCGACATGTTAAAACTGGCACAAACTCCAACAAAAACAGTGCTGCCCCTTTTGTGGTCTGCAAAAGGCAGTTCTGGTCTCAGCACAGCACATCATCTGAGGGCAAGAGCCAGAAAGGGGCAACATTTGGGATCTGCCATCACAAAGCCACAGAGCAAACAGGCTTCTCGGTGCCCCAGAGCTTGCACAGGGGGAACAGAACGTGCACTCCCTTCCTACAGCACCCTGAGGGGGCCTGGTGGCAACATCTCACCAGGGAGATGTGCCTGTTTTATGCTTCAGAGTATGTTTGATTACAAGAAACATGTTGCCTGAATTGTTGCCAAAATAAGGAGCACAAGACAGTTAAAAACACCATTTGCTTAAGCCCCATAATTGCATTAAGCCCCATAATTCCTCTGCCATGTAGGTAAATAGCTGGGGGGGGGTGTTGATTTTTTTAGTTTGGGGCTTTTTTTTTTCTTCTTTTCAATTTACACGTTCTGAAAGGCAGGCAAAATGTTAAATCACTTTTTTTTTTTTAAGCACAGTTTTACTCTTTTGGCATTATTTCAACTCTGCAAATGACTGTTGGTGAGCAGAAAAGGAGCATTGGGATCATGACACCCAGTCCAGACAACAGCTGGTGGAGGCTCTCACCTCTCCCTAACAGCCAGCAGAAGGAAAAGCAGAGCAGCTTTGCAATAGGAAAATGATCCAGTACACCCTGGGAGTTTAATGGGATTTGCATCAAACCTGTAATTCGTTGAATAAAAGAGAAAACTATAAGACAAAGAGCTCCATTTGCCTCCTGGCTGATAACACTGGAAGTCAGGAAAAGCCCCATTCCCCAGGGGGAATTATCAAGATTCCAGTGATCAACATCCCTAGTACTGAAGAGCAGGTTATGAATGAGGGATCAAGAGGAAAAGATGTGGAGCAATCACAAAGAGGGCCATATTTTATTTAGTTAAAAGGATATTTGCATTTCCTCTATGGGGAAGGAAAAGCTGAGCGTGGCAGACAATTTTTCCTACGTAAATGGAAGTAAACACACATATGCATCAATTGGATAAATCTGGCCTCTCACACCAGCCCTCTCTTACAATCACTCTTTCAAGTGAGGCCATTACTGAATAAAAATGTTTCTTTAGGTTTGCTCCAGTTTTTCACCTGTGCCCGTAAAGACCTTCCCAACACCACAGTTGGAGGTGATGCAGAACCAGGAAGGTGCCTCATGGAGCATCTGCTCTTCTGCACCACTGTCAATCCACTCTTTGTACTGAGAACATGGACATCAGTGAGGGTGGGTGATGTGCAGTGGGATGATTTAGCCCCAAAAGCTGGATTTTCCACAGGTATTTTAATATGGCACAATTATGGGCTGTCACAAAGTGATTAATGCCACAAGGTACCCACCATTTCTTTGAGTCACACCAGAGCAGCCCTTTAATTTGAAATCTGCATGGTCACAAGTGTCACTTGTTCCCACGTGGGGACCATGAAGATGGGTGGCATGAAGGGGAGGGGGATTTCATTAAAATTAACAAATTATTGGTGTGGCACAATGGCAGGATGTTAAACAGATGTTACAGTACAGACAGCTCATGTTTTAAAAAATACTCATTACATTTTACCCTGGAGTAATGACTTATGCAATTAGGATGTTTTCTTCATCTAACCTCTCTCCCTGTTTTCAGGTTTTCCAACCATCTTCATTATACCAGAGCACTTTCAATGCAAAATTTATAGCAATAGCCAAATCCCCAGGAAGTTTTTGTTCAGTACTTCAAAAAAAAAAAAAAAAAGTACTTCAAATCAAGGAATAAAGGCAATAGAATTATTTCCCTGCTCAACCTTAAAAATGTTGGAAGGACTAATTTTAAATCTCTCCATGCCAGTCCTCTGATCCATCCCACTGACAACACTGTAGTAAAGCTCCATTTCTGTAATGCTGTGTCTGAGCTATGTTCTTTAAGGACCACTAATGTATATTTTTTAGGGCACTTAAAGAAATTTTTCTTAAGTGAAATCTATTCCTTCTCATCCCACTGATTCTCAGTCCAGGGCAGGTTACAAGGATGGTGCTGCAGGGAACTGGAACACAATGGTGTGAAATCACAATCCACTGCCACCTTCCTTTGATGGATATGTTCATGAATATGGACCAGAAACCCAGCACTTGCCTGATGGGCCAAAGATGATCATCATGTGGTTGTCACACCAGCATCCTGTACCAGTTCCTAAGAAGAACTGGTACAGCAGCATCTGCCATCACATCCTGAGGAGTTTCAGAGAATAGGGAGTCTGTATAATTAACAAGTCAGCACCCTGCAACTACCCTGAGGCAATGTGAGAGCTAAAAATGACTGCAGAAATGCAAGGAGTGGCAGAAGGACTTGCTATGTTCATTCAAATAATGAATTTGCTTCAAAGAATCGAGTGGAGCTGTTGTCTTAGTAACCCAGTTCGAGAAAGAAAATATTTCAGGAAGTTGGCATGAAGTCACATTAACATCTGCACACCAAGGCAGGCTGGCAGATCCAGGTTCTCTGGAAATACCTGGCATGAATTGGGTTAGAATTTAGCTAGTGCTGAACTAAACAGAACAAAAGAAGTTGCTTTTTCCCCCCATACTCCCCATTTCCCAAGGAGAGAGAGAAAAAGTAAAAGTGGCAGCTCAGAACACACCTCACTGGGCTGTGTTCTGGGTTTTAAAAATATGCAAACACACAGCCCAGATAAGAATAAGACCCTCTCATGCCAAAACTCCCCATTCAGTCAGTAGAACTCACGAGTGACCAGGTCAGGCATCACATGTGAGGGAACATTTGCTGCTACCCTGTTTGGAAGGATTTTCAGTGTTATCACTTAGAGCTGCAAAAGATACTTATCAAAATATTAAATAAGAAAGTGTGTTGAGGCAATGAACTGTGCAAGAGCTCTCTGTCATGGAGATGTGTGTTGCAATTACAATTTGTTAAAAATACATAGTTCCCCTCAGGCTGAACCATCTGCAGTAGATTAACTTAACTTCCTGGACAAGCCAGGATGCCATGAGCCTAAAAAGGATTTGTATCAAGAATAGTGTGTCCAGCAGGACCAGGGATTGGGCTGGGCACTGGTGGGATCACACCTCCAGTGCTGTGTCCAGTTTTGGGCCCCTCAAGGCAGGAAAGACATTTAGGGGCTGGAGTGTGTCCAGGGAAGGGAATGGAGCTGGGAATGGTCTGGAGAACCAAGAACAGCTGAGGGAGCTGGGGGGGCTCAGCCTGGAGAAAAGGAGGTTCAGGGGGGACCTTCTGGCTCTGCAACTCCCTGACAGGAGAAGGGAGCCAGGTGGAGGGAACAAGGGACAGGACAAGAGGCAATGGCCTCAAGTTGTCCCAGGGGAGGATCAGGTTGGACATCAGGAAGAATTTCTCCATGGAGAGGCTGGTCAGGCATTGGAAGGGGCTGCCCAGGGAGGTTTGGAGTCCCCGTCCCTGGAGGTGTCCAAGGAAGGACTGGACGTGGCACTCAGTGCTCTGGGCTGGGTGACAAGGTGGGGATCAGGCACAGGTTGGACTCCATGGGCTGCGAGGGCTTTTCCAACATAAATGATTCTGTGATTTTGGGATTTACAGAGGAAAAAAAAGAAAAGAAAACCCCTCCAATTTTAAAATCAATCTTCAATGACAAAAGTATTCTTTTACAACCCCCACTGTTATTGTAAAAGAACAATTACTGTAGCAAACAGAAACATTTTACTGGAGTGCTCGAAATGATCTCTGATGAACAATATTTCATAAACATGTCCGTATTTCATCAGTTTGCTCTGCAAACAGCAGAGAGCTCTCAAAGTGACTGCACAACAAATAATCTTTGCAGCACCACTTCGCTCTTGTAGTGATCTGAAATGATGGTGTAACAGCCAATAATGCATTTCAGATCACCTGGGATCCCTTGCTGGAATTTTAAATGTGGTCCCCCAGTGCTTGTGAGCCTGAAATTCAATTGGCTTTTGTGGTTTAAATGCAAAAGGAAGTTAATTAGTCATTAAAAAAAAAAAAAGATACATGATTAACATGGCACCCCAATTTGTATTCAAATATGACTTCTCCTGGTCTAAAATAGAAATCAAAGCAATTAGCCAGCAAAGGCATTAACTGCTTGGGTTATTCAGTATATAATGAGTAAATGCATCCACCCTCCACTTTACTTTGCAATGCTGTTTTTCATTTAATGCATTCACAACATTAGGGTTTGTTTACCATTATGGTGATTAACAACAGGGAAATCAGATCAAACTCTGCTCTCAGTTGCTTTACAAGACCAGAAAATTTATTGTAGGAACAGCACTTGGCCCACTGCAATTTCTGAATTTAAACCACAAACAATTTAGCAAAGAAGCAACTTGAAACATTGAAAACCCTCTTTAAAGTGCGTAGACAGTGCTGCATTTGACTTTGTGTCTTCTGAAATGTAAATAAGAGACTATCAAATCTCTTCAGCTCATAGAATGTGTGGAAATAAACAATATTTCCATGGAGGGAAACGCAGAAATTATGAATTCAGCAGTGAATGACACTCACGAGGAAACAAGGAGCCTCATGGCCTAAGGCAGAGCCATTGAGTGGCAAGGCAGGGGCATGAACAAGGACACTGAAAATAAACCCCCTGAACTGGCCACTTCTTTCTAGAGGCACAAAGTCAAGGCCTCTAGTCAAACAGGCACCATTTCACTGCAGCTGGACATCACATGTGCAGAATAAAACCTTAAAGAGCCAACTAAGATATTCAGAGGGAGAACTTCCAAATCCTAACTCAACTGCTTTAGCCTAATTTGAATTGCATTACTTTTCTTCTCCCTCTCTGAATATTAATTGGGATTTTTGACAAATAAGTTTACTGTCAGTGAGATGAAAGATATGCCTGTCAGCTAATGTTTACAAGGCAGTCTTCAAGCTGGGAGATAAAATTAAGACCATTACCATACCACCAGTTTCAAGCCAAACTTAATATCACACCAAATACTTTGCAAGTAAGCTGAATTCGAAGAAATTAAGCAAAGAATCTTTCACCTTAGCTAGAATAAGAATTTTTAAGCCTCAGCACATTGTCCAGCCACACTTCCACCAGAGATTTGGTGAAAGGGAAAGTGAGTTCACCAGAATATTGACATGTTTTAAGTTCACATTTTGAGAGCCAGGTTCTTGCTCCAAACATATCAGGATGTTCTGCTTGGATCAGATGGTGCAGAGCGTGACTTCATCATCCTCTGGATGTTTTGGATTGCCCCAGGCATGTGCTACTAATGGGAATTGTTCTCTCTGCTGGTTTTGCCCAAATTTTCACCCAGCTTTATCCTGGCAGAAGTAGCCAGACAATTTGATCGTCCCTTCTTAAAAAGGGTCCCTGTTCTCCAGTGAGGGACAACAGCAACCACAGACAGCCAGCACAGCCTTCAGCTTCCTCACCCTCTGCCACTCCCGGGAAAGGTTGAGTGGGAACTCCTGAGCTACAGGGACAACATGGATGGAACCTGTGCCCACTTCACCACCCACCAGGGAGGGCTTTCCTGCTGTCTCTCAGCAGATTCCCCAGTGCCCCGTTAGCACTTCAGCCCCTGTTCCTGGGAGAAGGCAGAGCTCATGGCCACGGATCTCAGTTCACCTCAAGAGCAAGGAATGCTCAGTAAATTATTTTGAGACAACGTGCCTGGTGCTGGTGAATAATTGGATGAGACAGGAGGAGCCTGAGGCACTTCCCCGGGCCCATCCGAAGTACTCAGACAAAAATAAAGCAGGGTGATTTGCAACACTGATTTATCTTGCAAGTGGTGCACATCAGCCTCAAACATTTGTCAGCAGTGACTCACTTCGTGGTGACAGGTAGAAAGGTCAATGTTTTCCTCTTCTTGAGCAGAGTAAACTGAGGCTGCTGACACCAAATCAGATTTCCAATTACTGGCTTCGCAAATAATCCTCAGTTTTATCCCGCTTTTAGCATGAAAGACCTGAGGCTGTTGGGAATAGTGAATTGGGTTTTCAAACAGTGTGGGAAAGTTAACTATTTAGGATTTATTTAAAAGCATCCACAATTAAGTGGGAAAGGTAGATAGGTGGGGGCAGTGGAGAATACTGAGGGTGAAGGGAGTAGGAGGAGACATCTGGAGTAGAGATGAGACATCTGGAATAGAGATTTTAGCTTAGAAAAATCATAAAATGGTTTGGATTAGAAGGGACTTTAAAGATCATCTCATTCCAACCTCCTGCCTTGGGTAGGGACACCTTCCACCAGAATATTTTCTATTTGATTATTGGTTGTAATTACATCCCAATTCAACAAGCTCCAATTACTTTTCCTCCCGTAGAGAACAACCTTACGGAGATTTAATAGATTCTGTGGCCATATATTTTAGTAGATTTGTGTTTTAATTTCCACAAGACTCCTAAAACTAAAAAAAAATCAGATAAAATCCCTCTTATAAGAATTCAAGGCATTTAAAGTCAAAGTTGCAGCACTAAATACAGATAGAAAAAAAAAATTCATCAAAACGGTTTGGGAATATGGGAGCAGAAGCAGTGTCAGTATTTTTAGCCTAATTTTGGTAATTTTATGAGAAGAGCAGGGGGGCATTTTGTGGTTTTTCTAAGAGGCAGAACATGTGAATCCCCCCATCCCAGACTCTGGTATGGAACATTAGTTTCCTAGCACCTTTTTTGCAGCCCTCTGGATGAATTAAGAGTTCAGACAACAGGCCAGAGAATGCCACGGGCCAACACCGGAACAGGTGTTAATTTTATTCTAAAACCTGTTTGGTTTGAAATATTTCAGTGTGGAGGTTTTCTGTGGGCAGACAGGCAGAAGAAGGTGGAATCCAAGTTGCTTCTGCTGGTACAATGCCTGGCTCATGCATTTTCAGCAGCCAGCATAGGAATGAGTTCATTTGGAATTGAAATTAGCTTATTATAATTTTTTTTATTACTGGCTTCTGACCAAGAGTGGAAGTGCTTTCTAATATTCAGAACACACTGTACAATTTACTACTTTACAAACAATTGTAGAAAAAAATATTTTGATCAGAAAATTATACTCTGGGTTTGATTCATTTAGACCAGTGACAGAAGTTGGGAAAAATACAGAAACTCACAAATTTTGGTGAACCTATTCCACAAGACTTGTGTTCACCATGCTACCTGCAATATTTCAGTAGTAATTAACACAGTAATGCTTTATGTACCTGTTTCCTTTCTTCTAGTTAAGCTATGTTTTCTTAAAAAACTATAAAAGCATTTATGAGCGTTTGAAAAAACTCCAGCATAAAATTTTGCTTTGCACTGTAACATAGCCTAGGTGAGATTCTGACTAAAGAAATCAAAATTTAAGTTTTTGAGGGAACCTTCAATAATAAAATGGCAAAACCAGCAATAAAAGTGTTGGCATTGGAGGGACAAGAATGGTGAATAGATGGGGAAGGCTCTTGTAAGTCATGGGAAGCTCAGTGGTGTCCCTTGGAATGATTTAGGGGCTGAAGGTCTGGCACTGAGGAGCATCAGGGAATGCTCTAGACCAGCATCATTTCAGAACCAACAGTTCTGTGTGGCTTTGGACATTACAGAGAATGAGCATGAGCCAGAGAGGTCCTTTAGTTCCCTGCACCAAAAAGGGGGAGTGTGATTCCAAGCAGATTTCCCACAAACCTGACAAACTCATGGACGAAATCCAACTGTGCAGCAGCCAACTGCCAGAGAAGGTGAAAGTTCCTGCTGTTCCCAGACTGAACACAAGCATGAACAGGAGGAATTCTGCTCCAGTCTCATTTCCACGCTGCTGCTCAGCCTGAAAATCAGCCTCATTTTTAAAGGAGGTGGGGTTTGATCTGCTCTTGGTCTTTGCTCAGTACAAAGTCCTTCAGAGGCAATTCCTGAGACTGTAAATAACATTGTGTTTGGTTCTTTTGGATAAGCTTCCCAAAAGGAACTGTCTCCCTGCTTGGGTTACTGGCAGCCCATGGGATGAAGTGGACCTTCATTTTTTAGTGAAGGAGCAACTCTGCCAAAAGAGTAACTACAGAGAAGTGCAGAGCTGGTTATTCACAGGCTGGCTCCTCGTGGTGGCAAAGGGGGAGTTGAATTTTTAAGCAACTTCACAATTTCTTAGAACTGAAGGTGGAGAGGTGAGACCTCATAATTTGCTGGGTGGTGAGAATGTGCCAAGGCTGTTTACTTCACACCTTCTGGCACTGCCTTTTCATTTCCTACTATTTTGTATTCAAATACGTTGCTTCCTCAGCTTTCTGGCCACATGAATATAGAAACAGGCCAACAAGTGTCCTGCATTTCACATGTGCATTCCCTGCCTCCCAAGAAGCCAAGATCCAAACTGGAGATGTAGATGTGCTCAAACCAAAAATGTCTTTCCATTTCTTCTGCAGGTCGAGAAATTCCCTGATGTTTCATAAACTCTGGCACAGTTTATGCCAAAATTGGAGCCCTCCACAGCTGTTTTGTTGCATCAAAGTCAGAGGTTAAAGGAGTGCAAAAATTCCTTATGGCTGGATCATCAGAGCCATGAGATAATGAGGTAAATTCTTTCAAGGGACAACTGAAAGAATATTTAATTAGATAAAAACAAATTGTAGTTGTATTGAACGATTTTAATGAAAGTCATCTGAAACAGTCATTTCAGAAGCAAATAGGCTACATTAAGCTATCAGAAATGCAAATGGCTAAAAGCACGATGGGACATTTGGGAAAAAGCATATTATCTTAGTATCATGTATCTTCTTGCAAAGTGCAACCAGCTTTAAGAGGAAAATAAATCCCTCCACCAAATCTACATTGAAATTGTCAGAATTAAGGAATATCTATGAAAGACACTGCACTGTATCACTCCATTTGCCTTGTCAGGATTTGACAGAAATGTCTTTTCTTTCCCTATTTGTGATACTTGAATAAAAGAGGCAAATTTGTACTTTTAGAAAGCCAGGTTTTCTGAGTCCCAGAGTAGCTCGTGTGGCTCTTGTCATGCATTGATATTTATACATACATTGATATAATATTAACAACTGGATGTGGCACTCAGTGCTCTGGTTTAGTTGATGTGGTGTTTGGTCACAGGTTGGACTTGATGATCTTAGAGGTCTTTTCCAGCCTTAATAATTCTCTATTTATGGAATAATTATGGAATAATAAGTAGGAAAGCTCCCATGTGCACGATGCACTGGAGAAGTGCACAAATTCTCCTCAACCCAAAGCAAAAGCAAACTTCTGCCTTACTCTTCAGCTCCCAGTTGCCACATTCCTCAGTGACACCCCAGGTTTGTGACAGATAAGGCCAATATCCAGCCTGTATCTGACACAGATGTGATTCCAGGGCCCCTTATCACATTCAGTGCAGAGAAGTGATAGAAGTCTCACCCCTAATATTGGGACTGTTATAACCAATCCAAAAACATTTTCTCAGAGAACATCAACACCATCTTTTCCCTGTCCTGTTGTTTTCCAGTCCAGATGAGGCCTGTGAACACCAGGAGCGAGGAATTTGATCAACTGATGATAAACAACCAACCTTCCCCTGCCTTTCTAAGGGATATTACCTTGTGCAATATTGCAGACAGGTTTGATATTGTTAGAAAACTGGACCATGACGGAAACCACAGCACCTTACACAGTAAATCTGTTTCCTCTCTATTTTTGATTCATATATTTGGGCTTCACTAAGGAAATGCATTTTTCCTTTAGGACTTGCAGAGCTGGGATTTTTTTAAGGAGCAATGGATGACAGGAGCCACATGAGCTGTTCTGGGGCTCAGGGCAACCCGGCCTTCTGAAGTTAAAAAGTTGCCTCTTTCATCCAGGTATCACAGACAGTTCTAAAGAGCCTGAAAGAAGAATTTAGCTGACAATGTAACTAGAGGAGCCTTTTTTCTCCCCCCAACAGCCTGACTTTTCGATCCCAGCTGTGTTTACTGCTATGGCAGAAAGCATTCTTTAACTTGTAAGCTGATTAAATTTGACCTAAAAGTTAGAGAAAAATGAATGTGGCATTCTGTTAATCCAATTTTTTTGCTAAACACACAGCATTTTATAAACAACCTAACACGCAGGGCAAGTCGGAGAAGTTGGAATAGCTTAATAAAATATTACAGCTTGCATTTGCTCCATGCTAAATCTAGGGAAATGCTATCAAAACTGCTACTCCAAACTCACAATGGGATCAAACCACAGCACATTTCAGAGCTGCCTCCCAGGATTTGCAGATATCACCAAAGGGAAAAAAAACACCAAAGTGAAAAATTAGCTAGTTGGAGACAGGGGTACCTCCTCTGCAGTGATCCTCACTCAGCTTCACAAACAGGCCTTTCTCTCCCCTCACCTCCTTTATTAGGATCTGTTAGTCCTTAAGCTATGGGTGACTGGCAAATGCTGCCCTGTTCTGCCCTTTGGGGATAGGGCCAAAGTATTTAACTCTGCCTTTTCAAGCATTGGTAGTGAGGGCCAGCCTGAATTCCAAACACCAGTGACACAACTCAACAGGATCTCTGGGATTGCAAATGATTTTTTCAAACTAAGGGTGTCACTCAGGCTGGAAATTGCACCTTCTCACAGCAACACAGTGGGCCACCTTTAGGTGACCCCTCTGAATAATTTCCATACAAGTGTTGTAGGATTTTGCCTGAACCACAAAGTCAAGAGGGATTCACCAACAGGCTGAGATAGAATGATAGAATCATAGAATATCCTGAGCTGGAAGGGACCCACAAGGACCATCCAGGCCAACTCCTGGTCCTGCACAGACACCCCAACAATCCCACCCTGTCCTGAAGAGTGTGGTCCAAACATTTAGTTATAATTCCCCTCTCTTTCCCAGTGTGGAACCAAATGGTGAAAAAACATTAACACACACAGGTATGGAAAAGAATTTGCAAAACAAATACTCAAGAAAATAGCTTTAAAATAGGCCAAGACATTCTGTAGTGACATTGAAGAGGAAAAAGCCTGTGTTTCACTGGAATAATAATCAAACACTTGCTGCCAAGCAAATACTCAGCCAAAAGAAAATAAACTTTTTTGTGTTAGTCCTTCTGTCAATCCATCTGTCCCCTTCTCATACTCAGCTTCCCAGCTTCATTCCTGATACACCCTTGAGCAACAGTAGTTTACTCTACTTGCAAAAAGGAAAACGTTTCAAAATATTCCATTTCTTAATTTCTAGGGTTATTCTTGTGTGTTTCAGAACCCACAGGATGTTTATAAGTAGAACTTAAGTGGATAAATATCCAAATATCAGCATAACTGGGGAAAAGTTTCTATCCTGGTGGCCACAGGAACTGAAATGTGTCTACATGAATTTGCAAATCCAGACTGGCTAAAATGCACCTTTTCCTGCCCCTTTCACACACACTGCTTCAGCCCTATAATCAAATTTAAAGTCTAGATTACTTCAGAATCTTTCCTGCAGTCTTATTTTCCTCATTATGCAAGGTTTACTTATCATCATCTGAAGTTCCTTGTCTAGATTTGTTTTAGCTTCTGAAAATCCTAAACCACAGGAAAATAAACCTAAAAACCCAAAAGCCTGCATATGAATAAGAAAAATCCATGACTGATTGTTTTGAATGCTTTGAAGGCAAACTGAAGCTGTTTTTCAAAGTTAAGTCACTTTGAAATATTATCTATTACATCTGTTGAGAAAAATCAGCCATACATTCCATGGAGCACTGTGTTTTTTGACATTTATTTTCATTCTGTTTCAGAACAAAGTGAACATTAGATGTTCTTCACAGACTACAAATTCCATATTGTGTCATGAAGGGAATGTTTAGAATATTAAAGTTCAAAATTAATTATGACACATCCCATTCATTACAATAACTATTGTAATTCTTGCATAATTACATTTAAAATCTGAAACTAAACAAAATAAGAAATTAAAGATTATCAGAACTAAATAAAGAAGCCTAAATGGTGTGTTTTCATAAATTCCTATCAAAAACATTGATGCCAGAATTAACAGACCCCGTGAAATACTTCAATTCTGACAACACAAGTTTTCTGTTGGAAAATTTATGATGGATAAAAACCAGAGCTTCAGTCAGGGCTTGTGTATTCTTCAATTTATGGGATAAAACCTCCACTGATCTATTTTCCAGGGAGATAAGAGGCCAAAATACTCCAGTGAGGTGACACCCAAGGGCTCAGTACTAGTCCGTGTTCCAGCTGTGCCATCCTTGTTCCCATCCAAACCCTCCCCACCTCTCTGCACATGGAGAAGGTCAAAGGCAGTTCTGTAAGAGGTAAATCACCCCCAGCCCAGGTCTGTGTGTAAATCTGCCAAAACTGAGAGGAGAAACGAAACCCTGCTCATAATAACAGCGAGAAAATGAGTCAGGGAAGGAACGAACACGTGCAGTTGGACCCAGCAGGAACTTCCCTCCTAATGAAGTGCCTGTGCCTTTCCCACAGAACTCACTCCTACCTGCACTCCTCAGGTGAGGGAAAATTACTGCCAGGGCTTCTGTTCCTCTGCCTCATGGCAATTAGGCTTTACTCAATTTAAAGACCATTTTTCTTTCTAGTTCTGGGGAAGAAGGGAAGGAAATGCTGCCAACCCCTCCACAGAGCTTTGAAACTGCATTTGAGGAAAGCCAAGCAGAGAAAGTCCCAATTTAATCGACTGCAGGACTCATTTTGAGCCAATCTTGCCCTTCCCAATTTCCTTCTCTTTTTATAACAGGCATCCAGCTATGAGAGCCCTAAATTGAGAATAATGAATCAAATAGCCTTTGTTGTGTAATTCAGCTGAAATCTTCTCTCAGCACAGCTCCCCTGATCCCATTAAACCTTGGGTGTGTCCCTGCCCTACTCCACAAGTAATGAGCTGTGCCATCCAAGTGGTGGGATACAGGGGGATTCAATTAATGACACTGGAGAAAGCACAGCATTATTAACTCTTCCTTTGAAGGAGTTTGTCTCCCTTAACAGAACTATTGACAGCTAAATAATCCCAGTCTCATTATCATAGATTCATGGAATGGTTTGGGTTGGAAGGGACCTTAAAGATCATCTTGTTCCACTCCCTGCCATTTGCAGGGACACCTTCCGCTAGCCCAGGTTGCTCCAAGCCCTGTCCAACCTTGGACACTTCCAGGGATGGGGCAGCCACAGCTTCTCTGGGCAACCTGTGCCAGGGCCTCCCCACCCTCACAGGGAACAATTTCTTCCTAATATCCCATCTAACCCTACTCTCTGTCCTGTCACTCCAGGCCCTTGTAAATAGTCTCTCCATCTTTCTTGTAGCTCCCTTCCCATCCTCAAGCCTCGTTCAAATAAACCTCTGGTAGCATCTACTGTTCTCTAGGAGCAGGGCATCAATTGTACACCACCATGAGCTTTGTGTGGCCTTCCTAGGGAGCTTTCAGTGAACACAACTGGTGAGCAGATGCAGCTGGAATTCATTGCAGGATGTTTTTATTTGCCTGATCAAAGAAAATAAGACTCTGTTTAGAAATTGCCAAACTGTGTCACTTCACAGCTAAGCCTTGGGTCCTGTGCAGTCACAGCAGAGCAGGTTGGTGAGGTTGTTGGAGTCACTGAAGTTGGATTCATCAACTCAAGGTCTCGAGGTTCATGGTTTATTCAGTGTTCAGCTGCCATGCCATTGCCCTGTCCATCCCAGATTGCTTAAAAAGGTTCCACCTAACAGTATGATCACAACAAATATTGCAGCTAAAGTTGCAACTGAATCACTTCAATGACAGACACTTTTGTCCAAAACCTGGCTGCTGGTTGGCTACAATCTTCCCATTTTTACAAAGCTACAAACAATTTAATAGATTATTTAATACACCTTCTAAGCCTCAAGTTTTTGCTGCAAACCCAAGTTCCGAAGTGTTTAAACTGAGTATTTTCATTGCTTCCTTCACCTAGTTTCAAAGAAGTGGTCATTTTACAGACTTCATAATATGACATCACTTGAAGCTGTGGGAGTACTCCAGCCTGAAGAACCTAAAACTCCATGCCTTGGAGCTGGAATGCCTGCATCCCTTTAAAACCTGCTGAACTCTGAAGGGTGTATAACAGTTATTTCAATCCTCACCTCTGATTTTCCATTTATTTATCAGCACCTGGTTCAGAGAATTAAACCATCTGTTCCTTGAAAAATGAATATTGCTGAAAAGTAGTTTAGCCTTGGCAGTAAATTCATCCAGACTGCAACTTGTCCTACCACTGCTGCTTCTACTAATCAGATTACAGCTAGAATATTACATATGTCAAGAGCCTTCATAATTGCCTTTAAAAGTGAAGGATAGTTCAGTTCAAAATTGTTAGTCAGTTGAGTAATCTCTGTGTTTAGTTTTTCAAGTGTCTGAAAGTGATTTCCTTGTAAGACAAGCAATAGGCAGAGCTGTTCATCAGTTTAATTATGTTATTTGAAGATAAATACTAATGGAACTGATGATAAACAAGAGACTTCCTTCTCTGCTTGTCCTCAGAAAGAAAATTCTGCAATTTAGGGAATGCAAATTCTGAAGTTTTTAAATTGGCTGTGGAAACCAAATGTCACATTTAACCCCAGGCAGGGACTCAGCCCCACCAGCCACTCACTCACTCTGCCCGGTGGGATGGGGGAATCAGAGGAGTAAGAGGGAGAAAACTCAAGGATTCAGATAAAAGCAGTTTAACAGGTAACACAAAAGCCACAAGCAAAGCAAACAAGGAATTCCTTCCTCACTTTCCATAGGCAGGCAGGGGTTCAGCATCCCCAGGACAGACACACATAATGGTGACCTGGGAAAAGCAAACACCATCACTCTACACATCCCCCCTTCCTCCTTTTCCCCCCAGCTTTGCATGCTGAGCACGATGCTGTATGGTTTGGGATATCCCCTGGCTCAGCTGGGATCAGCTGTCCCAGATGTGCCCCCTCCAAACTCCTTGTGCTCCCTCAACCTCTCGTTGGCAAGGTGGGCAAGGAGTAGAAAAGGCCTTAACTGTGCAAACCCTGCTCAGCAAGAACAAAACCATCCCTGGGTTATCCCAGGGGTTCCAGCAAATATCCAAAACACAACCCCACATCAGCTACTATGAAGAAAATCAACTCCATCCCAGCCAAAAGCAGCACATCAAGCAATGGAAAGAAGAAATGTTTGACTTCAATGGCATGGAATAAAATCCTACCTACATAAAGAACTCTGACTGGAAAACTGCGGATAATCTGTTGTTTGCTTCATTGTTGTTTCCAGTTAAAACCCTTGAAGCAAGTCACTTGCCATTAGCTTCTAGGTTTGGAAAAAGGGAATAACTATGCCTTTGAAATCAGAGTTACAGAGAAGTTTTGTCAGTATTGCAGCTATAACACTTATGAAGTTTATGAAAGAACTTGCAGGTGTTTGTGCACATAACACTGTCTTACTCCCCTGCATTCTAAGCTCCCAAACTTCTGGTTTATGGTGCTACTGGCTCCCTAGAATGGGGTTTGACCCTGTAAGCAGAGACACTGAAGGCTGCATTGGAACACTGCTGCTGTTCTTACACCTCCCTCCCAAAACCTCTCAGGGATTTCAAAAGGCATTAGGAGCACGGTAATCTTCACAAATTCCTTCTGAGGTAAAGTCTCTGGTGAGGTAAAAGGCTAGGATTTTCAAATGTGGGTGCCTGGCGTTATCTTCTTAAATGTCTCAGGATGTAATGAAGATGTCAGTGGGATCTTCGTCACTTTTGAAGAAATAGGCCAATTATTTCAGTGCCAACTCATTGCACAGCTCAGAAACCTGCCCTGGAAAATGTCAGCCCAGTGCTGGGCTCACTGACTCACTGATAAACACCTTTAAAGCCCTGGGAGCTGCACAGACATTTCCAGGGCCTGCAGACAAGAGCAGAGACAGACTTTTCTCTCAAGCCCCGGGAAGTGATAAAGCTCCATCTCCTCTCGCTTTTCAAAACTACAAGGTCCAGAGCAAGGTCCCCCTTTGACCCAAGCCAGGCAGTTTCAGTTGAGAATCTCGTTTCCCTGCCTCCTGCTCCAGTGCCTGAAAGCTTCTCACATCATTAACCTCTTTCTTACACAAAAGGCAGCATAAAAGCAGCCCTTCCCATTATTTTCACAAGATGGCACATCTCAGGCACAATGGTTAGAGCTCAATTGTACCCTGGCCAGTTTTGATGGACTCTCAGCAAGAAAAACTGGAACAAAACCATCATATTGCCTGCACACACCAGGTATAGGACTTTCCAGAAACCATAACATTATGTAATATATAAAACATCTTTTTTCTGCTCTGCTTCCTGTCTCCAAGGAAGAAAAGCTGACAGCACTATTAGTTTTGGGGCAAAACAGCAGAGGATAGGAACAAGTATTTCATGGACTGGACACCATTTTGCCTCAAGGGAGGAATAAATATCCCACATTTCTTTCAGGCAGCAAACAAAGACAAATTACTTAAAAAAAGGCAAAATAAGAATCAATCTGCTGAATTAAAAACATGTTAATATTTTAATTGACATATTGCACATCAGCAGGAGTAAAATGAAGTAATTTATCTCTGTGAGCACATGATCATTTGTGTTGCTGGAAAACTGTTTTTAAATAGAGGACCTCTATCCTCCTCTGTATATGGAATATGCCATCCCCTAATGATATAACTATACATAACTACACCAGAGAGAATGGGATTTATATTCATGAGGTACAGGTGGCTTCATAAGTCACCAGCAATGGAGGCCTGAGTGAGGAATTAGGTCTCCCCTCTGGAGCAGGAAGCAATTCCAAAGCTCAGTGCACTCAGTAAATAACTTACCCAAGGAGATGTAGGTCCTTCCAGGGGCTCTGCTGTGGGACATTGGCACCTCACTCTCCACCTTTTTTTCAGCCTCTTTATTATCCTTATTTAGATTGCTAGGTTTGGGCTTAATAGAAAACTGTCCGTACACTTAGTAGTGAACAGATCTTTACACTTGAAGAACAGCTCAGAAAATAAAACCTCTTCAATCGAGCAAAAGCTACTGAAAAGGCTTCTCCATCTCTTAAAAACAACAAAATTTGAATTACTTTATTTTCCCCTTCACAGCAAGTTAACCCTCCACACTGCAAATTCCCACCTAAGCCCTCACAAATTGGCCCTACACTGATCTCACCATTTATAGGGACAAAAATGAAGGGAATGGGGGTCAGGTGATGAATACACTCAGCTGGGACTATTTAATGAACTCAGCTAGGATTATTTAACAAACTCAGGTGGGATTATTTAATTTAGGATTAACTAAAAATGCAACCTGTTTAAAAATCTTCCTTCTGTGGTTTTCTGTTCTGAGCTTTTTTTTTTTAGAAAAAATCAAAATGAATGTTCCAGTTCGGAAGGTTTGGAAAGCAACTATTTCACTTTCTAGCTGTGTATTCATATTTTCCTTGGAGTAACCACATATACCTTCAGAAAATCCAAACACACCAAACTTCCTCGTCTAAAGGAGTTTTTTCCAAATATGTGTTCTGAGTATATTATATGGAATATAACATACTCAGCTGGGCTGAGTCAAAAAGAGCAGCAACAGAGTTCAGGGGAGAGTTATTCCTGAAAATCCTTTGGGGTGGCTGGGGAATTCCCCTAAAAAAATATCAATAAAAGTTATTGCTGCTGCAGGTTGTGGCTGGAAAGCAGCAGCTTGGGCAGAGCAGGCTGTGGGAGAGGGAGGGGAGATGCACTTTCCTTCTCATTTGCTCTGCTCTGGTCTGTAGGAAAGTCTACATCTGTGGCTGCAGCTGCACCTCTTTAACATTCAGACAGTTTCATCTTGATTTTCATCATCTCCATTTCATCTTGAACCAGAAGAGTGGGAATCAGAGAATAGACTTCTGCTCGCTTGCTTTTCAAGCAGCCTTTTCATTCCCCCTTTCCCACTGGGTTGTGTTTTCCAGGCAGGATCAGCTTGTGGCTGTTCCCTTTCTCCTTGGTTTGCACAGATCTATAAAATGCAGAAAAACAGAGAAATACAAGGGCAGCTCATGGGCTATACAAATCCACAAATATAGCCTAAAAATACAGCATCACCTGTGTTTTATGTTCAATATATACTAAACATTAACCTCAATTCCTCTGAATAATTAGGTGAATGAGTATTCAGTGCTTTGAATCCGTGTCATTCTCTCAGTATAAGTTAGATGGAATTTAGAGACAGTCACTTTATCTTTCATGTTGGGACCTGGAGAATTTTACCTGGCTCTGATTTTTAAACACTTCACTTACATTGCATAAATGATCCCCAATACACCAACAGAGATTTGAAGGTGGAAGACTAATTACAGGACCTGGGTCACTGCCTATTTATTTTATTTGGTTGAAATATTTGAAAAACTGTAAGGATAATTTTAAAATATCCCATTGCTCTCCATATAAAAATACCTAAGATAATGATTAACTCTAAAAATGAGATTGATACCCTTTGATTTCAGTGTAACTTCACATATTTAGAAATTACTCACATTTGTGCATGCAAATACTTAGCCCTGTAGCTCTATTAGAAGCAAACAGGATTTGTATAAGTGAGCTGTCAGCTTATTTGATCTGTGTATTCACTCAAATGCTATTTGCAGGCAAGTGCAATTACACATGTAAAGTGCAGAGAAAAATGGATTAAACAGGTTTGGAACCTCTCAAAAAAATTGCCCTGTGTATATTTTAAACTAGAACAGCTTCTTCAGAACAGCTAAAATAAATTCTACTCAAATATGTTACACTTGCCAAGCGTCCTCTCCAAAATTATCCAGGGGTAGAGAAGATGGGATATTGTACACACAGTTTTGGGAACTGCCACACTTGAGTTCTTCTCCATTGCTTTGAGTGACCCTGAGCAAAGTAAATGAACTTTTTTGTTCCTTGACTGTAAACAAAAGAAAATTAATTTGCTTTCAGTTGATGCACTAACAGTGCAAATGGAATTAGGATCCAACAGTGTCAGCTCAGTGCAGCCAGAGCTGAGTTGTGACACTTCCCACACACACAGCATTCTGCTAAATCAAAACACTAATCTACAAAGCAGAGCTGCATTCTAGATCAGATAATCCTTTAATTTACTTTTCCCTAAATGGGCTTTTGACATGGGATCTATAAAACTCCCAACATGCTGCTGAAGCTGATAATGTTATAATTTACCTCTGAGCAGGAACCAGATGTTCTTCCTGTCACAGGGACATTGAAGAGCCCATGATGATTATCCCCAAAGTGTCCCCAAAGTCTTGACAAAGGGGGGGGGGGGTTCCTAGTCCTTGGTTGGACTGTTCTATAAAAAACATGAGAATATTAAGGTGAACATGTTTAATATCTTCCCTAAGGCTGCTTACACTTACTATTTATATTTAGTGTTTATCTGTCACTTTGCCTCTTTTAAATCACTTATTATAACTCATGAAAGTGAACTTTTACCAAATCTCTTGAGACCAAAGCTGCTGTGAAAGAAAACATGAGGGAATTCTGCTGTGCTTGCAAAACAGCCCCACGGGAGAACATTTGTGCTTGCACAGAGAACAACTGCTCCCTAAAAATGATTCAAACACTGGAACTGCAAACAGATTCAAGTTATCACAAAGCAAATAGAAACCATTGTAGGCCTCTGAAAAAGGAAACTACATTTTTAGGGTGTTAGGAAGGAGAAGGAAAGTACGAGAAGAGTTGCTTTTCAGATCTAGGAAAAACTAAGCTCTGATTTCAGCAGTGTTGTAATTTTTCAGACAAAATGGAGGAATTCTGACTCCTGTTTGCCTGGAAGAGTGTTTTCTTTTCCCAGAAGGGAAAAGATGTTGAAGTAACTGAGAATACTGGGCTCCATTCCTGTAAGAAGTGGCCTGGAGTGCTGTGATATTAATTTGATTATCAAAGGTGACAGGACCTGATCCCAGTCTGGCACCTGCTGGATAAGTCAGTGGTGTAAAACTTTGTACTCTCTTGGGCAAAAAGGAGTTAAAAACATATAGACTTAAACTGTCAAATCTAACAATTAGTGCTGACCAAAACATGAATGTTTTATTTGACTTCTAGTAGAGATTTTACAGAAATGCTGATCTGCTCTATTAAATTATGCAACTGAATCTACTGGAGATTTACTGTGTGGATTATTTCCAGTGCACAACTTCAGATAACCTATGTGATATTCTTCTTTCTATTTTTTTAAGAAGTGGACCAAGATGACCAACTCTGAAAAACTGTAAGGATAATTTTAAAATATCCCATTACTCTTCATATAAAAATACCTAAGATGACGATTAACTGTAAAAATGAGATTGATACCCTTTGATTTCAGTGTAACTTCACATATTTAGAAATCACCCACACTTGTGCATGCAAATACTTAGCCCTGTAGCTCTATTAGAAGCAAGACCAAGATGACCAAGATGACCAACTCTGCATTTAAGTGTGACCACATTTGTGGTGACATGGCTTGTTGTTTTCCTGGGTCATGCTTTTCCCAAATATTGCTGTCATTCCAGTTCTTATCCCTGAGCCAAGAATGCATTTTACAGCTGCTGAAGCAGCCACTTGTCCAGATAAATTTTATGCTTGCTCCCTGATAAATCTAGATATTGCCTTTTGTTTGTAATAAAATTAAATCAGCTTCCCCAAACTGATGATCCTACTGCACAGTCCAATTTTTTACTTTAATTTTACATTGCCTCAAGGCTGTTTTATTATACAATGAACTCTTTAATATTTTTTATACTTCGTGTTCTGAACCACTGAACCGAAAACCTGTGATAAATTACTATTCTGTGACACTTTGACTTCAATTTCTTGTAAGTAAACACTTCTGATTTGTTTCATAGAATGCATTACACAGTTCTTGCTGTACTAAGAAGCTTAAGTAAATCAGGAAAGCTTTGGTTGCATTGGACAAATTAGGAATTGTGATGGAAAACAAAGCCCCAACAGCTGGAGGGGCACTTGTAGAAGTACCCAACACATCATTTGGCTGGGCAAATGAACCTGTGTCTGGACTGGTGTTTGAAATCCTGAGGGATACTTATTTACCATTTTTGTCTTCCTTTACAGTGCAGGAACGTTCTCCAGCATTAATGAAAACCATCATTGGCATTTCAAAATGCCCTGAAACAATTACAGCTCTATTGGCCTCTAGAAATGGATCTGAGCATTGAACTCCTGATCATTACTTAGAATACTGTGAGTCACATCATGGTCCTCTGGATGGACCTGGTTATTAGTGTTTTAGAGGCTTAACTAGATGAGAAATAGCTCAGTTGCAAACATCTGTCACTTGAACTCCCAGATGAACCACTTGCCTATATAACCCATTTAAAAAAATCACTGGGACATGTCAGGGGTACAACAGAGACCTCGAGCTATGGTACATATTCAGTATAAAATCCCACAGAATAACAGGAAAGTGCAACTTCATTTTTTCACTAATAGGCTGTTACTACTCGAGTAACAATCCTGAGTGAATCTACTTCATGGGCAACATATAATTTCTTTTTCATGAAAACAAATGTTTCCAAGTTATGCTCATTATGCAGCACGGACACTGTGTTTTGAAGAAGATCACCCTGGCCAGGAGGATCAGTTTTTTATTTAGCTGTAATGTGAAGACACTTGTGTTTTGGAGCTGGAACTGTGCCATTCTGTATCTTTTCTGATTGAGATTTGAGAGTTCTCCTCATCCCAAGACCTGTGTACTCACAGTGTATGACTGAGCAGAGCCCAGGCAGGAGGGATCCTAAAATTAACTCCTCCTTTAATTAAAACCTAAGATGCACACTGTTCCCTGCTTTTTTTTGTTAATAAACCCTATTGCACTAAAATATTTTTATTTGTTAATAAACCCAGCTGCAATAAAAGGCTGCATCTGAGCTTGCACAGCATGTGGTAACAACCACAGGGGTAACTACTTGTTTTTACAAGTGTAATATTCTCATCTCAGTGGGTGATTTTCTATACTTTTTTAAGCTTCTCTGGATTGAAGGCTTTTCATTTCCAAGTGACCCACAAGATTTTGAATCAGAAAGGGTTAAACTTGCCTAGACAGTGGTAGGCAGATTCAGAAAACAGCTGCACATCCCACTGCTGCAGTTATAGCTTTATTTTGTAGGCTGTACATATCTGTACAATCAACTGGCTTTACTCCAAGAGCAATCAAACACGCCAATGACACAGACATAAAGTCTTTTAATTTTTCACATAATCATTTTTTAATAAATTCAAAACCTTTTCTCTGGAACTTGTTTCTGCTCTGTCCTCTGGCACGTGGCAATGTTAGCTGAGAGTTACTCACTGGTATCACAAAGATGCAGAGAATTTGTTTCTAGGTAATCCTTGAACCAATGTTCCAAAAAAAAAAAAAAAAAGGAGCATTAAGGGGGACAGAAAAAGGGACATGAAATAGTCCCAAATTTTTAAAGGGGAAAATGGGTATCCCTGAGTTCAAGGATAATGTAACCAGTTTTGGTCTCTATAAATTCTGTCAGAACACTCAGTAACTTCTATGAAAAAATAAAATGCTTGTAGCTTGTCTTTTTGCAGGGCCCTACAAAGATTTCCTGTCCAAATTGCAGCAAAATAATTGGAAGTCAGCTGGAAAAGTTTTAATTAAACCCAACATGCAGCAGCGTGAGGGGTGAGGGAGAACACGCAGAGTATGGTGTTGACTGCAGTTTTTGATCCACCTCATGGCACTGTTTGATTGTTCATAGCAAGGAGATCAACATTTTTACCAATCCAAACACAAAATTCATTAGTGCCACGAGAGAATAATTATCAGCTCGTCCACAGGTAGTTATGCAGCTAATGACCTGAAGATGGGAGTGTAATTAAAGCCTTCACTCACCAGCTTCATGAACTCTAGTGCACTTCCCTGTCTCTTCATTTATGTTCTGTTCATTAAAACTGTACAGATCATTAACTCATTAACAGCTGCAGAATGCAAATGTAGTGAACTAGAGGGAATTTAATATCTCCTTGGTTGTGAAGTATGTTCCAAAGCTGGGCTGATAATTTTTTACAGCTATTAGAGTGCTTCTGTCAATGAAGGAAGCTTCTAAAAAAAAAAATTAAAAAAAATTAAAGCTAACAAGAATTAATATTTCACAGTTAAATAGCCAACCCAGCCACCAGACAAGGAAGGGAAGGAGCTGCTGTTCTAAAAGGTACAACTCAAACTGTTGTTCTCTCTACTTTCTTTACCCAAAGGGCTGTTCCTAAAGGTGCTGACCTTGCCTTTTTTTAATATGGTAATATAGGAAAAACTCCCTGTGTCTCTTCACTGAGATTATCCCATCGACAGCATTCCAACAAACATGGACAGGGGTTGGGAAGACAAACTTGTGGAATAACTGGAATGATTTATGCATGATAACCAGCTGCATAAAGTGATGTGTGTCAGAGGGTTTTTCTCCTCAGCTCTGCAATCTGCTTGGGCCAGATGAGGCACAGCCAAAGAGGAGCATCTGGGCACCTCACCCTCCAAACCCCAGGTTCACTCAGCTTCCACTTGACTCACTGGAAACCTCTGCAGTCAAGAGCTAATGGTGAAAGATCTCATAAAGAAAACACTATTCCAGGGCTGTTTGATTTCCTCTTGTTATTAGAAGTCCCTTCGAGGCCAGAAGACAGATGTAGGTGATTGTTCTGGTGCCCCCAACATCAGAAGGACATAGAACTGTTGGAGCAAGTCCAGAGGATGTCACAAAGTTGCTCAGCAACTCCCCTGTGGAGACAGGATGGGAGAGTTGGGGCTGTTCAGCCTGGAGAAGAGCAGGTTCAGAGCACTTTCCAGTATCTGAAGAGGTTACAGAGAAGTCGGAGAGGGAATGTTTGTCAGGAACTGCCAGTGACAGGACAAGGGGGAATGGGGTCAAACTGAAAGAGGGGAAATTTAGATTAGAGATTAGGAAGAAATTCTTCCCTGTGAGGGTGGTGGGGCCCTGGCACAGGTTGGCCAGAGAAGCTGTGGCTGCCCCATCCCTGGAAGTGTCCCAGGCCAGGTTGGACGGGGCTTGGAGCAACCTGGGCTAGTGGAAGGTGTCCCCGCCCATGGCAGGGAGTGGGACTGGATGAGCTTTAAGGTCTCTTCCAACCCAAACCCCTTCTATGATTCCATAACTTCTAGTGAGAAGGACTGGCCCTACTCAAGTGTTTTGGGGTCAGTCCTTGCCATGCCAGGGTGGTTCTGAACATCCCCACCCAAGCTCTTGAGGGCCAGAATTTCAGAACAGCTCCACTCCCTCTCTCCTGATTTCAGGAAAAACATCACTGCTGAATGGGAGTTTTTTGTACAGTTTTTGGTGATCTTTAATTTTTCTATACCACAAATTCCCGTCTTTAAAAGGAAAATAGAGGATTTTCTCCATCCCTCTTCCTCCATGGCAGAAAAATAGTAACGGGAGGATACTCATGGAGGTAAAACTGCAGTGATAAAATATTCAGCATTTTGCTTTATAATGTGACATATCCAGGGTGCATTATATGGGGCTATTACTCATCATTAAGTCATGGATGGGACAATAGTTCCCCCGGATCAGATCAGTGGCCTTTTTCTAGGCAGTTCAGCTAACTTTAAAAAATTACTATACTTTTACAAGTATCATAGCAAAGAAGTTAATTAACAGGGCACTTAATCACATTTCTGGGCACCAATACATCAGGTACAGATGTCATTTTCATTAATATCCTCCAATATTTATATTTTTCAGGACTCTGTAAAAGTGCTGTTAATGGACTTGAGAAGAAGAGATAATTTTCTTGCTGAACCGAGCCTGTGTGATTAAGTGCTCAGTCTCTGGTAACAAATGAATGCAACAACCTTTAAATCCTTTCCTTACAGACAAATGAATGTATTCCTCATCATAATATTGCTGGAAATCCAGACAGGCCGGGGCATCTTTGTGACTTCCTCTGCATGAGTCAGATTTACATCGCTGCACTGGAAAGGAGAAAAAAAAAGGGGGCTGTGACGACAAGTTGATAAACAAGTTAAAATAATATAATTTGCACTGTGCCATTTGTATGCTGTCAGTGCACACATAATTCCAAAAATCACCATGGGGAAATGCATTAAAGGGCTAAATGGTGCTGCTGGGGACATTGAGTCCTGATGCCTCCTCCTGCCTCACAGCCCTGAGCAATTTGCGCGGCAGAGCTGCGGTGGGAGAGGGAAGTCACACTCCTCTGCCAGTAGTGCTGACATTTAAATTTGATGTCAATGTTACATCTCATCCTGATTTCAAAATCCCCCGTGCTAATAGTGCTTAAGCCTTAATTGCACATTTAATCATTAGAATTACAGGATGGCTCTGGGAAAAAAAAAAATGGAACGGGCGAAGATACCCAGAGCAAATCAAACAGGAGAGAAACAGAAAAGGAGTCATTTTCTATTTTACAGAAAATATTAAATGTGTTTTTCAACATGGTGAAATATGAGACCCCTGGAAATATCATCTTCATTCTGCTGAATGTTCCGTGCTTACTGTAACTAATTATCTAAAATTTGTCTGTTTATCTACAATCTTAGTATCTGAAGGATGTACTGCCATGAATTAAACTCAAGCAATGCACTCAGTTTTCTCTAGCTGGCAGTTTTTTTTAAAGCTCTGCACACCAAAAATCCACCCCACATCAGAAATATTCTGTGTTTGAAGAGAAAGAGAGATTTTTAACTTGATAATTAAAATACTTGACTTCAAAGAGAAAATCAATCTTATCTACAGGCTCTCTGAACTCAACATTTGAGACTGTCAATGAACTTGTCACCAAGGAAAGAAATGTTACAAATGTTACAAAGCCTGTGAAATAATGACCAGAAACTGGAAGCTAAGATAGTCAGGAATGAGACGTCTGAGATGTCAGAACTGCAGTTTCTGTATCAGTGCCTGCATCTCATGCAGCAGAACTACTTTGAGAAAAGACTTTAAACCAAACTCCACAGACAACAGAGTAATTCTTACTCCATGTGTTACTCCAAGACATTTCTTACTGGCATTTCTTTGAACAGTGCAAGCCTTTTGGTTGGGTGGGCAATGTCTGACAAATGAAACTCTGATTTCATAACTCAGCTGCCAGCTACTATCCCTTTGTTAGATCTGGGCAAAAATAGAGCTCACTTTTTCAGAAAAAGTTGTCCTTTTCTCACTGAAAAGCCATTTGTTCATAAAAAAAAAACTTTAAAAGCTTTTTATAAAGAATCCGAAAGTATGAAACTGATCTGGAGGCTGACCAAAAGCAGGATGAAAAACAGAAACTAATCCCATTTCTGACAGTGGGAATAGGTTGGCTTTTGTATCCAGCTCAATTCTACAGCCTGCGCTCGGAAAATCGATTCCACTGCTTCTGGTTTAACTGCCACCAAACCCAAATTGATACTGCAGGGGAAAACTGAAATGATGAATTAAGATGGTTTTGACCTTTTCGCAGTAATCAGTGGCATTATAGAGATGAGCACTTCTGAATTACAGGCAGCACATTGTTGTGCTACATCTTGGTTCATGAAATCCTCCAAAGTCCAGCGTGGGAATGGCATCCATTCCTTTCCAGGAGCAGGTATAAAGCCAGGAAATCTTGGAACCTCTGCCTTGTGCCCCTGTGAGTTTTCAGTGCCATTTGCTCTGGTGTTGCTGGTCAGACCAAACCATGACAGCTCCCTGCTGTCAGTAATTCCCAGCTCTGCTGACATCAGTGTCATCTTGCTTGAGGTTCTACTTCTCTCTTTCCCTGCCCTGCTGACATCCTCCCTCTTCTACTTCACCAAATAACATCAGGCTTGGAAATCTCCTCAACTCCTGCCTTCCACTCCAGATATAACACCAGCTGTATGATCCTCATGGTTTCAGCTCCCTGGAAGACTGCTCTGCTTTAAAATGGTTTAAAAGCAAACATCTTCCTCCCCTGAGTGCACCATGTGGTGAGCAGATGAAATCTCTCCTGAGCTCTCTGCATTACCAGTAGCAAATCTGTACTTTCTTGCATAGAAAATTAGATAAAGCATCTACTTTGCAGACCTTTAATTTAATCTAGAGGCAGATACCATATTGCCTCCAAGCTTTAGTTCTTGAAAAAAAAGAACCATGAAAGACGGACAGGCTGCGCTAATGGTATTTGACAGTTCTTTGTCCAAGAGAACACCCTCCAATAATGTATTTCCAAAAGAGCAGGAATTTTCGTGGCTAACACATGTTGGAATTACAATGACTAATGGCAGGCTGTGATGCAATATGACATGTATGATGTCCTCCTTCCCCAGGTTTATTATGAGCCCACACCTCTCAAATCAAGCTCATAATCAGCTTCAATTTTGGGGGGGGCAGGTATGTTCTTGCTTCTGTGGGGCCATTACCAGCAAATTAATGTGACTTAAAGTGACAAAGAGTAGGATTAGATTGGATATTAGGAAGAAATTGTTCCCTGTGAGGGTGGGGAGGCCCTGGTACAGGTTGCCCAGAGAAGCTCTGGCTGCCCCATCCCTGGAAATGTCCAAGGCCAGGTTGGATGTGGCTCTGAGCAACCTGGTCTAGTGATTTCTGAACTGGTTCTTGTTCTCTTTTCTAATTTACAGGAAAGATCTGCTGCTAATATTGGGAGTTAAAGTGCATTTTTCATTTAAAATGCAAAGTCAGAACTTTAAAAAAAATTGTTTTTCTGACAAATCCCTCACTGGCTGCATCTCTTCTGCAATTTAAGCTGAATCAGGAGTCAAGTGGCCAGTCCTGACTATATGTTTCTCAAGAAAGCATTCCAGTGGTGCTCCCCAAGACAGGATCATTTTTGCTGGTTTTTTCTTTTTTTTTTAATTTGTCAGTGGTAATGAAAATGGCACTTTGGAAATCCTGCCTTTCCTGTGTTTTCCAGTTTGAGGGGACAAAACAAGCCCTGGGAGACCACTTCAACACACATCCATGTCTCTTCAGCAAGGCCCTAGTACACTGCATTTTCTAATAATTTCTGTATCTATTCACCAGTTCATCCACTTGATTCTTTCCTAGTATTTGTCTTAGTATTCTTAGTATTTTTTTATTGACTCTGAACAAAGCTGTCTGTTTTCTAGGCCTTCTGTTCCCTCTAATAGCCCAACAGAACCTCAAAATTAAAAGCTTTTGTATTATTTATAGAGCTTATGCATAGATTCCCATGTGTTACCTGAATCTCCACACAGCCTGTGGTGGGCTTTCTTCATTTATAACAATTTTATAACCCTGTTTGCTTGGCTTGGATTAGGCATGGAGCAGGTTTTTGAGTACCTGGGTAGCCCAGATTTTAGACCAGCCCTATTCTGTCACCCTTTATTGATGACCTTTCATAAATCAATGTGGGCTCAGTTTTGTCTGACACTCATGAGCTGTGAAGTCACGAGGAGCTGGAGACATAAATCAGGCAGCCAAGGGCTCATTGTGCATTCAGTGTTCATGCAACAGTGGTTTGAGATAAAAACCCAGATAAAACACCATCCAAGCTGCACAAACAGCGAGGATCCCACACTCTTAGCAACAAAACATCTTGTATGCTACCTTTGTGGTTTTTAAAGGTCAGTGAGTGGGATCACACACAGTATTCAGAGGTATCAATGTGCCTGTTTGCTCACGATTTTGGTACCTGTCTGCTGTAAACAGAAACCACAATATTTACAGTAAACAGATGCTACTTGCCTGATCTGTTCCCTGCTGCTCCTTAATACTTGCAACTCTCACCAATTTCAGGCAGCTCAAGATGTTCAGCATTTTTAAATATCAAACTCTCTCCTCTGTTTATACAGAACTGAGTTCCTGCTCTGGGAGTGGATCCTCAACACCACCACAGGCCACAAATCGTGTGTGAAGCTCTTACATGATCTAAGGGTGCCACAAGGCATGAAAAAACTTGCACTTTTTATTTTAAACAAGTTAATGCCTAAGCTGGGCACAGTTCCTTAAGATAAAGGCAAAGCTCTGCATTGGTGTTCTGGTGCAGTCTTGGAGAAAAAGAGGAAGAGCAGCATCATCAATTCTGTTGTCCCAGAAGTCAAAGCAGACTGGAGAATGGACAGGTCCAGCATTGTCCTTGTCCAATTATTTAATCATTGAGCATTTTAATGAATGTCATAAGAAAAAACAATATCACCTTGAACAAGAAGGGTTTAATTATGCACTATAAGCAAATAGAATTACATCCCTTTTTCAGAATTATCCAGTGAGCTCTGAAAACACCTTTTTACTTTGTACCCACCACTCTGTGCATCAAACAATCAAATAACTCTTAAATCTCATCAGATGAAATCCCAAAGTCATTGAAGAGATAATAAACTGGGTTACAATACTCACCTGGTATACAGTTAAATGTCTTTCATATACCTTTAAATGGTTATTAATCTCTGAATTAGTTTAGAATACATTAACCTTCAAGGTAAATTAGATCAATCAAGAAAATTACTCACAAGACTAGGTCTATCTTTTTTGCTCAAATTCAGAGCGTGTGCCAAGAATTTAACAGCATTCCAATGCAGCTTTTCCCTGAAAGTATAACAATTATCATGGACAGGGGCTGCACATTCATATTCTTCTTGATGCTGATGGATAAAGTTGTTCCTTAGGATAAGAGGAATCAATGAAAACAAAATGTTTACAGTTGTGCATGAGGGGAGTTATGCTGTGAATTCAGAATGACACAAAGCCAGTGAAAATTAGGTGCAATCAAATCATCAGCTCA
Organism: Corapipo altera; assembly: GCF_003945725.1. Classification (NCBI taxonomy): domain Eukaryota; kingdom Metazoa; phylum Chordata; class Aves; order Passeriformes; family Pipridae; genus Corapipo; species Corapipo altera. Next base: position 4,169,937 of record NW_020884893.1, on the reverse strand, counting down.
ATTTATTTTCCACTCTGGATTTATTTTAGCCTTGTTTTGTAGAAGAGGCTGAAAAGCTCAGTCTTCTCCATTTTGCACATGGCACACAGTCCAGACATTGGTCACATTCTGCTTCAAAATTACTCCAATCTTCAGCTTTTTAACCACAGATCTTAGAGAAAAGAGGTGCTTAAACACTCAGGTGAGAAGGTACCACACTGCAGGTACTAAAGTCATCCTGTGCATTGTCTAAGAACTGAGAATTCAGTGTTTAGCCACCGATTTCTAAAGGAATGTGAGAATATTAACACTGAGCAGCAAGAAGACTAACTTGAAATCAAGGGGGGTTTTAATATGATGTTGGTGAGTTTTGGGGGGGTGTTCAGCAAATAATGGATTGTGCTGTTGCAAAAACTCCACGTGTAACTGTGCATGGCACAGCTGACACCAGGCAAGTCACTGAGACAAACTCAGGCTCCTGTTTGTGAGAAGATAAACTGTTGCTACAGGAGCCTTCAGATGCCACCAGTGCTCAGTGTCACTACTTACAATGCTGTCTCCCAAATCTACACTTCCAACCCTCAGCTGGGAGAGGTGGCACCAGAGGTGCCCTTGCTCGAGCTGTAGTTAGTGAAGCACAGCTTTTGTAGTCATAACACACTGAAAATTGATGTCTTGAAACCTTTCCTTTGGCTGGGAAGGGGATTATTGTATTAAAACTTCAAAGCCTGCAGTTTGCCCTGGATCACAACACTTGGAAGCAGGAGATTTGCAGTGCTGATAGGTGACATATTGACTCAATGTGCTTTACAAATGGACAAAAAAACCCCAAACCATAAATCAGAGCAGCTTTTAATACCAACATAGCGTGTGCCAAGGGAAAAGGAAATGCACATATGACTTGCAAAGTGACATCTGAGAGCATGATGGAAAAGAATTAATACCGAATATGGGCTTTGGTGTGCAGATACTGCAAATTAAACACCTGATTTAGGAAAGTGTTTTGCTGTTATCAAACTTCTGAAATATTTATATACTGCTATTCTTTTTAGTGGGATCACATGGACTCTTCAGCTCTTTGCTGGACCAGAACCTGAGGGCAGAGTGAAGGGCAGTGAAGGATCTGCACCCTGACTGTGTGTGCCAGAGGGCTGCTTCCCTGAGGCACTGGACATGGAAACATGGAATCACAGAATCCTTTGGGCTGGAAGGGACCTTAAAGACCATCTACTTCCAACCCCCAGCCATGGGCATGGACACCTTCCACTAGACCAGGCTGAACACTTCCAGGGATGGGGCAACCACAGCTTCTCTGGGCAACTTGTGCCAGGGCCTCCCCACCCTCACAGGGAACAATTTCTTCCCAATATCCCATCTAACCCTGCTCTCTGGCAGTTTGAAACCATTCCCCCTTGTTCTGTCACTCCAGGCCCTTGTAAATAGTCTCTCTCCATCTTTCCTGTAGTTCCCTCAGGCACAATTAGATCACCCTCAAACTTCTTTCCCCAGGCTGAACAATCCCAACTCTCCCAGCCTTTCCTCCCAGCAGAGCTGCTCCATCCCTCGGATCATCTTGGTGCCTCCTCTGGGCTCTCTCCAACAGCTCCATGTGCTTCCTGTGCTGGTCCCCAGTTATGTTGGCCATGAACAATTTCAGCCCAGGATGGTGAACTCTGCAGTAGAAGAAGGAGATTTCCTTACAACCAATCCCAGCTTCTCCTGAGCCCGTGCTTGTGATTTAGCACAACAAACGCAGGCATCCAGATCCCATTTTGGGGCAAATCACTACAAAATCACAGCAATTCAGCAGCAAGGCCACAAAAACCTGCTCCTCAGCCCTTCCCTTTTGAGCTCTTTTGCACCTGCTGGGATAATGTTCCTACTTCATCCTAATTACAGAGAATTAAGTAAAAGCTTTGTCCTTGTGCATCTAGGGATGAAGACAGCACTTCAGCAATCTTGCTGCAATTAAATACTAGGCTGTGTGTGCATGCTGTAATTAAAACTATGTCTGTTTCCTTAAAACAAATCAGTGCTAATTGGCATTCTAATTGAAAGCCTATTAAATACAGTGATAAATGCTATCTGAGAGATTATTTAAAATCTTGACACCTACATGATGCTTTACAAAGCTCTCAAAACATTGACTAATTCACCCTTGCAATAGCTGAGGCAGATAAGTAAATACAGCCAGCTAATCTGAGGAGGAGAAAAAGAACTGAACAGGAATTTCATTAATAAAAGAAATTTCAGAAGCATGCTGATTTTGGTTAAATGTTCAAAAAACGAGACATTAAGGTGTTTTTATGTTCTCACAGCATCCAATCAAAACAAACAGTTCTTGTAGTGGGTCAGAATGCAGTCCTGGAATGCCCTGTGCTCACGATTGTGTCAGAGAGGCCACAAAAGCTTATTTTAATATCCTTCCAGCCCATGCCATTCCTTTAGGAACAATCCATAGTGATCAAAAGAACAGAAACTAGTCTAAAGAACAGAACTAGTCTATGGCAATGTTCTCTCTGTGCAGTCCCTCAGCCTGGAGAACTGTTGCCCTGATTTCCTCAATCAGAGGGATTATTTGTGTGACTTTTATGTAGGATACAGGAAAATATTCAATGACTGAAGATTAATGGTTGGCTTAAGCCTTAAAACATTAAATTAATGATAAGAGTTGGACTGACCTACATTCTGGTCCTACATTCACCAGATTACAAGAGATTGGTGTTTATGTTTAATTCACTTCCTTCCTCTAGCCTAAAGTGTCTGGTGCCCTCAGGGGTGGTTTAGCAGAGCAAAGAGTCAAGTCTAAGAGTCTGGAATCTTTCTCCCTCCTGTCTTGTTCAGTATAAGGAAAGCTCTGCAAGTTATTCCTCTTTGACATCCAACTCAGGGAATTCTTGAGCTAATTCCTAAGATAACCACCAAGTTACTGCATGTTGCCACAGCAACAGGGATCAGCTGAAACTTCCTGACAATATTAAATAAATCTTTGCTTTCATATAAAATGAAACACAATTTTATTTTATTAGATGTTTGTCATATCAAATCTAATGGCAATAAAATTATGTGCCAAGAAGTTCCAGGCAGTGACAATAAATAAAAGCCAAGCTGATGTGACATTCCTGTACTGATGTCACCAAGCAGCACCATAAATACACACATTCCTTGGCTGGGAAGGGAAAGCTTCCAAAGTCCAAACTAGATGTACAAAATGCAAAGCACCAGCTCACTGCCACTGGTTGGGGAGCAATAAAAATATTATCTTAGTTCCAATGTGATCTGAGATAAATTTGGCTACCACAGTTCAGTATCATATAGGTAAAATAGTGATTTTTTTTTTGAGCTTTGTGTGCAATGCAAAGCTGACTATAAATTTGTACTTTTTGCCCTCTAGTTATTTCTTCTTCAAGAGCTTAAAAACCAAAAAGAAAACAAGAAACCCACAATCAACCAACCCACAATACAGAGCATCATATAACCAATTCTTCATCCCACAATACTTTGTACCTGCAATAATGAGCTGTGAGAAGTGACTGCAGAGGTAAAAATGAGTGTTATAAAACACTCCTTGACTATTCATAAAGACCATGATCTCCTCCAGGGCTACATCCCACAGGAATGAACTGTGAGGAGGATAATCTGGGAGAGGGTAACTGCAAAACTTCTGCCACCTCACAGTAACACCCACAAGTTGTTGTACAGCTCCTCTGTACCACTGGAGGGTGAAGACAACAGAAAGAAAAACATCTTCAGCTGCAGCTCTGTGTCAAATTAACACATAAATTAACGAATAAAACAAATTCTACAGTTGATTTTTCTACCACTTTCCTAAAGTCAAAGATCACTTTGTTCCTTTTTTCAAAAATAGTGATTTTTAATATTTGTATTTGTCTGCATAGCTGCTGTAGCAGCATTTTCTGCATAGTGTAAAAATCAACCACTATAAATGTTATGCTGAACATTTCCAACACATCCATCGCTCCTCTTTTCAAGAGCTTCAGTGATAACAATTATTTCTCTCAGGTAGCACATACATGAAAAACACATGAACATTTCTTCAATCCCTACAAGGAGAGTCAAGACTTGTTTAAAATCTTGCCCAGAGGCTGTTTGAGATCACTGACAGGTTTAACACCGTTGCTGGGAGACACTTTCAGAAGCAAACTAAAGCTTTTCTGGGTGGACTTTTAACAGCAATATTAAACAACTGGGGGACGAGGAGCTTTCACAACAGAAATGGAAGTTTTATTATTTTCCCCCCAAGTGTTAATAAAAAGCAGTCTTGGGTGGAAAGCTGCCATCAGTCCTTGGCCATGTGTGTTGAGATTAATAATTTTTATCTGAGTTGATTCACCACTGTTGTTACCCAAAGGCACTCAGGTCTTATATATAAATACATAAAGTGTTGTTGTTCAAAGGCCAGCCCTGACCCATGAGTCTGGTTTAATTCACACTGATGTCCACATACTCTAAATATAATAAAAAAAAAAAAAAACAACAAACCTGTAACTTTACCAGAGCATTGTAAGTCTGGTCTGCACAGTCCTTTTGCTACAGATAACAAGGCAAGAAAATCATCCAAACTTGATATGATGGACTGATGTTCTGTGCTGGAAGGGCTAACACCTGACAGAATGTAAAAAACCACTGAACAATGTTTTCCCTCACTTGTGCTGGGCTGTGTTGACAAAGCAAATGGGGAATTTTCCTCTTGCTGAGGAAATCCTCCCTGGCCACTGTGTTTGGTGCTCTGTGTTCTGTGTAGCCCCATCAGCAGCTAATGTTTAATTACAAAATAATTTGTTTTTCTGCATGACTCATACAATCTAAATAAAGACAAACTTGGTTGTAAATAATTCCTGTCAGCCCTCATTATGCCTCTATACATCCCTATTTTTTTCTCTTTCATGAATCAGACTATTAGAATAACATTAGATAAATTATCTGAACCACTGACTCACGCAAACCAAACTGCTCAGTTGTTGTTCCTACAGAAAATATGGCTTTGGTATTCAGAACTCAGGATCTTTTTACTCCATGAAGTCCCAGTTATTACCACAAAATTATCTGTACTTCAGCTACACACCACTTCCTAAAATTACTGAATAATTATCCACATTCATATTATGGAGTGTAAAGGGATCCAAGGATTTGCTCTACAAAAGTGAAGTGCACTAATGAAGGTTCCACTGGAGAAGGTTATGCTGGAGACCATCAAGTGGAAAACATTTTTATATCAGATGACGAGGTACAGAATCACAAACAAGCCTCTGAAAATACAATAAGTACAGTAACTGCATCCTACCACGTTGGACAGAGGTTTCACCAACCTGCTTGGAAAAACTGTTGAGTCTCCTCGGCACGAGGCCCTGAAATGAGCTGGATCTCACCAGCTTGGCTGCTTTACCTGCTCTAAGTGCTGCAGCCAAGTGCCAGCCCAGCCATGGAGGGCTCTGGGACTTGCAAAACAAAACCACTACTGAAATTGTGTTTTAATCCAGAGATGGAGCTGAATAGTTCACTCAAACACTAAGAGATCCTTGGCCAACACTCTAAATGCCCTCAGATTAAAGTAACAGCACTTTTATGGCACATTTCAGCTTTCAGGTGCTCTACAAATGTCACTCCCTTGACAATACAAAGAATGACAATAAACTATTTGCATTCTGACAAAGATATTTAAAAATTTATATTGTCAAGTGCAGCTAAATGATTCATGACATACAGAGTGCACAGAGCATCAGGTTTTCATGGACTTCTATTACCTGACCCAGAGACAAGCAAACACAAGCAGAATAAAGCAAACATTACAAGAGAAAACAGAAATTTCCAGTCTACCAAAAAGTACTTAGAAAGTGGGGTGCCAAACAGAATAAATGCCAACTGAAGAACAACTGAAAATATTCACAAGGGAGGAGAAAGGTTACTGCTGTCAAATACTTTCAAGCAACTGATGGAGAATCTGCAAATAAACTTCTACAGTGACAACTTAGGAGTAAAAAAGTGTTTCCTGTATGTTCTCTTTTACACATATAAAAATATCAAATGATAGCCTGGCACAGTATTTCTGTAAATTACAAAAATTCAGAGGCTAATCTGAAAAATTCTGTTGCACAATTACTTGCCTGACTTGCAAACACAGTTGTCCAAACCATGCAAGGGAACTGGACACCCCAGGTGCAAAAAGGCACCCACATTTATGAAGTAAGGACTAAGCAAATGGGCCAGAGGCATCACACACATAAAACCCTAAAGAGAGAGACAATAAGGGGATGGTGGCACAAAACAAGACCTCTGGCACTCCCAGTGACACTTTAACAGCCTTCCCTAAACACCAGCACTGGATATATGGAAAACTGCACTTTCAGGAGCAAAGAACAGCAGGGATAATGCCAGCTCTCCACACCTTGCCATGGCTGGGGGGTTGGAACCAGATCATCTTTAAGGTCCCTTCCAACCCAAACCATTCTATGACTTTTCCATAATGAAGCCATATCCATACTGTGGCCTCCCTGGAAATCCCAATCCTTTGAAATACCTGCAGAGCTGTGACATGCTCAGAACAGCAGTGCTGGCACAGCAGTCACCCAGCAGGGAATTTTAAACTGGTACCCACCAATTAATGATCTGTGATCCCTGCAGCCAAAGCTTCACTTCACTAAAACCAGCAGTGGCACTCCCAGCCTGGCATGGCCTTGCCAAAAAGATGGCATTCCCAGTTCTTTGATGCCATCTGCTGGGTGCTGCTCGTTATGGATCAAACTCCAGCAGTTTTCACCCGGGAAAAAAAACTCTTTCACATTTTCTTGGGTTTATAAAGTGCATTGGATGTTGGACAACACACCAAATTTGCCCTCGAGAGAGCAGCAGAGTTGCCATGGCTGCAACAACCACACTGTATCTAAGAGGAGCTGAACCATTCACTCAGGAAATAAGGAAAAACTTGGGAGTGTTTCCTGAGGCACAGGCTTGAATTAAAACCACAACATTCACACTGCTTGAAGAGGAGATGCTGCATAACTGACACAGGATTGCTTGGTATTAGTAATTTTATAAAAATGTACTCATCTCATTATCTGATTATTTCTATTAAGAATAGCAGCTGAAGATTAATATTTGGTCAGCTGAATTCTCTGTCCACTGTTTTGGGAAATAGCTTAGAAAGATAATTTAAGTGTGCTAAGATTTAATTTTTAAAAGTCAAGTCATAATGAGCAGGTGGAGAAACACATTAATCAAAGCAGCCAAAGTCCAAAAGTGAGACAGCACCTTTTTTTTTTAAGGCTGTGAGGAGTGAGCCAATTGAGACATTTAAAAATGACATTCAACTCCACCTAGTGATGGAGGTGTAGTTTCAGGGATTGATGCTGACATAGCAACACCACCCAGGAACAATTCTGACATCAATTTGGTCTATAATGTGGATTTAGAAACTGACTGTTGAGGAAAATTAGAAGGTAAGACTCACTACTGTGACTTACAGCATCTTTCGTGATTCCAAATACAAAGTAGTAAATGACTGAATATGGTGACTCCAAAAGCTTTTCTTCAATATCAGTGTGAGCTTTAAAAAGCTTTTCTTTCTCCTCTGTCAATTTGCTGCCACATTGTGCACCAAGTTATCAGTGTAAACACTGATCCCTGAGCTGCCTGAGCTAAGACTGAAATACAAAAGATGCATTTAGCAGTTCCAGGAAGGCTGGTAAAACCAGCTAAAGAGCATCACAGCTGAATCCTGCCATGTATATCCCAGAGAAGCTTTTATCAAACAGTCATCACAGTGCAAATCAAAAATTCCCCATTCCTGTTGTTTTTATACTTAAGCATTTTCAGGAGTGGAAAACAAGACCAAGGAAACTACAACACATGCCTGACTTTATTACTTTAATAAACAATGCAAATATTCCAATCTTGATGCTTCACCAACAGGATGAAGCAAAGGCTTTCCTGAACAAATAAATAACTGCAGTAACCAAAATAAGAAAGTTCTCATTAAATATATGGAACCCAAGACAGGAAAGTAAAAAAAAAAAAAGAAAAACCAAAAAGTAAGTGGTGGATTTTTTTTTCAAATGTAATTGAAAACAATGTTATCAAAACATTTAATAAACTAAGGAAAAAATGTATGTTGTATTTAGAAAAGCTTTAACTGTCCTCAGCCTCAAGATTTATGTTGTTTCCAAACTTTGCATAGAGCTGAACTTTGAGGTCAGATAAGACCCTCTGAATTGACTCCACTCGGGACTCCAACGCTTCGATTTCTTCTTGTAAACTTCTCTGAAACAGAAAAAAACCCCAACCAATTATGTAAAACAAAGTCATGTTTGTCACAACATATAACCAACCAAGAGGTGCCCCTGTGCCAACTGAGTGCCCAGTCAGGCTGCAGGATTTCCTGCTGGGCCAAAGGCTGGGGTGACTTTGTATCTGACAGCCCAGCTGGGATTTACCATGCACACACAACTCAAATCCTAAACCCACACCCCCTCCTCAAATCCCAAATCAAACCTGAGAAAGTCAAAGGTTCACAGGATGGACAGATCACCCCACTGCAGTGCTCAGCACACAGACAGGACAGCCAAGGAGCTCCCCTTTGCCCAGACACACCTTTGCCTCCTCCAGCATCTCCTGTGTCTCCTCCTGGGAATGACTGATGAAGACATCCCCAATCTGGTAGGGTATCAGAAGGGAATCTGCATCATCCAGCATCATGATGTCATCACAAGCATCTTCCAAGTTCTGAAGTTGTTTCTAATTATCAAGATATAAGAGAGATGCTCCCTTTGTACCAGGTCAAGTGTTCAATGCACACAGTTGGATAAGAAACTCAGTGTTGGATAAGGAACACTTATGTCATGCCACCAGCTGGACAAGGAAGTCAGTGAGTCTGGGTTTGGGGCATAAATCCCACCTACCATCAGAATATCTAATGGAACAGTTCCAGAGCTGTAATTTAGCATCAGTATTAAATTCAATCCAGCAGAAATTCCTAGTCAATACTCATTATCTGTCATTAATACCATAATTCTGTCTAGACAAGGGAAGTACAGCAAATTTAAATTTCACTAATATCTGATATGCTTTTACACAAGATTTCTTTAATTTAGCTAAACAACAAAAAGAAAAGTACCTAAAATGGCGAATGTTAGTTACTTAATTGCAAAAGTAAGATTGCTCAGAGTCCCAGCACCTTAAGCCATCAATGGAATATCAAAATAAAAAGCAACATTTTTACATGAACATATCAGGCAAAATAATTACAAAAAACATTTTGTGCCAGTAGTAGCAGTTTGTAAATACTCAGTAAAGCTTCTTTGGAAATTCTATGGGTGATGTTGAAGGAAAGTGACTTAATAATGAGAATGATGTATCCTCTCCAGCCCAGCAAAATAAAACCTCTGTGCTCTTAATGACAGTCTGCCAACATATCAAAAGAATGTAACCAACAACTGCTTTTTTGGCTCAACACAAAATAAATATGAATAATCTCAGGCAGGAAATACTAATAGCCCTACAAACAGCCACTATAGAGAGATAATGCTTCAAATATGACAGCTCAAGACTTGCAAGAACTGCATGTAGAATGGTTCTAGAGATCTTTATTTCTCATTAATTCTTTTCCACTCCACCATTCTCTATTTTCAAAGTATCAGAAACCCCATATTAGAATCAAAGCATTACTTCAACTCACAGCAATCCACAGCTCCTATTTTCAGCTGAAAACTGATTCAGGGCAATGAAGAACATGTGATATCTGAAGCAAAGATACCTTTTTCACTTCTATTTCTTCTTTCAGCTCTGTGATCCTGCTGGTATTTCTTGCAAACTTGTTAATTTTCTGCTGATCTTCAAAGGTGACATTAACATCTTCTGCAGCCTGGAAGGAGGAGAGGGCAAAATGAACACTTCATTTCTTACATTAACTTGGGTCTCACTACCAGATTACTCCGACAAAGCTTCTGAAAAATAGTCCTGCAGCCACTATGTTCTGCTTATACACCTGATTCCTTAAAATGCCTCCTGAAGGATATCAGAAATACCCACATTGAGCTGGGTAACACCCAATTAAAACACCAGCCATCCATGGCATTCTAAAGCCAAAGGTTGTTTCCTGGACAGGGCTGGCAGCTGAACACGACACTCAGCTCCAAAATCCCTGCAGGAACAGTGTAACACATCCATGGGACCTGGTAGCAACACATTTTATGTGGTTATCTGTGATGTGCCACCGAGGATTTTAACCCCCTGACCTGTGACCACATAGACTTTCCCTAACAGTTCATTTTTTAAACACTTCCAAGGCTGGTGACTCCACCACTTTGCTGGAGAGCCCATTCCAGTGCTCTCTGGAGACCATTTACAAGGGTCTGGAGTGACAGGGCAAGGGCAAATGGCTTCAAACTGACAGAGAGGAGGGTTAGATGGGATATTAGGAAGAAATTGTTCCCTGTGAGGGTGGGGAGGCCCTGGCACAGGCTGCCCAGAGAAGCTGTGGCTGCCCCATCCCTGGAAGTGTCCAAGGCCAGGTTGGAGCAATTTGGGCTGGTGGAAGGTGTCCCTGCCCATGGCAGGGGGTGGGACTGGATGAGTTTAACGTCCCTTCCAACCCAAACCATTCCGTGATTAACCATCATTTCACTGAATAATTTTTTTCCCAATATATACCTGACTCTCCCCTTGTTCACAACGACCCGCACCAGCACAGCCCCCGCAACGCCCTCAAACCCGCGGGGCCAGGGCAGGGACCACCCGAGCCCGGGGCTGCGGGGGCAGAGACAGGCAGCGAAGGGCCTCGGGAAAACCCCGGACGGAGGCAGTGGTCGGGGAAGAACTGAATTCCTCCGGAAAGGGAACAAATCCCAGCGGGAATGAGGCAAACCCCGTCGGGCCCTGTCCCGCACTCACCGCCTTCTTCATGGTGGCCGCCATGTTGGTCGGGCTGAACCACTCACCCTCCGCGCAGAGGGGGAGCTGCGGATTTGGGAAAAAGAAGGAAAGCAAGGAAAAACGCCTGACAGTGGATACTCTGCGAGGATCGCGTCTTCTCCTCCTTCTCACCGCTCTCAGCACGGTAGGATGGCCGGAGGAGCGACGGGGCATGGAATGAAGGTGAGCCCATCCCCGCGGCGTTTGGTACAGCCCGGGCGCAGGGGAGGGGCCTCTGAGGGGGAAAAGGGAGAGCTGTGGCCGCCAGGGGGCGCCATGAGACGGGAATGGGATGGGATGGGATGGGATGGGATGGGATGGGATGGGATGGGATGGGATGGGATGGGATGGGATGGGATGGGATGGGATGGGATGGGATGGGATGGGATGGGATGGGATGGGATGGGATGGGGTGGGATGGGGTGGGGTGGGATGGGATGGGATGGGATGGGATGGGATGGGATGGGATGGGATGGGATGGGATGGAACGGGGTGGGACGGGACGGGATGGCATGCATTGGCATGGTATAGGGTAGGATGAGATGGGATAGGGTGGGATACCCTCCCATGAACTGCAGCTGAAAGCTCTTAGACTAAGACCCAAAGAAGGTACCTGGGTATGGACAGTCCAGGGCCCTGGATGGTGTAACTTAAAAATGTCTGGCTTCGGAAGAGAGTTTGGAAAGCTGGGGTGGAGCCTCGAGCTTCCTGAGCAGTGTCTGCAGAGAGTTTGGATCTTGCTGTGAGCCAGGACCTAACTGGGATCAGAGGGTTTGATCCCAGGCAGTTTGACTGCTGACCCCAGAGCTGCTGAGAATGTCCTCCAGCAGCCTGGAGCCCCAAGACCAAACCATTTCCTGAACACACAGTTTATTACCTTTCTCTCTCCAGCTGTGATTCAAAACCCCAATGCCCTGATTTCATGCAATGGTCTGGTTCCCATTCCTGATCCAGGGGCTGATGCACTTCCCTGCTGTCTGATGACACCCAAAATCACATCTCCTCCCTTTCCTAACACCTGAACCATAAATACCTCAGGATGTTATCCAGTGACCATTGCAATGGAAAATGCAGGAATAGAATGTGTTTGCTCCTGATAGAACCCCTTGCTGCTGAGTTCTCCAGTCCTGCCCCTGCAGGGGAATCCTCGCTCCATAAAACCTCATAAAAGTCCATTCCAAAGGGGATCCGTGGAGAGCAATAAAAGACAACACCCAACAGAGGAATGGGTGTATATTTTAAAAGTTTATTATTCCTGTGAGAATAGAGAGTTTGGGTTCCTGCTTTGTTCCTTATGGAGATGGATCTCACACCAGTGGTGTTCAGCTTCATTTCACAGTAGAACTGCTTTGGGAGCTCCTTCAGTAACTGCTTTTGGCTGAATAAATTTAAGAAAGTCACACCTACTCGTGGGAAAGATTGCAGCAGGTTTTACCTTAAAAATTTCACAAGTAGAAAAATACTCTATAATATAGAAAAATGCTCTATACTGTTATATTCTATGATATTTACTGAATGAAAAACCTTTGTGGTTTTTGGGTTTTTTTCAGTTCAGAATGACTGCTCATTTCAAAACTCCTGTTACAAACCAGGAGAAAAAACAGAACAGAAAAAAATATTTTGATTTTTTTATTGTCCCTCAGGCTGATTGTTGCATTTTATTTTGGTGCCACATTTTGCCTTGTTTCCCCACTAAGGGAAAAAAAATTAATCACGAAAATTCTCCTTAGAGAATTATGTTATTATTAATTTATATAAAATATAAACCTATGTTTGAGCCTGTTTTCTCATCTCTGTTGTCATTCTCCTACTCTTCCCGAAATCATCTGTCTTCTCCCTTCTCAAAGGTTCTCCTAGGAAAGGATAAACCATGGTTATTTCCTCGGGTAGATTAACTGAATTATCCATGTCAGGTCTGAGCCAATGCAATTTTCTTCAAGAGAAAAGGAGTGGATTTCGTAAGAATTCGATGACTCGAAGGCTTTGAAAATAAATCTTTTTCTCCCACATGCTCAGGCAGGATTTGTGGGGGGAGCACGTTGCCAAGAGTAACTCACTGGAGCCCTTTCTTATGTAAATAAAAGTGAAAACAGTGCACGAGTGCAAACATCCAGCGGTGGAGTAACATAAACCCACTGAACTCGGTGACCTCATTTCTCTTTCAGTTGCATAAAAGGACTTGCTCTTTCTTGTGCTGGTCCTTGTTGTTGTTGCTGGTGTGGTTGCCTCCACCTCGTGCTCTGGTGGGATCCCTTCCACGCTGTCTGTACCCTCCACACCCCTCATCTCACGTCTCCTTTGTGGTTCTTTGCCACACTTTCGCATTCCTCGCTTCAGCCTTTTGCAATCCAGCTCAGTGGGAAAGAGTCTCCTCGTGCTCTTTTCTGCCTGAGTCGTTCTGAATGACCAAACTCTTGCCCCCTTTCCCTGAACCTTCTCATCTTTGAGCACCTTGGAACACCCACATGTCAACGGTGCTTGTTAACACCAGATGCATTAGAAATGGAGAAAACTTAGTGGAGATGAAGTGGTTGGTTTATCCAGGTTTGGTCTTTATGAAGTGGATCGCTTTTAGCAAAAGCCACACAAAATTGTAGCATTTTAATTGTACCAGTACTCGAAAGGAGTGCAGCTTCCACATCATGTAGGGACAGGGGTGGCAATAGCCTGACATTCCCAATATTAGAGAACCTGACTCACTGTGGAAGGAAGATCCTTGTGTCACAATGTCTGTCTGCCCTTCTTGCACCAACATACCAGGGGGAGCAGAGGTTCAAGGAACAAAATCCCCTTCTGAGGGTGTTCTTCTTTTCCAAAAGGGCATGTCGGTTCTTAGTGATACAACTCCCAAATGTTTATAGGTCAAGTTCCCCCTGATCTGAAAGTTTGTCATTGTTTTGTGATCTGAGGGAAGGAAAGCAGATTTTCTCGCATTTCTAACCTCGTTCTTTCAAAGAAAGAAGATCCCTCTTGTTTGTGAAAAGCAACATCACCCTTTCACCCTTGAAGACCTCCCCTATATTCATATATATCCAGCATTAGTTATTGAATTTCATTAGGTTCTTTCTGCAAGGAATCCCAAAAAACTTCACCCTCTGTAAGGAAACTTGTCCTTACCCTGCTCAGAGTGCTTGGCAGATGGTTCTGCAGAGTCAGCTGGACCCACAGAGCCAAGGGGAGTTTCTGTTTGTGCCTGAGATGGAAGCTGGAGATTCCCTTTTGCTGGGAAATCCCTTCATGGTTAAGCACATTAAAAGACCTTTACTCCACCTTTGTGAACAGCATATTCTGTAAACACAGTGCTTTATAATCCCATCATTCTATCCCAGCAGAACGGTTGTTCTTGCTTCATGTTGGATTTATTTAAAATAAAAGGTAAGAGCTCACTCTTCAACCCTGCCCTTGCCCACCACTGCTGGGAATATTCTAGAGTCTAAAATATTAGCCCTATATCTCTCTTATTCCACAATCCATCTTGTTCCATAAATGTTTCTAGTGATGGAACATGTCTCAGTTTTCCAAAACGTTTTTTGTGGCCTGTACTGGAATTCTCTCTACAGGGCCTTCAGCTGCAACAGCAGTCTTGCCCTTTTTTTTAATTTGGTTCTTCATCTTCAATGAAAACTGCTCACAAACCACCTGGAATTAGGTCTTCAGTTACATCCATAAAGGTAAAAATAATTTCCTTTTTAAGAGAAACACTGTCAGTGCCAATTTCACAGGTCACTAGGTATTTATTAAAAAAGACACCTAAGGAGGAGGAGAATCCTGTTCCCTCCACAACCATCACCCCACTGGATTCCCTCACCTTAAAGCACAACAGATTTATTTGCCACTGAATCCAAAGCTGTTTCTAAACTCTCAGGGATCTGTCAGTAATATGTTCTGTCTGTAGTGTTACTCATCATTTTTAATGTGTACAAGTCTTTTTTTCTCTTTTTTTCGTCCTTTTTTTTTCCCTCTGGATTGGGAAAGTGTTGTCAGAACCACAACAGATTTTGGGACACAAGTTTTCCTCAGAGATACATCAGATGTGCTCGTTTGCTGCTTTACCAAATAAAACAATAAATACCTAAAATGTTTTCCCAAGGGCAATGTTGCATTCAGTGAATCTGAACTGAAACTCTTCCCCAGTGAGGTCTGTGCCCAGGCATTGGAGCTGAAATAACCAGCTGGATTTCAGGCTAAGGTTTTATCTGATGACCCGCTGCTGCAGTCTGCTCTAATCCCTCCAAAAGCAATGAACAGGAGGAACCAGGATGTGGCCCAGAGGGTATTGAGTTCAGCCAAACACAGCCCAAGTGCCTTTTGACTGACTAATGGCAAAGGCAGAGAGAGTTTTCATATTTTCTTAGGGCTCTAATGAAGAAAATAGAAACAAAATGCCCTCAGCTCACAGCAATTCAGCGGTTAAAGTTCCGATTCATCTCTTTGGGGTTTTACAGAAGGAATTCTGGATTAATAGTATCTTGTACATATCTGTTAGACCTTTCATCAGACAAGGATTGCTTCACCCTCCCCCTGCCCTGGGATGAAACAGCAGTGCTCCATAATAGCAAAAAAACATTAAAAACCTTCCTATTTATTTGCCATTTCTGGGAAATTTAGAGACCAGGTGTTAACACCAAATAGTAATCTTGGGCAAGATGATGATAATGCTAATAACTAGGTCTCCTCCTCTCTGAACACTTGCAAAGGACTCAGCTGGGATGGTGTCACTCAGAGGGAATTAGCTACAAATGGCACAGAAGGTGCTACCAGCAGTTGGGGCTCTGGGTTCTGTTCTAACTCAGGGGACTGGTGCTGTTTGCTTAGTCACTAAATCCACCTCCTCAACCATCTTTCTCAGTTATTGGCAAGAGTTCCAGGTGCTAAATTCATAAGAGCATCACCTATTATCTTGGTATTTCAGGGCAATTTAGAGACCAGAGATTAATACCTGTGAAGCTAATTCTAGGAATATGACACAAAATAACATGGAAGACTATATTCACCCAATTATCCTTTATGAAACTTTGTAACATGTCAGCAGAAGAACAAGAATTATTTATTTTTGTGAGATAAATGTAAGCAAAATGTACAAGAACAACATGGTTGTCTTTTCTTTGACAAACTGGCTGGTAGCATTTCACTGACATGGAGGTGAGCAAGAAAGAAGAATCTGCTTTCCAAATGCTTGGTATGAGATCAGTTTTACCTCAGCAGAAACATCCATCAGATTGAAGGCAAAATGATCTGTGCAAACATTATGGACTTAATCAACAAATCCAGTAAATTGCATGAGTTTGAGTCTGATTCAAGGGCTTGTATAACCAGCTAAACAAATTCTTTCAGGACTCAGACAACAGCTTGTTTTTACAGGCAATTAGACAGTCCCACAAGGACTAAAAACTTCAGATTTTAAGCATAGAACTTTATTATAAATTTCAAGTGTTGTTTGAATTAAAGGGATGTTCAGTGTTCCTGCAGTTGAAAGCTTTCCTTGATTTTGACAAACAGATTTTGGTTACTGACTTCCATTGTGCTCTTATCAATTCCCCTCAAACTGAAAATGTTCATAATTTTTCGGTATCATAACACAGTGTTTCTGTAAGCAGAGCTAAAATCAAGATTTAATTTCCCAGTGGGGAAAAACCACCAAGAATTCCTGTACTCATGGAATCACAGAATGGTTTGGGTTGCAAGGGACTCCAAAGGTCATCTCGTTCCATCCCCTTCCACGGGCAGGGACACCTTCCAGATTGCTGCAAGCCCTGTTCAACCTGGCCTTGGACACTTCCAGGGATGGAGCAGATTTTGGCAGTTCACTCCGAATTCCCTCAATTTCCCCCTGGAATTGTTGAACACCAGTAAAGAGAACCCAAAACTTCCAGTATCACCCAGGTGGCACAACATCCTCGAGTGAAATTCCTGCCTCCTGAACACGAACCATATGAGTTGAAAGATGAAATGTTCTGACAGATTCCTAAACACTACTGTTTTTTAAACTAAATGTGCCTTGGGGAAGGTGATGGAAGGTTCCAAACTTCTGCCAGTTCTGTCCAAAGAGAAATATTCAGCCTGGGACAGTAATTTGTTCTCACGGCATCTTAATGCACAAATCCCTCACCACCACAACTCACTGCCCTGCTCAAGCAGGACAATATTGCTAAAAGACACAGAAAACTGGTAAAGCCCAGAGAGTGACTCTAATTTTCAGAATCAAATGGAAGAACCTGACAAGTCCTGAGTACTTCCAAGCTGGCTGTCAGAGCATCTTGTCCTGGATCTCAATTTCCTTGTCCACTTTCTCCCTGAGTTATCCCTCTGTCAGCTCAACCTCTCCAGGGAATGAAGTGTGTTGGGGGGCATTGCTTGTTCATGTAAAGCAGATGATAAATATTTATTCACAGAAAATATGGTTTAACTTTTTTTCTTTTTTAAGCAAACATTAACTGTGCTTGATTTAAGTCAAGAAGTCTTTTCGTTTTCTTGCACAGGCACTTCTTTAGAGGCTCCCTCAGTGGTTGGATGTTGCAATGTTTATTGCAGAGGTAGATATCTCCAAACAGGTCATGGCCAGCTGGAAGATTCCTTGGCTGCTGGAGTTTGAGCTGTTCATCTGCCTCTGTTTTTTTAGATCCCTCTCTCAGGATTACCTTGGTCTTGGTTTGCTCAGCAGACCTTTATTTCCACATTGCTACTGTCACCTTGAAGAAGGGTAGTCATCTAGCAGGCAGTGATATCAGAAGATTTAGTGTTAAAAAGTACCATTTAAGTAAAAATACAATAAAGATTTCTTTTGCTTTCATTTCACAGTGAATGTGAGTAACTTGGAGATCTCAATTTTCAAACACATTTCAGTTTCTCTTCTGTAGAAATGGGAATTACGGTACTTTCCCATTTCCTAAGCTGAGGTTAAATTCATCAATATTTACAAAACTTAAGATTCTCAGCTGGAAAGAGACACAGAATTAAAAGTGTATAAACAAACATGAAAAAAAAAAAAAGCCTTTCAATAACAAGTAGAGTTTGCAAGTTGCTTTCAATTTGTCTTCCCAGCACTGTGAAATACCTTGTGTGTGACAGAGACTCTCCCTGTATTGTCTGCTCATTCTCCTGGGGCATTTCTACATTTTGTAGTATTTTAGAAAACACAAGAGACTTCAAAAACATTTTAGGGCCAAATCAGCAAAAAGGTTTTTCCAACAAGGAGAAGAGTAGAGGTCAGGAGACAGGAATGGTGTAATATGTCACAAAGCAAACCTCCTGGAATGACAGGTATTAAGAATGAAAATCCACCACCAATCTAAAGTTCTTTCCCACTGAGGAGTTATTTTGGTGCTATTTAGTGTATTTGAAGTGTGCTACAGGAAAAGCTGTTCATTCCCTTTGCACTTTTGATCTGCTCACTGGAAGCTCAGATGTTGTGTTTCGATGAGCTTCCCAAGCACATCTCATTCTCTTAAACCCTGGTGGGGAGATCTTGCCTTGATGGGATTTCCAAGCTTTATTCAACGACTATGTTACTATTTCCCCCCAAAAAAGTAAGAGCAGCAATTACTTCTGCTTATGAAGCAGCTCTAAAACTTGGATTTTAGGTACTGATTAAAGAGTTTAGTGGTACCTTTCTGTACCTGCACAACAGGGCCCAATACATCTTCTCCTGAAGCATCACACTGGCAGATGGTTTGTCAAGGAATATTCTCTCCTGACATCTGAGAGTGCAGAAATCAAAAGACATTTTTATCTGTAGCAAAAGAGAAGTGTAGAAGAATATGTATCATAGGTTATTTACTTTTGATCTTCAAATATTTCCTGGTCTTTGACCTAAAAATATTTCTCATCAAAGTGTAGAAGTGAAAGGGGTTTTCACTCACAGTTGCCATTAGCTGTTATATTAGAAAATATTGGGAATTCTTGTGGATAGACATCTGAGGGACAATGGAGCCATATTCACTGTTAAGTGAAGATGTGCCCCTAAAAATTCAGCTCAAGAGTGCTGCAAACTCTTGCTTTACTCTTAAAACAACTCTTGATATATTCTAAAGGTCACAAATTAAAATTAAAGCCTTGTTTTTGACATCCTTTTGAGAAGGGGGAGGAAGAATTGAAGGCTCAAAATGCCCTTGGAACTGCACTTTAGCAGAATTTGAGGCAATCATTAGCTCTCCCAGCTCCAGGCCCAGCAGAGCTACAAACACACCAGCTTCCCTGCCAGGGAGTTACATCACGACCACAGGAGTTAAATAAAACCTTTTCCATTCTGTAATTTAATAAAAGCTTAATAGAGAAGATTTCGTATTAACAGGGTGGTTTCCTCCCCGTAGCTGTGAAGAACATGGAAAAATTGACCTGTGCCCAGTTTAGTCTTGACTTGCCTGTTCCAGACTCTTCTGAAGAGATTGTTTCACAGGCACTAATCTGTGACCCTTCAAATGAGTTCATTTTGACTCTTTGTATAGATAGAGAGCACAAATTGTCCCTTCTTGTTTCTCAGAACTTATCACTGAATGGAGCCTGAACTGTGTTCAGTCTCTGAAGACAACAGGATGTGTTTCAGTAGGACTGGTTCAAAGAAAACAAATCACAAAAACATCAACCTGTGGTGTTTCCCTAAGAAAAGAAATTACAAACCTTTGAACCAGCTTTAATTTTAAAGCCTGCCTGGAAAGTGCTCTGATCTTGTGGCCGTAGTATCTCACAGATGAAAATCACTGAAATAGAAGGGCAAGATTGGGAAGGATCTGCAAAACTCCCAGGAAATGTCTGCAGTGAGATGTGATGCTTTTGTACATTTTCTCTGCATTGATCACTGCTACCTTGGGGATTTTATTGTTATTGACTGGACTTTGAGACCTGTGCCTTTATGGGTCTCAGGTTCTGTGTCAAACCCACCTTCTGATGATCCTCTGCCTGTGCCTTGTCCAAGACACCCAAGTATCTGCACACTCTGTATCTTACTGTCACGCACTTGAATAAAGGGAATTAAGAGCTGACTCACAAAATGCACCTTGGGAAAGAACATAAAAAATAGCGTGGGGTGGGGGAAAATCAAATCCTCTTTGTAGCAAACCTGTCTTTCCTGGAAATCCTCTGGTTTACGGGTAGCTTTTTGTCTTGCAGCAAGTTCCACAGCCTGTCTGAGTTCTCTTGCACAGAGAGGACACAGATAGTTCCAAGGTGACCTGGGCAGCTTTGCCTGTGCTTGCACCTCTCCTGCCTTTGCTTAGCCTGAAATGCTTTGTCTCTGAGCATTATTGCACAGTTTCTGATTAAAGGACTATGGCAATAACTGATTTTTGTCAGAATTTAATATCTAGCAACCCCCACAGTGAAGGGAATTTTGCCTTCTCTGATGATGCACTTTCCATAAATCACGTGCCCTTTTCATAAACCCATGGTTAGTCAGCCCAGGAGGGTAAGAGCCACACCACAACTCGGTATTCCTCAGCTCCCAGACACTTTTTATTCCGTCCTATTAACGCGCAAATACTGAGGGAAGACGGAACTATTTTGGCACCTGTGCACTGCAGGATGAATATCACAGAGCCCCCCGCGCTCGTACGGGTGAGCTCTGGCCGTAGGAAGCCGAATTAAACAAAAATAAATAAGTAAACAAATAAATAAATAGAGAGGCGAGGGGGAGCAGCAGCTTTCCGAGACCGTTCGCACGGACGCCGGGCAGTTTGGGGAGGGAGCGGTGTCGCTGCCTGCGGGGACCGCGGGGCTGGAGCCGGGCATCCCCCGGCAGCTCAAAATCAAACCTCGCTTTTATCAGCAGCAAAAGAGAGGCGTAGTAGAACACACGTATCATAAGTTATTTACTTTAGGTCTCCAAATATTTCCTGGTTTTTGACCTAAAATATAGTTTGGGGGGCCGGAGCATCCCCCGGGAGCTCGGGGAACCACAGAAGCGCGTCCCCGGGAATTCAGCAGGGACTGGGACCGCACATCCCCCGCAAGTCCGGCGGGTCGGGAGCCGCGCATCCCTCGGGAGTTCGGAGGATTGAGGCCGCGCATCCCCCCGGAGTTCAGCGGGGACCGGGATCGCGCATCCCCGCAGCCCGGCGGGTCGGGAGCGGGCGGAGGCGCGGCGGGCGCTGGCTCGGTTCCCTCCTGCCTCGCCTGAACCCTTTGATGACCCGCCTGCCCCGCGGGCTCCGCGGGCCGGGCCGGGGCAGCCGCCCCACCCCACCCCACCCAGGGCTGCCATTGGCCCCGATGAAAGTCCAGCACCTCCGGCTGCTATAAATGTCCCTATAGCGGGCGGCGCTGGCACCGCGCTGTCACCATGGGCGGCTGCGGCATCACCCTCCTCCTCCTCCGCCGCCTCCCCGCCCGCACCTGCGGCAGCGCAGCCCCCGCGTCCTCCCTGAGCGCCCTGCGGCCCGCGGAGACCCTGCCCGGGCCCCCCAGCTGGCCCCTCATGGGCAGCCTGCCCGACGTGCTCTGGAAAGGGGGGCTCAAGAGGCAACACGAGACGCTGGTGAGGCGGCAGAGCCCTGGGGATGGGATGGGGATAGGGACGGGAACGGGGTCGGGGATGGGAATGGGGATGGGGAGAGGGATAAGGATGGGAACGGGGATAAGGATGGGGACAGGAATGGGAACAGGAACGGGGACGGGGATGGGGATGTTAGGGATGATGGGGATGATGAGGATGATGGGGATGAAGGTGCTGAGGCGAAGCGTCTCACCGCCGGGGTCTCCCCTGCGCCCCCAGGCCGAGTACCACCGGAGGTTCGGGAAGATTTTCCGCATGAAGCTGGGGGCTTTCGACTCGGTGCACATCGCCGCGCCCTGCCTCCTGGAAGCCCTGTACCGCCGGGAGAGCGCCTGTCCCCAGCGCCTCGAGATCAAGCCCTGGAAAGCCTATCGCGACTATCGCGACGAGGGCTACGGGCTGCTCATCCTGTAAGTGCCACCCGCAGCATCCCGGGGAGGTGCCGGGAGGGCCGGTTGGTCCCTGCGGTGCGGGGGAGCCCATGCGGGATAGGACGGGTCCCAGGTGCCCGGGGGATGCTCCAGCCCACCCTCCGCTCCCCGGGCCGCTCCCGGGGCTCATCCCCCTCCCCAGCGAGCGCAAGGCGGTGTCGGTGCGATGAAGCATCAGCGGTGTCGTGGTGCACATGCGGCGGGTTTGGGGTTTTCTTCTTCTTTCCTTCTTCTTTAAGTCTCTCGCTTCCCAACCTCGCTGTCTTTGTTTCAATCTAGGGAAGGAAAGGACTGGCAGAGGGTAAGAAGTGCCTTTCAAAAGAAATTAATGAAGCCCAGGGAAGTTGTGAAGCTGGATACGACCATCAGTGAGGTACTGGGCTTTGAGAAATCCTTCCTTTATCCACTGCAAACCTGGGGGATAAATCCAGTTTATCTGGATAGCTGCTGATTTGCTCTACAGTGATAAAACCACGAGTTCATGCTCAGATCGTTCAGGGGATAACAAGTACAAACTCATTGCCAGGGTCTGACCAAAAGTGAGACCACAGAGAAACCTGTAGTTGAGACTATCTGTCTGCACAGAACAATGAGATCATTCCACAGTGACACAGACTCCTGCAAGCAGTTTTTACCTACTTCTCTTGCATTCAGTAGTTTTTGCCTTTACTCCTTCATTCTTATGTCTCCACCCCCATCAGTGAACACCTCCCTCCCTAACCTCTGTGTGTTCCTCACCTAGTTTGAGGAGCATCTGTGATAAACAGCTTAATTCTCTTCATTGTGAAACTCCAGTGTTGCCCCAGAGTGAAGTGTTTCATCCCTGTGGAGGAAAGCTCAGCTTATGGAGGTACAAGCAATGATAGCACAAGAGTCTGTAAAATCCAAACATACATTCACACAGGGGGAAGTTGAATCTTGTTCAAAGAACAGGAAACAGAAGGATTCCTCTCTTAGGCAAGATTGCTATCTATTTAAAAGACAGTTGAAATGCTGAATTGCACAGGATTTCTATTAGCTGATGTCATTTTATCCCTTATTTTCTTTCTCTTCTTTCCACTGTTCAGGTCCTGGAGGATTTCATGCGTAGAATAGATGAAATATGTAACCACAATGGGCAGATGGAAGATGTATATTCAGAATTCAACAAATGGTCCTTCGAAAGTAAGTCATTTTTTGTCTGAGTATGTGCACCTGCCATGGCATTTCAGTTCCAGTGTGATCAGGGATGAATGTATTGGCTGATTATTTCCAAACTGTTGGCTACAATATCCTGGAAACTAAGTTGCAGAACATCCAGGGAACTATCACAGGCAAAATTCATCAGCAGCTACACAGATTCCTCTGTTTAGTTACCTGTATGACTTACTAAAAATATTCAAACATTGTAATGGTTTATAAATCCAAAACCTGAAGGAATCATGGTGCATTTATCTAGACTGGGATCAGATAGCACATGACTTTTTTTTGTCCATCTGATATTTGTTAATTACCAGCAGCACAAGATCAATGAAATGATCCCATAACAGTGAAGAAGTGCTCATTGCAGACAAAGCTTGGAAAATCCCATTTAAGATGTTTACATCGGGATTCAGAAGCACTGGAATAAGTTACCAAGTCAGGAGCCTCCATCTTTAGAAAGCTTTATATGGAATCTGCCAGGAATGACCTAGGGTAGAAGAAACAGCCTCAGTGGTTCCCAAAAGGAGGGATGTTGGCTGTGGTGTGTTACTGAACAAGCTCTGCCAGACCCATCTGCTCTTGGCTGGCTCAGCTCAGCAGCCTGTGGACTGAGGCCCTGAAAGTGGGGGTTTTTTTCCATGTCAGTGGTGAAGGCTGATTTTGGAAAAGGACAAATAGGAAGTGAGAGCTTTAAAAAAAGAAGAAAAGGCAAGTGGAAAGGGGTGGAAACTGGTAGAGTGTGGGACACTGTCAGTGTTTGCAAGTGGTTTCTGGCTGTGGGAAGGGCTAGGAAATGCTGGAGGAGATGGCCTAGGAAGTGCTGGAGGAGATGGCCTCTTCAGGCCCAGTTTTCCTGCCACTCAGTTCTCTTCAGTAGCATTGCCAAATATCTTATTTACCAAATAATACCAGCCCTGCTTGGCATAAGGCTCTGCTGCTCATGAGGGGATCAGTGGTGCTGCTGTAAGGGCCCCTTAGCTGGATACTCTACTTGAGTCTGAGAGAAAGAGGCAGAAGGTGTTTAGAAAGTGCTGCTCTCAGAGGTTGTATCATGGAACATTTTCCAGAAGGATAATCCAAGCCATTCCTTGACAAATGACAACCAACACACACACTTTTGCTTACATCATTTAATTACAATACTGCTTAACAACAGGTATCTGTCTGGTGCTGTATGGAAAGAGGTTTGGCCTCCTGCAGCAGGATGTGGAAGAAGAAAGTTTGAACTTCATCAAGGCAGTAAAAACGGTATGGAAGAGTCTTTCCTGGGGCTGTAGTGATTTTCTACCCCTCCTGCTAATGAGAGGCAGCAGTTTAAATGAGTCACCCGAAAAACAGCACCTCGAGCTTTTGTGCTACCTGTGCAATGGCAGCTTTGCACATCCAAAGTGGCACTTACAGTGCAAAGCTAATCCTGAACATCTGAACTGTCTCATTTATGTGATGCCTAAACCTGACAGGGAAAACTGCTCTATGGACATCAGGGTAATCCTGGAAATGGAGTTGGCAGGGTGGTTGGATAACTCTGCTCTACCTCTGAGACACCTGTTGTGCAACGCTGCTCTTTGCTGGGTGGGACTGCTGGGGTTATGTGGGATTATGCAAAAATGCTGGATTTGGAGGTTACTCATTCCTGCAGGCAAACCTGCTGTGCATTTTGCTGCAACTTGGACTCTGGTGATACAAACCTGCCTAATTTTAGTCATCCAAAAGACAGGCATCTAGCCCAGCCTAATTTTTTAGCTCCATCTGTTGTCAAGGGGGAGAGAGGCACTGCCAAAAATTAGCTTGTCCCATTCTAAGCAGGTGCCTAAAGTAGGGAAGATGCACTGCCCACTGGAGAAGCCTGATGTCCTCCTCCTGGCTGTCCCTAATTTTTAGCTGGATAAGTAGGTTGAGACTCATCCTTTCTCTCCAGGATGGAAAATCTGCCAGAATCTTGCCTTCCTGAAAACTGCCTCCTACTTTACAGCCTCATTTTGTTCAGAGATTGCAAATAAGTATAGATTAAAGACAGATTTCCCAAACTCTTTCTCCACCACAGATGATGGCCACTTTTGGGATGATGATGGTGACCCCTGTGGAACTTCACAAGGGGCTGAACACAAAAGTCTGGCAAGCTCATACTAAAGCATGGGATGATATATTTAAAACAGGTTATTGTTTTAAACATAATTTCTCTTCTTTTCCTTTATCTCCGTTTCCTACTTGGTGGAATTAACTCTCTTCATCCTTGCTATTGTTCTATGCTGCCATTAATCACTTCAACGTGGATTGGAACAGCTTTGCTACACTAAACACAGACTAATTCCAACATGGGAGCAGGTTTTTTACGAGTAACACTCAGGTCTGGTTGTGGGACAATACCTAATTCCCAGGGAAGCCCCAGGATTTTGGGAGCCAGCAGTTAATTCCACTTTAATCTGTCATAAAATAGCCAGAAAGTGTATAATCTCTTTAAAGGCAAGTATATGAGTGAGAAAAGGGACTTCCCTCAAAGGGACCTCAAAGGGAGTTGTTTTCCCAATAAACAAGAATTTTACACACAACAAAACCTGTCGGCTAAAAAAAAAAATAAAGAAATTACAGGTTTTTCTGAACAATCTGGAATATGGTTGTAAATCTTAGAAGTAATTTAAATTGTAAGGTACAGTTTGGCTTTTTGACAATGTTTTTTTTGACTATATAAGATGCATTGGCCTTCAAGGTTTAAAAAATTACTCTAACTCCAGATATGAAGTCAAGTTTGTATTTTTAATATTTTGCTAAACACTGACAAGTGTTACTAAAAATTGAGAAAGATTTTGGCACTTGGATGGTTGTATTTGAGTACTTGATACTTCAATACTTTTGGTCAAGCCAGCCCCATGTGCACTTCTTTTATTGCTTCTTAATTTATGGGGTTTAGGAAAGACACTTTAGAACAGTTTTGTTCAGAAAAAACAAAGTTTAACACCTTCACTTGACAGGAATAACTCCTTACTAGGAACTGTAGGGTGTTGGGCAAAATTTACTTCTCTGTATTTAAAAAAAAAAATCCCCAGCATGTGGAAATTTGGCATCTCTTTGTGCCTTCCCCTTGTAAATCAAAGGTTTACATTTCCCCCCAGGGAGTCTGAGTACTAAGTCTCTTTGATTTTTTTAACACCTTGATCCCCTTTGAAAACCCGAGGCAATAAATTTCACACACTTGTATTTCTGTTTGCTAAATATTTCGCTCAATGTCTCACTGATTTCCTTTCCTAATTTAAGAAAGCAGAATTCCTAAGAGTTTGCAGGAATTTCTTCTGTTCAAAAGTGATTTTTGCGACTGGGTTTTTTGTCTGAAGACTGAAAATACGATACTTTATTCAGTATAAATATACTCACTATTTATTCACTGCTTGCAAAAAGAGCCCAGCTTGGCACCTCCTTTCAAGATCCTGCATGTCAGACATGGCTTTGTTTTTATTTTTACAGTATTTTTACTGATTTTCCATTAATTACCTCCCTCTCCTCCCTCCTCAGCCAAACACTCCATTGACTGTCGGCTGGAAAAACACTCTGCAAACCCTCAGGAGGATTTTCTGTGTGACATCTACTCTGGAGGACAACTTTCCAAGAAGGAGCTGTACGCTGCCATCGCAGAGCTCCAGATTGCTGGGGTGGAGACGGTAAACCTGGCTTTGCAAGAGCTTCAAATCCTTCCACTCCCTGCTTGCCTTCGTAACCCAACCATCCTGACACCTGGAAGGGAGCTAATCCTGCTTTGCTGGCCCAAGTGTAAATGAATATTTATCTGAAATCATAGATTTGTTCTTCTGCTCATCATTCCTAGAGAACAATTGGGATGGCTCATAATCACTTAAGCTTTCAAAATACCATAAATCAGTGACCAGCCATAAATATTGCTTTGAACTTTTGGCAGCTTCTTCCTTCTGCCACCACAAATGGAGGTCTTACATTTCTTCTTGGTTTCTTTCAGACAGCCAATAGTTTACTGTGGGCTCTGTATAACATTTCACGCAATCCACATGTCCAGCAGAAGCTTTTCCAGGAAATAAAGAGTGTTTTGGCTGCTAATGAGACTCCAAGTGCTGAGAACTTGAAGAATATGCCTTACCTGAAAGCATGTCTGAAAGAGTCCATGAGGTAAAATTCCTAAATAAGAGCAAAACGATCACAAAGTTTTTTACCAGCTTGTGTGTACTAGAGGGGTAAGAATTTTCTTGTACATATAATTTTGTTCATCTGGTTGTTTAAGGTGAACTATGAGAGATACAGGAAGAAAAAATGCTGGAAATTTAACCCATGGTGTTTTTTTCACTGTAGATTAACCCCATCAGTGCCATTTACCACTCGCACCATCGACACGGAAATGGTTCTGGGAAATTATGTGCTGCCCAAAGGGGTAAGGCAATGAATTTAACTTACTAGGGTGTTGTGCCATTTATTAACTGTCTTATAAACCACAGAAGTTAGTCACAATTCAGTTTTAAATTGACTTTGCCAAAGGATGAGGTCCAGCATAAGGAATGAGGAATTCACACCAAAGATTCCCATAAACTAAACCCCAAACTTGCCTGCACTGCTGATGGATTCAGGCAGAAATATTGGTCAGAAAACATTTTGTTGTTCTGCTTCAAATATATTTTTTTTTTATTTTCTCATGATTTTTTTCAGGGGAAACCATGACTTTTTCTGTGTTCAGATTAATCCTCAGGGAACTGCATGGCATCTTCTGAGGAAACTGCCTCGCCTTTACTGTTGCATTGTTTTTTTCCATCAGCGAGCTGATGGCAGCTCTGGGCCAATTTGTAACGAGACTCTCTTTGTTTCTAGACTGTTCTGATGCTAAACAGCCATGCCCTGGGTTGCAATGAGGAGTACTTCAGGGACTGGACTCAGTTTAGACCAGAGCGCTGGTTCCAGAAGAACCTGATCCGTCCGTTCTCCCACGTTCCCTTTGGGATGGGGAAGAGGATGTGCATCGGGCGCCGTGTGGCAGAGCTGCAGCTCCACTTGGCCCTTTGCTGGGTAAACACTCCAAAAAAAAGGGCATTTTGAGCACAGTGGGCATTCAACTTCTAACAAAGCACACTGATGGAAATGTTTGTTTTTCAGCTCGTCCACAAATACCAAGTTGTGGCCACTGACCAGAGGCCGGTGGAGACTCTGCACTCGGGAATCCTCATTCCCAGCCGGGAGCTGCCCATCGCATTCCTCAGGAGATGAGGTGAGTGAACGGGGCTCTTGGAGCACAGCACACCTGGCTTTGAGCATCGTACAGAATTTCCAGAGAGCTGGGAGTGCAAGAAAACAGGTGTTTGTCTAATCTTCATCCTCCCAGAGTGAGATGGATGAAATACCATTAGTTTTCATTACTTTTAACAGAAAATATTCTGTGTACTAAGAAGACAAATTTCATACAACTTGCAGCTCTGAAGTCAGTTTTATAATCCAAGAACAAGTCTTCTTCTCATAATGCAGATCAGAAAGGACAAAATCAAAATGTATACGCTGTTGGAGAAAACAATAGCCATTATTTTGTTATAATATAACTTCTCCACTGCATTTCTACAAGAAATTTCCTGAAAAACAGCCTTTGATTTTTGAGCATCAATTTACAGATTAAATAGCCTTAGTGAAGGAACAGTGCTCTGCAGAGTTTAGATAACAAAACTTGATTTTAGGTATAAGGACAAAGAAAAATCTATTTGTAAATAGTTATGCAATGTTGCAACTTATTATACATTTTTGTTCAATAAAATTGAATGTAAGATTTTCTCTGCTCATATGAGCTTACACAAATGAGCTGATAAAATAGCTTATTTGTCTAACAATCTAAATTGAAAAACCAAGCTTTGACCTAGAATTAAATCCTCAAATTAGAAATCAAGTGACATTTAAGTACTGTGGAAGATATTTTTGTTCTGGCCAACACCACAGGAAGAAAATCACTCAGTATAATCTGAGTATCAACTCCTTTAACTGAAGGTTTCGCAGTGCTGTTTACTTTGAAATAATTCATCACAGTATAGATTTTTTTCTCTTCAGTAGAGCTTGCAGCAAAATGGATGACAACCCTGCTGCTGCCTCCTCTTAAAAAACAGGCATCAACTGGAGAAGTCAAAGCTGTGGAGGCTCCACCAGCCAGTGAAGAATTGCAACACCCGTCCCTTGAACAACTGCAGAGTCAGAAATAGCACCAAGAAAAGCTCCCAGACTGTTTTATTGGGAAAATGTGGTTAGTTAGTTCATCCAGTGTTAAAAGGAAAGAAAAACATCATGTGCATTCACATACCTGTGGAAATACAGTGATTTAGTGCAGCTGAGGGACTGCCCAGGACAACGAGCTGTGCAGTGTTCTGGACAGTTCTTGTCAGTGCACAGGGAAATTATTGCAGCCTCAGGCTCTTCCACAGAGCAGCCTGGAAAGAGCTGCCTCCCAGTTTGGGTTCAGTCCTGACTGCACTGGCCCTGTCAGCTCAGAGTGGAAGAGCTTGGGAAGGCAGTTTAAGGGAGAAGAAACTGGCTTAGTCCTTATCAATCACCAACACCACGGATTAAGCTGAGACATGAGATGGCAGTCAGGAATTAAGCTAAAATGAGGGCTTGAAAATCAGGATAATTAAAAAAGGATATTTCCCTGGTGTTATATAAGAATATAAGGACAAATGTACATAACACAATTTATTCCTCATGCCTGCAGCACAGTAATTTGATTTATACACAGTGCTGTGCCTGGTACAATCTCTGCTCTTGCCCAGGGAGCTTCATGCCTCTGATTCCTGCACAAACCATTTTATCCCACCTTTATTGTCAAACCTTAATGGCCTTTTATTGCATGAAAAGGCCTCATTCAAAAATGGAACCACTGGAATCCTATGGGTTCTGCCACTTAAATGCTGATTATCCTAACAGGATAGTGACTTCATTAGATGAGTACTATAAAATGTATCTTTCAAAGAACAATTTCCCAGGAAATGAGGATCCTAAATATTTCAGATAGGTTTTTTTCTTGTGGAGACTGCAGTATCTGTATCTAAAGGTTAAAATTGTCACTGCCTTGCATGTAATATTATATGTTAGTTGTTATGGTCACTAGTTTTTCCAATGATGCAGTTTGAAGTCCAGCTTTGTATATACATAACCATGAATGGTTGTTTTTATTTTTTTACTTTCTGAAATGATCCAAGTTCTTAGTATTTGTTTGTCTGACCCCTATGTTTTGTTTGTTTTCCTCTGTTGTTATACTCAGACATGGAAATGTAGCCCTATTAAGAGGTATAAGGCAATTTGTGTATTATCTGAATATTTCTAGTCAATTTGGTAACAGTCAATTTTGTAATAAAATAAAGGTTTCTATTGTTTTTCTATAATTAGTCTTCCATAGCTTATTATAAAGTTGTTGTGGCTTTACAAAAACCTTGCCTTCCACGGCAATTTCTTGCAAAAAAGCTGCCGTGGTACTTTCATCCCTCTGCTTGACATCCTCAATGGGCTTGAGCTGGAAATTCTACCAAGTTCTACTTTAATTCCGCAGTGAAAATCTCCTGCTTTATGATACCCAGAGCTGCTGGGTTGTGTGGATTGTGACAGTCAGCTGGGACACAGTCTGGAAAGCCCAGGTCCTGGTGGGAGGGTCTGGTGGGCACTGCCTGGCACCACCCAGCCCCAGTGGGGTGGGTCCTGGGTTAAATATGAGCAGTTAAGCCCTGCAGGGCAGAGCCTTGGTGCCAAACCCCTTTTGTGCCTTTAATTCTGCTATTCCTTCAATCCAGGCCAACCCCCATATTCAGGAATGAGTTAAGCCCAAGCTTTCAGCCCCTTTTCCTCTGTATAATCCTGTGAGACCCCAATGAATGATCTATCAGGAGTTTCTGTATCTGAGTACATTTCTCCCTGGTGTGCACAGAACTGAGGTCTCCAGGGACGGCATTGTTACATTTCTCTGTCACTATGACAAGATAAAATCCATAAAAAGTTTCGAGGAAGGATGAAAATAGTTTGAACCTCTGCAAAATCAAAAGAAATATATATATTAAGAAATGCCATCCAGCAGCACTGTGACTGACAGGCTGATGGTCACATAAAGGAAAATTTGACAGTCAAAACCTGCTCTGTCTTTACCAAGGGAAAGCAGCCTCAGGTTGAGTGACTGGTGGTGTAAGAAAAATCCTACAGCACTGTGAGGATGGTGCTTTTCCAAAAATTATGTTGCCATGTGCCCCTTAGAGTGACTGGAGTTTGTGCTGCTGACACTGATCTGGGAGTTGGGAGCACTGGGTCCCTGAGCCTGGGAAAGGTGGGCTGGGAGAACAATCCCCTGGGAGCTTTGGCAGCTCCTGTGAAGCTGTGTGGGGGGATCTACCCAAGCTGCTGTGACAATAACCCACACCAAGTCTCCTCTTATAACAGCATAAACTAATATTACTCCATTAGAGCCAGCGGAGTTGTGCCAATATGAAACAAGTTTGTTCAATTCCAGGCACTTCACATTGCTCACAAATGTCCTGATGATTTAACTCCTAAAGACAAGCAGAGGGAAGAGGTGTTATCTCGTTGAACTGACCTTGACAGCCCAGTTATCAGCTGTTTCGAAATCCTTTATTGCTCCTGTGTAGTAAATCCCAGGTTCATACTTACTGGACTGCTCATTATTCCTGCTACTTAAATTTAGGGGACTCAAAGATCTGTACAGGTGTTGCTGTGAGGAAGGTTTTGACTAATTCTGTACTAGCTGTGGTACCAATGAGTGCTGCCTGCTGGATTTCTGAAAGTACAATAACCACTGACCTGGAAAATTGTGTTTCCGGAAGCTTTGTAGATTTTCAAGTTCCCGAAGTTTGCAAAGAACTTCATTAATCTGCTACCTCAAAGTAAATGTCCAAAGCAATTTACCTAGGAAATAGGTAATTATCAAACTACACAGATAATGAATGACCAAGCCAGACTCCCACATCAAGAAACCCACATGGCTTCCTTTCCCCTCATTCTTCAGCTGTAGAAACCCAGTGTGATGCCTCTGAGATTAATAAATGTCTATGAAACCCTTCACCTGTGGTCAGCTGGATAAATTCAGTGCAGTTCTTTGCTGCTTTGAAATGAGTTGCTCATTCATAATTTTCATTTCAGCACTGCTTCCCTGTTATCATTTCCTATGGTTACTCCTCAGAGGAAGGGAGTTGGATCATAAAATAATTGGAATTAATTGGCCTCCACATTAACTTTCTCAGCAAGGAAGTGAAGGAGGTTTACCCATCCAGAAGGAAGTTAATTTGGGCATGTTGGTGGGAATGCTATAGACAAAGCTGAAGCCAACTAATCCATGTTTTCTATGGATAAAGAATGCAAGTTTTCTGGACTGACAACCTGGCATTTTTGATCTGTGTTTTATTCATTATAATCTGGCTGTTCCATGGCTCTGAGTCAGTCTCTGTGTACACCTTTCACTGCTCTGATTACCTGACAGATAATGTGTCCTGGTTTGTCTCCTTCCATGCTGAGAAGGACCTTTGTGCTCAACAACTAGAGATAGAATTCTCATCTGTGTCAGTGCCGACTTTGATTAATGGGGCAAAATTACCCAAAACCTGAAAAATGAATTCTGCCAACTGTTCACAGCTAAAGTTCATTTCAGGACAAATTTTTGGAGAACAACTCAACACATTCTTAATTTTAAATACATGAACCATCATTCTGATCTTAGTGGGACTGCAGGAGTATGCGTGGGGTTTTTTAATGCATTCTCACTTTTTGTAAAAGGAGAAAGTTTAACAATTTCCAGCAGCTTGTGGCACACATATTCAAAACTCGTGGAAGAGTTGTACTTTTAGAAGAAAAGCTGCCTTTTTACTTCAGATAATTCAGACAAAGAGCCCATTGAGATTGAAGCTACAAGCAGCTCATTAATCTCTTACCCTGGCTTCATGTATTCTTCTGATAACTTGTGGATTGATATACTGAGGTGTGGGTTGCTGCATTCAAATTTTTTAAATGTAACCTTCCAGGCAAGGCTTGGAGAAAAGTATGAATATCATATTACGAAACTGAGCATTATTCTTATTGCTCAGTTTTATTCTTGGGCATTTTTGAGTGTCAGTTTTCAAGTGAGTGAAAAACAGAGTTGCTGAATTGTTTTGGCCTGGAAGGAGGACATGTCCTGACTGTCCAGGCTGCCATCCCTCCTCTCTTTCTACTGTAGCTCAGGGTTGCAACCCCACCGCTTTCAATCCCTTTCATATTCTGAGGTACAAGCCAGCAATCCATCTGCTGGAACTGAGAAATGTAAAGTCACATGAAACTGATGTCAGCCACTATGAAACCAGTGCAATTCTTTGGGCAGGGATGTGTAAGTGGTGAGGATGGAGGCCACACTTGGGAGTTGGTTCAATGTTACAGTGCGCTTTTCCCAAAACATCCATGCTCTTTATGTGAATATTTCTGCATTACTGCTCACTTCTTTCTTGTCTGTTCACCCTGAACTGTGTTAGTGCCTCATACAATTCCTATCTGGACTTTATCTTCTATATTCCTATCCTCTTCTTTACCAGCAGAGGAAGAACTACATTTATGTTCAGCTCTTGTCCATGGTTTTTGTCTCAGCTGCGTGATCACTAACCTGTGGCTTTGGAACAACTTAACAAGTTAAACTTCAGCTACAGGATTTGGATCCAGAAGGAGTTTTAGACAACTTTATATTGTAGGGTTTAGATGGAGCAATCCTCCTCCTGACAGGGAAAGCAACAACGAGACCTCTTTCTAAACCAAAGTATTTTTCTCCAAGGGACAATGTCAAAACAAGTGGGGAATGGAATGTATTTATAATCGGGGTAAATTTTGCTGTGCTTTCTTGGGCACGTCCCTCTCAACAAGTTTGAACTCTTTGCCTCTAATTGTTCCATGTGTTGAGTGAACTGCAGCCTCCACACATCAGGGGAGAAGGGAAGGAAGCAGAGTCAGCTGCTGACAGGGAGAACAGGGCAATAAAGGGGAACCAGGAGTACCTGAGTTACCCCTTGGTCTCCCCAAATTGGTCCCCAGCTGCATGTTTGTGATACTTTGCCCTCCACTATCAAATTAGGTGCCCTGAAACCTGATAGTGAATCAAGCAAGTCACATCTGATTCATTCTGCTGCTGAACTGTGTTTCACAGGAAAACAGGAGACAGGAGAGAAGCAGGGGAATGGTGCAGGTCTGGTTTGCCTTGGACTAAAGGGTTCCCTCACTGTGGGATGGATTTCTAGAAGCACAGAGTGGCTCAAGGTGAAGAAAGGAAAAATGTTCCCTAAATTTAATGGAAATAATGGAAGGAAGTCTTCGAGAAACCTCAGGCAGTGTGAGTTGCACTTATCTTGGCTTCCAAGTTCCTACAAAAAAAGCCCTTACTGTTATCTCAGTTCTACCGACGGGAATCACAGATAGTTTTGCAGATGAGGTCAATGCCTGAATCAGGCTCTGTCCCACTTCTTTCCAGGGCAAAGGTCCCCACATATCTGATCAGGAGTCAGCCAAGAGTCAACTCAACCCATGGGCAAAGGCCACCCTAGAACTGGGATCTGCTTTGGTGGCTTTGCAGGACATTCAACCACAGGCTGCAAACACCAAACACACTCCTCACATTGAGGTTGATGGGATTAAACTGTCTGTCCTGCCATAAAGCACAGGAGAAGACCTGAGCTGGGATCCAAATTTCAGTCATTTTAAATGGGAGCAGGAGTAGAATAAGGGAGATTTTGGGAGTAAGATTCTGTGTAGGATGACAAGATAGTTGGACTCACACACACCTTCTGCTCTGTTCAGGAGGTGCCAAGTTTTGGTACTCTGGAACAATGCTGTCTTCTCTCTGGCTGTGTTTGAAAGTCAGAGCAATAGGAAAGAAAAGCTTTCAATTCATATTTCTCCTTGTGATACCAACACTCAGTATCTCATTTCAACACAAGTGAAAAGCTTCAAAGCACTTCACTCCACTAAAATAAAATTAACAACAGCAAAGAGAAGAAAATAGGAGATATCAGGAGATGTTTTACATGAAATCGCTGAACACAATGATATAAATTTCTCAAGTAACTGAACACCCTGAACACTCTTATTGGGATCTTCCACTGGAGCTTCAAGGAAAGACTGGACGTGGCACTCAGTGCTCTGGGCTGGGTGACAAGGTGGGGATTGGTCACAGGTTGGACTCGATGGTCTTGGGGGTCTTTTCCAACCTTCTGTGGTTCAAGACGTATAATGGGAAGTTGGCTCCATAAGATATCAGGTTTTTAGTTTTCCTAATGAAGTTTAACATTTCAAAGTTCACATCTAAGTGCTTGCTCTCTAAAAGGCTGATAAGAAGTGCAGACTTCACATTTGCAGTGAAGTGAAATATCACTTTATCAGCTTTATGAAATCCAGAAGTGCTGCAGCTCTGTGGAGGTATCTGCTCATCCTACCTGTTCTATTAAGTACCTGTTAATGTGCAGATTGAAAAGGATTTTTCAGGGAAAGAAAGTGCCGTAGAGTTACAAGAATGAAGTAGGCCCATAATTGTAAGGATATTTCATTTGCTGAGCCCTCTTTATATATGATGCTTTGATTTAGACACCGAAGGCAGAAGCTGCTTTAACTGGTTGAATCCTTCTGAAATGGAAAGGACTTGTCCCTCAGAGTTGTTCACACGAATTCCAAAGAATAGGGGAGTTGTGAATTTTTTTAGGTGTGGTTTGCTTACCTGCAATAAAAGCCCTGTGAGATTGCACCCCAAAGAACTTTGTGGGTTCACAGACTAATTATGGGCTGTTGTCCTTCACAGGTATCCTGCTTTCTGTCCTGAGACTTTGAACCAGACAAAAACCTTTCTTGCAGGGTCGGTTTTGGTAGGATCAGAGCTGCTCTGACTCACCTCTTGGCTACAAAATCACTGGAGTCAACAGCAGGAAGGTGGCATGAACATGTATTTGGGGGGTGACACCTTGGAGCTGGAAAGGGCAAGACCACCTTTCTGACTGCATCAGCTCCAAATTACTCAAAGGAACAGGTAACTGCACCTGGAGTTGCACACATTGACCTGGAGAGGGATTCCCAAGGTCAATCTTAGGAGAAACACAGGTGTTGAACCACATTATTTGAGATGCAGACCCTGAGGTTCTTAAATATTTAGGTGACATTAAGCCATCTAAAGCCAGCAGGATTTATTTTTTTTTCCTGAATGCCAAAATTTTGCTTTGGATGTGTGAACCTCTCAGAAACTTTCCTTCTGTTTTGAGCAGCTCAGAAAAGAACTCCTTGCACGAGTTTTCTTTATTACTGAACAGTGGTAAAACAAGGCACACTCAGAGGGAAGTCTGGCAACTAAGGTTTGGGAAGGTGCTGGAGGACATTTTCCAGAAAGGAAGGTACCTTCAAATACACTTGATTCATAACTCTTGCAAAGTTTTTCTTGCCCAAAGGCAAAATTGAAAGGAAAACTAGATCAGCTCGTTGCTTGAGGAATCAAAGAGTTAGTTGTGAGCCAACAGATATTCACTGCAGGGAGAGGGAAGTTTTATTTATGTTGTGGATACAAATGACTGGAATAAATATTTAAAAATAGCATATTCTATTGCCTGCAGGTGGAGTTGTTCAGGGAGGGATATGGCTGATGCCAAATATTTGATCTGTGCTTTGATCCAACAGCAGGGCTCTGGCAGGTGCCCTTAGAAACACAGAGAACACATTTTTTTGTATATTCAACAGCCCCTCGGGAAGCTGCTGCTTCCTCTGAGCCCCTCTTGGGCTGTCATTGGCACCCAATGTGCTTCACTGGAAAACAGATTTTTGAGGACATGGAGGGTACTGTGCTATGTATAGAAGTCAATGGCATCCAGGGTAAAACAGCTGAAGGAGCAACTGGAATTTCTGGGGGAAATCAGAGCTCCTGGGCAAATAGAGAGGTGTGAATTCTGTGTAATGGAAATAACGTGTTCGCAGGGGAAGTTAAAGCAGAGGGTGTTCAGACAGGTCACACAGTAACCACTACCAGCCTGTCTCAACAGAGAGATCAGGTACAAAGTGATGGGGATTAAGGAAGGAAAGGGATGTTGTGTTTGGCTGCCCCAGCTGGTGCCTGAGCGCTCGTGCTGGGGCACAGCCGGCTCTGCATTCCCTGGCTCCCATCACCTGGCACGGCACAACCAGGGCAGGATGCCCTGGGAAGGGAGAGGGGTGGTGGAGCTGCATAGGAGGTTAAATTGCCAAGAAACATGCTCTTATATTCGTAACAAAATGCACCATTCAAAGCACGAGCATCTGCTGTCGCCTCAACAGACTGATGGGATGCTCAGAGTTTTACAACAAAGTGTCAGTGCCATCCTGTGAAGCCACATGTCCAATGCTGGCCATGCTCAAACCCCTTCACTTGGTCTCCTTCTCTCTGGAGGGATGTTGTGCTGTATGATGGGTGTTAAAGCTGACAGCTTCCTGTCTTCACACCCTGCCCAGGGCTGAGGCCTGTTACTGCAGCTGAAGGAGAATGAGAACTGTGTTTCCTATTTTTTTTGACTTGAAATTAAATCCGGAAATCTAAAATTCTTCTGTATATGAAAACTTGACAGAAGTGAAGATTTTTTTTTTAATGAAATCAAGTTAGAGAGAGAGGAAACACTTGAGATGAATGCAAACCTTACAGAAAGGAATCTTTTAGAAAACTTGGAATTGTTTTTAAGAATTACTGTGTCTGTTAAAGAACTTGCTCCAGGACAAGGATTTTTCTTTCAGTCAAGCCCTGAACGGTAGATTTCAACATTATTATGTCAACAACTCTTCATTTTCAATTTGAAAGGGCATTTCATGAAAACTGCCTTAATCTCATGGCATGTTTCAATTTTCAGAAAGTAGCTCCATCCAAACACCTTAAGGCACAGCATCATCAGGCCCAAGTGATAAACATCAAACTGTGTAAAAACCTTGGGCAATGTTGGCCTGAGCAGAAAATACCCAAGAATGTCTTGAGCCTGCCTTTAAAACACATCTTTTCCCCCCAGACTTAAATCTCCGTGAGCCTTATAGTACCTTGACTCCTTGATTCCTGACTGTAGCACCAGTGACAGCCCTCTGAAGGTTTGATGCTGATTAAATTATTGAGATGTGTGTGTAAAGACCAGGCACATCTACACCTCCACAGATGTATTCTTGGGATCCCTCTACACCAGAATTGACTGGAGAGACAACCTGCCCCATGAAATTTTCCTCTATTCATTCATACAGTCAAGGAGACCCTGGGGAAGCACAGCCCGTGATCAGATGCAGAAGAGTTTATTAACCATGCTTGGCAGATGTGCAAGTCACCACACAAACACTGTTTGAGTCAAAGGGAAAAACAATTCCTTGACCTGAGCAAGGATATTCGTATCAAAAACTTTACACTGGACTTCTGTCAAAGGTTGCATCTATTTTTGGTGTGCGCATAACACTCCACACTCCACATTTTTGAATCATGATATGGCTTTTCTAACCAACAGAAACATGCAGATGTTGCTCCTTTTCCTACATCTCTTGTCTTGGTATGTGCACACAGAGTCAACTGATTTACCCTCAGTTGCTAATCCAGAGTTAGAGTTTTGCTTACCAGGCATGAGGACCACACTGTAATCAGACAGTGGCATTCCTGGGGGAAATCTGCCCTCTGAACTATTTCCAACAGCCTGTGCAAGACTTTATAATATTCTTAGCTTGTGTAGAAATCATAAATACAATATTAGTAGTGACTTAAAGCAGGCAGATGTTTTAAAAGCCCAGGTAACAGTGTTTGACTCAAAGTTAATTCTGCAACTATCTAAAGCAGGCAGACTCCAAGTCCTTTGCTTCTCCTCAGAGTGTTGTCCCCTCATTTCGTGCTGCACCCTTCTAGCTTGATCCTCATCAATTCTCACCCTCAGTGCTTTTCTCAGCCTGTCAGAGGCCTTTCCCTTCCCTCCTGGACATCCCCACATGTATCACCTCCTCACCTTCTACTGTTCCCCAGGCTGTTTTGTCAGCCTGTCCCAAATCTTCCTTGAGACAAGCTGAGCAAACCAGGCAGGGTGATGAAGAAAACAAGTTCTGCCACGACTACACCACCAAACTGAGGCCAGAAGGCTTGTTTTAGCAGTTATTGCCCCAGCAAGCCCAGTGGAGAGTGACTGTAAGACAGAAGGAACCTGTTGCCACTGATGAGTGACATCCAGTAGCTGAGAGAAAACACAAAGATGTGCCATGTGCCAGCTTCTTTCTTCTCCTTCAAGGACAGGAAAAATGTACAGAATGTGTCTAGACAAGGTGATGATTCATATTCTTTGCAATGTGTTCCAAGCGTTGAGGGGAGGCAGGGTACAGCCACCATGGCTCCTTTCTTCATGAGCCTCTCTGCTTCTTGTTGTTGTCATTTCTTCTTGCTTTGGAAGGGCATGGAGAAAATTAGTGCTTTATATTCATTTTTACTATAGTTAATAAAATACATTAAAGCATCCTTGAACTTCATTTCAGCTCATAAGTCTGAAAAGTAGAAAAAAACTTAGACATCTGTTAATTTTGAAATACCACTAAAGGAGATGTTGTGAATAAAGTAGATCATGCTCAACTGCTTTCTTTAACACAACATTTACTCTATAGCTTCCGAGGAACTTGCAAGTTCAGGGATCAGTGCCTCCAGGGCTCCCAGAATTAGTGTAGTATGTGGGGTTTTTACTAAAAATAGTTAAAGTTTCATCAGGATTGGACTTTTGTGTGTCTATTTTTGGCATCCTTCAGTAGACAAATGCACTGGCTGAACTCGCTCTCCCAACCTCTTGATGGTGTTTTGCTATTAATAGAAGAAAAGGGTTTAATGAGTAACTGGTCTCACGGTGTGGGATAATACATTCCCACTTTGCAATCTGCTCCTGTGACCTTTACAACCAGAGACACACTTAAAAAACAATACAGGGATCTGCCAGGATACCCGAGCAGGAGGGAGCAGGTGCCTGTGGGAGCACAGCCTGGCATGGATCCTGGGGGGAAAACATCCCTGGCCAGTGACCCAGAAGCCACATCCTGAGCCCTCGGAACTATATTGATACCAGCAACCCCCAGGCTCTGCTGGGAGGAAAGGCTGAGGGAATTGGGATTGTTCAGCATGGAGAAGAAAAGGCTTTGGGGTGATCTGATTGGACCTGAAGAGAGTGACAAGAAAGATGAAGAGAGACAATTTCCAATGGGCCTGGAGTGACAGGACAAAGGGGAATGGCTTCACACTAACAGAGAGGAGGGTTAGATGGGATATTAGGAAGAAATTGTTCCCTGTGAGGGTGGGGAGACCCTGGCACAGGTTGCCCAGAGAAGCTGTGGCTGCCCCATCCCTGGGAGTGTCCAAGGCCAGGTTGGACGGGGTTTGGAGCAACCTGGTCTAGTGGAAGGTGTCCCTGCCCATGGCAGGGGTTGAATGGGACTGGATGATCTTCCAACTCAAACCATTCTGTGATGAACTGTGGCCAAACCAGCCCCAGGTTCCTGCCTCAACCCTCCAGTGGATGTAGGAGATGGGCAGCACGGGGTTGTCAGGGGACATTCCCAGGAATGCAGGGACAAGTGGGATCCAGGCTCACAAATCTCAGCTGCACATTTTCTCCAGATTCCCAAATACCGGTGTGTGAGGAGCTGCTTTGAGTCTGAAAAGCAGGGAAGATGCATAGTCCAAGAAGAAATAAAAGACCCAGATCATTTTAAGGTGTCTTGTTACGCAAAGATGACGTGGGTCACATGGGTAAACCAAAGATGCCACCGTGGGTTATGGTGCAGCAGGTCGGACTCAGTGTCAGGGTGTGGGTAACTGGCACTTTGCAGCCAGCTGACCTCGACAAAAAGCAGGAAAAACTTTAGGAAAACCAGGCCAGGAGAGCTGATTTATTTCTGAGTAATATATGACACTCTCATGAGTAATGGTATTTTTACTTGAAAGGTTAAGTGGGAAACAGAAACCGAGTGTTTGTGGCTCTGTTCCAAGAATAATATTTGAACTAATCCAGCAACTTTGATCATCCAACTACACATCATGTTTATTTGTGAAATATGTCAACATTTTCCTAGGCCCATGCGGATTTCCCCTCCTTTTGATCTCTCAGTACCCTCAGTTTTCCTGTAAGGTTAGAGGGATTAATCCATATTTATGATCACATAAAAAATAAAGTATTCTGTGTTTTTACATTTTCTAAACTGGACAAGATCGAGACAAATAATAAAAGCATACCGAATAACTGGTGGCTCTTTCCTGCTCTTACAAATTAAACATTCCTTCTCATGGGCATCCTCAGAGCAAGATTTCCACCAGTTTGTATGTTCAGTGTACACAGATACCATTCCTCGGGTGAAGGGAAAAAGGTTCTTAGAGCCAGAAGAGTGGGAGCACAAGGTTTGGGGTGGTTGTGTCCCAGGACTAGGCTGGAGCCAGGATGAGTTGGCTGACAACGTAACACATACAGGTAGATTGTGACTTTCCTTTTCCTTGCCTGAGCAGCAAAGGTTCTTTAAATTTAATTAGATTTAAAGCTCCATTAGTTCTATACTTCTTGTGTCAA
The DNA here is from genome assembly GCF_003945725.1 of Corapipo altera. Taxonomy (NCBI): domain Eukaryota; kingdom Metazoa; phylum Chordata; class Aves; order Passeriformes; family Pipridae; genus Corapipo; species Corapipo altera. The sequence continues at coordinate 4,128,400 of NW_020884893.1, read as the reverse complement.
CACACAATGTCCCAGAAGCACAACAATATTCCCTGGTTTGGCACTAGAAGGAATATGTCTGGCTGTGCTGGAAATGACCATTTCCATTTCCTAGACAGACATCACTAAAGCTCCATTAGCCTTTACTTCAAGGGTCTGGCTCTAGAAAAGAAGCAATCATTAATTTTAGGTGTTAACTGCCTGGTTTTTAGCCAGTACTACCAACAGGGATACTTGTGAACATCTTGTCCAGTGAGACTTGAGTCAAGACCATCTTCTTTGCACAGAGTATACTGAAAATATCATCTTAACTGACAGCAAAGACATGAAAGTCTTTATAGCCACTGTCTTACCTTTGCCATGACAATGTTTTGAGAACTGTTATAAAAATTATCTCCCAAACCTATTTCTTCCCGAATTCTCTACAATTGCATTCAGAATTTTCTGCTAGAATTGGTTGAATTTCTCTTTTACCATCCCTCTCTCTCTCACCCAAGGCTGAAGCACCCTAAATCCCACACTCTAAACCTTCATTTGCAGTTATTTTTCCCCCACCCATCCCATCTACATGTTGCACAAAGTCTTTCAAGTCCAGGTTTGTTGGAGCCAACAAAAGCATCGGGTAAGTCACTGGTGTCAAAAAGTCTAGTTGAAGGGGTTTTTTTTAATATTCTTGGGCAACCTGTTAGGAAAAAGCCAGTAGCAAATGATGAGCTTGTAGGAACATATTGCAAAAGCTTGTCCCTCCTTCTTACCAGCAGTGAACTGCATGATCTGAACTGGAATATATTTGTCTCAGAGAATGGATGAGTGAGTTTGCTGGGATTATCAGCCTTTCTTATGAGTAAGAGCACTGCCCTTCTTTTCAGCAATCCTTGATCTAAAGGAAAACAGTTTGCTTCTCATCCTTTATCTTTTATTAGACACTATTGAAGGTGGGGAAAAACCCATTGGATCTGAGGTAGCTCCTTGGCAGTGTTAGAGCCCATTGTACCAGCTGGGTGGCCTAGAAGAGCTGCTGCAGACATTTCACAAAGAATTATATTTATTTTAAATCATGATGTGGCTTTTCTAACCAAACCATGTTTTCAGCAGAATTCCCTTTAGAACCAGTCTCAGCCCTAAGGTATGCAGCTCAGCCTACAAAGTGCAGGCAATATCTACACCATCAAGACAAACTAGAAGAATTCTCAGCCCCGTCTTGGGAAAGCCTTTTCCAGTGGGCAGCTGGGGAAGGCACAGGGAGGAAGCTGAAGGCAGGTTGGATCCTACAGGCAGCAGGAACAGCCTGGTCCTGGCTGCTGCCTCCTTGAGCCTTTTCCCAACGTGTCCTTAAGAATTTGCTGAGTGAATGAACTGCACACACATGGCAAATCCAGCCCTTCCAGGAAAGCTTTGGGTTGGGGGAAAACATGAAATATAGTCATGTTGTGTGTGCCCAGCAAAGCCAGCTCACACTGGGTCTACTATGTGCATGTAGAACAAATATCCAGCAGGAATCCCTTCTGTGATAAGGGAAAGGCCAAAGAGTGCAACCAATCCCAACGCTGACATGAGTACGTGACCCTCTCTGCCCTGCAGGAAAACCTGGGCACTGCTGCTCCAGGTTAAAAACACCCCTGCATTTCCCCTGGGGGCTGTAACACCAGCCATCAGCCAAATTAAAACCTAGACCTTTTTCATTTTTTTCCTTTTAATTGGAAATTTGAAGAATATATTTAATACCGTGGGGTTTTTTCCCCCCAAAGGTGGCCTCGAACTGTGTAAACTCTCAGGTTAAGTGCTCAATTAAAAGGTCAAATTATCCAAAGAGAAAACTGAAGTGTCAGGCAATAATTGTCCACTGGACTCCGTTACCTGAGGAGTTCATTGCACACTGACCTCCTTTAAACATTACACAGACTGGTGGGACCTGTGGTACTTCCTACTGGTTATTTATAACTCCGAAAAATCCGGACTCGGGCAAATACCGAGATCGCTCTCTGGAAGAGTTTTAATGTGAAATTGCAGGATCCACAAATACAGTAAAGATGCTCTCAGAATTCCCAACCAAGCTTTTTCTAGGAGAAAAAAAAGTAGCCCCTGTCTCTCGCCAGCATAACAAAAAGTTATATGAATGCAGCAGAATATTTAAGTTATTACTAATGCTTGCTGATGAAGTCTCATTTTATGAGCCTCCCCCAGATCTCAGCTCTGTGCCCATAATTTTCCTGTGGGATGTCTATTCTGACTCAACACTTCAAGCTCATTCTTCACTTTTGACCAAAAACTCAGCTTCTGTTTTATGCTGTCTGTGCCTCTAACGAGCCAACAGGGACAGTGACACAGGGCAGTCATTCCTACAATAATCCCTGCTCAGCACCACTGGGAAGGAATTCTCCCCTGTGAGGGTGAGGAGGCCCTGGCACAGGTTGTTCAGAGAAGCTGTGGCTGCCCCATCCCTGGAAGTGTTCCCAGGTTGGATGGAGCTCTGGGCTAGTGGAAGGTGTTCCTGCCCATGGTAGAGGGGTCGAATGAGATGATCTTTAAGGTCCCTCCAACCCAACCCATTCCATGGTTCTGTGATTCTATATAATGTCATTATTATTAATCTTCGTGCACATTAAATGTGGTTTCCAAAGCTGACTAAAATGCGTTCCTTTCTCTCGGGTTGCGACGGGCTCAGATGAGGCCTGAAGTGATTCTGCCTTGTGCACTCACCAACCCTGACGGTGCCACATGATCTGTAGATCCCCTTTCCCTTCTGCCTGGTGTGTATCCCCTTTGGCAATCACATGCCAACTGCAAAAACATTAACCACTGTGTCCTCTGTAAACCCAGCCCTCTATCAGCAGCAGGGAGGCCTTCACCTGCTGTTTTCTGGGAGATGTGGTCTAATCCTGATAAGAGCTATCTAATCACTTCACAAAGTTGAGAAGAGACAGCAGGGGTGAAAAAAAAAAAAGCTGCTAAATAGATGTTACTTCTCTTTCTTTTCGAATTCTTGGGCACTGTGAGCACACATCACCTCAATACAATGATAAAAAGGCTTCCTGAGTCACCAGTTGGATTTGTTGTGAGACCTGAGTGAGTTAGCACTGACATATGAGTCACATTAAATCATTAACCACACCTGAAAATATCAGCATGGACTCCATGACCCCGGGGAACAAATTTAACAACACAAAAACTTGATCTGAAAAAAATAAAAAAAAAAAAAAAAAAGGAGAAGAAAGCTAACTTTAGAATGAGACTAGTTCAGACCAAACACTTGAGTCGTGTGGCTCGGAGAGCCAGCCTGAGTCATGTGTTGGCATTTACCTCCCCCTCTGCCTGTGAGGGGGTAGATGCATCTTCACAAGGGTTCTTATGCCTAAATTGGGCTTTTTTGTCCAAAATGAGAACAAAAGGATGAACAGAGCATAACTTGGCTGCCCAAGGAGTCATCACAGCAGCTGGTGCCTTCATACCTTGTGCTAAAGAGAGAAATCTGATATTCAGTTAAATAAATGTTTAAATTACTGTTAATTATTCAAATGTCAATGATAAAATCAGCTTCTCCAAGGTTTTGGTTGCATTTCCTTATTTTAAAGACAATTAAAATGGTAACCCAATTTCTTTAAGGATGTATGAGTATGTCCTTGTTGATACCTACATATTATTTTCACAGTTGTTACTTATGATTTTACTATAGATGCTAAAAACAAACCTGCCCATGAGTATGACAAGAACAACCCTTTTGCAGCCAAACTATCCATCCAGCCACCACAGTCACCACAGTTTGTCTATTTTAGTAGCACAAGGGAAACAGGGTGTGTTGCAGCAGCATGAAGGAAACCCAGAGGGCTTAAAAAGTCCTTTTCAGCACTGGCAATTAAATAGTAGAAATGTCACTTCCAGTTTGAGCTGCAGAAACATGCATATACATGTGCAGGTAATCAGACAAGTTTGTCCTTGGCTGAAGGCAAAAGAGAACAGACAGAAAATTCCCTTGCACAGGGAAGTACCTGGGAAGAGTTGCAAGGCACGGGGACACTGGAGAGCACCCCATTTTGAGTCAAAAATATTCAGAAACTTGAAAAGGAGGTTTATTTCTCCTGACACCTTCTACCACTGGGGAAAAGGTAAGGCAAGGCTTGTTTTCCAGCAATGGAATTTGCAGGACACAGATGCCAGGAAGAGTTGTGTAGAGTATGTCCAGAACCTCATCCCTTTGCTGAGCCTTGGATTTGAGGACAGATTAGGCAAACTCAGCTTCAAACTCCCCTACACCAGTTGCCAAGACGGTTGAGATCCCATGGCAAGGTATCCTCTGCTAAATTCCCAGACTGCCCAAATCTGTGTTTCCCATAATCCTAGACCTGACATTGCACTTGGCCTTTAGCAGAAGGTCAGGGACAGCACACGGCTGAAAGGTGGTTTTTACTGGGGAAATGATGCAAATCATACAGTTCATAGGAATTTGGAGGATTTAACCAGGCTTCACTTGAGTCGTCGAGTTCTTTCTAATCCGGAATTCATAAACTAACTGCAGAACAAACACACAAAGATAAACACAGGGACACATATGAGGCAGACCAGACAGATTTGGAAAGACAAACTTCCAAAGACATAACAGAAGGATGAGTTGAGAAAGAAGGCCAAAATGCCACATACTCAGATTGTAATCACTGTGATGTCTCCCGGGAAATTGAACATGGATTAGAAGAAAAGACCAAATAATGGGCAGAATCAAAGCTTGCTGCAACAATGGAAATTTTGGTGGATACAACAGCCTAATTCGGTGGAAATAATGTGCCTGAAAATGGTTTGTTGCCAGGAATGTTCTTCTTTACTACAGTTACCTGATGCCATCTGAATCATTGAACAATCAGGCCAATGAAACAGTGGAATTACTATTCCAGGTGAGACTTTTGGTCAGTCAATGATCTTGCTGTCCCCAGGAGTGATCCAAGACCTTTGAAGCAAGGCAGGAGAAAGATTGTTTCAGCTAGATACTAAACACATTGCTCCTTATCAGGGGTCTCTTAATCTCTGGTAAGAGGTTGTCTTAAATCCTAAAATGTTTGATTTGATGCTATTTCAAAAGCACATCAGCAGTAACCATTGTTATCCTGGATTTATTTTGTCACGTTGCAGGCAAGGTGTCTGAAATCCTCACTTCAGGTGTGCTGAGGTCCAACCTTTGCCATTGGGATTGGTCATTGTGTTCACCAACACAGCAGCATTGGAAAAAAAGGAAATGTCAAGGCCAAAAGTGAGACATGGAAAGTGGTGAAGGAGACAGGTGTGGCAGGAGGAACAGCATTTACCAAACTGATAAACTCCACAGTTTATCAGAGATGTAAAGGAATGAAATGATGACACAGCTATGTCTGAAGCAGTACTCTAGCTATTGAACCCAAAAAATCCCAAGTCCATAAGAAATTCTAGTTGTAATTCCTGGCCCCATTTACGTGCAGGTGACTTCACTAATCAGATTGGTGGGGAAAGTGAAATGCAAAGCAGGCCCAGTGTTCCAGGCACTCCCCAGTGAGTCACTGCTGCAGCCACGACATCAATGGGAAATGCTGACTGCCAGTTTTCCATTCTTTCCCAGATGCTCCTTCCTCAACATTGCCCTTCACAACTCTTTAGCTGTTTGACTCACCCCACTGAGCAGCTCCTTCCCCTCAGTCATCTGCCTGCAGCTCCCAGCAGTCTGAACTGCCTGAGGAATGCCAGGACACTCCAGTGAGTTTGGCCCCCAGGAATCCTCATTTGTAATTCTGAGAGGCCGAGTTCCTTCCAGCTGCCCACACCATTCACTTGGAACTAGCCAGGCACATATTTTCCCAAATCCATTTGCAGAATTGCCAGACAACAGGCTCCCATTGACTCAGGGCATTCTTTGTGTCAGGACAAGAGCAGGAGTTACTGTACTGTCATCACAGCAGGGCAACAGAGAAAGACCCTTTGTCTGGCTCAAACATTTCAGTTTTGTGCTGCAACATGTTGGGCTCGGCCAATCTGTAAAGAGATGAATGCAAAGTGATTCAGGTGAGGTTACACAGGATAAGTGTAGGGAGTGTAACCGCCAAAATCACCCCACAGGTCATGGTTTAACCCCAGATGGCAACTAAGTACCACAGAGCTGCTCATTCACTGCCCTCACACTTGGGTGGGATGGGAGGAGAATGGGGGAAAAGGTAAAACTTATGGGTTGAGATAAAAACAGTTTGATAATTGAAACAAAGCATAATATAACATATAATGATGGTGATAATGATGATGATAATAATGATAATATAATAGAAGAAAGAAGGAAGGGGGGAAGGAAGGGAGGAAGGAGGGAGGTAAGGAAGGAAGGAAGGAGGGAAGAAGAGAGAGGAATAAAATTCATTGCCTGTTTTGGGCTAAAACGCTGAGCTCAGCTGAGCGAGTTGAGCATCTCCCCGCTGAGCACGGCTTAACGCCGCCACCTGCCGACGAGCATCCCTGAGCTTCCCTGGACTTCCCCAAGCTTCCCCGAGCATCTCTGGACTTCTCTGAGCATCCTGCAGCGTCCCTGGGCATCTCCCTGGGGTGATGCTGAGAACGTGGTAGGAGGCAAAGTTGTAATTGTGTTTTACAAGTGAGTAAAAGGAGGTTGGGTCATGTAGGACGGGTCAGCTCATGCACTGGTCAAGAGTGTCAGATATTAACCTGTCACTCCTGGAGAGCTCCACTTAAATGAGATAAATCTTCTTCATTTAAAGCTCAAAAACTGATACGTGGTTTGGAATCCAGAAGCAACAACTCCAAACTGCATCAGGCCTATAAATCCTCTGGTTTGGTTTTTTTTTACTGATTTTGAATTCAGATGTGACAAAATCAAAACATTTTCCCTTCTACTCTGGGAGTATTGCTCCTCACTACAAAATTAGCAGCAGAGATCTTCCACCAGCACTGAGCACTTGTGGGAGGAATCACACCAAGAGCTGAACTGTGATGTCAGGAATGTGGATTAGAGATGTGTTTACCTCCTCACTTCCTTATGCACAGCTCTCACTTCTGCTTTTGAGGATTTACACTTTTAAATATTATATAAATAAACTATATAAATATTTAATATTTAGTAAGTTACTATCTGGCAATATTATCCCCTTCAAAAATGTGTAGTATCACCAGATTTGATTGTCACTGACTTTACTGCTCATGATTAGACTGTAGATCCTTGAATTGCAGTCTGAACTCTGAATATTTGATAATTCCTCTTCACCTCTTTTAGACATAGCGACAAATTTCTCACACTGATATTTAATTTCTTTAAAACCCAAACATCCCAGAACATTTCTAAATGCATTCAAACACAAGCACCACTGAGTCAATAAAACTATACAATCCCAAGACGCACATTGTATGCTTTTTTACATGAAACAAATGGTTTCATGAACCAGGAGGATTTACAAGCCCTGAAACTCTTGCTTTGTTTCTCCCAGCTGAGCTCCTGTGCTGCTGTAATGTCACTGGCTGCCATGGAGCTGTGCTGAAGGACAGGTCTGGCTGGGAGCTGGAGTTATCCTGGAATAAAGCCTCAGCTCATAACAATCCATAACTGCTGAGTAACACAGCGGGGTCACAAGAGTTGAACAGGAGTGCTGAGATGACGAGTTCAGAAAGGGAAAGGGGCAGTGCAGGAGCTGGCACAGGTCTTACCTGATATCTCAGTGGCAGCTCATCTCCAGTAGCAGCAATAAAGTTATATAAAACTCTTATATTTCACAGCTTTTCACTGAGATTAATGTTTCCTCGCATAGTTTGAAGCTTTTATGCCTTCAGTGTCTGAAGTTGGGGCTGTCCACCCTTATGTTTTCACTCGACAGAAGTTTAGCAAATCATGTTTTTCCAGGAAGAAAAATTGGCTCCAGCTGTCCTGATCCTGCACTGACCTAAGGGGCCTCTCCTGCACTGAAGAGCAGCTGTAACTCTGGGCATCACAGCAGCTGCAGGAATTCCCAGCTGGAGTTCTCCCAGATGATGCTTCGTGAATATGAAGCACCAAACAAGGTGCCCAAGGGGCCACTCAGTGCTGTTTTCTTGGGACAAAAGAAAAGACCAAAGTAAATTAAAGAAAATTTAGACCTTGCCCTCAGCCCAAAGCCACAAGGGTGGTGAAAGAGAGGTTTGAACTCAGCACCAGGACAGTAAGGCAGGACTGTGAACACCACTTCACGTGTGTCCCCCTGGCACCAGGCACTTGCCAAGCCAAAACCTAGCTGTGGGGACTTTTCTCCTGAAAGCCAGGTCTTATCCCCAGCTCAGCCCATCCCATTGTCTGATGGAGAATTCTTAGCTCCTCCTCGAGACAGAAGAGCATCATAGACACAATCCGCATGGATTCAGCACCCTCCTAAAGATAAATCCTCATCTTACCGCTGGTGCTGCTGATGTGTCCAAGCCAGTTTCTCACTCAAGTGAAAAATTAAATACATGGTCTACAATAAGTGGTTTTTTGTCCTTTTTCTTTTTTAGTGACCCAAACTCCTCAATTTTTTTCATATTTCAGGCTTGGGAAGGGGAAGGATGATAGAGCAACAGGGGGAAAGTACAGACAGTGGGCATCAAAGCTGTGACAGCTGGTGAAAGTCGTGACCCAGCCTGTGCAGAAGCTACATAAAGGAAGTGAAATATTTAACATAGTATTGTTATCATCACTGCATACTTGATAGAAACTTAAAATGCTCGTACAGGGGAATAATTGTGGTTCAAATGCCTGTTCCACCCACTAAGGCACTATGTCTACAATAACTCTCTGTTTCGATCCTGACACAGTAACCCTTTATCTGTTCTAGGAGCTCCCACATGAAGAAATAGCTGGTATAGATTCTGTAATTCTCCCTCTTTAAAAACAAATAGTAAGAGTAGGAACCTGGAGGTTTTTTGCAATGGAGAGAGACAACCCCAGATTAGCAGCTCCTTTGCTACATCAGCACCGTGAGCCACAGCCAGTGTCTGCAGAAAACAGAGGTTGCAATATAGTCTGAAAAAATATGTTTGAGGCTCTCTCTGGTGAGCAACTGTTTCTCATTCAGCATGATGCTCCAGCTGCAGTGTGTGAGCCAAATTCTGCTCCCACATCAGTGTGGATCTGGAGGGATTCCACTGGGTTTGGAGACCACAGTAACTCAGGCTGCAGCCTCGCTCATGGTCCCTGCTGAGAGGTATGGGAAGCATGGTAATAATTAGGGAGGATTCTGCTTCCCTGGAGCTCCCTGCACTGAAGCAATTATTCTCTCCTTTTCATTACCCATTCAAGACCACATTGGCTAAATATAAGACAGATTCAACAATTAATATGAGCTCCATAAGAGACAGCGGGGAAAACCTACTTGCTGAAAACATAATTCTTCAGTAATCACCAGGAATCACTAACTGTAAAGGAGCCAGATCCAATAAAGCTTCAAACTTAAGCAGAACTTAAGCAGAAACAGTTTTCCCTGTAACTCTGAGTCAGGCATTTTAGTTTTGGAGGAACACAGGTTCAGATGTGCTTTCCTTTGTCCCATTAAAAACAGCACCTGTTCCCTGAGAGATGGGGATGTTTGTGGTGATGGTGTGATGTGTCTGACTTTACCTCTGCACCATCTTTCCAGCTCTTGTCTGTCTCAAGGACTATGGATTTCACACCAGGGATCAGGAATTTAGGAATGCCAGCACCTTATTTTGGGGCCTGTCAGTTGTTGAAGCTACAGGGGTGTAACAACATCAGTCACAGCACTGCCTCTAATTTTTTGGAAACCTACTCCAAGTAGGTAACTTATATTGAACTGGCAAATCTGAACTTCAGAGGTCTCACTCAGAGTTTTTTAGAAATGCAGGTTCCATCTGAAGACCAAACACTGCTGTGTTGCTCCCTCTTCTCCCTTTCTTCTGCACTGACTGTGCCAGCGTGCCAAAGCTCTCACTGCCAGGACAGCCTTCCCTGAGACAGGGAAATGATGCATTTGGCCAACATTTTCATTGGGGAAAATTCTCACTGGAATATTCAGATCATATTAAATGTGGTTTGGATGTTGAGGATAAGCTGAAACCACAGGAAGGTGGAAAGGCAGATGATTCTGTAGCTCCTGGTGGATTTATTGAGTTTTTGTAAGAAACAACTCCATGTCACCAACTCCAATTACTTTGGTGTCTCCTTACTTTCGGTGTTGACTGGAACCAAATCACCTCCTTCAGCCTTGCAACCCTGCTGCAGTCCTTGTATGTCAACCAAAGAAGGCAGAAATGCATCCAATTTATCCTTCCCATGGCTTTCTTGGACAGGAATGGAACTAAACTCAATGAACTTGGAATTTTTCACTGCAAGCAAAGCATCTCTTATCTGCCAGCTCATGCCTGTTTCCAGCTGTTTCCCAGCCATCAGTGCAGGGATCCCTGTGGATCTCAGGGGCCATTGTGCCACCCCTTGGGCATCAGCCCAATCCTGTCCAGGTGCTGAGGCAGGGGGGGTTGGTCTGGCTCTGGGATTCAGGTGGCTCTGAGCTCTCCCTGCTTGGGATCCAGGGTAAATTAAGCAATGCAAATGCTGAGTTGGTCCTCTCATATGAAAGAAGTCCATGACTCACTTCATCCATCCTCTGGGGACTGAAGTGGGAAAGGCTGAGTCAAAGCTTCATTTGTATTTTGTCTGAAACCATCAGAATTTGACTGGAGTTGTGCCTAATTTTTTTACTGCTCAGCTGTTCTCCTGCAGATTCCTTCTCTCATCTCTCTCTCATGTTGCCAAGGGTCTATTGGTGCACATCCCTCCTGCTCTGCTAAATAAACCTTGACAGGAGCAGCCAGATGGAAGCTCTCACCTTAAATTAACACATCAGCCCCTTTCAAGACCACGTGTAGCAAAAGCAGATGCAAATACAGACCAAGAGTAATCTGCTCCTCGCTTGTCAATATTTGAATGGTCTTGGCTCTCATTCTGGACAGTAATAAAAGAAGCTGGTTAATCATTTATAATTGTTGGGAGCTCTGTGCCATTAATGAACAGGAAGTTTTATGCAGCTGTCAGATGCACAAGCTGAGCATTTCCTGCAGAGGAGAAAGATTTATTTGGTGACAGTTTCATTATAGATTTTTAGAAAGAAAAAATAGCATTTTGATCATTGAAAAATCAAGAAAGAAGCACACAGTTTCCTGTGCTTTGGAGAGGATGACACCCAGCTAAATAATTCCCAAGCAGGAGGCAAACCAAAACTCACCACATGCCCCTCTGGAATGTCCTGGGTGGATACATGGGATGTCTTTGAAATGGTTGTAAAACAATAATAAAACAAGAGCTGAAATACACCTCAAAGAATGGATGGTTAATTGTCCATCAGGACCACAAAACTGGGGAAAATTAATCAGCACAAAGCTCTCTGTGATGTCTCTAATTTAATAAGGTCACAGCAGTGTAATCAGGAGGAGCATCTCAGTGACTGCACAGCAAATTAGCTCTGGGTGTAATTGCACCGATGCTGGAGGAGTCACAGAGACATTTCCTCTGATATTTGCTGCAGTTATTTCTGCTCTTGGAAGTGCTGCCAAACCAGGTCAGAGAAGGATGCGCTACGAGGAGGAGGAGGGAGAAGCTTTGATCTGCACACAAATAGCCCTGATACCGTGGAAAGACCCCTTGGGACACTGTGGGTATTCCCACTGCCTGGCTGCAGGCTCAGGGATTGGATCTGGGAGAGGACAGCACCTGAGGCAGGTGTCACCACCACCCCCTGGTTTGCTCAGCACAGCCTGTGTAGGACCCAAAGGACATTTGTCCCTTCACTTCAGCACTTGGGTTAAGCCCCCAAAGCAAGGCAGTGACCTTTTCTTTTAAAAGTGTCTAAATTATTCCTGCACAATTCAAGTCATGAAGGGGGAAAAATGCCTGGATGAATAATGGCAAACACAATTCTGTGGGAAATAAAGGCAAGAGTACAAACATCCTGCAGCAACACTGCCATCTGTTTGGGCTCAATTCAAGGAATAGCCTTTTTTGAGGAAAAGGAGTATTTTTATTCTCATATTCACAGCACATGCCATAAAGTGAAGTATATAATAATACAATTTAGTTTTTATAATGCACATTAAGTTTTTAAGGCTGAATTTGAAGATATTTTACGACCAAGTAGATCCACAGAAAGCAAAACATGGTGCAAACATATCTTGAAATTAATGACCTTTTCTTAAAGAAATGAAGAATTTCTGGAATTAAATATTTACATCACGGTAATATTTCCTGCATGATAATATTTAAACCCAAGGAAAAATAAAAAGAAAAAAGGCAATGAAAACTAGTCCAGTGTCACTGCGTGGGTGAGGTTGGTAATTTGTGTCTCAGCCCACAGGTAAGTTCTGCTGCCGCTGATCCAGAGACTGATCCGAAACCAGATTCCTTCTCTGACAGGATTATGAGACTGAACTCATGGGGTATCACCTGAACTCGTAGCAGGCAGGAATTTACACTATCTAAGGTGATAAAATAAGGGGAAAATAATCAAGATGCTTTACCCAGTCCTTGAAGAGATGAGGGAATAGGAATATTCACTCCTCCTCGCATGCAGGGCTGAGGGGTTGGATGCAATCAGATGCTGTTTCCACCCTTACAGTTTCTTCATCAGCTTCTGAAGCATCTGACACCATTCACAGCCAGCACATCACCTTGTTACAGATCTGTTTTTGTTTCTTTATCATGGCTAATAACAGAATTATACTCAAAACCACAAAGCAACACCAAAATAAAAGTGCCATCCAGGTGACAGAAGCAAGTTAATAGAGAAAAAGATCTGGGATTGCAGTGGTGTTCCTTTCAAATTATAAAATAAGGATTTTTTTCTTGGTATTACGACAGGTTGTGGGAATCCCACTTTTCAAAACTAAGTTTTATTGACTGAGGTGGTGTGAAAACTCAGAACAAAAAGCCTTTCCCTGCTCCAGACACCCCCAGTCTGAGTGTGGGCTTAGTGACTCACCTGAGGGAGCAGCAAATCGTGACAATGGGTTTAAAATATCAACACTTAGTCAGTCTGCACGTTATGGGGGGATGTTAAGAACCACTTTGACTACAGCAAGCAGTCATGTCATCAAAAGCACTTGGTTTTGTCTGCCATGGTGGGAAAAGTCCGGGTTTGGAAGGGGTTTGTAGGTGTCCACACAATGTCAGAATTCCCAATACCAGAGTGTCCATGACAGGCTGCCCCAGAGCCACGAATCCAGGTGTGCCTTGGAACAGGTTTGGGTGGCCAGAGTGCTAAGAACAGAAAATACCTGGAGAAGGCTGGGAAGGTGGACGGAGCTGCTCCACCCTCGCTGTGTTTGCACCCAGTGTTTGTGAGCACTCCCTGGGCTGATTGTGGAGGCACAGTAGGGCAGGGGCAGGGCTGGGGGAGCAGCACCTCAGCTGGAGCAGCTCTGGGGGAGCAGCACCTCAGCTGGAGCAGCTCTGGGGGAGCAGCACCTCGCCAGGGGCAGAGCTGGGTGGGCAGCACATCACCTGGATCAGCTCCAGCTCCCAGAGGGTGTCCCAGCCACCCTCCCCAGGTAACTCCTGCTGCTGGTTTGGCTTTTCTTGGATTTTGCTTTTGCTCTTCCTCCTCTGCTCGAGCAGCTCTGCCTGTGCTCTCCTGCTGAATGATCCTGGGATTTCCTGCTTGGCTTCTCTTGTTTGGGCTTTAAAGAACCTGCTGTAACTTTTCCCTTGCAGTGTACTAACTTTTTCTGCACAAGGACACAAGAATACAAAGACCAGCCAGGCTGGGATTGTTCACCTTGTGGCATTGTTGAACTGTTCTCTCCCTGAAAGCTCAGGTGTGAATGCTTGAACTGTTTTGCTTTTCCCATTTGGCTCCAGTGCAGAGTGGCTGAAGGAACTGTATTAAAAACTGCCCCTAGAGCCTTAAGGAGTGTGATTCTGCATGCCCTGGATGCACAGGCAGCTGCCAGGCTGCTATTCAAGTTGTTCTTGGGTGTTTCTTGTTTGCTGTAGGTGAGTCAGCTCAACCCTTCCTTCTCCTGTCCCTTCACTGCTGTCTATTGTGTGTCCATTCCTCCTCCCCAGCCACTGACAGGGCTCAGATGCACTTGGCCCCTGGTTTCATCACACCCAGCACGTGCCTGAGGTGTCTGTTCCTGCAGGACAGTGACTGAGAGCGGCACTGAGGGAAGGTAAGCAGTCTCTAAAACTATCCTATTATTAGTCCTTTTTTGGCTCCACATAAATCAGAGCAGGAGCTTCTGCCTTCCTACCTGGACAGGGACCTGCCTCCATGCTCACCTGGGTTCCAAGAGGCAGGAAAGTTGATTATTCTTTCTGACATTTAAGTACAACATATGGCAAGTTCTAGTGAGGAATTAATTGTGTACTTTTGACATTAATAGACACTGTGACACAGGTGATTGTGATATTGCAGCTCGGCCATTACATTAGAAAGGTCAGTCTCAGCTGGCTTTAGCCAGAGTACACAGAAGATCACAGGTTTTGTTGTAGTTTTTTCTAAGAGTTTTCAAATCTTTTAGCACTCTTCCAGCACCAAAACAATGATTTTTGAGAAAGAGAAAAAAAGAAGAGAATTTTCCAAGGCCTTGAACTTCTGCTCAGGCACATGATGCTTCATATAACACAAAAAAAATTTAAAATACATTTTTCTTTTGTATTGTTTTCTGCATTACAATAGAAGCAGTGAAGCATAAGTGGGGAAAGGAACTGTTTCAGAGCTGTGTCTGATGTAGAGGCTGGTAGTTCATGTTCCCTTTTAAACCAGTTGGGCTACATTCCACCTGGCCTGAAGGAGCCCCCCAGGAGGATAATATCCTTGAAACTCTGTGAAAAAACCTGTTTCTAGAAAGGAAGCCTAAGGATGAGAACGAGCTTACTCCAGCTCCTCTTGACTTCTAAGGGCTTTCTTCTCATTTTGAAGAATGTTCTTACATCAGCACCATCTCTTTTCCCTCTCAATCATCAAAAATTGTCCTGTCCCTGTAAATGCTGTCAAATCTCTCACAGACTCCCAGGTCTGGTGGAGGCTTTCTCTGTACTCACAGCTTACTACAGAGATCAGTTTTGTGCTTCTCAAACATAGAACAAAGGGCACAAATAGGTCTTTCCTGAAGCTTATACTGCTAAGAAATATGACTAATAACTGAGACACCTAAAGGAGAGGCCAAGTGAGCACCCTAAGGGTGGTGTTGGGCTCACAGCTGGACAGTTGTGCTCAGTGATTGACAATGTCAATCCAGTGAGTCTGCTCACTGGGAACAAGCTCATGGCCAAATCCAGAGAGCTGCCACAGGTTCCCAGTCCTCAGGTGGGTTCCTGCACACTGGGAGTCCTCAGCACCTTCTGGAATGGTCAGAAAATAAAACACAACAAATTCCACCTCAACCTGAGGAAGAACTTCTTCCCATGGAGGTGGCAGAGCCCTGGAATAGCTGCCCAGGGAGGGTGTGGAGTCTCTCTGGAGACATTCCAAACCCACCTGGACATGTTCCTGTGTCACCTGCTCTGGGTGACCCTGCCTGGGCAGGGGGGTTGGGCTGAGTGATCTCCAGGGGGCCCTTCCAGCCCCAATATTCTGTGATTCTTTGGTTCATAAACACATTGTGAGTGCCCTTTCTTTTTCAGAAAACTTCTTTGGCTACACATTTAAGAATTTCCTCCCATTTACTCAG
The DNA here is from genome assembly GCF_003945725.1 of Corapipo altera. Lineage (NCBI taxonomy): Eukaryota > Metazoa > Chordata > Aves > Passeriformes > Pipridae > Corapipo > Corapipo altera. Next base: position 4,112,782 of record NW_020884893.1, on the reverse strand, counting down.
CTCTAGAGCCCCACACGTGCAATGAGCTGCAACAGTCTCTGCAGCAGCAATTTTGAGACATGGTGGCAGAAGGGAAGAGCTGTGGCATTACTTGCTTGGCAACTCTGCTGGTTTGATATCATTTTGTATGTTTATATTATAACTTCTGCTGATGCTCAGATTTGTCTGTAGGTGGCAGTGACCTGTCATTTTCTCCTTAAAATTGGGCAGAAGCATTATGTACATATATATATCATAGAATCACAGAATGAATTGGGTTGGAAGGGACCTTAAAGATCATCTCATTCTATCCCCCATGGGCAGAGACACCTTCCACTAGACCATGTTGCGTCAACCTGGCCTTGGACACTTCCAGGGATGGGGCAGCCACAGCTTCTCTATTCCATGATTCTGTATCTCTGTGGAAAACTGTGTTTGGTGTTTTGGGATCATATTCTGAAAGGGTAATCCAGCAAGTTTATCCAGTTTTTTGAAAAATAAAGCCTCCAATACCTATCCAGTTTTCTATGAGAGAGAGTTCTGGTGAGTGAAAATATTCTAAAATTCCACATGACCACTGTGTGTGTTTTATTTCAGTGAGAATTATAAACTGGATTTTAGAAAATGGGTAATTTTTCCTAGAGCTCTGCCAGAGCTCAGAGCCTGTGATCTCTGCTCTGTATCATTTAAAGATAACTTACTTGATGTGAGTAGACCTGCAGCAACAGGAAATTGAAGTGGCTGAGAATCAAGATACGAATCATTGTTGAAATAAAAAAAGAAAGAGAAGAATTTGCTTCTCTCTCTCCCCACAGATACAAACTGATTTGACAGTTCATGTTAAAAAGGAAGCAAACCTGCAAATATTCCATCTTTTGCTTAAGTTTTCTCCTGGTATAAACCAGGCCTTGTGAATGGAAAACAAAAGTAAATCCTCCAGATTCAACCAGATACTAAATTTATCATCGAGACTAAGCAGTAGGATTTGAATCTTGTTTTCTTCTCTTCCAATAGAATAATGTTTAAAGTTGCTAGGAAACAGAATTACAGAGCAGGGACAAGAGGCCATTGTACATCCACAGGGAAGCTCTGGCTGTTTTCCACCGCAAATCAGAACTTCTGATTTATACTGGAAATATCAGCTGAGGAGATAAAACTCCTGTAAAATACCTCTACACCCTGAGCTTGAGCTCAGCAGACAGTAACTGGAAGCAGCACATTCCAATTCTAGTGAACATCACTTAGCAACGCTACTGTTTTCCTTCTTTTATCCAACAGCTGCAGGTTGTTTGATTAAAATTTAATTTAATTAAAGGAGTTGTTCTCAACCATGCCTCTGCAGCTTCACTGACTCATGCAGGCAGAAACAAGAGCAATAACAAAGCAGAAGGCACTTGGTACCCGTGGGGGCTGTGCAGGACATCCAAAAGGATGAGCACAGCTGCAGCCCTCTGCCTTCCTCTCTCTGGGCACCTTCCTGTCTCAAGGTGTGGCTCAGAATACTTTCTCTTCATTGTTTATTTATTTATCAGTATGCACACATCTGTATCCTGAGCCAAAGTCTAATAGGAACTTCCCTCTTGACTTCAGATTCCTTTGCCCCTCCACCACATTACAGGGAGTGTTTGGCCCCAAAGAATCTACAGTCCTAAAGCACATAAATGTATTCTAAATTATGGGGAAAGGAAAATAAAACAAAAAACCCAGAAGGTTATGTGCACTTGTACACAGGAAAGAGACTGCAATTCAGAGTTTACATGGGTGATGCCTTTACATGCTGCCTCCTTCCTTTCTGCATTTTTAAAATGAAAACCAAACAAAAGCATACAAGCTGTTGTAATTTATTCACAGATTTAAGTGTTTTTCTGCTGCTAACTCCACGTTGCTCTCTCCTGAGCCCTAATGAATGATGGAGGTGTGATTGCAGCCAGTTTTCCTCAACAAACAAGAAAAGTTTGTTGGTTTGTACCATTTTCTGTGAGCACTTGTGAGCCCTGAGGATAATGGGCTAGGGGTAAGACTGGTTGGTGCAGCCTGATGATGGGGCAGGTGGGGCTTTTTAGGGACCTCAACAGCCTGTCTGTCCCCATTGGCTGTCTCTTAATTGGAACCAAGCAACAAATTCATATCAATGAGGAAGAAAAAGTTATTTGGGTTTTTCCCTCCACCTGACAGGAACTATGGGGAATACAGTGAGTGTCCCAGAGGAAGCTGAGGAGGACAATACCTGCACAGTGAAGAGCTACCAGGTAAGGGAGAGCTGCCCAGTCTCATCTTCTCTGGTTACTTCCTATTGCAGTCTTTAAACCCTGTGATGTACAAGTCCTAAGAATTGTATTATTTGCTCTTTCAGGCTCTCTCTGAATCTCCTGACACTGTTAAAAATGGATCTGTTGTATTTGCTCAGAATGGTGAAGGTATGTACAGGGAAAAGTGCATTTGCCCTTCTTTTCCCATGAGACAGAGGTTTATCCCTGGGCAACAATAAATATTGGGGCATAGTTTCATAGAAGATGAGCTCTTGTGAATCAGTATTTTACAGAAGCTTGAACGTTTCAAGATAACAAAGAGTAAAACAAGAAAACACTTCTGAAGTTCTCTGGAAGCTGTTTAATAATTCTAGGAATTTGCTGGCCCACAAGAAGTGGGTTTATTGAGTGAAGAGTTTGGTTAATGTGAAGTGTCATAATGCAGGAGTGGTTTGGTGCTGGGCCTTTCTGTGCTGCTGCACAAACCTCAGGGTTTGTGATAAACTACTTGTGCTTGGGAGGAACCTGTGTCTCCAAGGAGCCCTGGAGGAATTGTTGCTGCAAGGACCCAGATCTGGGCTCTTGAGAGGGGGTAATGCAGCAGTGGCACCAGTACAGGGGATTAATGGCCTGTTAGTGAGGATTTGTGTTTGTGGAGCACCCAGGGGAATGTTTTGCAGCCTGCAAAGAGAGTAGGTCATGTGTTGGGAGAGCAAAAAAGCCCATGCCCTGGCTACATGTTCTCATCCACAGGGTTGTAAAGTCTTAGAAACCACCTCTGCATTTTTATGTGAAACCATATTTCTGATCCTTTCAGTAGCAATTTCCAGTGACTGAAATGATAGAAATGTGACTCCCTCTTGTTCATTTAAACCTCTTGTTCTCTCTTTTTTGGTCTTGTGTTTTTGAGTAGCTGCATTGCTTTGACTTCAAAGAGGCCAAGCAGTTTTTCGTCAACAATTAAATTTGTATGGGAATATTTTTTTTTTTTGTCTTGTTTGTCATTTTAAAATTGTGATTTGCTGGGAAAAGTACTGTAAGGTGGTAGGCATTATACCTATAGTGATATTGTTGTATCAGAATTGCCTCTGGCCCTGAGCCTTGGCAGTGCCCCTTTCTGAGTCTGAGAATGGGTCTTAGTGAATATTTCATGTACAGAAACCTGCCTTGCTCTCCTTGTAGAGGTAGCAGACCTTCCTGAAGAGAGCAGGGAACAGCTAAAATCAGCAGTGAGAACTTCATAAAAAACATTTAACTGTGTCAGCTGCCTGTGTTTGAATTATAGTGTAGGGTGTAACACAGTAGTTTATTCTTTCCCTCACAGTAATGAAATAAAAATCTGTGTCCCTGTTGCATACAAACTGAGTGTAGGAGCTGAGTAGTTGGTGAGGGCTCAGTGAGTGCATCCCATTTCAGCCCTGTTTGGGTGGGGGTCATATGGGATGGGAAAAGGATTTCAAGGGATCACACCAGGGCAGGCTGGACCCTGAGCTGTCCCTGCAAAGGGAAGCCCCACTCTCAGGGCTGACATCTCAAAAACCCGGGGTGAACTGCATGGCCTGAGCATTCAAAATTTGTTTTCAAGTAGTTTTGAAAAGTTATCTCCACATATTCATGGGCAATTGCTCTTATCCAAAGACATGTGTGTCTTCTTGCTTGTCAGCACCTCATTAATTCTCTTTTCCACCCCTTGTTGGCTTTGGAGCCTTTGTGAGCAGCACTCAGGGAGCAGCAACGCTCCTGTTCACAGCTCTGCAGGTTCAGCCACGTTCATCTTACCAGTATTTCCTTTGCATTGGATTTCTTTCTGTTTTCAGAACATGATAAAACCCAACAATTCTCTTAAATCTCTGTAAGGAAAGAAAATACTTTATAATTCATTGCTAAGAAAAATACTTTATTATTCATTATTAAGAGAACCCTCTCAGACTGTTACATGCACTTGAAAAATCTAAGTTTAGACAAAAATAATCAGCCTGTTCTGGTGATATGCAGATGGCACTGATTACAGCTCAGAATCTCTGTTCTATGGCTAATTTCCCAATCCCATCTCACTATAAGGTAGTTTAAACAGTTTCCTACTAGAAAAGCAAAGCCTTTATCTCTGTGTTTCTGCTGGTGTAAACTAGCAAAGTTCTGGGGAGTAAATAAAAGCCAGATGATTTACACTGTCTGAAGACCTAAAAAATGCATGTACATTTTACCCTTAATACATAAAATGAAGCATATGGGATTGTTTTACTTAAATGGATTACCTAATTAATGTAATTACTAAATCAGTTTAAGTAGCAAGTTGAAAAATTAGACCGTCCTATGTTGATACTACTTATATTTTAACTTTATATATGTTTAAAAAGCAGTTAAATTCATTAACTGTTTCGACATCACTGAAATCTCATTGGTTTGTGCAATATAGTCAAGGTGTTGGTGGAATAAAAGTGCAAGTGCTGTTTAGAGATAGAAATTATTACTATGGAAAACATAATTGATAGTATTTGTAAAATGAAATGATACAGTAAATAGTAGTATAGTGTATTTTATGGCACAAAGTGAGCATTTTTGGGGAAGACAAAGGCTTAAAAAAGGCAATTAAAGCACAAGGATTTAATGAGAAGTGTTAGCTAGGGGCTTGTGCTCTTTGTCCTGTTAGTTTGCATTCCTGTGATTGCCAGAGATCTACCCATGTGCTGTGCATTAGGGGGTACAGCTGATAAATGAGTGTATGAAATCTGTATCTGTTAATATAACGGAAAAGGAATCCAGGGAGTTTAACTCCACATGACCAGAGGAAGGAACGTTACTTGGAAGAGCCCCGTCAGCATCTGCTTCACATCTGGGGCAGCAGATTGGGGCTGGGTCCCTACGTTTGCTGCTTCTGCTCAAACAGCCTGACAGCTGTGTGGGCTCAGGGATTCTTTCCATGACTCGCCTTTCCTGCTCCCACTGATTGTCAGGGCTGCAGACACTGCACAGAGGAGGAAGATGCACGTTCTCCCCCTGCAATGCCATTCCAACAGCAGCAGTGCCCTCACTGCCCCTTCAGGGCTTGTTGCTCTGCAGGCTCAAGGAGAGTAGAGTTAATCCTGACTTTTCCTAATGTTCTGTGCTGACCTTTAAGTACTTTAAGTAATATAAGTACTTGGTGGGCAACAGGTAAAGGGAAGATGTCCAGAACTAGAAGCTGTATCTCTGATTTCCACAACATGGAGCAGGAGAACATAATGGGAACAACTTCACCTGTGTTTGGGTGGTAATTAGATGCAGATCAAAACAATGACCTGCTCATAAAAAGCACAAAGGAATTACAAACAGTACAAGGTAAGGGAGGTTTAGTGAAGATGCAACTCCTTTGTCCCAGAGGATAAATCTCATTCAGCAAATCCTGCTCCTACTCAGCATCTAACAGAAATTATGTATTGCAAGAGCTCTGTGTGCCTGTAAGGCCTGAAACACGTTGCCTTTTAGGTATTTTTTCAAAGAATGATCATCATTATTCTTGCTGCTGGCTTCTCTACCCCAATTTCCATTAATTTCAGTAAATCTGTTAGGTAAATAATGATGGCAGTTAACTTAGTAAAACAAAATTATTTTTGGAGTATAAATGTGCTGTCAACATTTTGCATGGAATAGTGGAGCAAGACTGCAAAAGAATGCTAGTATGTTCTTTCTTTAAGAAAGGGAGGAAATGTCTTATTTTACACTTCTATAGTGCACCTGAAAAATCAGTCATTTTAACCTTGTCACAACGGTTTTTGAGGTCTTTTATGTCAACACAAAGTGTACTTGGAGATATGGAAATTCTACATCTACTGTAGCATTATGATGCTGTTAAATGCTAAATAACAGAGGGAAAAATGAGCCTACCAAATATCTATAAAAATCTATGAGAAATGTAAATGTAAAAATTCGCTCATTGTTGCTGGGTATTTCGATTTTTAAGCCCAGCATTTGTGCAGTAATTCATTCAGGGCTATTATAGCCCATTGTGCTGGCCTATACTGATGGAATTGTTGGTGCCAAATGTTGCCTTGTAGCCCTTGCTGGTTCCTTCAGGGCCATTAAAATCTATTTTCCCCATGATTAGCTGAACTCCAGGGAATAAAAAAAATGCCCTGTTACTATAATTCCATTGCTGAGCAAAATATCTGTTTGTAACTGGATTGCATTCAAAATAGTCCAAGATACTAAAAACTTATTTGTAGCTTATGGTTGGCTCTGTTTGACTTCTAAAGAGACCTGACTCTTTCTATTGTCAAAAGCAACAGCATTAGCAAGTGTTTCTCCTAGGATTTATTATATGGCATGTTCATGTGCTGGTGGCTGGAAAGATGGAAAGAGACTATTTACAGGGGCCTGGAGTGACAGGACGAGGGGAATGGCTTCAAACTGACAGAGAGCAGGGTTGGATGGGATATTGGGAAGAAATTCTTGGCTCTGAGGGTGGGGAGGCCCTGGCACAGGTTGCCCAGAGAAGCTGTGGCTGCTCCAGCACTGGAAGTGCCCAAGGCCAGGTTGGATGGAGCTTGGAGTAACCTGGGATAGTGGAATTGTCCCTGCCCATGGCAGGGGGTGGAACAAGACGCCCTTTAAGATCCCTTCCAAACCATTCCATGATTCTTTAACATTGCACAAACCATTCCTCTGTGCAGTTTTTCTTAAATCAAGGGGAAAATGTTGGCCTAATCTACCAAATTTCAGAAAAAATATCCTTGTGATCTTCTAGAAGAGGGGATTTGAGCAGTTGTAGTGTTTCCTTTTTAGCATATCCTGATGAAGTGAAGGGAAAAGCAAGACAAATCTTCTGCAGTGTGACTGTCTTTTGTTAAATACTTGAAAGGAAAATGCCTGTGCAGTAGTAGCAGGAAATGCAGACTCACAGCAGTGCTGTAAATTGTGTATTGATTTTCATTTCAGAGCAGCTTTTAATCTCATTCAGAAAGAACTACTTTGATCTACTTGCAGACCTGGTCTAAAATCTGGGAGGTTTTTCTTCTCTTCCTAATTCTACCTCTGGAGTGGGAAATAATTTTTTGAAAGAATGGCACTTCTATCTCTTTAAAAGCAAGAACATCATGCACTTTTCATCCAAATACTGCTGTTTCAAAGCTTTTCTCTTGCAGTTTTTGCTGTGAGTGGGGCATGAGTGAGACTCCTCTGTGCAGCCCAGCACAGCACTGTCTCCTGACTGGTGGTGGGATCTGCTTTGCCTGTGCCTGAGCAGACTTTCCCTAAAACAGTTTGAACTGTCCTGACACAAGAGACACAGCAGAGCTCAAGCCAGTGATATTTTCCAGGTCTTTCATTCCTTCCATGATAATTAGAGATAAAAGGAGCTTGATAGGTTCATGAGCTACTTCTTGTTTAGTTGGTTTGCTTAATGATGAGCTTATACTCCTATTTTTATACTGAAGGCAGTTTTCCTGTGTTTCATTTGTTATCTGTTACATAAAGCAGAAGTTCAGGATCTATTACAATTATTTTCCAATGGATATTGTTTCTCCTTTCTTTAGCTGGGAAAGGATTTGCTTTTTGCTTCCTTCCCAAGTTTCCAACTATAATTAGAGATTAGTGCTTTAGTTCTTTTTCATACATTACTACAGGGGGCTTAGGAAAATATAACTGATCCTTAGTGGCCCCAGCTGAGTAGCTGAATAGGTGGTTGAGTAGCTGCTAATTTGTACCTTTGCTTTGCATGTCAGTACATTGAAATAGGTGCTCATGAAATATTGCAGAACAATATTGCTGGCCAAGAATTCTTGCCAATGGAAGTTATTTTCTCACATGAATAATAGCAGAGAGAATCCAGGGAAAGAAACTTTCTCAGTGTGCACAGAAAGCAAAAAATTTCTGTCCCTGGCCAGAACAGGTTGTGCTGAGGCACTGGGGCCACTCTGCCTTGGCCTCAAACACAATGAGAAGGCAAATGGCACGTTAAAAAATGTTGGAAGTAGAGGAGTCAGGAGCCAGGTCCCAGCAGCTGTCAGGTGCTGGTGGCAGCTGTGACTCCTGACACCACAGCCCTGACTCTGTCAGCTGTTGCCTTCACTGCTGCAAGGATTTTGGTCAAGTTCTTTGAGGTTTATGCTGTCACACTCTGATCACACCTTTCCTGCACAGCTGCCTTGAGCTCTGGAGTCCCAGCACAGAAAGGACATGGAGCTGTTGGACTGAGTCCAGAGGAGACACCAGGATGACCAGAGGGATGGAGCAGCTCTGCTGGGAGGAAAGGCTGAGAGAATTGGGATTGATCAGCCTGGAGAGGAGAAGCTTTGGGGTGATCTAATTGTGACCTTCCAGTACCTGAAGGAGCTCCAGGAAAGATGGAGAGAGACTATTTACAAGGGCCTGGAGGGACAGGACAAGGGGAATGGCTTCAAACTAAGAGAGTAGGGTTGGATTGGATATTAGGAAGAAATTGTTTCCTGTGAGGGTGGTAAGGCCCTGGCACAGGTTGCCCAGAGAAGCTGTGGCTGCCCCATCCCTGGAAGTGTCCAAGGCCAGGTTGGATGGGACTTGGAGCAACCTGGACTAGTGGAAGGTGTCCCTGCCCATGTCAGAGGATGGAATGAGATGATCTCTAAGGTCCCTTCCAAACCAAACCATTCCATGGTTCTTGGGCTTATGGAAGCTCTTACCCCCTTGCTAGTCAGGACAAACAAGTGTGAAGCAGGACTGTCCAGCAGGTCACCAAGTTAAGGCCATGGGGAAGAACTGGGTGTTGGAGCTTTGTTCTCCTGGATTTGCCCAGAGATGACCAGGAGTGTACCCAGGGTTTCTGGCACTGCCACAGAGGGACAGTATCACATACAGACACATTGTACAGTACCTGCTGATGCTTGGGTGGTGTTATACAAAATCCTTGGGGGAGGCGGGAAGTTGGGGTCTTTTGGTGTGAAAAGCTAAGAGGTGTCTTTGAAAGCTGTGATCTAAAAACACTCTGCTTGCCTGATCTTAAAAAAGACTTTAACAAATGCAGCTGAACACTGAAGGTCTGTGCTGTGTGTGGAAGACAGGTGTTTCAGTCAGGTTTTGTTGGTATCTGGGATTTTATTTCTCTTAAAGTAAAATGCGAAAGGCATAATATTGACTAGACTATTACAATTATAATTTGAAATAATTTCAATTTTTCATTGAAACTGACAATTTTCATGTTCTAATTTAGCAAGTCACTTTGAGGCTGTCAGTTTTTCACAGTTATAATTAAGTAGATCTAAATTCATCCCTGAAATCTGTGCTGATGATTGACAGGGAAGTCAGATCTATATTCTAGTCAAAGGAGGGAAGAGGAGCTGGAGCTGAGGGGGAGCTGTGCAAGGTTTACCTCTCGACAAACCTCCTCTTGTATACTGGGGTTTCACACCACATCATCTGTGATTCAGTCTCCCAGCCACAAAACAGATACAAGAAAGATTATTTTTCTTTTTTTCCTTTTGCTTCTTTTGTCTTCTATAAAGCAGGAGCCATCTCCTCCTGTGCAAATCTGGTCCTAGGGATTTTCACCTCAGTTGTATTATGAAAGTACCCTTGTATTATAAAATATACTTTTAAGGTGAAAGATATTTCACATCTAAAGTGTGATGTCCCTGTGTGTACACAAGGGGGAACGATTTGTGAGAATTTTTAGGGGGGAAATGTGATTCATCCATACTGTTGGTGGGTAAAAAGAGTCAGAAACATAAGGATAAGCATGGCTTGGATGTGACTTATAAGTATTTAAATCAGGCTTAAAATAACCTACAGGCTATAGAGAAGAGCAAGTAGAAACTTGTGAAGAGTGGGCAGCAAGGTAAGGAACAGTGCTGGAAAAATGAATGAAATAAGTCATGACTGCAAAGCCCCCTGGGGAATTTGGCCAACCAGGAAACAAGACCAGTCCTTATGGTTTCCATTCTTTTTTTCCTCTTTAGCTTTGGCAGAGGAAAGTGTAATATATTAATATATGACTGTCTCAAGTTTTACTGAGGGTTTTTTTTTTTTTTTACATATTGCTAATTTTAATGCAATTTTACTGTGAGGTCCACTGGGCTAAGCAGTAAAAATGTGGGTCGTTATCTGACTTTGGCAGCTGAGAGGGGGGTGTGGAGGAGGTATAATTTGCACTGACTTGAATGAGGAGTGGCAGGAAAGAAAATCAGCCAGGCAGGTGTGATGGATGAGCAGAAGCTCGTATTTAGCACGGGAAGGCACAGGGTCCCAGGTGAGCTGCCCCCTGTGTGCTCCTCCCCGAGGCCCCACGTTTCAGACCCCATTTATTAAAGCGCCGTGATTAATTGTACACCCAGCACAACTCCTTTGCTGTGCCGGATAATTCCCGTTCTATCCTTCTGTTTGTAGTGGATGCAAAGGCGAGTGTTGCCCGGGATAATGTGGCCGTTTCTTCCCCGAAGACAATGGAGCTGGGCCCCGCTGCCGAGGCGGGCGGGCAGAGCCTCGGGAGCGCTGCCAGGAGAGCTGGGCCAGCTGCTAAACCCCGCTCTGTGCTCGCCTTCTCGTGGGCTGTACCAGGGCGTACTGAAGATCCAGCGACGGATTCATCACTTGGACCGGCGAAACTTGATGTCAGCCCTGTGTCTCCCAGCGGGAACAAAGCCCTGAGTGAGGGAGCAGAGGTTCCTGGGGCAGCTGTGCCGGAGGAAGGCTCCGATAAAAACCTGAGCCGGGCACCGCTGCAGGACATCGAGCTCACAGTGTCACCTGAGGGAGAGGATGTGGCCACCTCAAAGCCAAAACCAGTGACCTTCTTTGACAGGATCTTCAAACTGGAGAAGGGAAAGGAAAGGAGTAAAGCACGAGGTGATCCCCAGGAGGAGCGGCAGGCGTTGGACCTTCCCGACGGGAGCATCACGGCTGTGGGATTACAGAGCACGTCCAATGGTGTCCCACAGGGGAAGGCAAGTGCTGCTGTACAATACCCATTCACTAATGAATATTGGGAATATTTATGGAGTAGGACAGCTCCGTGCTGTGATGGCTGTGAGTGAATGTGTTACCACAGGTGACGCCCCGCGGGGGTGGCTGGAGAGAGGTGTGGGAGAGGAACCTGTGGTGAAGTGGTGAAGCTCTGGCATCTATCTCATGGTTAAATGCTGTCACTGACCTCGAATTTAAATTAATTTTTAATTCTCTGAAAACTTTGGCCAAGATTGTTGTGTCCTTAAGAACTGGACTCAATGATCCTTGTGGGTCCCTTCTGACTCCTGGTACTCTGTGAACTATCTGTGTGCACGCTCCAAAGCCAGGATGAACAGCAGCCAGCTACCAGTGAAAGCAAGAATACCTGAAAGCAAAAAACTAAATGCTTTAGGAGCTTGGAGTTTGGCCTTGGATGGTTTTAAAGAAGTTCCTTGTTGTGTTTTGTGCCATTCTTAAAATAGTCCCATTTCTTGAGCAATAGCTGCCTGTTGCAATATCCTATATATTACAATAAGCAATATTATGCAGCAGCAATTTTTTTACTCCTGGCTATTGTGATTTTTTTTTTTTTTTAGTCAAGGAAATGTAGTCCATTAGAATTGATTTTACAGGATGAGAATGTGATATAAGAAACTATCTGTGAGAGCACATTAGTCAAAGGAGTTGAAAACAAGTATCAGTTTAGATTTTACACTTCCTGCAAAGTCTGATATCAGCAAAGATACTGTAGAATTAATTTTCAGGTAATTAACTTTTGAATAAGTCCATCCCTTGGATGGAGATAAATGGCATAACTCTTACTAGTTCTGCTGGAGAGGTGGAATACACTAATTATTGATCTAATTCAAATCCTGTCCAATGTGAGGGACTAGAATTTCATAACCACTGGTTTTATTGGCCTAGTTCAGGTTCACAAATAAGACTGCTGTGTGATCACTAATGCTCTGAGTAGCGCTGAACATAGTTCACCAGATACTCACTGCTTGCACTGACAACATTGCAGGTTGTCCCCAAAAGTCTCTTTGATCCTCTACCTTGTCTTCTGTATCCTAGACCTCAAATTTGAAATCACGTTTCTTGTACGAACTTAAAATTTTTAATATTTTTCTGAAGCTTCATTTGTAAGACAAAACATTTGCATTTATGACCAGTGGCCTTCCAAAGTGGCCCCATCACTAGTGTTTCAGACAGCTACAGGTGTGTTTTTTAAAGAATCCATAGTCTCCACCAAGCAGAATATAAAGTCATTCACTACCTAAACAGAAAAGGGGGGATAATTCAGAATGAATAATCTGTTCAGTGCACACTGGCACTTCTGTGTGTAGCCTATGAGAAGGAAGCCTTTCAACACTGTAAATTCCTGAAGATTTTTTTGACTAACACAATAAGTTTTCCTTGTGGCTTGGAGGAATTGTTACTTTTACAACCAAAATTCATATTTCCTGTTTTGCTGTCATTGCAGTGACACTACTTTCACGCTGTGGGGTGTGAAAGGTCACAATTGGTGCTGCTGAAGTAACACAGTGTGAAACTCTAATGGATTAACAATCTGGAGGAGTTTTGACCAGAAGTCAGAGTTAAACACTTGGTGGGAGCAAATAGTCATGCTGAAAGCCCAAGTAAACCAGTGCTGTATGAGCAGCCATCAGGGCACAGGACAAGATAATGTAAATCTTATTCTGCCAGTTCTAACAGCTCCTGGAAGCACTTTCATTCAGATCAAGCTTTGTTATATCAGCACTGCCCGTATTTCTTACTAATTCTTACTGGTTTGGAGTTTTCTTCAAGTTGTCTTTTACCTACCCACATCCTGGATCTCACTAATGGGAATAATCTGGACACCCCAGGCATTCCTCAGCTGCAGGTGATGTTTGGTGTCTGAGTGTTTCAGGATCACACAACAGCTTTTTGGGGACCTGCTTGAGGATGGGTCTACTGGGTAACAAAAGTGCCTGGACATCTTGTGTGGGCCTAAATCTGTACCGTGGAAATCCTTGAGCACTCACAAAATCAGGGTTCAAGTCACTCAGTGTAAGTAAGTGGCAGAACTGTATCATAGGTGAGCGAAATTCTAGCCTTAACCTTGAATTTCTGGACTATAATTTTATATTTAATTCTTCCAACATGAAAAGGAAAATATGTTGGGGGTAGAGAGGAGTTAAGGACCTTTTCTGGGAAAAATATATCAACTAAACACTCCAATATGTTGCCAAATTTAAGTCCATTTCTAAAACAAAGGCCACGGCTCTGCCTTGCAGCACAGTTGCCTTCTGTTCCCCCTAAAGTTTCTAGTTCTTGTGTAGGATGGGAGAATGACCAAGTCTAATTTAATTACTGTTACTGTAGTAACTACAGTTACCAAATAATCATATTAAAAATCCAGATATTGCTGCCAGCAGTTCCTCTTTTCCTTTTTTTTTTCTTTTTTTTTTTTTTCTGAGGATTATGACTTGTAGTATCTGTAAAAGCTAAAAGCAAAGCAAAGTAAAGTTTCCCTGGATTGAGTGCCAACACAAAACAAACAGCATTGCTGGTAAGTAAGAGAGAGACTCCACAGTTGTAGCTTAAGAGCTGCACAAACATTCTGTGTTTGGTGAACCACTCTTTATTTTTGTGGTCTACAAAACTACATTCAGAACAGAGCATAATTAAAACAAGGACAGAATTCATGAATTCATGAAGCATTTACTATGTAAGCCAAAGAAAAGATAAATTATATGCCTGAAATGTTTCACTGAGCCATGATTCATGCAAACAAAAGTGCTGGCAGGAATACATTCTTTTGATATGTTTTTTTTCTGATGACTGAACTGAAACTACAGTATAAGTATTTAAGGTGTTTATTACCCCTAAATTTGGCTCCTCAGAGAAATGAATTGAACATTTACATAGGATCTGTTAACTCCTAATACCGACCTTCTGTTATTTCTAGACTTTCTCTCATTATTTGCCCCCGGGGCTTTGCACAGGGAGCTGCTGCAGAGGCTTTTGTGGTGATTTTGTGGCTCTGAAAACGTGATAGTGTAGGACTGTGCATTATCTCTCCCTGATTTATATGCTGATGGCCCGAGCCTGTGCTCCTTCCTGAGCAGTATTCCCATGGGAGCACAAGATGGATCACAGCATCTGTCAAAGCCTGAATTTCAGTTGTATCTTGGTAATTAAGGGCAGCCTCGGACTGGAAATCCTGGAGTGAGGATACTCGTGCAGTGGTGGGTTATGGGGCACATTTGTGCTCTGAAGTTGGAGTTCAGGGATTTTTGGATAGTGCTGTGCTTCAAGCTCTGCAGTGTCTGCAATGGCTTTCCAGGGAGATTTCCTGGGACAACCAGTGCTGCCAGAGGTAGTACCTGGCACCTCTGGAGCTGCCCCAGCTGGTATCTGCTGCTGGAAACAGCTGAGTGCAGCAAAGTTCCCTTCCTCCTAAAGTGCAGCCCAACATCAGGGCTTGGGCTTGTGCTGTAATAAAAAAAAAAAATCTATTTTGTTTATTATTCTCGATAGCATCAAGTAGTAAAGAGCTTGATGGCATCAAGTCCCTCAGCTGTGAACCTGGTTTTGTTTAGCAACATATCTTGTGCCTCCAGCTCCTCTGATCTCCTGCCTCACGGCTCTTTTGGCCCTTTAACATCTGAAAGGGAGCCAGCATTTGTCATAGGAGCTCTTTAGATGCCATCCCTGGCTGTGGGGCTGCCCTGGCCACGCATGTTCTATACGGGACAGATTGTTCCTGGAGCCACTCTGGCCTGGAACTGGCAGCTGGACAAAGTGGTGTGTAAGGTCCTTGTTAGAAACTTCTGAATATTTGAGGCACTCAACCACTGTGCTGTGATTCTTCCTGGGTAAACTTGGAAAATGGTGGGTGGAGAATTAAACAGAAATCTGTTCTTGCATTTGAAGCCTTGCGTATTTAACTCCCTAAATGCTGTGTGGAGACTGACCACTCCATGCTCAGCCTATCCCTGTCTGTTTATCCCTCTGAAGTTTTAAACCATTTATGCATCTTTAGTCAACTCCTTCCACTAGTGACCTGGAGAAAGCTATGTCCTCTGCAAATGTCATGCAAATACTGTGGGGTTTTTAATTGCCTAGCAGAGGGAAAAGTTCCAGAGAACAATTTTTTTTTTTCAACTTCTCACACCAAAAAAAGCATTGAATTGTAATGGGTAGGTTAGGGATAAAAACCTTGCTGTCCCTTAGACCTCCAGGAAGATGCTGTTTACTGGAGACACCTAGACAGGCTCATCAGTATTTCTTGTCCTGATTTTTCCTGTGGAGTAATCAGGTTTCCTACAACTGCTTCTCTAGTCATTCTTTCCTAGTGACCAGATTCTTTCTTAGTAACCCAATGGATACTTGGGTACTGCCAACTAAATAGTTGGAGATGGTAACTTCTGCTGAAGAGTTATGGAACTGCCAGGGTGGTTCTGCTCAGTTTTAAATCCTCACCAAAGTCAAGGCCACCATCGTGCCAGGCACAATTTACTTTTATAAAGTGGGTAGATCAACCCTGCACTTACAGTTGTAGATACATTGATAGAAGGAAGTAGGATTATTGGTAACACTCAGACATCACTAGCCAGGTGTAGTACTAGTAAATATTTTAAAAAGGAGGTGCTGAATGGGCCGTGAGGACTTGTCTTAAGCTGCTCTCTTGTGACAGCATTTGTGTTGAATTTACCTGTGCAGGCTCAAGGCAAAGGTTGCCAGAATAGCAAGCAAATTGAAGGTGAAAGGGTGCCAAAAAATAGCCATGACTCTTGTTTAGGTGTTTAAACAGAAACTGAGTGACTTAATACTGCATACTTATGAGTGCTTGAGCACTGGAAAACTCTTTTTGGGCTCTGGGAACTCTAACTCCATGAAGAGAGGAGGCAGCTCCATCTGGCTCAGTAGAATCGCTTTGGGTTGTTGCCTTTTTCCTTCTTTTAATCTGTGTCATGTTTGTGTTTGCTAGATAGTAATTATTCCTGGAATGGCAGAATAGAGTATCAGAAGCAATCTTTGTATGGTACAATCAAACACTGAGCTGTCAAAGGCCAAAATCTCAGCTTTTATTTTCATTCTTTACAAGTTCAGCCTTGAAAAGAGAAGAGTGGTGTTTAGGATGCTGTGTGTGACTTGATTTGTGTTTGTTGTACTTGGTAGCTGAGAACAATGTTCCCCCAACCAAGAGCCAATGCTGAATATATTAGAAAAGAGGGGAAAGAGATGTATAAATACTCGATTGTTCTGAATATGTAGGCTGGGGAAGTATGGTTGGAATTAGGGTTGTGACTCTCTGAGCAACAGAATGCAAGTCACAAAAGCTACTTTTGCATTCCACTGGGGAATCAGGCAAACCAGGACTGAGGAATCTCTGCCCCCCTTTTTTTTTTTTAGGAGGTAGATGACTGCAACCAAAAGGACCTACGGGAGGACTCTGCAGGTGTCACCAGTCCCAGTGCTGCTCAAGCTGAGAAGGCAGAGGTAAAGCAGAACAGCCCCCAGGCAGCTGCTGCAGGAGACAACTCCGTCATGAGCTTCCTCAAAACACTGGTGAGACTTCACCATTCCTTTCCATCTCTTTAAGCTTTAAATTGCTCCTAAAAATGCTATGTGAACATGAGCTGAGTGTACATGTTTGCTGTCACGGGCACTGGGGAGGGATGAAATGAGAGGTGTGTGATGACAGTGCAGTTGTGATCAAATGATGGGCACCTGCTCTGGAAACCTTTACTTCTGCAGAGATGCTTGTAGACCTGGAAGTATTTACCTGTCTTAAACATCTTCTGCATGAAGAAATTCATTTTGTAACATCTCTAAGTTTGTTTTTATTGATTGATGAGTAAGCGTGAATAGCAAATATTTGGTCCAGGCATTTTTCATTTTAGCCGTTGACTTTAAGTTGTTGTCAAGAAATGTTTACAGGTATTGGTTCCCCCTCATGTAGGAAAATTTATACTTTCACCTTTGTGCTAGAAAAACCTGCTGATTTCAAACATATGATCTTTTAGATCTTTTGAAAGGCTGATTGGAGTGACTGTTTTTTCTCAAATACTTTTAAGGTCTCCCCAAGCAAAGCTGAAGCCAAAAGTGATTCTGAAGACAAGGTAGGCAGATTCCTTGTTCAGTCACTAGAGTTTCTGACACAGCTATTTCCTCTTCATTGTGTTGCTTTTTCAACAATTAATGTAATTTGAAGCAATTAAAAATATTTTTCCCCTGAATAAATTTAAAAGGAAGATGAGAATAAATAGTGCAGTTAATCATATCATTAGTTACAATCAAAATCTGAACTGTTGCATCTTCTGCAAGCTTGATGATGACTTGATAATGCTCTTGTTGTTGCTCTGACTTGTCCTTGATCTAAAACTTCAAGTCCCTGCAGTGAAATCCTCTGGATTCCACAGAAAAATTCCATTTGCCCGTAGAGTAGAAGTTTTTCTTGCACTGTGATAAGACACAAAGAATAGAACCCTAAAAAAAGCAATGTTTTACATACAGATATTAAGTAGCCAAAATCACTGAGAATCAACATTTTTGTTTTCTCTCCTATTTTTTTATCCTTTTGTCTCATTCAATTTTTGGTAAAGCCTGGTACTGAAACGATCAGTTTTTGCAGAAAGCTTCGTGAGGACATGGGGGATATACATCACTCCCCAACTGTAGCTCAATAACTCTGAAATAACTCCAAAAATCGTCAGCTGGGGCTAAGGTCTTCCCAGACATCCAGAAAATGCAGTTCTCAAACTGCACTGGCTCAGTGGGAGCTGCAGCTCTTTCAACAGCCGTGAAAAATCCGGTTGCTCAATCCCGTTGACATACCTGGCTTTGTCATGTGCTGCTGCAACAGGTGACTCTTGGTGCTGGGGTGCTGTAATTTGGAAACAAATATGCTGTTTGGGTTTGGTTTGTTATCACACTGGAAGGGTAAACAAGCCCAGATGACTGGCAGGATATGCAAACTCGTTATGCAGAGGTTAAGTGGGAGTTCTCTTTTATTAGGAATTCCTTTATCTTCCTGATAGGACATTTTCACTTTATTAAAGGGGAAGTAAGTTTAAAAGGTTAATTTATCAGTTTTTATGTAGAAAAGCTGTAGATTTTTGAGCTGATATGAAATAATGGTGGGGTTTTTTTTCCTCTGAGAAATAACTTGTGTCTTAGTGGTAAAGATGTGTTTTCCCCTGGGAGCAGTCTGAGCCTCTCCCAAGTGCTGTGGGGCTCTCAGGTGGCTGCTGTGCTTTTGAGTCATAGAATCACAGAATATCCTGAGTTGGGTCTCACAAGGATCATCCAGTCCAACTCCTGGCCCTGCACAGACACCCCAACAATCCCACCCTGTCCCTGAGAGCGTTGTCCAAATGTTCCTTGAGCTCTGGCAGCCTTGGGGCTGTGAGCACTGCCCTGGGGAGCCTGTTCAGTACCCAACCACTCTCTCGGGGAAGAACTTGCTTTTTGTAGCAATGTGCTGCCATCAGGGATATCTGTGGCTCTAATCAGCTGGGTGAAGCCATGTGTGCTTCCAGCAGCCTGGGCACACCCTTGATGACTGTCCCTTCATCTGTGTAAGCACGGGAGTTAGAGCAGAGTCACTTCCTTGGAAGAGCTGATCCTTTGCAAGTTCAAACAAATCAAGAGTGTGTTCTGAGATCTGCCCCAGACCACCGAACTGAGCCTTCTGTGGCAGACCCTGAGTTGTTCCCATCTCACTCTGCATTTGGGAATTATGAGAATTTTGCAGGATACTGCAGGAAAAAAAGGCCAGTTTCCATGTGACTGACCACAGCTCCTTGACTTCTTCACAACACAAAGCGTTGGCAGGACTGGTGACTGCACTGCAGGACACAACCTTGGGACCAGGATCTTGACTTCATGTGCTCATATGTGTCACATTCTGTACTCTGGACCTTTCCTCCCACCCTGTTAGTTAAACATCCCCAATATTTGTCCCTGCACAGGACAGACCCAAGAGGCACATAGCTGGGATTGTTTGGGTGTCCTGTGCAGGGCCAGGAGTTGGACTCTGATAATCCTTGTGGGTCCCTTCCAGCTCAGAATATTCTATGATTCACACTGTAAACACCATAGGCTGATTGTATCTTTGGAGTTTGGGTCTCTTTACACTTCCATAGTTCCTGGAAAGTTTTGTCAATTCATTTTCAAGTTTTTTGCTAGTTGGAAGCTTTTTTTTTTTTGCCTTGTTAAAGTGTAAAATAAAAAAGAATTAAGCTTGCAAAGGGACAAGCTAGTTACCTTGGGTCAACAACTGAAGTCTCAGTCTTTGTGGGATTTAGGTTTCAATTTAATGGAGATTTTAAAGGGAAAATTGTGGCTTAATTTAGAATCAAGTGGATTGTCTTAACTTTTATTTCACTCCTCATATGAAAGAAAGTCCAAGGAGAGCTGAGTAATCACTCAGAAGAAAAAAAAAACAACAAACCCATGATTTGTTGTCCAGGGCAAAAAGGAGATGTTTACCTTTAATGCTATGTGTGTGAGTGTTTGAATGTCTTTCATGAACCAAGTAACTTTGCAATAAGTGCTCAACTGCCACTGGTGTTGTACAAAGGGCTCGAGAGCAGAGAAGGGCCATGGTGGGCAGCCCTCTCCGAAGGCAGAATCCCCAACCAAAGGAGCCAAGAAAAAGAAGGCAGAGAGTCCCAAACTGGGACACAGCACATTTAGTAAACTCTTTAGGCACAAGGTCGGTATGAACCTCGAGCAGGAGCAGAACCCTGAGCAGTAACAGATGGCTCCTGTCAGAGAGAGAAGTTGCTTAACTGGTGACTCCAACCAGCATCTGGCCAGATGTGCAGTGCTCTGGGAGTGCTGTGTGAGCATTCCTGGGCCAGGTGTGATGAAAACCATCCTCATGTGCAGCGTTTCTCTCGTTGGGCCATCTGTGAGCTCAGGGTTCTGAAAGAACTCCTCTCACCCTCCCTGCTCTGTGATTCCCAGTTACTAACCCTGACTAAACCTCCCTGGCCGCTACAAACAAAATCAAAGGTGCTGACAAACAATGAATTGTGTAAACGTGAGCAGAGCCTGCAACTGCAGAGCAGGCAGAGCTGCAGAGCTCAGTGCAGCTACACTTCAGGCTTTATGGTCATTAACAGGCACCATCACGTGGCTAAAATTGGTGAATTGGGCCATCTGATATGGCACAGAGAAGGTTGGAACATGGAATTTCCTTCAGAAATAGGTATTTCTCACTGAAAACAAGAAAAGTAATTGTTGATTGAAGTCCATGTTTAGTTTGAAGGAAAAAAAAAATCTGGTTTTGAAGAGCACTTTTAAGTGTTTTAAATGCACATTCAATCAAAGGGTTGTTTCAGAGGACCAAAAATCACTGAAAGCTTTTGGTCTCAAGCTCTGTATTTAGGGGTTTCTGCAGTCTCTGAAGATAATCTGCCATGGTGCTCCATGGCAGAGAAGCAGAGAATTGTATCTTTTTAGCCCAAAGAATGTGGGAGCAGAGACCCTTTCACTGGGGGAGGCAAGTGATTAATATTTAATGCTCACTCAAAACACCCACATGGAATTTCTGGTGAGTAGGGGGCTTTATAGTCAAGGGCACAAGTCAAAGGGAGTTCTTTAACACATTTTCAACACACAAATGTTCTTTCCATGTCACATTTTTGAGATAAGTCATCTGCATGTTGCTGAAGGAATAATAATATTCCCAATGGTTCTAAGTCTGCAATTCTTGCCAATAGCCTAAAGTTCTCATCTCATATATACTATGTTGATAGCTAATAGTTTTGATATTTAATACAATGAAAATATTAATTAATTGCTCATAATGAGTTAAGGTTTCCTGGTAAAAACCACACCTGTCTAGTATTTTTTAAGACCTTTCTACAACAATGCAAAAATCTTGCAGTGAATTGTAGGGAGAGATGCTTGGCTTTCATTGGAATATTTAATGGAACTTTAAAAAGTTATGGTCTGGAATGAGAGCAGTTGTCTTTAAGGACAGCAACAGCACTAAATTTTTACGCCAATAAAATCTATCTTATAAAATGTCATTACTTTTAAAACAGCTTTTTCTTGTTTCCAAATTTATTTTCACAGTTTCCTTTCCACATACAAATTAAAGAAGCAATAGCTGAGAGAGCATTTATGGTGTATTAAGAGTAAAGGGGATGGATTAAAATGGTGCCAACAGTTTGCTTGTGAGGCTGATTGAAAATGGCAATTCAGATTGGAGCAGTGATGTGACAGGCAGACCTTCAAGTTACCAATTCTAGTAAAAAATCCCACAGTTTGTATCTTTTCCTCTGAAATGCCTTACCATGATGTGTGAACTAGATCACCAGGAAATAAATTCCTTTATCTGAAATGACAATTTTAATCTATTTATTCACATTTAGTTTTGAGCACTTCACTGTCTCCTCTGAAAGTTTTCTGTGCAAGTCTTCCAAAATAAACAGCTCTGTACGTTAATTAAGATTAAGTTGACTATTAGCTTAACAGCAACATTGTTTTTCAGTCTCCTGTTATGTGAATACTAACTTTAAAGCAACTCCTGAATGTTGTTTTCAAACAGCAATGCCCATCCTGATATAAAACCCTAACACAGACCTCAGACTGAGTTTGGGTGGCATTCTAAATTGGGTCCCTGTCTACCCTTTCTTTCCCATCCCTGTGTATTTGCCTTGCATTTCATGCCAGTTTTTCAGTGTAACCGTGCTGATTTATGGGGTTTTTCCTTGGAAGAGAAGGGTTGTTCACTTACTTTGAGTACTAGTGCTCAGGCCAGTCCATGGTATTGTGCTTGTTCTTCCTACTTGCTCTGGATTTTGTTCATTAGAGCTGACCACAAAAAAGATCCTGGCTCCTGCAAAATAACTCTCACCTGTTGTCTCAAGAAGTCCCCAAAGCCCAGGGGGCAGGGCTGAGTTTATGGCTGGCTGATGTTTTATGTACAGCTCAGGTAATTCTTCAGTGTGAGCTCTGCTGGGTGTGAGGGCTGAGAGAGGAGTGTATCGCTGCCCAAGGAGGAATTTCCTCCTGGATTTCTGTGTTTTGAGGAAACCAGGAGATACAGATCTGAGGAGGAGGTTATTACAAAAGGCAGATTACAAGGAAGAGACTTTTTACAAGAGCACATAGTGACAGGACAAGGGGGAATGGCTTCATAGTGACAGAGAGTAGGTTTAGATTGGGCATTGGGAAGAAATTGTTCCCTATGAGGATGGGGAGGCCCTGGCACAGGTTGCCCAGAGAAGCTGTGGCTGCCCCATCCCTGGAAGTGTCCAAGGCCAGGTTGGATGGGGCTTGGAGCAACCTGGAATAGTAGAAGGCGTCCTTGCCCATGGCAGGGGGTGGAATGAGATGATTTTTAATGTCCCTTCCAACCTCAGCCAGTCTATGATTATATGAAAAGACTAAATCCCACCCAATGCCCAAAAGTGTTGAGGGGATGGGTTAAACCAACCCTCAGCACCTTCAGAGCTTCTCGTTGTGGAACTGCAACTCCTGCTCCTACAAAACCATGGCTGTTTTGTGCCCTTGCTTTCCAGGCTGTCATTTGCCTGTGTTTTATACCCCAGAAAGTGAAGTTCCCCATTCTGAAGGCAGCATGAGCACATCCCAGACTGGTGTGTGGTTCCCCATAGAAAACACCCAGCTCTGGTGTGTAAATGTGCCCTGGAAATTGCACACACAGACCCAGCGCAGAAAAACCTCTGCTAGTACCTTCAAACCCTGTGTGATGTGTTACCTGGACAGAATGGGAATACATGGAATATGGGTATGCAGATATAAATAGAGTCATTTTTAAAGAACGGGTTGAGGACTACAAGCACAGCAACGTGAGCACAAAGCAGTGAAGGTAGAAGGATGGGACCTGGCAGTGCTCTGGAAGCCTCTCCTCAGCCTGGGCTCAGTTTCCATGGCTGCAGGAGCCAGGACTTTCACAAACGTGCACTAAAAATAAAATAATTTGTCCCACAGACAATTTGAGCACTGTGACATTGCCTCAGACAGACTTGTCTTTGTGTTTTGTTTCCCTTCAGGCTGCAAAAGAGACCCAACAGACAACCAACACCAAAGTGAGTAGGATGGCTGGAGTTATCTGTGTGAATAATGTGGGCAAAGGGGAATTATTCTCACTGTCATCTTTAGTCTCTAAGACGGTGTTTTAATTCCTTTATCAATTACTCATCTCTGTGAGGGGTGGGCTGCTGTGCCATTTGCTTCCTCTCTTCAAGATGTTGCTTCATTTGAAAGGGCAGAGATGCACCTTGGTACCCGTGTGACCTGTGCAGTGGTGCTCACCTGTACCAGGTGATGCCTGAAAATGATCTGGGTGTTCTGTTTGTTTTGCTCTCCACAATAACCTGTGTGTCCATGTTCCTTGCAGAGCCCTGAGCAGCAGCCTGTTACCTCTGTAAAACCAGACAAAACTGTCCCTCCCTCCCAAGAGCCGCCGCCGGCCAAGCAGAACCCGAAGGCCCCCGAGGCTGCAGCCACCCCTCAGGGAGCAGCCAGTGAAGCCCCCAGGGAGGGGATGAAGGAGAAACCATCAGCCACCCCCATGCCCCTGAGCAAACTCTTCTGGAAAAAGGTATGGCTGGATTGTGGAGCTGCTCCATCTCCGGGCAGGGAGAGGAGTTATTGCCGAGCCCTGTGACAGCAGAGCAGTCAAACCTGCCCGGGAGAGCAGCTCCCATGTGCTAAACTTTGTATGCACATACAAATACATCCCTGTGTCTTTGTCTCCTGGTTTTGTCAAAACACACAAATCCAGGAGGGATACAGTTTGTTAAATCTTGTAATTTTTTTATTTATGTGGAATAAGGAACGTTTTTCTCTGTCAATTCAATGCTTCTGTTAAAAATCCCACAGAGATCACAGCATTCTTTACCAAATCATATCATTAATAGAGATACATCTATAAAACCCTATCTCTCTTTTATACTCCATCTTTTGGAACTGTTTGCTTTAGTTCCAGATGTTTAAAAACCTGGAATCTGGTGGGTCTATTCTTACTCAGTAGAAAATGTTCCATGGCAGAGCAGATCAGTCTTTAGTCTGGGCGTTTAGTTGCTTGGGAAGACACATTATTGCTCAGGTTAAATAATGATTTTAACTAAAATTAGGACTAACTCTGAAAACACAGTTCCTTTTTCCATGATCCTCATGGAATCTTCAGTTGAAAGAAGGGCTGTATTAAACTTTACTGAATCACTGTATGTTGAATAACTGCTTTTCTGGGCTTCTGTTCAAGTCCAAATCCCAGAAATTAACTGCTTCCAAACAGCCAGATGCTGCTGAGTGGCCCTGCAGCTTCTTGAGCTTGAGCTGGAGATACGTTTTGGAAATGTTATTTGTGTAAAAAAAATGAAGGTGTTTAGTAAATAGTAAATATGCATGAAAACAATCCAAGCTTGAAACATTTGCTACTTGGGACTTAATTTCCTGGGGAATTGGGTGAATCAGGTACTTGGAATGAGATGGAAGTTGGGAAGAAGAGGGAGACGGAGGGTTTTTTATGTAGCTATTGCTACAGAAACCTCCCACTCTGAGTAGTCTGGCTTATTTGCTGGGAAGCAGGATGTATGTTGAACATCAGGATGAAATGAGGGAAAAAAAGAGGCCTTCTGGCAGACTGTTTTGTGTAGTTTCATTGTAAAACAGAGTAATAAATTTGGTCTGAATTCAGCAATTTCATAATGAAGTAACAGAGTCTTTAAAAAAAAAAAACACGTAAGAAAGGAAGATTTTCTTGCAGAAAACTAGTGAAAATCACCCCTTTAGGAGAGAAATTGGTGGTGAAGGCTTAAAAAAAATCTGATAAGGTTTTGGTAAGGTTTCTAAACCTTATTTTGAAATATTAACCCAAACTAAAGCAGTTATTGATGTTTTACTGCCCTCAGTGAACACCAGCTCTTCATATCCCATATTAGAGCTAAATAAGCTCTTGGTCCCTGCCCTGTGCTGCTTTAACCTTGTAACAATCCTCACGTGAAGTCAAGGGATCTCAAACATCTCAGGGGCACAAACCTTGTCCCAAAATTCTTTCACTCCTGTTAGTTTAGCTGATAACACTGTATTTTTTTTATCATACACCATCATCAGCTGCTTATGGAACAGAAAGTTTTGCAGAGAATTCTCTGCAAGCAGATTTCTGTTGCTGCCAAAAATACTAAGGGCTGGTTAAAGCACTTACACAAATGCACTGAATTACAATAGTGTGTGAAACCTGAACTCTGAAAAATGAGCCTGGTTTTGCTTAGTTAGAACTTCTTGGGTCTGGAATCATGCTGAGGCTAAAGTTTTTGCAAGTTTTCTGGAGCGAATTTTTGCGATAGAGAACCAGATTTGGTCCTAAGAATTTAAAAAAAAAATCTGCCTCTTTGAGCACTGAATCCTCACCTGTAAAAGGCTCATGTTTCCTTACTGAGATTTCTTGACAGAGAATAATATTTCCTTTGATGAAAGCCCTTGGTGACTCAGTCAGTTTGAAGCTAAAAATAATGAGAGTAGAGGTACCAAAAAAATAAAGTCCTTAGATTACAGGTTAGGCTCAAACTCAGCTTGGTTTGAAGAATTCGTGGGATGCTTTCCTGCAGTGATTTTATCTTTCTGGCACACTCAGTACACTGTCCTTTTGCTAGGACAGCGAATTGAAGCTGGCAACTGTTCAAATAGGTGTATAATTCAGAGCCAGGAGTAATTTTCCTTTTGAACTAACAAACAGCAACCACAACACTCAAAAGATCCAGGACTGAGATCCAGCTTCTCCCTTTCCAGGCAGTCTCTTAAATATCCATCTTCTGATGAGCTTTCACTTCAAAGTGAAGCTAATGAAGTGCCTGTCAACACGTTGCAGTTGATGCTGCTGCTCTGACTGCAGATGAATAAATATGGAAAGGGAAAAATTCCTTTTTCAGATTCTCAGCTGGGAACCACTTTGTATTTGCCCTATTTCCTGATGGGTCTGCACAGGAGTTTTTGTAACTGTTACTCAAATGTTTGACATGGCAGCATTTCTTTTCTAATAAGGAATACTGATAGAAAACTACAGTTAATGATTTCCAATATTTGTGTTGAAAAGCTGGCTTCAAGGCCTTGTAGGTCTTTCACCAGGGCAGAGGAACAGGATGCTTTGTATTTATCTGATCAAGGCAGGCCAGTAAATTGTGGAAGGTGATCAAGGCAGCATTATTTGGATTGCTCTGTGAACCAGACTTTTAAGCTGTTGCAACTCTGCTGTCAAACAACTGCAGAAAAATTATGCTCTTTTTACTGAGGGGTATTTCTGTGCTGATACACAAACAGCAAACTGGTTGGCTGTTGGGTGAAGGAGAATACAGAGTCACAGAAGGGTTTGGGCTGGAAGGGACCTTAAAGGCAACCCAGTTCCACCCCCTACCATGGGCAGGGACACCTGCCACTAGCCCAGGTTGCTCCAAGCCCCATCCAACCTGGTTTTGAACACTTCCAGTCCCCTTAACAACTTCATGGCCTCCTCTGGACTTGCTCCAACAGTTCCATGTCCAATCTCACCTTTACTCCTGAGCCTGTAATTGTGTTCCATCATAAGCAAAAAGAGGGGAGTATGTGAGGCAAATGTTAAAATTACCCAAGGCTTACCAACTTCCTGCAGCCCTTTACCTCCTCCCATCCTGGAATACACACCATCTACCATGTGGAAGAGAAGGAGATCCTGGCTAGGTTTTGCTGAGTAAATGGATGAAGGCACTTGAAGGAGAATTCCCCCATGGCTGAGGGACTGAGGGGGGCAATAAGGTTTTGGGGCTGTTTCACAGCCTGACTGCTGGCACAGATGCCACCCTCAGAGCAGGGAAGGACCTTGACCTCCCCAACCTGGGGATTCGGGGGTCAGACCCCACTCCTGGGCTGTCCAGACCTGTGTGGTGTCAGTGGTTCATAGTCTGAGCTGTCACAGCCCAAGACCTGCTCGGTGGCACCTTCAGGCAGTGGCTGCAGGTCACAGGGGCTTTGGGGGGAGGTCCAAGCCCAGGGTGAGGGTTAAAGCCGAGGTGCCTTGACTGCAGCAACCTCTGTTGGCTTTGCCTTGGCCAGGGAGGGCAGGAAGGTGGGGGAAAGTCTCTCCAACCCTCCCTGCTCCCTGCCTGTGAGTCTGGAGCAGATCTCAAGCCTGACTACCCTTTTAAGTGGAAATTTCTTGAACAAAAGGTCATCTTGTATATATTGTTAAGATAAAAGAAAAGCTGCTTCATAGGGAAGGTATGACCCAGGGAAAGCAGAAGTGCTCCTCGTGTCTAATGAAATGCAGTGGGGAGTGCCAGCTCAGGCTGCAGCACGAGATCAAAGCAGGGTGCAGTGTTTATCTCAATTTGGAGGAAAGATGCAGCCAGCCAAAGGAAAACTCCAAGTTATCCAGGTCACAAAATAAGTTACACTCTCGTAAGGCAACAATTTGTGTGCTCAGGAACCCAGATAAGAAAATGGAGCAGTAATAGTTCCCCAAAACAACAGGAGGGTTTGTAAGAACCAGAAGATGTCTCAGAGTAGGCACAAACTTTCCACCACAATTGGTTTAAAAACCTTATTACTGAAAGAAAATTAGGGACATTTAAGGGAATAAAAAATGCTTTCAAAACAGTGAAATAAAGAGCACAGTAAAATACTCTTACAAAACACAGCTAGCAAAGATAAGTTAAAATATTATTTTGAAAAAGAAAGCAAAAGCTGCTCTGTAACAGGAAGAAGAAAGCATGGAGCTCATCTTACTTCAAACAAATGTATCTTGAAATGTTTTCTAAATTTGGCAGAGTGCCTTTAACAAAAGAAAAATAAAATAACCCAACAGCCCTTCTGTCCCCATGGTGCATAACTGCAATAGCTGCTGACTTAGACTGAATTTATTAAAATTTGTGTTTAAGGAAACTGGAAGCAGAATCTGGACCCATGAATGCAGCAACCTCAGCTGCTGCAGTTTATAGGTGTAAGGAGAGAACTTTTATGAGAACACTTATGCATCAAAGCTGATATGAGCCAGGCTGTTTGCAAATTATTATTCTATATAAATTGGAGTTTCTTCCTAAAACTGGCCACAAAACTTGATATAACTTTTGTTTTTCCCTTAAGTGAAGTGAAGAAGCTGAGCCTGTTGCTCTAGAGAACAATTAATGTAACATCATTCAACATTTATTGACTTCAGCTTTGTCAGGCTTTTCCTATTTCACTCTCAGTTCCTGCCAGAAACACCTTGGTGATTTTCTTGAATGCACAAATGGAAATTTTTCTTCAAGTTTCTTAGGGGGAACAGGAACAACAATTAAAAATTCTTTTTAATTGTCAGAGAACCTTTGCTGGAAGGGGTTTTGTCATGTCTCCATTTGCCACCTCAGCTTTATTTGAGAAGAGGACTTTGAGATGTGTCTGGAGTTTCCTCTTGGTCCAGCATGTCTGAAATAGCCTGATGTGATTGCACAGAAGTTGTGGAACCTCCAGCCTTGGAGGCACCACAAGCTCAACACAAGCAGTTCCTCAGCAGCTTTCAGCAGGAGGTTGGACCAGGCTTCCACAGATAACTTTGAGATCACAAAATTGTGAAAGAAAACCTTCAGAGTCAGTTAATTCAGCCTCACAGAGGGAGATGGGTTTACAGGAATGGTTTCTGGAGATAATTATAGGAAATTCATACCATTTTTAATAGCAAGCCTAAGAATCTCAAACAAGATAAACCATAACTTCCACAACAACTTTGATATAGTAATTCCAAATTAAAGTAAGTGCATAGGTGTTTAAGTTAAAGAAAGAAAAAGGTGTTCTAAATCAGGATTTAAACGTTCCTAAAGCCCAGGAGCTTTTCTTGAATTCAAATGAGGGTCAGCACTATCAAAGAGGGTGACTGTGACCCGTGGAATTAGGTGAAGGAATAGATGAGCTACTTAATTACCTTGTACCTCAAAAAATCATTTATATCTGTGCAATTGGGAAGAGGAGCTGGGGATGCAGATGTGACCAGCCTGACAATGCTGGGGCTGGGATGTGGCACTCCTGTATTTCACTAGGAATGAACCTATACAGTTTTAACAATAATGTCCACAATGTGTTTTATTTAATCCTATTTCTGCTTTTGTGTGCAAACTCCTGGGTATGATCTTTCTCATATTTACTGGTTTTACCTGAGTGTCATCTTCTCAGGATACATGTTGCTGTATGTCATTTTATTTAAATTTTCTTTTTAAAACTGTAATCAAATCTAGATTCTTATGTTTGAGAACTGGTACTGCAGCACAAGAAAGGCCATTTCTTCAATTTATGTAAGCTGGCGGGATTTTAACACTTATTTACTTTTTTTATTTGGGATGAATCAAATTCCTGAAGCAACACCTAGAGATCAGTTAAGCAAAGGATGCTTTCATGCCACGCTTGTTCCTGCAGTGCTGCAGCACTTTGTAACCTCTTTAAAAACCACAAGCAAATCCTCACTGATTAAGTGGGAATGTTTTTTTCCCCTTTTTTCACGTTTCCCAACCCCAGAACGCATCGGAGGAAGCGGAGGCCGTGAGCAATGAGAAAACAGAGGCGTCTTTCGAAGCGGTGGCTCCGGACAGGGACGAGAGCAAGAGCCCGGAGGGCTCAGAGGTGAAACCCAGAGGAGCAGAAAGCAAAACGCCCAAGGCGAACCTGAGGAAGTTTTTCAAGCTGGTAAGCGAAGCGCTGCCGGGATGGGGGTGATTCTTGGGGAAATCCTGCATCTGGGCGGGCGGAGCGTGACCCCCCTGCCCGCAATTCCCCGTCCTGCATCTCCCTCTCGCGGCTCCTCCCGGAACGTTCCGCGCTCCCTTCCCCGCCTGCCCGGGGGCTCCAGTGGCCCTTTCCCTCCCCCAGGTGGCCCAGGGAGCTCCAAGGATTGAGCTGCTGAATGAGTCTCAGCTCCACAATCCGCTTCCCCCGGGCTGATGCTCCGGGATGATCCCATCTCCAAACCTGTCTCCCGTTCGTCCAATGCCCCTGCGTTGTGTCGAGTCCTGCACTTGCTTCAGGGAGTTGTATTTTCAGTAGCTCAATTTTTTTTTTATTTTTTTTTTGGCAGCTTACGTAGGTTAGCTAAACTGGCATGTGAAAGGATGCAGTTGCTGCTGCAAAAGTCTGTTAGATGGAAAAATGGAAGGCATAAAGTAGAATCTAATCCTTTTATAGAAGACCAGAGGGAAGAAGGAAACCACTGAGGTGATCAAGTGGCTGGTATTTTGTTGTGGCTGTAGGTGTGAAATTATCCCGATGGATTTGTGTACAAACAGCCAGACAATATTTCTTAAAAGAGTCTAGAAAAGTGGCCAAGAAAGAAAATAATCCAAGTCTAGAAATAACATGTCTCTGATAAAATTGTAGCAGACCTTGAGGATTTATATAGCAAATTGATCTATTCTGGCAAGGTTTACAAATGCATATGGAAGATTTCCTTTTTCAGTCAATGCTGGTTTATTTTCAGGCAGCTACACAGTGTGGATATCAGAGTAACTTAAACATTAAAATGTGGAAAAATGTAGTTTCTTTGAAGCTGATGTAATGGCCAGCCCAGGTGTCTGCCCACAGGTGAATACCTGGTACATACCTGTGAACAGTCACGGTGTCACAGGTTAAAATTTGTGACTCAGACTGTAGGAGTGCACACCACAGCCCAACTCTTGATTTATTTTTTATTTCCAAAAGATTAGCATTTCTTTTATTCTCAGCTGTTTGCTGGCCTCAGCCCAACCTGTGATGGGTTCATTCAGTTTTTGTTCTCGGGGAGTGCTTTACTACAGGGTCATTCTTATGTATTTGAGGATCCAAGCAAAAAATTCTTAATATCAGCCAGCAATTGTGCACCTAACCTGCTTTTAATTCCACATAAGATTTCAGTCAGTTTAGAAAAATCTCCACCTTATTCCTAAATCCAAGGGGCCTTGTGGTTGTCCTGCATGGAGGCCTGGCAGTGGCACAAGCTGGGCTTGCAGAAGGGGAGTTGGGAGCAGTGCATTTCAAACACTAACAACTGTGGGCATCATGACTTCAGATCGTGTCTCTCTACCAAAAAACAGCACCCATTAAAAAAATAAAGCTGTTCCACACCCATCTTAGTCACCATGGAAGAAAACAATGCTGTGTTAAAAGCAGTAGATGTATCACTGCTCTAATCAGAGCGGGGATTTAATCCAGATTTCGGCCTAGAAAACAGAACCAGTGCTAGACAAACATCTACCCACAGGGGAAACAGAATTGTGTTAATGGTGTAAGTGGTTTTGCAGCTTTTTGGAACCTTCAGTATTCATCTGCTCTACTTTTGGCTATCGATTTCCAAACGGATCGAGGATTATTTTTATATCTGTATTGTCCCTGAAGTTTCCTGGGCTGTTTCCTCTGAGTAACTCTGGGATTACTGGATCACTTCCATGCTTTTGTACAGAATCAGTTGCCCAACAGCTTTGTGCCAGCTGCTCAGTCAGTATTTCTGATTCTGAAGGCAGACACAAGGATTTTAAGCCACTGCTGAACAGGTACTTTCTGTAAAGCTTTTGAACTAGTGGTGAGTGCTGCAAATGGGTGAAATATCTGAAATTCCAACACAGGCTTGATTTTTCTCACAAGGAAGAGGTAGGGAAGCTCCAGGGCTGCGGAGAGCTGAGATGAACTCTGTAGAGATGTCTAATAGGGCTTTTTGCTCAGCAGAGCTGCATTGCCAGAGCATTCACTGGAAGGTGTAATTTCCACTCAGAAAAGGTTTCTACTGTAGTTTTGTCCGGAGGTTTGGCTGCCCTACAGAAGCAGCCATAAAGTGGAGGGAGAAATTCTTCTCTGTGAGGGTGGGGAGGCCCTGGCACAGGTTGCCCAGAGAAGCTGTGGCTGCCCCATCCCTGGAAGTGTCCAAGGCCAGGCTGAACAGGGCTTGGAGCAACCTGGACTAGTGGGAGGTTATTAGAGCAATAATATCTCTTGGAAGAGGTTGACTTTTAATTTTATATTAATATGATTCTTTACTGGGTTTCTCTTCTGCCTGTAG
This sequence comes from Corapipo altera, assembly GCF_003945725.1. NCBI lineage: Eukaryota > Metazoa > Chordata > Aves > Passeriformes > Pipridae > Corapipo > Corapipo altera. The sequence goes on along the minus strand of NW_020884893.1, from coordinate 4,080,664 downwards.
AGGAAGATCCCAAGGTATTCTCACAACATCCACAGTTTTATGTCACACAGGTCACCACCAGGTACCCAAGGAAAGATAGTTTAGCATTTTAGGATTGAAGACTGGGACCTAGAAATTAAGATTAATTCTATTGCAGTCTATTGTGAACCTCCAACAGGCAAGTCAGTTATTCTCCAGATGCCCCAGTTTTGACATTTTTCTCCTCAGAAAGCACAAGTATGGGCTGATAGCAAGGAGACATTTAGATCCACAGCACTGTAATTGCTGCTGTTGACACAAGGAGAAGCCATTGGGAGAACCAGGAGGAATTCCCTTGGAAAAGGCAGAGTGTATCCCAAAGACTGCCTGCTGACTTGCTCAGTGCAGATGTCCTTTCTTATTTGTGCTGAGTTATTTGTGCTTGTAAAGGTCACAAAAGCCACTGCTGTAGTTAAAATAGGAGAGGGTTAACTAATACTATAAAAGATATTGGGAAATTATAGCAAGATAAAGTACTAGTCTAAATCCCTGGAATTCAATAAGAGATGGAGAAATAGCACTGCTCTTTTATCAAAGTAATCCACCTATGTGGATTTGAAATCCAGCTGAAAGTCATTCCAGCCTCATTAATCAAAAATCGAACATTTATTGTGTTATTTTCAGGGTGGGATATATCAGAGCCAGTGCAGGTGTCCTGATAGAGATGTTACACCTGAATTAATCACCCCAGGTCCCCTTGTGGAGGTCGAGCAGGTCTGAGAGCCCCTTAGAACACGTCAGATGATGTAAGCCCTGAAAGTTCCTGCATGGGATATAAACAGGTGCAAAGCTAAATAAGAGAAATCCTTTCAAAAAGGCTGGTTTGAGATATTTTGTGGAGATAAGAAGGGTGTAAACTGGCATTTTTAATAAGAATGAGATAATTGCCAACTGTAAACTGAGGCTGTATCTTTGTCCTCAGCCAGGAAGTTTATTGGCAGCACAGATGGTCTAAGACAGTGTTGAGTATGGATGTTCCCAAGGAGAGTTTATCTTTCTGGGATAACTAAATATTGTTTCCACATTGTCTGCTGTGTCTGTGCTGGCCTACTTCCCCATGTAAATAAACTTTTAGGCAATAAATAGCATTTGGAATCAAGAATAGCTATTTTATGCTCTCACAACTTAACTTTTCTTCATTATTCATGAAAATGTAGCAAGTGTGTTGGCTGTCCCCACCTTCCTCCATTTAAAGTTGTCCTGATCCACCCCTTATTGCCAAAGAAAGCAGGGGGGGATTTTTGGGAAGCTCTGGGCAGCAGCAATCCTAAGTGACCAAAGGCAAGGATAAGAGGTCAGCAGTGCTGGAGAGAAATCCTTGGGATCGTGTCTCACTGACGGCAAGAGGGAACTTTGTCTAGACCTCAAGGTCTTTACTCTGTTATTTTTGGTAAAAAAAATAAAAATAAATAATAAAAAAAAAAAAAAAAGAGAGAGATGGATTACTAGATGTTGGCTAAAGCAGGACTAATTTTTTTCTGGGTTTGGGGTGTTTAGGGGGGGAAAAGGGAACACTGATGACTGTTACAGCACAAACTTTTTTTTCTGGAGGCATCTGAGCCTTGCTGAGATAGAAACGTGAACTAGATCTTATCAGAGCACATCTTCATATGCTCTGACTGAGTTTGTCTCCTGCAGTGTAAAGACAGACCACACTGTGCTTCCTCCCCTCCATTTCTGCAACCTCTTGCACAGATAAAGCGTCTCGAGCACAAACACAGGAGGCTGAGCAACAACGTGTTCCAGAGAGAGAATTTTTCCCACAAAAGTAATGAATTGTCATGGAGTGGTTTGGTTTCCTATGCTGCTGCTGGCACATATTGATTTTCTGTGGTTTTATAGGAAAATCAGGGACTGAAATAGGTCCTTGCAATAACACCATTTGTAGGATGGAGCTGACACTGTTGTGCTTCAAGTTACAAATCTACAAGCTGCAGAAAACCACAATTCCGCCTGATCTATCTTTAGAACAAAAGTCACATCCTTTCATTGTTTTCATTGAACTTAGGCAATGAAAAATGACATTTAAATTTGGGTTCTTTGAAATTCTGGAGTTTATTTTACGCTTTGCTGCTGAGCTCTGTGGCTTGTACAGCACTCAGGGGAATACCACAGAACACGGCTCCTAATTACAAATGTACACACCACTCCTGTTCTTTCTGTGGCACTAATTGTGACTAAAGCTTAATTTAACTGTCACAAAGCTTGTGGTATTTACTCCTTGAGCTAGTTTTGTCAAACAGGGCTTTCTCATTTTTAAAGCTAAATGGAAACGGGGGATTTTACCTTAAAAAAGGTATTTCAGAGTCAAGGTTTGCTCTGAGTGACCTCTCAGAGCTGCAGCCTCAGGGTCTGCTTGGGTTGGGAAGAGTAGGTACCAAGGAGGGCTATCACTTAGATGTGTATAGACTGCAGGCATAAACTGGGAAGCAAAAATTGGGAATAAATGGATGCTGATGATAAATTATAAAAATACACCTATAGAGCTGAGTGGGTTTTAATTATTCACAGGACATGCACTTAGTGGGATGGTTGGATAGAGAGGAAGTCCCACCAGATCCTGTAAGAATTTGGCTCTGCAAAGCAGAAAAAGCTCTTTCCTAGAAAACTACAGTGGCAGGGCTGATAAAACTGTCTTGTTTAGGACTGACATGATCTCAGGTCCACTGAGACCTCACTCATGTTTCTCCTTTTTTCTTAATGGGAAAACTGACTTGCAAGAAACAGACTGACAGAAAAAAACCCTGCAAAATCTACCTTGGGGTTGTGGGTATTTCAGAAACGTTGGTGGAGTTTCTGAAGTGTCTGGTTTTGTTTTAGTGTTGCAAAGAGTGGCCTTAAATCAAACCTTTATTCATGTGTGTCTTCTTAGTGAATGAACCCTGTTAGAAGTCCTGTAACCCTTTGTTATTTTAGTCAGTCAAGGGTGATGGAGGGACAACCAGTTCCGAAGTGGTAAATGGCCCCAGTCACCACGTAAGTGCCTGGATTTTTTCATCTTTTGGTGATGGGTTCCTGCCACTTCCTTCCATACAACTCTACCTTTTGAAATGTAAAAATCACTGAGAGGAAAGTTGCTCCATGCTCACTGATTTCTTTCCTTATCTATTTATCTTACCTATTCATGCTATTAAACAAGATTTTAAAGGGTCACTATCAGATTTAAAAAAAAACACCAAACTTTTTTCCAGGTCTGTTTTTTTCTTAAATCAATTAGTGAGTTTACAATCAGGTTTACTCCTCTCTCTTGCTGCTATTTTACCTTCTGCATGTAGCTTGGCTTAGGCAGTGAAACTAAATACACACAGCTAGAATTATTTTTATTTTGTTGATTTACTTGTCTTCTGAGGAAAAGATCATTTACGTGCAAACTCTGTAAAGGAGAAATGAAACTGAGAATGAAAACTGTTCACTGCAATTTAACAAAAACCGTGGTAGTATTTTTTCTTGTTCTGTTTTTTTTTCTTTCATTCTGTGTTCATAAAACCTAACCCAAAACTGTGGATGTGACATTTGCATTATATTCTGCATGCCTTTAAAATGCTTCAGAAAAATTATATTTTCATTAGAAATACAAATACTGTTACCTTGTGTGAGAACAAAAACCTCATCTGTTGCAAGGCAAGATACCCAGAAGAATTACTTTGAGTAATCTTTCAGTAATCAAAGGTAAAACAAGGCTCTGTGTATGGACAGTGTTTCCTTTAAGAGAAAAACTGAAGTTGTATTAAAAACTGACATTTCAGAATTTCCTTTTTTAATTAACAGTAAAACTATATTTCACTCTTCCTATTTTCATTATGTCTTATGACACCAAGGTTAATCTTTACGAATTAGTCACTAAAAGCATCCCAAATACAGAAGTCTTGTCTTGTGACATTTGCTCCTTATTTCATACAACAGTTTTGTGAAGTGATCTGGGTAAAACTCTAAAAGTTACAGTCCTGGATCTACTTTTTATTATTTTAATTAGCAGCCAGTTGCCTTCCATTTTTGTAAATCACCTTATTATTCTTCCTCCTCTCCCTTGCCCTGATGTAAATTTAGAACAGTTTTATTACACTGAAAAGCCCAGTGAAAACTGGATCTGCTGTTGACTTTTCGGGGGGATTTCTGTGAAAAGATCTCCTTGAATTATGCCATTGTGTCCCTGGAATGTTGTGATTCTTCTCCACTTTCCATCACTGCCATTCTGAATGCCACAGAAATTTATTACAGCACTGACACAAAATCTGCAGAAATTTCAGAGTCTGCCTTTTTCACTCAAAAATCAGCCTTGGATTAAGGTCTCCTGTAACACGATGGGGAAAATACTCTGCTGTTCATCTTTTCTTTTTCTATTTCTGTTGCACTGCCAGCACTGAGAGAGGAAAAGCAATCTGTCAGGTGCAGCTCACCCTTTAGAATAAGAAACATTAACATGTTTCATTATTCATAGGCTTCACTTCGTATTTCCTGAGCTGCTCCCATCAATATCAAATATGCCAATTTCCTGCCTTTCAAGGTTAATATGAAACACCTCAAAGAGATTATCTGATAGGAGTGGGGGTTTTTTTCCCCTCTTATTTTGCCTGGAAAATGTATTATGAATATTTTTTAAAAGTGTTTTGTTTGACTAACATCAAAGGCCCAACCTGGCCGTAGAAATAATCCTGTTGCATCCCACTCATGGCTCAGTCCTGAACAGCCAAGCACGTGTGGTGAGGAAGACCCTAATTTTACACCCACAGAGCAAACCCACAGATTTCACAGAGTGTTCATAAGGGTCAGAGGTTGTTCTGGCACCTCTGAACTCAGATGTATCCAGCCTCAGAGCTCTATTCAGTCTCAGAGCTGTATTTTGGGTGCTGTGGTTGTTTTTGAACTGAACGTGCACGTTTGCAACTGCACCAAAGAGACATTTCAAAAGCTGAAACAAATAAGAGTAAGAAGGAACAGCAGCTGAGAGCTCCTGGACTGAGAGTTAAACTGAGTCAAACAGAGGCAGACACAATTAAATCTGACTTTCTGTTCATCCTCGTGCTGGGAAAGCTCCTGCATCACTTGAGCCACTCAAAAGTGCATCTGAACAGGTCTCTTTTCTCAGGTGAGGTGAAGAAGACACACGTAGAGTGTGGTGTCTGTGCAACCTCGCAAGACAGTTCTCCTTTATTCTGAATTACTGAATTTACTTGAATAAAGTGTTGACACCCAGGTGGTGTGTGAGGCCACTGATCACCTCCATCTCCATGGCTTCATGTGCATCCTGCAGATCCAGAGCAAAGACAAGCTCCTGACTGGATTTTTAACTGTAAGAGCAGACAAATCCAGATGTAAGGAAATATATACCCACATATGTCTGGCCTTTGGAAAAAGAAATAGTTCAACACAAGCAATTATTTTGTGGAGGACTTGAGCCTACTGGTCAAGACCGAATGTATTAAATGGTTGCAGGCTCTATAACTTAAATTTGGGTTTTTTTAAGATTGGGTGTGGAAGAAAGGTGAATCAAGTGAAAAAGGCAAGCCTTGCTACCCCCTCTCATTCTTGTTTCCCCAAAATTAGAGTGGCTTGAGGGTATTTTTAAAAATAGATACAAGAGGTGTATTTGCATTGTGTTTCTCTAGAGTCTCTACCTTCAGGTTTTTCTCTGAAATCACAGTATCTAAAAATGTGTTTGTTTTTAGTGAAACCTGAGCCTGTCATGTAAGCACAAAACCCCAGGCCTTTAGAACACCAAATATTTCAACGCTAACAGTAAAATCCCCAAAGCTGTAAAAATTAAACAGCACTAAGCTCCGGGCCATGCCCTGAGGGGAGATGTAAGATTTCCAGCTTTTCAACCTGGCAAATTTGTGCTGTTGTAATGATGTTAATAAATAGAGCAATATGATTCTGTTTTTTGCAAAAGAAAAAAAGAAAATCCCATTTGCAAACAGATTTCCAGGCAAAACATCATTATTTGCTGCCCTCCAAACAGTGACAGTTTCATTGTCTGATCCTTTGTTTGTCACATATGATTTTTCTCCTGTGAACTTCAAACATATCCTGCACTTCTCCAAGTTTTCTATACTATGAATAGTTTTCTCTGTGATTGTGTTTCTTTGGAAGATTTGCTGTCTCTTCTTTTGCACTTATACATGAAATTTTCTAAGATGCTGTGGCCTTCCATAGCCAAACCCTGTCCTGTTAATTTTTGGGTGGAGTGTTGCAGTTTTGCAGCAGATTTGTTTTTATCATTCGCTTTATGGTGCCTTTTGCTTCTTTTCTCTCCCCAATCTTTCCCTTGCCCTTTTTGGGTGCTTTCACTCTTTGGGATGCAAAATCTGGAGGAGTCTTAGTGGGCAGTGCCTCCTTGTGACTCTGCATCTCTCTGTGCGTGTTCTCTGCCTCCTAAACCAGCTTCAGCAGAGACACAGACAGAAATAAGGCAGGTTTAGGCAAGGTAGTTTGATCTTGCAGTCCTTGTTCATGTGAGTAATTCCATCAGCTCCCTGGGAGCCCTTCCCTTGAGCCAAGGCTGCAGGAGTTCATCCCAACCTCTGTAAATGAAAACCTGTTGGACAGCAGGCTTTCTCCCTGCCAGGTGGCAGGGTGGGGTTTTTTAACATATTTATGGATTGCTTTCCAAAATATTTATATTTCCCACTGAAAATAACCCTTGTCTGACACCCCTGCAGACGTTAAATGCCACAGAGAGGCCACTTGCCCCAGCTGAAGGTGACCCTGTGGGCCAGAGGAGCAAGGAGAGCTCCAAAGACAAGAAGTCCACGGTGGAGCTGAGCAAGCAGAAGGGCAGCAAACAGGAGAGCAGGGAGCAGCCAGACCCCCGGGAGCCACCGGCAGCCGACACCGACTCCATCCAGAACGGAGGAGATGCTTCCAAGGAACCCTCCTACAAGAAGACAGAGAAGAGGCAGTCCCTGGGAGGGTTTTTCAAGGGCCTTGTATGTTAATTCACCTTCTCTTTTTAGTATTTCCCAGCTGTTTAACTGCCCAGCCTGTAGGTTGTTATCCATGGGGGATTTGTGCTCTGAGGGAGTGCAGCTTCACCGGCAGCTTTGCAGGGCTTGGGCAAAAGAACAGCAAGATTTTGGGCACAGGAGGGAATTTTGGGCCTCAGAGTACTGATTCACAGGTAGGGTTTGCTATGGGAGAGCTGTAACTGTTCCCACACCACTGTTTTTGGGGTTCATGCCTTGGCTATGGGGATGATTAAACTGCTCCTGTAGCAGGCACTGAACCACCTACAAATTAGGGTGTGTTTATAAGGGAAAAGTGGAGGTGGTGCTGGTTCACCAGAGTAACCTGCTTGCTCTAAACCACCCTGATGGTGGTTCAGTGTCTGCTTCAGAGCAGCTAGGATATCCTTGCAAAATGGGAAATCCCTGCTAGGAAAAAATCAAAGGAGACCACTGGGGTGGGTAGGAACCAGCACAGTGGTCACAAGATAAGCACCTTGTGCCAGCAATCAGTGATAGACTCGTTAAAACACATAAAAAGCACACATGGTATTTTTTTCTTATTGCTTTTTGTTAAATCTTAGCCTAAATTCGCTGTGCCCCCTTCACTGAAACCTGAAATGCAGAAATGAAAGAATTCAGCACACTGAAACTCTGAGTTTCCAGAAGACTTGGTGTTACTGGTGCAGCTGGTCAGAGCATTTAATAGATGGAGATTTACTTTTCTGCCTGTCCATATTCAGGGGCATATGTAGAAACAGAAGCACAGGTTAGACCTGGGACTGCCTCTTAACCCTTGGCAAGAGGCTTTTTATAAATCAATTGGAAGGATGCAGCTTAAACCTCTTTCCTCACATTGCTACAGCAATAATGGATCTGCAGCACTATGGGGTCATTTTTAGCATCTTTTGGAAACTTAGTGTGCAAACCAAACTTCACCACAACTTTCAAGTGATGCAAAGAAACTCAACAGATGTGTCTGTTGCCTGCAATGATTCCTAGTGAGTCTGGCTGCCCTAAGAGGTGTGCAGCTTGCTTTGTCCTTCCTCACTTCTAAGGCTGTCAGGGTAGAAGCAGAGATGGGCAATCCTTCAAGAAGAAAAGTCAGGCAATATAGATTGAAATACTGACTCAGAGCTGGAAACCAGCCCAGTTAGGACACTGGGTTATAAAGCCACTGCCACGCACACCAGTGTGACTCATTCCAAGGCAGATGTTTTTCCACATCAGAAGTGCTTTATTTGCACCATTTCACAGAATTGCTGTGTATCCTGCAGAGGGCGATTCGCATCACCAAAGCAAGGACATATTACAAGGGGAATTAAGGCAAAAGAGAAATAATTTCCTGCAGTAGAGATTAGCAACAGGTCAGCCTCGCTGTTCTGGGGTAAAATCCTGGTCCACCATAGATCGGTGGAGTTTTCCTGTAGTTTCAATGGAGCAAAGATGTGAAGCTCATCTGGAGTGAAAAATAACTTGCATTGGCTTCTGCTCATCTTGTCTCCCACTGAAACCACGACGAGAAATCCTTTTGCTTAATATGCCATGAAAAAGCCAGAGTTATACGATGATACTGATTATACAGCTCTGTGAAGCTGTGAGCTGACTGAAGCTACCAAAGGCATACTCACGTGTTTTTCTTTCTTAACCTCCTTTGCCTCCAAATTCTGTGTGGATTTTCATTGTGCCCAACATTGGTGCAAGGGTGTAACGTGATCCACGCTCACAAACATGGTGTGTGGGTGTCATATCCTGCTCTGGGTACTGCCAGCTTCCAGGAGGAGCAGGGCCGCTGTTACTTAAGCTGCTTGGATGGTGGTGACATATCTCATGTCAGCTGGAGGGGATGAAGGCAGCAACATTTTTCTAGCACAGGTTGTCTAGAAATTAGGCAAATGTTACCTGTCACTATTATTTCTGGAGAAAAGCGAGATTTGTTTTTCTGGTCTGAAGTTTTCTTGAAGTTAAGCCCTCCCTTGCTGTAGTTCTCACTGTGTGAGAAAGGGTTTATCTGTTGATAGTCACTCTTTATTTTGTATAGTGTCATTCATTCAAGCTGTATCCAAAAATCCTTCGTAGAGTTTAGCAACAATTACAAATTTAAAATTATTCCGGAAAGGGAGATATGAGGAAGTGCAAGTTAACAAGGAAACAGTCTTTCAAGGGCAAGATCATGAGAGACACAGAGAGAGGCAGGAAAGGTGTCTCAGATTCAAAAGGCAAGAAAAAGCTTTTAGATCAAGAGAGGAGATTTTGAAGAGGTAAAAAGACCATTTGGGGAATAAAACACGGAATAAATGTAGAGGAAGTAGAGATGTTCTGTGAGATCTTTTTGCTTGCCTCAGTTTGGCTGTATAGCCCCTTATCTTGTGTTGCAATTATAGAGGCCAGCAGTACTTCTGCAGCTTCCTTCTCCCATTAGCAGAAGATGGCTCTTAAAAAAAAGTATTTGATAACAGTTAAACTGCTTTGGTCAGTTTATTGTGCTTTTAAAGTGGCAGGGGAAAAAAAAACCAAACCCTTTACAATGAGGTCTGTGTATGGAATATCTCTCATGAAAAATTACCACCTCTCTTTGAATATCCTCAGGAAGATTATCCATACCTAAGAAACCTAGTTCTGCAATGCTCCTAAAAATAATCTACATCTCCCAGGTGATCAGACTCAGCCCCAGGAAGGTGTAATCATTAATCTCAAAGTATTAGATCACATGCACAAACCAATGCCAGAATCTCCATTTCAAGATAAGAGCTTGAGTATTTGGTGGCAACTCAGCAGAAAAATTCGGCTTTATGCCGATAAAAGGGAAGGAGGAAATATTTAACAGGGGCTGCAGCAGCTCCCGTGCCCTGTGCCCACTGAGCTCCTCCCGTTCTGCTATTTCAGTAGCAGATATTTTAACACCACCCTCTCCTGGATCTCGATTCCTCTGGGAAAGGGCACAGAGCAAGAGGATGTCAGACTGCAGGAATGCAGCTGATGAGAACACTGCAGTTCCAGCATCTGCTCCCAGTCGGGCCAACAAAGGCTGAAATTTTGGCTACAAAGGACACCACTTATGCAAGCAAAGAGTGTTCCAGCCCTGTGTGGTTTGAGCACAGCTGATAAGGTCCAGTGGTTGTTCCTATGGCAAAAGAGATTAATTCATAAACTATATAAAATGTATTTAGTGAGTCTTAGAGAGATTAGATTAGAAAGAAGTAGAAAGGGGAGGGGGGGGAAAAGGTTAATGACATTGTTTTCAGAGCTGGAATAACTCATACTCAAGTTGTCAGAAGCTGGGAGAGCTTAGCATGTGGAAACTACTGGGACCTGTTCTGCCCAGAGTATCTGCCCCACTGACACAGGCTTCTCCTGGGCAAAAACTGGGAGAAAAATATACTCCCATACCATGACATTCCTGTGTGTGCACTTTAAAGTGCTCTGCCCAAAATAATACATTCCAGCTTAGCTGCCAACTTCCACTGCACTGCAAGACAGGAGCCAGTGGTACCTGTGCTGCTGAATCCGAGGGCAGAGCTGGAATTTGTCCGTTAAAAGGGCAGGAACAAAGTTCTTTATTTCACACCTGGCTTGGAAATTCCAGTTTAACGAGAATCATCAGCCAGTCTCCCTCAGAGCTTCCTGCTTTAATCAGCAACCACCTTGAAAATGGGTGCAGCAGGGAGACTGCAGTATGAGCAAATAACATGACACCACTGCAAATGTGCTAAATGAGTCAAAAATGGGGATTATCTCAAATGAGCTCCCCCTCCTATCTCCTCCCTCCACCTATTTATAGGAAGAATGGCAAATAGCATCATCCTGTTTCCTAGATTAGTCTAGAAGTGGCTTAATATCTTCGTGCCCAGACAGGAACAGCTATAGCTGACAGACTCCATTACTCTTTTAATGTGGGAAATCTTTTACCTGATGTGTAGGTTTTTAGGGTTGCTGGATAAATTTGGAATGACTAGGTCCTTGGTATTGTTTGATGGATAAGTGATGGATTTGTTGCTGCATGTAAATGGCAAAAAAATTTTATTCTGCTCTAGAGAACCTTCCAAACTTGACATCAGTGGAAGCAGAAGCAAACCCACTGCAGCCAGTTGAGCTGCACAAGGTTACAGTTAAGACAGGGGATTCTTTCAGTCCATTGTGATTTTTGGCTGCTCTTTTTCATACTTAGATTCTCAAAGGTGAAAATTTAAAAGAAGATCAGTGAGGTGGAGTGTAATCAGTATAAAAACCCCACTGTTTTTACTTCCCTGAAAGGGGTGAGGAAGTTGAAATCTTTCACTCTCCATGTCTGACACAGAATTGTCCTGAAGTGATGAGTCAGGTTTCCAGCAGAAACATACTGTGTGAAAGGACAATTCACATATGAATCTGCACAGTTCCCATTGTCACCTTTAGCTTTGTCATGCTGGTTTTTCTGTTTAGCATGTAATGATTTGGGCATCTGGCTACAAATAGCATGGGCATCCCATGCACTGTTAACAGTGACCTCTGAAACACTGCTTTGGGTCCATTTTGCTGTCATGTTCTGAGGTTTTGATGACTTCAAGGCTGGTAAAATTAGGTCAAGCACCTTAAACTAAAGCCAAATTTTTATCAGTTACCAGTGAAAAATGTAGTTGGTATAGCTGGAGCTATACATTTCCTTCATCTAAGCTGGATTAGTGTCTTGAACTGGTGCCAAACCCAGAATTATATTTGCAGTGTAAGAGAAGCTTTATCACTCTAACATTGTAGAATACCTGTCATGCATAAAAGTATTTAATGTTCCCTTAACCTAGAGCAGACCAAGGCTGGCTATAATACACTATTAATCATGCTTGAAGGACTCTTAGCATGGTTTCAGTGAAGCATTTAGGCCAGGGAAATTTTAGAGAAAGTTATGCCAAAAACCCAGTACTACAAGCACAGCAGCTTGGCTCTGGTGTGTTAGTCCAGTGTCTGAAAACAATTGTTTTCCATGCCAATTGAGAAAATTATATTAAAACAACCGACACATTTAGGCAAAATCACAAGCAGTAGATTTCTGGGATTCTCGTGATGCAGGTAGTGCTCATATTCTTATGCATATTAAATAAGGGGCAAACAAATAAAAGCAGGGAGGTGAAAGGAGTGGGAAACGTCTGTAGCAAAACTCTAAGACAAAATTCCAGACTTAACCATTCTGAAGTATTTGAAAGTGTTTCTAAAGATCTCTCTCTTGTTCCACAGGGTTCCAAAAGGATGTCTGATGCAGAGGTGCAAACAGATCCAGTGTCCATCCTACCTGCTGGGAAATCCAAGTAATGACTCCAAGTGGCTGCTGGAGGCTCAGCAGCTCTCTGAGAGCTCCCTTGCAGTAGACATGACTCATTCCTTTCCTTTACATGGTTGTCATCAAATGCCTGAGGCTAAAGCAAACACTGGTGTATCATTTAAGGTATATCATTTACAGGGTTTGTTCCTTAGATGTTAGAAAGCGACTCTAAAGATCACCAAGTAACGTGTTGTATGTTTAAAGAAAGGTCGTGTGGATGATTTTAAATCTGTAGAGGGTGGGGTATGTAAGGTAGGAAGGTGGCAGTGAACTAAAAAAAAAGGCAGGGAAAAAAATGCATGTGTCAAAAGAATGTAGATTGGGCAGCAAGGCGTGAGCAACAAACACTCTGCTTTAGAGAGCTTTAAAGCAGCCAGGAAAAACAAAAATCTCCTTTGATAAATGTTATACTCAAATGTAAAAACAACCGAGTCACTTTGTGTGGTTTCTCAATAGAGCTGAAATTAGCTAAAAAAAGCCTGCAGAATAATAGAATCAGTGGTTATAAATTTATGCTTCCTATTGGTTATTAATGGAAATTAAAACGCTAAAATGTAAAGGCTTTACGTGATTGAGACAGCGTCTCTCTCGTCTGGGTGAGGTGGGATAACAAATTAAAAGCTATTTAAGGTTCTAATAGGAACACAAGAGGGCACCCACGTCCCCGTGCACTCCTAACACCAGGCTGTACCTACAATCCTGGGATTAATGTTTCTCAGATCATAGGAAACTTAGTTGTTTATTCAGATATTTGTTTATATCCGTACTTGTAATTAATCCTAATAAAAACCAAAATCAAAGCTGTCCAGGCACCTCCCTGCTTCACAAGACTCCTATAATAACTGTAGTTAATAAATTTTACAGTAAATTAAGATTTCTGTTTGTTCAGTCCTGGGCAAACCCGTACAGGGAGCCACAGGCCTGATATTTTAATCCACACTAGCATCTGAATGATACAGTAGTGTATATTTTGACCTCCTTATCTTTAAATAAACTAATGCTTATCCTTTGGAAAAAAAGATCCTTTGCTGCTTTAATTCTAAAACAAAGTTTGTTATTTATGTCCCTGTGGTCTGATGATTGAAGTGACATTAAGGCAGAAATGAGCAGGTACAACCCCTGCCTGTGGAGGGAATAGCTATAATTCATTCTTTTTTGGAGTAAAGATTATAACTGGAAATCAGGGAAGAATTCTGTAAAATCCACAGAATTCCAGTTCTAACTAGTCAGAGAGGACAGAGGTAAAGAGTTTTGTTTGTCCATGAGCCAGTGTAGGTAGGTTGTCCTTTTGCAAACCTGCAGACTTGTGGTGAACAACCAAAACTTGCTGCTGGTTCTGTGCACAGGGAGCACAGACAAAAGGTTCTTCAGCTCTAATGGTACTTTCTGTTCCCCTCCCTGGCACAATGGGCCTCTCATGCCATATAAAGTGATATCAATCAAAAGGGACCATTTACAGATTTCCAACCTGATTTGTAATGTTCTGCTTGTACATCTGTGTGGGACCAGTGACTTTGGTGCATCCCCCGTTACGGTACCATGAGAGAAGAACTGGGCTTGTTATGTCCAGCCTTGCTACACACACATACAGAAAAAAATAAGAAGTTTTAGGCTTTGTCTACATTACATGAGCTTTAATTAAATCAGTGCATGTAAGGCTACATACAGGGAGACAACCACCATGGTTACACAGTGGTATGAAAGTGCCAGATGTCAGCACAGTGTGTGTTACCAGAGCAGAGAATAAGCTGCTGACTTCACACTGCTGTAATTGCCTCTGTGTTAGAATAGTATTTGGGCATTTTTCAAATAAAAATATGCTCTGGCTACTCAGTTACATCATAGAATCTCAGAATGGGTTGGGTTGGAAGGGATCTTAGAGATCATCCCATTCCACCCCCTGCCATGGGCAGGGACACCTCCCACTAGCCTGGGTTGCTCCAAACCCCATCCAACCTCGCCTTGGACACTTCCAGGGATGAGGCAGCCACAGCTTCTCTGGGCAACCTGTGCCAGGGCTTCCCCACCCTCACAGGGAGGAATTTTTCCCTAATATCCAATCTAACCATACTTTCTGTCAGTTTGAAGCCATTCCCCCTTGTCCTGTCACTCCAGGCTCTTGCAAAAAGTCTCTCTCCATCTTTCTTGTAGCTCCTTCAGGTGCTGGAAGGCCACAATTAGGTTACCCCAAAGCCTTCTCTTTTCTAGGATGAAAATTTAAACTGTATTTATATTACTATATTATAAACAGTGTAGATATCAATGTTATATTATGGATAGATCAGGCCTTCTGTGGAAGAGAGCAACCCTTCCTCAGTCCACTCTTTAGGAGCAGGTCCGTGCTGGTTGCACTCTGCATTCCCGAGGCCATTAGGACTGCTGACCACATGACTGCACCGTATCACTTGGCAGTGGGGCTAATTTCAGGAATCAGGAAATCCTCTTGGCAGAAAAACAAGAAAAACAGTGAGTTTGGCTGTAGATGCCCCTCATGCCACGGAGCTGTTACTGCAGATGAAATAACGGTTAGTGTTGGCACTGCCTCCCACAGAGAAACTGCCCCAATTGTTTGATTCCTCTCTGATAACAGGAACAACACAAGCTTTGAAGAAGCCAGTCAGCCTTCTCATAAAGCAGCAACACATGGAGCCCCCAGAGGAAGAAAGGTCTTAGGAGATGCATCCCCAGTTAAGTCGAGCTTCCGCATTCCACATGCCATATAAGAAACATAAAAGTACAGCTTTTATGTTCAGGCCCGGTAAAGTTTAACAAGTCATTTGGAAATCAAAGCTTTGGAAGAGGCTGCAGTCCAACACAAAGGAAAAGAGCAGCCAAAGCAATACATTGCATTTAGAGACTGTTGTCAACAAATAAGCTCTGGCTTTACGCATAAGATCTTTTGCAGCAGCTCAGACTGTTTCAAGGATCTTAAGATGTGTTTCATGTAGGCATTTTGTAAGAACTTTAAGCAGATAGTGCTTAATATAGAGATATCTCATAAATATAAAAGGGAATGGATTAAAATTGCTACTTTTTGTGTAAGAAGTGCTTCCCTCCAATGGACAGATGTTTCTCTCCCCCTCAATAAGAGAGCAGGTTCCCAGATGGAGTTCCTGGCTCTGCCTCAGGTGTCCATCCTGCTGTTCCCAGGACAAGCCCCCAGTGAGCCGAGCTCATCACTGCACACAGGGGTGGGGTGCTGCAGGTTTTCCTGACCTGAAAGCAAATTATCTCCATGGAAGTGTATCTGAGCTTGATTGTTCTTCTCTGGAAGGTGTCCAGATGTGTAACTGCGCTGCCTTTCAGGAAGGTTTTATAGATAACTCCTGGCAGACCTGTCCTGTGCTGACCCCACTATGCTCAGCCCCACAGGTCCCAAACTGTCCGTCCATTAACCAGCCGCTAATTACACACACCAGGTGATTGCACTTTAGCAGTTATTACTTATTTGGTGTAAGCATTGTCTACAGACCAACAAAAAACCCCAAAAGCCTGGTGGTTTTCCAGCCTGCCCTGTCTAGTGGCTGTCTCTTGAGGGGTGTCTATGAGGGGGCCCTGTTGGAGGTCATGCAGAGGCTGCAGTGAGGGCCCATCTTCATGTCCCACACCCATCTCCATATCCCAGGCCCATCTCCATGTCCCACACCCATCTCCATATCCCAGGCCCATCTCCATGTCCAACCAACCACCTGAGCAAAGTCTCCTGTCCCCAGGGTTGTGGGGGGGGACTGGCAGACTTGTTACACTTCCCCTGACATTTTAGGGGACAGAGGGACACTGAGGTAGTGCTGAGGGCTGGGTTCCTGTGCCTCTGCTCGGGGACAGTAGGTGTGTGACGGCTGCTGTGGCCCTACTGGGCTTTCCCATGGTGGGAGTACTGTGGTGGGGCATATTGTGGGCTGAAAAGTGTCCATGAAGGATGAGGAACCATGCAGGGGGTCACAGAAAGGGAGAGGCCTGGCTGCACATGACCTGTTGGGCTGAGGTGTTGCTGGCACCAAACCATTGCTGGTTTTTTTGGGGACACCACAACTGGTGCCCCAAACCTGTCCATGGGCTATTGGGCCCCCTCCACCTCCACTCTGGCCTGGACAAACCTGGGGGGCTGCCCAGGAGCTTTTGAGAATCCCAGCTCCTATGAATATGTGCTTGAAAAGACCATAATTGCACTCTTGATCCTGTATAATTGGATCTTGGGAGGTTCCTGTTGGCCACCTGGCTGCTGAAAGCATTTGTTCTGATGAGTTAAGTGCATCCATCCATCACGCTGGATCTGCACTCCCGGGGAGGTCTGCAGAGCAATAAACTCCTCTGAGAGTATCTAGACTTTCTCCCTGTTGACCACGTATCTACCCTCAGCCTGGTGTTACTCCGGAGCAGCTTTCCAGTTGGGAATCTGATCAGGATCTTGCCCCTTGTAAGTATGAGATTCTTCACTCTGTTCACACCGAGACCTGGCTCTGACATCTAAGGGAGTAGCAAAGCTGCTTCCAGGGTTTGTGTGTTTCAGAGCTCTGCACCCAGGGCTTAGAACATGTTTTAAGAATACCTTAATACCTTTTTATATGTAAATGTTTACAGATGGCTTTGAAGCAACTCAGGCAACAAAATCCACGGCTTCATCCATGGAAAAGGCAGTGTGACAGGAGATAAACAGAAAGGGTTGGTGTGCAGACGGGCTGGGCTGTGGGAACTGACTCCATCTGGGAGGTTAGAGGAGGAATAGTTCTAACTTCTGTAGAGTCATACACTCATTTGAGAATATCAGTGAAGAATCTGGATTTGCTATAGACTCCACCTCTTCTGGATAACACACCCTGGTCTTTACTGGCAATTCAGCAGTTTAGCAGTTCTGAGAACACAAAAACAGGAAATTCTGCAGCAGCCTTGACGGAGGCTGAAGATGCGTAGAAATTCCTTAAAGAAGTGTTATTTTCTGAAAACAAACTGTCAAAAGCCTCGAAGAAAAATAAACCTCTTATCAACACTCTTTGCTTTTACTTAATCATTTCCTATTAAATTTGTCACCTACTGAAGTGCAGAGGAAAACAGCCTCCTGTACAGGAAGCAGGAGTGATTCAACTTCGAACCGGAAAGGGACAAAGTCCAAATTCCTTCTTTATCACATCCCACTGTGAGCAGGTGATGCAGCATTTGGCATTACCCCTTCACCCACCTTTACACAGCATAGGAATGAGGTCCTTTATTATCATCACAGTGCACAGGGAATGGTAAAGACAGACCCTGAACATAATGACGTCTAAAACGTAATTAGAATTTTGCAGACTCATCTTTGTTGCAGTGCTCCACAAATTTTGGGGATGGTTGTGATTACTTCATTAGGGTTGTTTGGAAAACAGAAGGGAAGTGGGGATTAAGTTGCAGAGTTTTCACTTTTTTTTTTTCTGTCAGCAGTTTCTAGTCAATTGGAGAAATAGTTGGTATAGTCTGCAATTTTATTACTTCAGCAAATGAAACTGAAGTAGCCCAGAATGTTGAGGCACTGTCACCACAGGAAGCTTTCCCTTTGCAGCTTTTGAGCCCTGGCAGTGACTGTCATAGGAGAAGGAAAAGGATTGCTTGTGAAAAATTTCCTTGTAAAATTGAGCTGAAGCTTATTTTTATTTTTTTTTTTTTAACCACAGATTCACAGCATTGGAAAGGCATATAATTATCAAATGCCCTGTTCCTATACAAACATTATATAGCCTCTGATAAACAAAAGACTGAGAGAAATAAGAACATGTATCTGTCTGGTACAGCTGAGAATCATCCTATCAGTCATTCACTTTAGAAGGCCCAAACCAAAACTGTCACGACTCCTCTGTGGGCAGGTTGTCACTGAGCGTTGCATTCAGGCAGTGATTCCTTTCCAGGGCACAAACAGGCTTTGGAAGAAGGTGTGGGATTTTGTCTCCCCTTGTGTGGGGTAGCAGGGCTGTGGGAAATCATTACAATCACTGTGAGGAACAGCCAGAGTGGAGCTTGCAGATGTCCTGCTGCCTGCTCCTAATCCCAGATCTGTTCCTTCTCAAAGCCGCCTCACCCAGCCTCTCTGTAGGACACCATAAATTCCCATCTCTGCATAGTTTACACTATTTCTAGAAAATCTATGAACAGAAGTACTCATTGACACCACTCTGGAGGTGATACCATGTCCTGTGTGAATGCACATCGTGGCTGAGGAGATCAGGTTCATGTAAACATCTAGAGGAATAGATACTTGGTGAGCTCCTAAAGCCAGGTGGTTCTCACTGGACTACTACTGGAGACCTGCAGGAATAAACCTGTATTAGCTCTTCAGCTATTTTATAGCTTTAGGTATTTATTTCTATAAACTAAAAGCCCTGGTGTGAGCTAAGGTAGCTGAAAGGTGTTCTCTCAGCTGTCAGAACAGGAGAGCAAGGAGAAGCAGACAGTACCCTCTCAAATTCCAGCAGCATAAATTAGCAGGCGTCCTTCATCACATTCAGTAATCAAGGCTACATAACTATATTAACACCTATTTACTGACACAAAATGCTGTATCTCTGTTCACATCCCCAGTCATGGAGCAGAACCTGCTCTCAGGTGTTATAGAAACAATTCCCTGTACTCAGAGAACCCACTAATGGGTCACACCAGAAGCATTGTGGTGATTGCAGTTAAGTGCTTGCAACTGTGTGAGCAGAGCAGCCCTGCCAGAGACACAGCCACACAAACTTAATTCCAGTGTGACTGAATCCCTGCAAAGGCTTTTACCGATGTTGTGACTATACTTGAGAATCAGTCCTGGCTCTCTTCTCCCACCTTCTTGCCTCCACACATTCCTGCCAGTAAAACTGCCAAGTAAAAACTAGGTTTGGTCTCTGTCAACCTGCTGCTGAGGTGGGATCTGCAGGTGTCACGGGGACCTACCAATGTTTAATGACTGCAGTGGGGTGAGTCAGCCCAGGTGGGGTTCATTTCTGAGGTGATGAGAAGGTTTAAGCTCCTTTGGAAGGGATTGGGAAGGAAGACAGAGCTAACACATGAGATGGATTTTGATGGCAGCAGGTAGGAGCTGTGATCCCCAACTGCCTTTTGGGTAGACAGGATGGTGTGGGATGATTTTGTTGCCTTTCAATCTGGGGTGTGTGCTCAGCCTTTTACAGGGCTCTTCTGGTTTCCTGAGGAGACACCAGTCCTTGATAAGCTTTTTTGGGTTCAGCTTTCCCTGGTGCTTGTGGGGTGATTTGCCTGGAAGTGTTGTGTGATGCCTTAACTCAACCCCTCGCTAAAACCTGACCTTTGGGAAGCTTTACACACCTGCAACCCAGTGCAGCCATTCACTCTCCCACCTTTTTGTTAGAAGCCAAAATGTGAACTTAGCCACTGAACTTGAACCCTGAAATCATAAACAACTCTATCAATATTTAATTAAAGGTAAATGGCAATGCTAAAATGTAAATTCACTGAAGCCCAGAACTATGTGGGAACATTCATCACAAAAATAACAAGCGTGGTTTTTAAAGTTGCTTTTCCATGTGGAATGTGCTGGGAAGTAGGGGATATGTCACTAATCACTGAGACCCAAGCAGGGCTTGTATTGAGTATGAGAGACAAATGATGGTGGATTTTGGCATGTCAGCATCAGAAAACCTGCCTGTGCCAGTGGACATAAAATATCATTTCTTGGGTTGTTTGTGTTTTTATTCTTGTGGGGGGTTGTTTGTGTTTTTATTCTTTCTCAACAAACCAAATTCTTTATAACTTGGACATTTTTACTCTACCTTAAGTGCTGCAAAGAGGTTTAGGAACAGTGCAAAAGGAACGTGAAGTTTGGTGTTTTCAGAGCCAGGGGATGTGGCAAGGGGAGGGTTAAGGCAAATCTGCTTCCTTTCCTTGTCCCCTGTCAGTGTGTCAGTCAGGAGAGCTGACCTGCAGTGATGTAACATAATATGGACACCCAGGCTTTTAACAAATGTCACTTTGAAACAAAGCATGTGCTTTTAGAGAAAGTTGTTTGTTTTAACTGAACCCAAAATCAAGCATTCATCATCTTGTCTCCTGTAAAGCATATTGTTCTAGCTTGGAAAAAACTGAAACTAAACCATATGCTGAAAGTGGAAGAATTTAGAAAAACTTGCTCTCTTTCCCTCCAGTCTGTGCCTCATTTTTTTAACTTCAAGGAGGGGGAAGGAATTGCTGTAGACAGAGTAAAGATGGTAGTTGCTATTCCCAGTCCTTTACACGAGAGTAGGTGCTTTCAAGTACTTGGAAACAAACATTGTACTAAAATTACCACTGGTTACTGGCAGAATTACTTGTAAACGTCTATATTCTAGGATGGAAATAGTATTTATGGCTTTGCAGAAAGTGTTCCTGAAGCGTTTTGTTCACAGATGTATCTTTGTTCTTATGTACACGGTTTGCCAAGAATTCCCTAAGCAACTACTGATTATGCATACTTCAAATTTGGGTATTGGGCTTATAATTTCTCACAGAACTGAACCTTTTATGAATGCTGATTTTTTGGCAGGGAGATTTTGTAAAGGTCACCCCAAATTGCCATTGTTACCATGCTTCCAACCTTCTACTTTGTCTTGAATTTACTCCTCCAAGGTGACTCTTCAGAAGACTGTAGTGTTACTCCCATAAAAGTTGAAAAATATTATGTTAATTTAGAACTGGATTTCAAAGTTTGAGAGCAAATCACTGTCTGGTTTTGTGGAATATTTTCTATGTTTTCAGGATCAAAAATTTATTGTTGAGCTCCATGCATCAATCACCTTTATCTAAGTGCTTTTTTTATGTCTGACTTCCTCTTAACACATTTAGTTGATCTCTGCCCTACCACCAAGACAACATGAAGTACTCCTGAAAGGTTTGCAGCCTGAGATGATAAAAACTCATGTGAGCAATCCAGTTGCTATCACCAACAACCATCTTAGAGATAAAAGTGAGATTTCTATTCCAGTGTTAGTCTGAATTTCGATTTTGCTGTTAACTGCCTATAGGGAAAAAAATATTATTTGACAGTTTTTGCAAGCTGATCTTCAAAATAGACACCTCAAATGAGATAATGCTTTATTCTTATTTATACTTTCTAATTGTAATGGGGCTTGCTTACATTAAAGCCAGGGATACAGAGAACATGTAAAAAGATACCTACATTTATTCTTTGATTTCACTTTTTCAGGTGTAGTGTACACCTGAGACATCTCTCTATAAGCCAGGTTTATTAATTGTCTCCAAGGGACAATGTTTCCACTTCACCATAGCCCTGATTCACACGTGGGTGTTGTTCCAGTGAGATGTGTCCATGCTTAGGCAAGACAAGCATTTTCTTTCTCTTTTGGTATTTTTTTTTGGTTGGTTGGTTTTTTTGTGGGTTTGTTTGTTTGTTTTCTTTCTTTTTCTTGTTGCAGTTGGTGGGATATTTAACTTGCATTATCAGAATTAGTCCTGAGCTGTTCATGATTTAATATCCGGCCCTTGAGGAGGTTTAGGCTTGGACCAGATGATGAATATTCTATAAAAGCTGATGTTGCTGCGCTGCATAAAGGAGCAGCTCAGGTGGAAAAGGGAAGGTGCCAAAAGGGAGGTGTTCACACTGAAATGGACTGCAAACAAGCTGCTGCAGAACCATCTGCAGGACCTGTTCTCAGCAGTAAAATATTAAAGATTAAGCAGATAAAACAATCCTTGCTATTGAAAATCAGATTGCTGCTTTCATGCATGTGTATTGGCAGTGCAGCCCTGCCACAGATGGACACTATTAAAGGGAGTAATCAAATACCAACATGTGTTTCATACAGAAAGAGACCCTGACCAAACTGCCTAGCAGGAGAATTCTTGTATTTATTTTTATATCAGAGAGGTAACCAAGATTTTAAGCTTTTTTTTTTTTTATGCTGATCCTGTGTTGGTTACTGGGAGCTCTTTATGTGATTCTTGCAAGTTCCAATTTAAAAATGCATAACACATTTTTAATTATTTTGAAGGAAAACTATAATGCATGAACCTGGGTTCACACGAGGCCTTGTCACTTTTACGGGCAGGTTCCAAAGTGTGCCGGGATAATTTAGATGTCAAAAATTGACTTGCTTTTCCTGTAATTAAATGGGTGTACATCAGGATTCCCTAAACTGAATTCAGTGGAATCCCAGAGTGCAGAACAGATGCAATGCTGCAGATCTCTCCCAGCACAGTAAACATTGCAGCCACTTATGGAATTACTTGGCCTCTGATGTTTCTGAAGCTGACTGCAGCCAGAGCAGGGACGAGGGCATTGTGCACAGATTTGCAATTGTCCCACCAGCTCTGTTCAGGCCGTGCAGGGCAGGCTCCTCCCCTGCCTTCCTGGCAGAAAAACACACAATATTGTCACTTCCCCGAGTTGCTTCCTCGTGCAGCAGCTGAATCCCATCCCCGTCCAGCTCCGCTCCCCCAGCCTTTGTGTCCTGGGAATGCTGAGTGACTCCATTTCTGCCACGGCCTCTTCAGTAACTCTGAAAAAAACCCAAGTTGCTGCTGGTATTACAGCATTTGAAAATTATTTTCCCAGAATTACATATATTTTTAACAACCAAATTTTTAGTTTATCAAAGTTTGCTGCTTTTCTTTTTTTTTATTATTATTTTTTTTTCTTCCACATAGCCCTGCTGTTCCTGCAGTTAATCTGTTTGTCTATAATAATGTTAGGTTTGTTTTAACTTTTATGGAGGCGGTTGATCAGATCCTGTGGATTACTGAACTCAATAAAATCTCTGTGCCCTGCAATTCTATATTACACAGTATTTCTTGCAAATTCACTGAATGTCAGCACAGTGGTACCAATAAAATCACACAGGCTGCTTTCCTAACAGGGCAAGAATGAGTTGTTCTATCCAAAAATGACTGTCTGAAGCAGATTTTCCATGAACTGCTTTGTCAGTGTGTGCGTGCATGCACACACATCCAATCCCAGCGTTCCTGGGACCTCATGGATTAAGTTCCCCTAAGCATCCATGATATAATTTCTTCCAGGACCAGATTCATGTGGTAATGTCATTGTTACACAACTGCTGTTCTCAGCTTTAAAATAATGACATTAAGTACTAAATAATCAAAAGTTTTCTTCCTTCCCTCCCTCACTAATTTTTTCCAATGTGAAATTTAAAAGCCAAAAATAATTGGGAGGGGAAAAAAAAGGTAAAAAAACCAAAACCAACCAAACAAAAAAAAACCCCCACCAACAAAACAAAATGGTCTTCTGTACCAGAAGTACAGACATTATGTTGCATCAAAAAGAATTTGGTTATCTCCCCTTCCCCACCCCCGAAACAGAAGTTGTTTCAACATCCTGGCTTGTCCCTGCTTTCATACCAGCAATATGTTCTTTGGCATGTCCTGAGCATTACAGCAACAGCCCAGCCTGCCAGAGTTTAATAGCTCTGCTATGTGATTATAGTTTTCAGGCCATACCCACTTTATTGACACAGTTTCCTTTTACTATTGCTTAATATCACTTCCCTCCTCTTTCTGCCACCCACTTCCCCCCGTTATCCAGCCCCAGCTCTCGCTCCAATGCCAGTAGAGGGCACTTGGATTTAGTTTCTTGGACGTTTCAGTCGCTAAAACTGTTCAAGCAGTTGCACTTAGAGGTTGTTTGGGTTTTTTTCCTGTCGTCCCATTCATAGAAACCTGGAGACTAAAAACAAAACCCAAACAAAGCGATAATCCCACCCTCCACGATCCCATTTTCCGTGGAGCTCAGGGAGGGCAGAGTGGTGCCCGGAGGAGCTGATGGGTGTCACTGCAGGCAAGGCACCGTTTTGGTGAACTCCAAGACATGTTTTCTTTAGGAGAATCTTCCTGATCTTGGAGGGAGGATAATGAAAGAGTCCTCCAAGATGTTTTCGAAGCAATTTCTTCACAGTGGTGCCCTGGGTAAATAACACTTCTGCAGCCTCAGCAAAATGGGGGCTTATCCCAGCTCCAGCTGAGCACAGGGCTCCAGTGCACACCTCCAAACCTCCCTCCTCTCTTTACTCTGGGGTTATTTTTATATTTTTTCAGGATTCACAGCTCAAGCTGGATGTTGTGTCCAGTAATCTCTGTTCAGGTTTCCTGTTAATCCTCCCTTCCTTCACAAAGAATAAAGCAATGCCACTGTATGGTTTAATTCCAAACACTTGGCTCAGAAAGCTCCTGTTTGGGGTCTCACTAGGGATGGGGTTTCATTTGGTGCCTTTTTTGGGATCCCACTGATTAAAAGCTGATGTGTGACTGGGAGTGGGGCAGAGAAAGCAAAGGAGTGTCACTGAATGGGAGAGGGGTGAAGAAAAAGGGGAAATGAGAGACCTCTGCCTTGTAAAAACTGAGGTACACTGGACAGAAAAAAAGTGCCTAAAAATGTATCTATGCACACTGTGACCTGAATGTTAAGCAAGTGCCACAGAAGTGCTTTTAAATTAAAAAAGAGAGAGGATAAATGAGAATGAGTGCCTAATGTTTATGAAAAGATATATTCCCCACTCCATTCTCTCTTTGTCTTTCAAATGCAGAAGAAACAAAAAGGTCAGGAGAGATTTGGTCGATACCATAACACGGAAGTCACTTTTTGTGCTATTGTGAATGTGTTATTGTTCTTCTCTTGCTGCCTTGTTCATGTTAAGAATGAAATAAAAACAATGCTAATGACAAGAGAGGGACAAAGCCTGTGCTGG
Source organism: Corapipo altera (assembly GCF_003945725.1). Taxonomy (NCBI): domain Eukaryota; kingdom Metazoa; phylum Chordata; class Aves; order Passeriformes; family Pipridae; genus Corapipo; species Corapipo altera. Next base: position 4,055,741 of record NW_020884893.1, on the reverse strand, counting down.
GCCAGATGGCTGTTGGGGAGGAAACTCTTACCTGTGTTCTTTACCACATTGCTTTGAAGAAAAACTGTGCTGTTTATTCTCACTGTAACCTTCTCAGAAAGTAACTTTCAGTTTTCTGCTTGAGCCCTATGAAATGTCTCACTGAAACCTTTCTCTCCTAACACTGCCATCCAACTGGGAAAGCTGTTACCTCGCAGAAGTTACTGAAGTGTGTCTGGTACAAAAAACAAGTCACGTCGATGGCTGACAATAGAACATAGTTAAAGACAACTGATTTGAGATTTACATATCTGAAGTGTATATGCAGTTGTACAGTCAGTTATGTCCTTTCAGTTCCTGTGGAAGTCAGATAACTGCATAGCTGCTTTGTGAGATACATAATTGCCTGGTTATGTACATAATTAATTAAATACTGTGTGCAATCATAACTGCATGAGTAGAACAGGAGCACAGTCATACCTGTCACGATAAGCTGAGCTTGGACAGACAGCTGAGTTATTAATGCTGCACATACTGGGACAACTGGGATCCTTTACTTGTCATGTAACTTCAGCAGAAGAGCTGCCACGGAATCAGTTGCTTTTAAAAGGAAGTATTCTTCCCCTACAGGCTGCACTGGCCCAAAGTATTCACAGTCCTGCCCTAAGCTGAAGCTGAGAAATAATTTGCCAGCATTTCTGGCATTATTTCCAGTACAAAACTCATCTGGGTTTAAAAAGTGCACTCCTTGTGCATTATCAGTTGTGTCCTTTCAGGATAAAGAGAAGCTTTTAATCTCCTCCATTCTCCATGTGAATTGGAAAAGGCATTGTCTTTATAAAGTCTTTTTGTCCAACAGTTCACACAACAGGGTTTTGCTTTGAGGCTGCAGCTTTTAGGAACTATGATATTTCCTGAGACTGGAAATGGTGAAACCCTTCTAAAACTGACTAATACATATCTCGGTTTAATAATGGAAAAACGTGTATTCAGAACTCTCTCTTTAAAGGTAAGGGATGTTCCTACTCCTCTACTGTCTGAAGTTCCCAGTATTCAGTGTCAGCACTCTGGTTCAGGCAGATGTGAGTCACGGATCCAGAGCAAATCTTTGTGTGAATGAGGTGAATGTTCGGGTTCTTCAGTTGGTTCTGACTGGCACATCACTGCTCTGAGATTTCTTTGGTGGCAAGAATAAGTATTTAAATCTGTTGGCTGAAGCAATTAGCAGTTCACCTTTTAATCACAACTCACAGGCTAAAAGAGGAGGAATGTACTTAGATAACAGGAAAAAACCTCTAAATTTAATTTGAGGTCCTTGTGCTTTAGAACTGCTGTGCTGTGTATATCCCTGGGATATATTTCTGACTCTCCATGAGTTTGAATCCTGTGATGGACGAAGGCTGAGTTACCAGAGCCAGAAAGATTTTTATTTACATTTTTAACACAGTCTGAAAGGAGAAAAATAATTTGCTAGTTGGCCTAGTAAAAAGTATTATGCTTCCCTGTAGCTTTGCCTGCCATAAGAAAGGGTGGGATAACCTGCTCAGGTTTTCCTGTTGCATTTCTGCCAAGCAAACATTATCAGTGATGCCATTCCTGTAAGTCAGTCATCCTCTTGGAAGGGAAGAGGTGACACAGCTCTGTTGTTTTTTGGGTGCGTAGGGAGTGTGGAACAGTGCCCAGGATGGATGCAGGGTCCCACTTCCACTGCTGGAATGATGTGCAAAGACCATGGATGCACATCTTCACCTGGCTGGGGCTGAAAAGTCTCTGCCCCTTGCCCAGTGTGGAGCCCATGGGATGGTCCTAAGCCCACTGTGGGCACAAGGAGACAGGTTGACAGAAACCTTCTTGCTTTTGTGTTCAAGTTCATTTATTTAAGGCCAAACAAGCCGGGGCAGCCATAAAAAGGGGTTTGACAGCAAATTCTGAGTTGGCAGCAATGAGTGGGGATGGAGATCTGCCTATGGTTTAAGATTTGATGATAAGCTACTTCCAGCTTTTCCTCCATGGGGAGATATTAATTTATTATATAAAACAGGGAGTGTCGCCAGGATCAGTCTGGGTAACCAGCATAAATCTAGTTTATGTGCTTCCCCTCAGTGTTCATGTACCTGCACAGTACGAGCAGACACAGTAAAAGCTGTGGACAGTAAGAACAGCAGGATAGTAAGAAGCAGAACAAAAAAGGGCACATTTTCAGGTAGTTCTTTTCTGCCCATAACCCCACTAGAGCGAGTGAAAGCTTGAAATAAAAAGCACAACCAAATGCATGCTGGATGCACATACACAGAACTTGTTAGGAGCAAAAAACAAAACAAAACCCCTCATGCACTATTCCACATCTGCCTGACAAACTCCATAGTGTTTGCTTGCTTCTAATAAAGATCACACAGAGCTAATACTCTATCAGAGCTTAAAGACCAAATAAATGCAGCGTTCACGTCCTCCCAGGGTCTGTGCCCTGGTTTTAGTGGCATGCATGGCACAGGCAGTGTCCTGAGAGGATCCTGAAATGCAACTTCCCACATGCAGCAAGGCTTTCTGATCATCCTGCTGCAGATTGTCTTAAAAGATACCAGTGTTATTAGAAAGAGCATGTCTGTGCTCTGAGAAATCACTTCTTTTAGGCTTGTCAATAAAATTCTGGAGAGGCAGAAAGAGAGGGCTGAAAGAAGAACAATCTAAAAAGTGTAGCCAAGATTATAGTTTGCAGGGCACAGAGTGGTTTATTGGAGCTGAGCAATCAATATTTTGCAGGGTGGTTTACTCTGTGAAGCAGGAACAGCAGCAGTTCCTCCTTCAAACCCTACCAAGTGACAACAGAATCGAGGCAGAAACTCTATTTCTGCAATGTGATATGTCCAGAAGATCTGGGGGTCTCTCCCCAGCCTGTGTGTGGTGACTGATAACCTATCTGAAAGCTCCTGCTTCTTTGGGCCAGGAGCCGTTGGTGTTATCTGTGTCAGAGGTGGCTATAGAAAGAGAAATTGCTGATTTTGTTTCCACACAGAAGGTGGTTTTGAATATTGGTGTACTCAGAAAGAAAAAAATACGGTATCTGGAGTAGGGCAAGTGACATTTATAACGTCACTGAGAGTCAGGTTTGGCTTTGGAAAGAGCAGACCAGGCTGAGTAAAATAAGTGACCCAAATCTGAAGCATGCAACATGCTCAAAACTTTCTTTTTCTTCACTGCAAACATCACTCAGTGTGTCTCACTTTAAGTATTAAATGCCTTAAATGTAGGCATTGGGGAGTTTGTTTAGATGAAAAGTAATATTTTGTCGAATTAGATAAAAGAAGCCACTTACAGATTTGATCACAATAATCATGAATAATCTAATTTAACCCTTTTTTCATTTTAAATCACCTGATTCAAGTTGATTTGTTCACAGTGATTTGTCAAACAGCTTGTGCAAACAAACTGTGTCCTGTGATTTTTCCCTAGATGGTCCAGCAGGAGGTTGACATTGTTCAGTTTTTTTGTCACATGATTGGCCACAAGTCACATTCTGTTATTTCTGTTTCCTGTTTGACGACTGAAATAAGAGATTTTCAGGTCTTGAAAATTATCTGATCTATTATGCAAATAAAAACCCGGCTGCTGAGAACTGACCCAGGAACACTTTCACTTCTGACTGTTCGATCCAAAACATGTTTGGCTTCAGGACTCACAGTGCAGCTGCTTTTCCTCAGTATTCTGGAGAACAAGGATGGGCAAATCTTTTCTTCTGTTGATTTTAGTTCTTTGGGAATGCTTTATGCACCTTTTGGTTTAAAAGCTACATCTGGGCAGCTGCTCATTTGTTGTATCACGGGGCACTTTGTTCGTCTCCTCATGGAAAGGCACTTTGAGGGTTTCATATAAAGGCTGTGCAGCTCCAAGGGTGAGTGGGTGGGTATTGCCACAGTGCCCTGAATTGCACACACCAAAATAGAATCACAGGTGGTTTGGATTGGAAGGGACCTTAAAGATCATCCAGTCCCATCCACCCCCTGCCATGGGCAGAGACACCTTCTACCACTAGCCCAGGTTGCTCAGAGCTCTGTCCAACCTGGCCTGGGATGCTTCCAGGGATGGGGCAGCCACAGCTTCTCTGGGCAACCTGTGCCAGGGTTCACCACCCTCACAGCCAAGAATTTCTTCCCTAATACCCAATCTAACCCTACTCTCTGTCAGTTTGAAGCCATTCCCCCTTGTCCTGTCACTCCAGGTCCTTGTAAATAATCTCTCTTCTTCCTTCCTGTAGCTCCTTCAGGTCCTGGAAGGCCACAATTAAGTGACCCCAAAGGCTTCTCTTCTCCAGGCTGAACAATCCCAATTCCCTCAGTCTTTCCTCCCAGCAGAGCTGCTCCATCCCTCTGATCATCTTGGTGCCTCCTCTGGACTGACTCCAACAGCTCCACATCCTCCCTGTGCTAGGACCTCAGAGATGGAGGCAGCTCTGCAGGAAGGGTAAATTTAAATTAGACATCAAACTGCTTGTGCAAAGACCACAGGTACCTTTCACTTGTGGTGGGCAGGCTGTTGTGGCCCCAATGTTATTATCTATTAGTAATTGAATTAAAATGGAGAAAAGTAATACAAATAAATGATGGCTGAGGAAGAGATTTGTTTCCTGCAGCCTACATAACACTGCTTTTAATAATCTCAGCCACAGTTTTAATATCAGTTTAAATTAAAATGAAAGACCACAAGGTAAGATCACACTGAAACTGAATGTTGCAAAACTAATTCTATGTGTGCTCATAAAAGGCATTTTTATAAAGGTGTGGTTAGTGGAAAGCAAATGTTCAAGCAGTGTCTGTCAGCCAACTCACAGCCAGTTGACAAAACTGGACTTGCTGATTGTAGCTCCCTTTGGAAATTAAGAGGGTAGGGGGAGACATAAAGAAAAACCCATCACAGAGAATAGATGTCAGGTTATAAGAATAATACAACAATACACATTAAATTCCTGTTTTCAAACCCTCTAAATCATCAAGCAGTCCATAAGGACAGGCAGGTAGCGCGTGCTCTGTGCACTCCCTCAGCAGCAAAGGGTGTTCCTGGAGGTGGCAGAGTCTGGTGTAATCTGCAAATTGGGTAATTCACCCAGAGGAAATCAGGAGCTGATTATCTGCAGGACTCTTGGATTTAAAGTGCTTTGTGAAATCACCCCACTGTAACCAGAATTCTGTTCAGGTCAAAAGCAGAATGGTTTGACAAGGTTACTTTTAAATGAATGTTAGCAAAAAAAAAACCCTTGGAATTTGTTTTTGTCTATTTATTTTATAGTTTAGACTACAGTGCTATCTATTTTAAAAAGAAAACCACAGAGTTTTCAAGTCTAAATATGTGAGACTTTTTTTAACATTTGGAATAAATCCAGTAATTCAAGATCTCTCAATCCAAGGTCAAGTCAAACTCTCTGCAGAACTTTAGTTTTATTTTCTGGGTTTAGTTTTATCTGAGAAAGGGGGAAGGACTAAATGAATTTTGGTATAATTTGGTTAGAATAGAATTCTACCACTTGAAACTTCAGTGCCTAAAATAAATATATCTGATTTTTAGGTGGATTTGCTAGTACACCATTATTTGCACAAATTCGTGCCTTTGAAATGGCCACATTCATCACTGTTAGAGCAGGGTGGGCTTTCCTGGAAGTGCACCAGGAGTAGCCCTGCCTCAATAAGACAATAAGAATGACCAAATTCCCATTTTCTTTCAGATGAAAGTGAAGTTTGTATGAAACATATGAAACTGGTCATGGGTCACATCCAGCTGCAGTTATTTTGAAGGAAGAAAGGGGATTTCTGTTGTCACGACCTTTAGTTTTGTGGAGCCTGTTTGGAACACTTTCACTTGGGTCATTTAAACAGAGAGAGAGTTACCTGAAGTGTATAAACATGACAAATCATGACAGCAAACTTTACTGATTACACCAGGCTTTGATGACTAGGTTGGACTTATGCAACATAAATATAACAAAACAATGCTTGGAAACTTCAATTTTGTGGCATATACACAGACTCTGAGTGTAAATCAGTAAATGTCTCTGTTCATGTTCATTCAATACCCTGATTTTAAACAGCATTTTCTACTGGGTAGGCTATAGGTGCAATTTTTTAACATTCCTATTTTTAAAAGGAAAGTGAGATAAGTTTGGGCAAATTCCACTTACTTCCCTGTCATCTCAGGATTCTTCTGTGCTCTGGACATGTGAGGTTATTTATACGTGAAAATCAACTCTTAGAAAATACTTATTTAACACTTCTGCTGGAATAACTCCTCTTTGGGAGTAAGGAGTTTTATTCAGAGGTCAGGATGTGGTCCCACTGCCAGAAGGAGAGTCTGTACTGGACTCAGTGTTGGATCATTTCTGCGGTTCAGGATCAAAGCTCTCCTGGGATAAGATCTTTGTTTATAGAGAAGTTGGGGTGGTGGTGTGTTTGGGTTTTGTTCTCTTTTTTCTTTGCCTCGTTGTAGGCAGTTGGTTGCACTTTCAGAGTGGAGGGGACTGGGAGCATCATGTCATCTCCTGCTGGAGACACTTTGGAGGGAGACGGTTTGTGTGTCCTAAAGATGCTCCCACTCTGGATCTGGCTGCTCCCTCCCCTGAAGACTCTCTGTGTCCAGCTCTCCTCGACAGAGCAAGCTTTGTCTCTGGCTCTCATGTGCTCCATCCTGAGCTTTGTGATCTGCATTTTCCCAGCGGGGCACAGCTGTCACGGTGACTCACAGGCTGAAAATCACCCTTTGATGTAGCTGTGGCTCCAACCATGGAGTGTGTTCTCCTCTTCCTTGTCCCGTCTAGTTTGAAGTGATTCAAACACCGCTCCTGTTAGCAAAATATTCCATAGTCTAGGAGACTGTTGTTATTCAGCCTAATTTCATTTCAGCCCACACTATTTCATGCCAGCCTTTAAAGTTTACACACGTCACATATTTTAAGTTCTTATCATATCCTCCCTTAGTCATAATCTTACCAAACTAAATGCATTCAACCTTTCTGCTGTTTTTTTCTTAATAAATTAATTTACCTAGAAGCCTTTTTATTCTTCTATTCCCTGAGTTAGCAATAGAGCTCTTCAAACAGATGGGAATTAAGGAGGGGGAAGGGGGAATTTTTTAAAATCAAAGTGACTCATGCAGAAATATTAAAACATACTCAGAAGTGAAGCGACATTTTTTTAAAAAAATTGAAACTGTTGGGACTTTTTAAGAGATAGAAAGCTCTCTAAAGATTGCAATAGTTGTGCAAATCAATCCTGTGTTCTTGCTGTTGTTGTGGTTTTTTGTTGTTTTTGGTTTTTTTTTTTTATTTAACAATCCCCTCCCTCTCAGTTCAGAGCTCTTGAATGACTCCAAATTTAGTTAGTGATTTATGCTGATTTTTTTTTTTCCCGGGGTCTTCAATAGTGATTTAATTTAAGCACACTTATGATTTATGTGAAATTATTCATTATGCAGTTGGCCTTATTTAAGACAATAAATTGCCCCTTTCAAACAATAGACTGGCTTTTGGAGAGGAGTTAGGGCTGAGAGAGGAGTAAGCAGATAATACCAGAGAGACTGCTTGGAATTTTAAACTGATATTAGGATGGTCTGTGAGTAGGCAGGGAGGCTGCCCTGCATTTCCTCCTGTCTGGAACATTAAGTGTTCAAGTGCAGTAATGGTGCTTCCTGTCAGTGGGAATTGTTTAGCAGCTGATCACTTTATAAAGTGGAAGGGCAGGGGAAGCGACTGAAATAGCTGGGAATAGGAAATTCCTGCAGAATAGAGAAGTAAAACCCTAAAAGGCCTCGAAGTGAGTAATTGAGGAAGATGGAGCTGCAGTGGCTTCTCTCACTTTTCAATTAGTTCGGTTTTCTCGGCTCCCCCCGGTGGGAGTGATCCGATCACTGGAGGCTCCTGATGCCGAGTCCTGCCCTGCACTGTTACACATCACGTGGCCAACAACCAAAAAAAAAAAAAGGATTCATTCCTTCTCGCACAAAGCCTGCTATCCTTCCCCCCACCCCTTCTCTTTTTCAAACATCCAATTGTCAATTAAAAATTGCAGTATTTTTTCAAATGGGTGGGGAAATGCTATTTTCCAGTGGGATATGAGAAGAAAACTTTACAAGCTGGGGGAGGGGAGTAACAACAAAGCACTTATTCTTCCCTTTCCCCTCCCCCAGGAGAGGGAGGAAGCAGAGGAGTGGTAGTAGAAGTAGGAAGAAGAAAGGAATTAAAAAGTAAAGAAAACTTGAAAGTGGAGTACGGAAAGGAATTTAAAGGGGAACTGTGCACTTTTAGCAAAACTTTGTCAAGAGGGCTAAATTCTGGGAGATAATGGAAACTCTGCATTTAAGAGATACTTTAATTTTCAGCACGTGTATTGCCCTGCTGGTATCAGTTTAGTTACTCTGATTGATTCCAGCTGAAGGTGTGGCCTAAAGGTTTAGGCTAAAACCCAGCCGAGATGATTTGTGTAACATCCTCATGTATTGGGGGAGAGGTAACTCACTTGGATAGTTTCACCGGGGAGGTTTCATAACCTTTAAGCTGGGTGTGTGCTCGTTCAGTGTGGTAAAAGCAGCATTCAAAAGGAGTTGGGCTTTGTGTGGTGAGGGCTGCTTTCTGAGGATTAGTCCAACCACCTGTTACTAAAACATGAAACCCAGTCAGAGGAACAATGACATACCTTTCCAGACTCATGCAGAAAGGCTCACCTTGGGCGGAAGAACTGCAAGAACATTTTGGTGGGGGACACACCAGCTTTTGTCTTTCAACCTGAAACTTTTCCACTGCTTTCCCTGCATGTCAGCTTTGCATTTCTGTGATTTTTGTGCTCTGACTTCATGCACACACACATGTGCACACACACACACACACACACACAGACACAATCACTGAATCCTCTGTTTGAGCACAGTTGCGCTGTCCAGGCTGTTGATAAGCAAAGAGGAGCAAAGTATATGTTCCACGCCTGAAAGCACGTGCTTTTCCACTTGTAGATGTACACACAACATGGGCAAAAGATAGATATATAACCATATATAGATATATAACCAGTACTGACCCAGGGGAGAATCTTTCCTGACTGATTTTCCTCTTGGTTTTAAATACAGAGATATTGTCTGGTTTTGTTGTACTTACTCTTCAGTACAGCTGCCTTGAAAAGCAGCGTTTCCACTTCTCAAGGATTTCTTTCCCGTTTTTGTTTCCTTACTGGTTTTCAACTTGCTCTGGGTTCTGGGAGGATGAAGTTTTCTAAAAAGCAATGCCTCGGGCTCCACATCCCACCAGGAAAATTGACAAGGACAGCAGGGAAAGCGGGAAGGAACCGGAGTGGCTCAGCAGCTGCCCCAGCCCTGGGCTGGACCCTCCCCAGCCTTGGTGCCTGTTCGTCAAACCCCGGGATGTTTTAAATAACATGTTCCAGGCTTAGCAAATTGTGATTATCCAACAAAACCTCGCTTTGTCAGGAAGTTTCTGACTGGCTTTACTTTGGAATAACTTGCTGCATCTGACCCGAGAGAGTAAAAGCCTCGGCTTTCTTGGGGCAGGGAATGAATAAATAACTGATAATGCATGCCCAAAGTTCTCCCACTGGGATTAATAATAGTACATAAATATTTATAGCAAAAGTGAGTTGTCCTTGAATTAGATCTGGAGCCACCGTTCAGTTTTGAATGGAATTGAACCTGCTTCTACCAGATTTGTATTTGGGCTTGAATTTCTGTTCTGGGAACTATTAAAAAGCTGTTTGGCCTCTTCTGAATGCAGTAACAACACTGCCGAAAACTAAAACCAGGAAAGTTCCTCATTCCTTCTTCCTCACGCTAGGGCAGAACGCTTAGTTTTTGACAATGACCCTGTACAAGCATAACTGCCTGTTTACTAGCTGTTGGAAACCGGTTGTAGAGGCTTTGTGCATTTACTTAGCAGCTGTAAGAAGAGATAGGTGTGTGTGAAAGCACAGCCTGGCTCTTCCTCATTCCCTCCCGGCGCTGCACAAGGTGACAGTTTGCAGCACCAAGTTGCTACTGGCTGTGCAGCCTCAGTTTTGCTTTTTTTTCTGCTTCCTTAACAGAGAGGGTTTGGGTTAAAAGAGGAAACAAAAATGTGCAGCTATTCCTATCTGAAAACCAGACCTTAGCTCCCGGTGGTTCTTTTCTTTTCCTTTCAAAACACGAGCAAGATTAAAAATAAAGAAGTGTCAGTGTGCTAATGTTTCAGTTTCTAATCAGTTCACAAATGGCAGGAAATTAACTGGCTTTTCATGAACATCTGTTCCACTTCTGGCTTGAAAGGTTGGAGGCAAATGTTATCTGTCAAATCTAATAGCAAACAGCAGTAATAAATATACTTTTCATTTTTCACCCCCATTTCTCTATTGGCCATTCAAAATAATACATACTAGCCAAATGCATTGTGTTCTTTTCCTCTTGTATTTTATTTGGGGGGGGGGGAACTGGTAATTATTAGGATGATGAATTGGCTCAGAATAAAGATGAGGAAGAAGGCTGTGATTCCAGCACTGCAGTGCTTACACCTGCCAGATGTGTCACGAGCAGACAACACTCACCCCGAGTTCTTCTTGGGTGAAATGTTCTTTTCTGAAAACTTCATCGTGATTTACAAAGCAAAGTCTCTTTCTTCCTAGTATTATTTATCTTTAAGTGACTCGAGGAACTAAAGGTCTTGTTGCTGCAGCAACAGTGTCTATGGGGATGTCACATCAAAGTGACTTTATTTAATCACTTTTTCGTGCCTTGTGTTCCCAGGTTCTTCAGTCTACAGTAACAGTACTTCCCAGGACAGGTGTAACTCATTTTGTACTGAGCTTATTTGCTTGAGGTTGTTAGGAATTAATGAATATCTAACCACTCTGGTAGTTACTTTGTCCCCAGGAGAGACTTTGCTACCACTGTGTTGCCTCACGCTGGGCCTGGAATGTCTGCACATTATGCTCTTTTCATTGCTTCTGGTACTGTGCACTAGATGTTGTCTCTTCCTTTTAAAAATGGACAAGCATCCAGGATTTCTTGTTCCATAATATGAGGTGATAGGGAATTCACAAGCCCGGAATCATGTGGAGGTTGTAAGAGCTGTGCTTTTCTTGGCTCCCAGCACACACAGGACTTGAAATCCTTGACTGAAGAGATGTTGGGAAATCTACAGTATGCTCTTGTGACAGTTGATTATTCCTAAAATTGGTTTCAGAACCCATTCAAAGAAAAGTTGCTCTGGAGAACAGAGGAGCTGAGTGAAACCTTAAGCAATGCACAGTGCAGATTGCTGGGGTTTGAGCAGTCCACAGCTGAAATGGAGAATGACAGCCCAGATAATGCAACAAATGGCCTAAAAAGCACCAAAAGCTTCCCAGATTCCCTCATGGGGTCCAAAGAGAAGGACATTAATCAGGACAGACAGAAGAATCTGTAACCAAACAGGTCTGGCCATTACACAAGAATACCATGCAAACCTGAAACTAGAGGAAAAGATCTTTATCTGCACCTCGCATGCAAAAAAACATACAGAGGGGAAACTCAAACAGCATTTTGTGCTGCCCTGCAATGATCCAACCGCAGATGGATGTGTGAGCCTGTTTGCTCTCATTACTGGCAATAATTGCTGGTGCCACATTGAACAGTCAGTAAAAGGACTTCCTCAGTCTGCTTGCTGGACATCAGGACTGCTTTTCCCACTCTTCTGGATGCTAAACTTCACTTGAAATAGGACTAGGGCTTTATGGGGCAGACAGGCCACATAGAATCAAAGGGCTTCAGAATTAATAAATTTTTGTGAAGAAGAGTTATAAGGTTTTAGAAAAATCAGTCCACACTGTCTTTAATCATCCGGTGGAGTTAATGCTGATCTGCAGTGCCACGAGGAGAGTTCAGATGAGGGGAGAAGGCTGCTTTGAGATCCCAAGGTGCAGCAGATCCCTTAAATTCCCTCTGTAGGTGATGACTCTTTCTGTCCTGCCCCAGTGAGAGGCACTGTGTTGATATTACCCATGAGGGCACTTTGTTGATTTTCCTGTTGTCTGTTTGGACACAGCTTTCCTTAGCCCTTGTTTCTCTCTCACATCACCCGCTGTGGGTGTGCTTGGCAGTGAGGTCAGTGTGACAAGGGTGAAACCTTTCACTGTTGCTTCCATCCACTTAAATCCAGTGCAGCAGCATGGCTGTGTTTGAAATGGGCTTTTCCAGTTGGAATGGCTTCCTAAAGAAGTCCTGTGGTGGAAAGGGATAAAAGGCACTCCAAAATTATGGTCACTGCTGCACCTCTTCTCCTCTTGGTACCAAAAGGCTGAAGAGCCTCCAGGCTCATATCATCACTCTGACCATATTATCTTGTCTTGTCCTTGCTTGTTGTCCTCAATACTGCCTGATGAGTTTATAAAGAGTGTAAGTTATTTACTATTTAGCTCTAAATTCTCAAAGCTTCCTGGAAAGCTGGGGAAGAATTGTCCCTGTGTGACATGTGGGAAGCGGAGCAGATGTGCTGGGAGATAGGGACTTGCTCAGGCTACCAGGAGTCAGGTTTCCTCAATCCATTGAGTAGTGCCAGGTTCATATTGTTCCTTCCTTGTTTAAAAAAAAACAACAACAACAACAACAACAACAAAAATTTTGTACTGCGTGGCTGATGATTTACACATCCTTGTTCAAACAGATGCACAAATCTGGTTTAATGAAAGGAGAAGCAATATTGTCTATCAATGAACTCTGAATAATTGTATTGTGCTCTAAGCACTGAGTACAACAGTTCTCACTAGGGGAGGAAAAATCATTGGGCAAGAAAAATAATTGTCTCACTAGCAATTACCATTAAAGTATTAAAGAAACTGATGTGCTTATCATTAAATAATCTCTCTGGAAGCTTTTGTTCCCTAATAAAGTGCTCATCTTATGGAGTACCATCAGGAGTACAGTAATTTGATTGTGATTATGAGCCTTTACCAGCTTACTGGAGAACTGCTTGTAAATATTAATAATGGATTCCCACCACGGGAAAAGAAGGCACAGCTGACATTCTCAAATTATGAAAAAGGGATCATTAAGGCCTAGGTGGCCTCCTCATCCTCTGTTATCAACATCTTCATGGCATCCTAAAGGTTTCAGCACGCTGTTTTTTCTTGAGATTGCACAGTTTAACCCTCTGACATTGTGCTTTTTGGTTGACTTTTTCATATCAAGATGGACTGTCTTCCTCTGTAGTTTAGTGTTTACATTGATGAACCTTTTCACCCACTCATTACCTTTAGTTTTTTACTTGCAGGTGGAGAGTCTTCCTTATAACATCATCATAATCTCCCAGAAAAATTAGGTGGATGGGGAAAACACCCACCAATAAATAATTTGGGGTTTAGTTTTGCTTTGGCCAAAAATACAACATAAATCTGTCATTTCCACCGTTCCACTACCATTTCAGAAGCCCCAAAGTGCTTCAAGACAGAGAAAAAGTACATTTATGCACATCAAAATGCCAGGAGGTTCCTACAGCCCGTCTTCAAAATGCCAAGGCACTTATGCCACTTTCTAAAGGTGTCACAGTCTCCTATGAACATCACTTCAGAAACTCAGCTCTACAGATTTGCTCTTGAGTTTCTGCTGTGTCCCAGAACAAACTGTTAGGTTTTTTTTAAAAACTGCCTCAAAAATAACATTAATCTTGTAATTTCATTTTTAAATACAGCAGGTTTTAAATCTGCAGGACGAGGTGTGAATACCCCAACAGGAAGCTTCAGAAGGAGAATTAAAGGGGTTTTTTTTTTATATCAAGAGTTCCTAAGGTACTGAAAGTTTTGTGTAAAAGGCAGATGACACATTCCCTGCACTTCTCTTCTGCCCTGTGGCTTGTGGCTGTCATTTTTGGACACTACCAAACACTTGAGGCATTGATATGATCAGCTCTTCCCAACAGGAGCCTTTCATCCCTACCATTCATCTTTATTTTATTGCAGTTGGTGGCAATAAATGTGGAATGAGATGCTACATTTGTCCCTAAATGCTCTCAATTTATGATTTCATATTGTAGGGTCAAAGTCTAATGGGTTTGCTTCCTACTGTACTGAGTGTGGCCTTGTGGGGCTCTGAATGCCTGTATTGTGCTTTATTTGGAAACCCTCACCTGAGAACTCATGGCACAGCAATCAAAGAGACACACTTTGATGCTGATGGTTATTATTCTGTCAGCCATTTAAAAAGCTCTTTACAGGAGAGAGAAAAGAAAAAGCTATAGAAAAATAGGCAAACCATGAATATTTGTCCGGTTTTGTGGGGGTGAGAAATTCTAGTGAGAGTTCCAGACAATTTTTTAATACATCTTTTCTGAAGGTTTTATTTCCCCGTCTCTTACACGTGTTTTTTGAGTAATATTAAATCTAAGCTTTGAGTCACCAACATCCTGGTATGCATCACCACACTTTTTGTATGAAACAGAAGAGAATCTTTCTGTATTATCAGGAACACACAGAGCATTAATTTGTATTTTTCTCTTTTTTCCTTCTGAAAAGGGGGAGTTGAGATACCCGGCCTGGAAAACACTTTCACAAAAACTTCTCTGCAGAAGTACTGTCTATGGAACATGGAATGCTTTTCAGTCCATTTAGTGTGTGTGTGTGCTGTTCAGATGATATTCATCTTTAAAAAAATGCTGTCTTTCTCCAATTTCTTCATGTTCTGTAAGTGGCAGAGAACCCAAAGGACTGTTGAGCTGGAGCCTCCTCACCCTGCACCCCACATTGCAAACAACTGTTATCTTTCAAGCTGTCATAGTGTCATGACTTTTGTACTATTTTATGAAACTCTTTGTATTTAATTCAAAGCAAGCCTACCAGGGCTGAGACATCTCTCTTGTTCCCTGGTTTGGTTTTTGTGTCTGGGTGTTGTTCATGTGTGTTTTAGTATTGCAGAGCTAAAAGGAAAAATTAAAACCATGAAGACAGGATATAGAACTCAGAGTGTGAGAACTTTTTCCCACGCTGTGGAACTTGGTCAGCTCTGCTTTTTCCAAGCATCTCAGCAGGTGGGATGTCCCCTCACCTCAGCTGGAAGATCAGTTTACCTGGGAATGCTGGGAATTTTAGAATCCCAGAATGGTTTGGGTTGGAAGGGACCTTAAAGACCATCTCATTCCACCTCCTATCATGGGCAGGGACACTTTCCACTAGCCCAGGTTGCTCCAAGCCCTGTCCATCCTGGCCTTGGACACTTCCAGGGATGGGGCAGCCACAGCTTCTCTGGGCAACCTGTGCCAGGGCCTCACCACCCTCATATTTTTCTTTCCACATTCTTTCCTCACATTATTTCTTCCCAGTATCCCATCTAACCCTACTCTCTGTCAGTTTGAAGCCATTCCCCCTGTCCTGTCACCACATACTCTTCTAAATAGGAATAGTTAATTTATTTAGACTTCTTCATTTTTCTGTTTTGACCTATGAGCTTTGTCCAGTTTGGATTACTTTGGGCTAAGGTAATAAAGTCTTTTAAGCACAAGAGCAGTAGAAACTTAATCTACATTTATACCACAGTGAAATAAGAACAGTATTACGATATAGACTGGCTGTTGCTGGGTTAGTTCAGGTAACACAGGTAACCAACAGTAATGAGAAGAATCAGAAGGAAGAAAAAATCCTCTAATTGTTTTCAGGATACCCTAAGGCATTGCTCCTTCTCCTTTACACACTGAAATCTCTTCTTCCATCCGTGTCCATGGAGCTCTGACTCCAGCTGGAACCCCCAGCTCCAGGTAAGGGCAGGAGGATGGGATCTGCCTGGATGAGCTCAGGTTAGGCAACCTGACCCTAACCACTCCCAGCACACAGCCTGGGATGTAGATGGAAAGATAAATACCCAGGTAGCTTCCAGGGATCTGTGTTGAAGGTTTCCATCTGTAAAATGCAGAAGTAGCACTTCACTGGCATTAACACTTCTGCAGAAGAGGTGTAAAAATACTTTATGGAAGTTTGCACTTGTGTAATTACAGCTATTCTAAACATCTCTTTAGAAAGCTTGTAAAAAAAAAAAAGGTTCTTAAAGCTTAAAAAAATGAAGTTACTAAACATGAGGATTCTACAAAATGTTACAACCCACCATGGAATGTCAGAAATTTCATTTTATCCAGAAAACAAACAAACGAGGGAGTGGAGAAAAGAGAACACAGTTTTTATCTCCACGGTCCTCATTTATGTGAAGGGGGAGGTGTACAGCAAAAACAAACCCAATCCCTTTACACTCACAAATTAAGACCTTGAACTCTCGTTTGTAAACCTTTTAATGTGTTGGAAAAGGGTGTCCCGGTAGTGTTTTCACACTAAATTCTGTGTCTGACCACAAAACAGGTCCACGTTCAGACCCAGCCCCTAAAAGGCAAACACAAAAGGAGCACCCAAGATAGTTAAATGAAATCACTCTGTCTGGAGCTGGAGCAATCCCTTAGGTGCTGCAGCTCTTCTAAGAACCCCAAAGCTTTCTGTCAGTAATTCAGCACATACCTGACCAAAAAAAAAAAAAAAAAACAAAAAAAGTTGTCTGACTGGTTTTGTTGTTTCAGCTGTGCTGGAGCGGGGAAGCAAACAAAGCTTTAGCATTTCAATGAAGTTTCAAGTCTGACTATATTTTCAAGTAAATATTTATCAGTGTCGATGCCCTCTGAGTAGCTCAGCTTCAGCATTTTATATTTAACAAATCGTTTGTTGCTATCACAGAAAAATAACTCGGGTATTTCTCTCAAGGAGGAAACGTGTCACTGCAGGGTTCCCTCCCTTAGTACTTAATGTGCACAAGGAGCAAGGAAAATAGTTGTTTTCTTGTCTCCTATGCTGGAATTTGTAACTAAAAATCAAGGGATGCCTCACATCTATTTTTTAACACTTGACCAGCTGGATGCCCTGTGATATCAGAGCCTCACGATCTCGGTGCAAGTTGCAGTAAATGTAGGTTATTTTTTGTGCCGTCAGGAAGTGGCTGCCAGGCCCTGAGATTCTTTCTGCTCCAGTGACATAAACAAGCACCAAAGGATGTCAGGTCAAACTCTCATCTCTCCCTTTTTACCGTCATTAAGAAGAATAAAGTTTTGATTTGCTTTGCTGCGGGTTTCAAGCTGATTTTAGCAGAAAAAAAATGCCGATGCATCTTAGTGTTTTCCCTTTCGATATTTTCAAAAGATCTTCCAATTAACTGGTAATAATCCCAAATGCAGCACTGCAAGAAGCTGTGGGGTTTATTGTGACTTGGCAACTTCAAAGTAACGGCAGCCGGGAGATTATCCAATTGCACTTCTTGGCAGCAGCTGTTAAATCTTAAATTGCTGAAACATTATCTCCCATTCTGCAAGATAGAGCCCAGCAAAACTGTATGTAAACTCACACGGACAAATTGGAAACTTGCATCCTTTCATACTTTAGTAAAACTAAAACTTAACTAATCAGGGAAAAGGCCTTAGGAAAGTAGTGATCACCAGACAGCGTGGAGACAGCTTATCTCTTTGATCACAAGATACTGGTTTTAAATCACAGGTAAACAGGCTTTTGAAGTATAGCAGGCTATTTAATCTGTAACCACCAACATAAATTATTTTTTTTTTTTACCCGTTTTCATCAGGAAAAGTGAATATTTCAGCTGGGGGAGAAAGTGTCTGTAGCGAGGTGACCCGGTTATGCTGCAGGTGACGCTGCGTTCGCCACACCCACACCAGCGAGGCACTGAACACTGGTAAATAACTCCAAAAGTCCTGCCTGTATAGGAGACCTTTTATAGGTGTGCCTGCAAGAGCGAGGAGTGCCTTTGATTGCTATTTATGCAGCCCAGTTATTCAGTTGCTGTGATTAACACACTTTTCTGGATTTCCTTAAGTCGTTTAAAATCTGCTATTTCTGCACAAGCAGCTGATCCCTTGGTCCCCTGCAGAATTAGGGGTCGGTGTGTAATCGTTCCTATCTAGCTGAGTAAATTTGCCTCTTGATATCCCTCCCTGTGCATTCTTTTTGGAAGTGTGATTGTTAAAATCAGTGAGCAATCGCTGGAAGAAAGAAAAGCTAAATGTGATTAAAGTTGGAACAGGCCTTTTATTTGCATGCAGATAACGCCATTGAAACCCCTTTTTCTTAAAGATTTTTTTTGTTTCCTCCTCTCATTCTATGTCTGTGGAGGTTCTAACAGCTCAGGGGAGGTGAATTTGATTTATTGGAGGCTTGAGGAGGGTTGTTATAAATGTCTGTCTCCTCATCCAGTAACTCAAGCTTGAGGTCAGATTGGATGGGGAGCAGTTATAATTTGTCTGTGGTGATGAACTTTCATTATCTTAATATCCCAAGCAAGGTACCTGCTAGCAACCAAACCACTTCCTCTGTATCATTGGGTAAAAAAAACCACCCTGAGTCTGTGTATTATTATCTGCCAAACTTTAAAAGTCTGCACTTCCTGAAGAAAAAGTAGCAAAAGCCCCGAGCTCAGTACTCAGCTGGGTAAGGGGGTGAATATTTATTCACACTTCATCTCGCATTTTATTTGGTAAATCTCTCAAAAATTAAATAACTTCACTTCTTTTATCTGGGTTTAGTGGTCAAAACTTCAGCAAAAAGGTGGAGGAAAAGAGAAGAAAGTAAATAAAATAAATTGTCAGGCCAGCAGCTGGGAGACTGCTCGGATGGTAAGGAAATGCTTTGGAGGAAGAGGTTTGGGTCTGACACGTGTGTAATCATTGCAAAACTTCTTTTTCCCAGTGAATTGAATCATATTTATCTGATCCCTCTAAATTCAAGAGAAGGCAAAAGTTATTTTTACCTCAGAACATTTTTACATCCCTTAAAATGATCTTTGATTAGTTTAAGGGTGTTTTACAACTTAGGTGATGAGGTGAGAGGAGGAACAACAACCATTCTTGTGACTCTGTGTTAAGATCTTTGTGGTTGTGTTTTGACTACAGCAATTAAATACAGCAGTGCTCAGACTGAAAATGTTATTAAGGATAAGAACTGGAGAGAAAGTGAGAGATTTTTGAAGGTTAACCATAAAAACTCTATCTAAAGGCATAACAGCAATATTCTTCCATCCAGGCAGCCTGGAATATCTGGTTTCCTTCGCAGTTCCCACCTCCTTCTGCAAGGACTGAGCAGTAGAAGGTGAATTTGGAAGTAAATAGCAAGACATGAGAACTTTGACCTGTAGATTCAAATGTATTTTAGAACGAAAATAGACACAGAGGTGTCATTACAGGAGGTTTTTTTCTGCTCACTGATGTGGTATGCACAGTCAAGTCATCTGTAAAGCAATTAAAAGCTTTTTGTTCTAACTCAGACTAAGAGAAGTTTCTCTTGTATTTTTACATGAAATTTCTCATGTATTTTTTATGTTGGACTAGATCCATTAGATCCCTGATGTGGACAGACACATCCAGCAGCATCTTGATATTGATTAAATATCAAACCAGCTATTATTTGTGACTGATCCTCACTGGAGGAGCACAAAACATTTCGGTGAGACAGCTCCCACGGGTGACATTTTAATGGCTCAAAAGGCTCCTCCACTCTTCAGTACAACATGTCTGCGAGGAGATGTTGTAACGCACACATCTCCCAAGTATTTAAATCGAAATCATCAGCATAACCCCGTTAAAGCTGCACTGTTCCTTTTTCTGAGCCGTACAAATAGAGAAGTAAAATAACAGCTTGGTAAATACCGCCTGCACTTCTGCAAACGCCGTAGTTCAGTGTGTGTGAATATGTGCATATGAGTCCTTGTTGAGCTTTTATTCACAAAGCAAGTGGTGAATTCATGTAGCAATGGAAAACCTGAGGTACAGCCAGAAGATCTGGGTCTTTAAATGTGCTTAATTGGGGAAAAAGTGTGGAAATTTTGAGACTCGTGAGTGGTGCCTGAAAGAAGAGCAAATGTCTTGCAAGGTTTCATTGTGCAGCAGTCCTCTGTTTCACTGAATGTTTTCGATTATCTTACCAGATTAGCTCCCTCAATGTACTGAAAAGCACCTAGCCAAGTGTCCCGATAAGGGATGTACTTCTCGTCCTTCTGTTTTCCTCCTTTTCCCATCCCTCCCTCAGCCCCCTGTGTCCTGGCACCTGGAAGAAGGGAAGGTGGCACCGCAGATCTTCATTAGGCTGCTGCAATTAAACCCTTCTAACATTTTTAGAGCCAAAAAGTGGGATTAAGACAGCATCCTTATTACTGGGCCCATTCTGCACTGCAGGTTTCACCTTATTCTTCCAGGAGATGCTCAGTATCTCCTTCTTGTAATACTTAAGCATGGAAAAGCAGGAAATTACTGAATTTTCCACTCTGTACCTGTCTGCATCTTGCTACTACAGGTTGTAAAGATTCCATTTAACTTTCTACAGGGAGCTACTTCAATCCCGAGGTCAGAGCACTCATGTAAACGAATTATAGAATGAATCCCAGAGTGGTTTGGGTTGCAAGAGACCTTTAAGATCATCAAGTTCCACCTCCTTGCCATGGGACACCTTCCACTAGACCAGGCTCAAGGCCCCAGAGGAGAGAAGTGCCAAACATCTCTTGCAGACAGTGACAGTCCAGATGTTGGTTTGGGTGTTGTGGTTTTTTTTTAATTGCACAATGCCAATTATAAACTATCTTTGCTAATAACAAGAAGATTTCATGCAGTTTTCCCTGAAGCCATTCAGAACAGAAGTCTTAGTTTAGTCATTTCAAATCAAATAATTGTTTTTCTCACAAAACGAAGCTTTCACTCGAGTTTGAGTCTCAAACTGTACCACAACTGGGGAGAGGAGGGGCAAAAGTTTCTCTCTCTTGCAAAATATCAGAGTCCCAGATTTTTAGGACAAGTGAAAAGGAATATAAAGCACTTTGACGAACTAACTTGTACATTGAAAGAGGAATTGCCTTCAGGCTCTTGGCTCTTACATTTGTATAAAAACAAAATAAATAAAAACAAAGCTCGAGTTTTTAAGTCTTCCATAGGAAGGTATGTAAATCATTTGCCTGGAATTGCTCAGCTCTAATAACTGCCATTGTATAATATAAAATATAAATGTTATCTGCCATTGTGTAATATAAAATATAAATGTTATCCTGTCTAATTAAGACGCAGAAGATTTTTTTTTAAGCAATCAATCAACTGTAAGTAAAACAAAGGGAAAAAAAACCAAAAAGAGCATAACAAACAAAGTCCCAAACCCCAAATGTTGGGAGGTTTTTATTGAAGTTGTAGTTAGTTGTTGTTGTTGATGGAATAGAATCCATTTTATTGAAGCAAATTAAATTATTTTTAATGAAGAAAAGCACAGAGGACTCAAAAAGGAACAATTGTGGCTCTGATCTCTAATCATGTTCTTTGCTGCCTTGTCTTCTATTACAAAAAATAGAAATTAAAAAATTAAAAGCCAAAATAAATAAGTTTTGCAGGTTATCTGAGTGTTTAATTAGCTACAGGTTGTGCAGTCTCTGTCCAGTTCCCCCGTGTTGGGTCACTGTGGGCTCGGTGTCACCTCCCATCTCATTCCCTGCAGGATCCCAACAGTTTTTATCTGTGATGGTGTCTCTGAGTTTCAAAGCACAAGCTCAACGATAATTTTACAACTCTGGCACTTTGAGACTTGCTCAAGCAAAGAACACAATCTTTCAATCCAGCTGAATTCAACACTTGTATTTATTAACAAAGTGGCACCCGGCCAGAATTGTGAACACGGAACCTGTTTGCCCATAATGCTGCCTTTGTGAGGATATCTGAATTTCTGGAATTCAGACCCACCAATTTGCTCAATGAACCAGAAAGCAGTTCTATTCCATGGCAGGAGGAATTAGGAAAAATTACCAGGCTTGCATTTTTTTTTTTCTCAAAGTCTGTAATAAAATTATCTTTGAACTTATTCTTCTGAGTATTGGGTTGTTCCTGTACATTCCAGTCATCTCAGGATGACCACATGAGAAGAAGAAGAAAACAAAAAAAACCACCCAGTACTGAGACAACAGCAAATATTGTAATTTCCTAGTTTCTTTTTCCTAGAAATAACCTCAGCAAGGCTTCCTAAGTAAAGATGTTGAGTAATGTAAGAGATTTGTTCAGGAAATTTATACAGTATAACTGAAAATACTCTGAAAAGATCAGCAAATGATGTTTTACAGCTTTTAAAATTATTTTTTGTAATTATAAGGGCTTGCAGAGTGGCAAAAGTCGAACTTTAGTTTGTGTTTCTTTTGAGAAAGAGGCACTTCTGAAAAGTGTTCTGCCTTCAATTTCTTCTCTTTTGTGTATTTGTGTTTGTTTTGTTTTTCTTTTTAACAGCAACAGAGATTTTGGCCTCTCTGAAGAAGTGTGAAAACATTTACTGTAATTCCTTGCATCACTTGAAGTGGCAGGAGAGCTTGGGCAGTGCCAGAATGTCCCATCATTAACATGTAAGTCTATGATTTTATTTTTAAAGTGTTTAACAAAATTAGCCCCATTTGTTTAAGTAAAAATCCCTTCCCTTTTCGACTGTTAACATTCAGTTATTGTGACACTGTTATTTCACTAAGTCTGCATCCATCAGTGTTTAGGTTTAAGAGTTGCATTTGTAAATAAAATTAGAAGACCACCCCTTAGCATATATTTTTTAATAAAAAGACTGCTTATCTTGCATGTATCCATGAAAAATAAGGAAATACAACTTCTATTTTACAGCTGTTGTATTCTTCATCATTCTGTTCTTGTTGGTAGATTTAGAGGCACTTAGAAGAGATCAGTGGGCTTCTGGTAACTCCAATAGTTCAGGCTGAGTATGAGTTGAGGAGATGTTTTGATGATGAATTGGGAAGAATTCCACAAACTTTGCAGAGTTCAACTCCCAAAGAAATTAAGTCACTCTGATACCTGACAATCTGCTCACATGGCACAAAAAGCTGGTTGAAGGTATAAATCAGAGAAACACAGAATGGGTTGGGTTGAAAGGGACCTTAAAGATCATCCCATTCCACCCCCTGCCATGGGCAGGGACACCTTCCACTAGCCCAGGTTGCTCCAAGCCCTGTCCAACCTGGCCTTGGACACTTCCAGGGATGGGGCAGCCACAGCTTCTCTGGGCAACCTGTGCCAGGGCCTGATGAAAACTTGCAGATGCTCTGATATGAAGAGTGTTGGTGGTGCTCAGCCCATGCCAGCTGGATGCACAGGGATATGATCTAGTGAACATGGGATGCCTGGGATTTGAGGAAGACTAGTTCCTGTTCCTGATTATCTGAATTTCACCTTCTATTTGATATCTGCATTTGGTATCTGGCTTTTCTCTGTAAATCATTTACCTGGACTGTGAAAGATTTGGGATATCTTATGACTGGGTTCAATCAGGGCTTCTAGGGGCTGTCATAGCATGAGTTCTAAACTAAACTGTGAATTTCTGAACACAAGGCCAGATGTCCTAGTGATGCACAAGCCATTTTCACTGAGGAAATCATGCATCCTGCTCTCTTCTCTGGGTGGGGATAGGAGTGGCCACACAGTGCTCATGGCTCAGTGGCTGCCACTGAAATTGCACCATTTCCATATGACATTTCAAGTTGAAGGTATCAGCAAATACTGCCAGAGACAAATGCTGTGCCTCATTCTCATTTTTATTTTTTAAGCCTTTCACTTCCTCTTTTAGTTTTCTCCTTGTTCTAATACTGGTTTTTTACTGTGTAGTTCACGTCCTTTTAAGTGTAAATGAAAAACCAAAGGCTTCGGGTGGAGGAGTTGGTTCTGAAGCAGTGACAGGGACACTGTAGGATTTGCTCTTTCAATAGGTGTTTCTTCTTTTTTAAATTGATGGTCACAAACCAGGAACACACTGTGGTTGCCCCAAACCAGTCCCTATCCTGCTGTCTTTTGCATCCTCTCACCTGGCTGTAAATTTGAGCACTCCAGGCAGTGCACGTGACAGCAGGAGGGCAAAGGAAGGCAGAGACCACACTGAACAAGAGTTACTCCTTCACTTCAGGCTTGAGTAACAGAAAAAACAACCTTTGGGGTTTTTTTTGTTTTATTTCTGTTTTCCTCTATTTCCTTGTCTCTGTTTCTGTATTGCTTTACCGCTCCCTGTCTTGTTTGTGTCCTCTTTGGGTATCATTTTTCAGTGCTGATCCCTGTGTTTCTCATGCCCCACATCCCTCCTGCACAGCCTTTGTCACCCTGGTTTGACACATCTGCTGTTGCTTCTCTGAGTAGCCCAGGCAGTGTTGGAAATGTCCACTTTCTTTAGATACCACGTGAGCTAAGAAGGGATTTTTGCATTAGGGATTGTTGTCCCACACCATGTCATTGCACCACCTGTATTTACATTTCTGCTCTCCTGTGCCCAGGTGAATATTTCATTTCAGAGTGGCAGCTAGTGGCTTTTGTCCTGGGGGGTTTGAACTGTTGCTTTCTGACTCTTCAATACAGGTGGCATAAAACTGGTTTAACACTGGTATCCCTCTTTACCCTCATTATTTTCATTTTAATAACACAATAAGGAGGGGGCTGCCCCAAAGATGTGGTACCTGGATGTGGAGCACACCTCTGAGCAGAAATGTGATATGAAAAGCAGAATGAGGGATGGCATATGAAGAGTGAGGAACAGGAGCACAATGTCCCATTTAGGTGGGGAAAGCTGAAGAAAATCATTGCTTTTTCCTTCTCTCCAGACTCCCCACTGTTTGCCTCACTGACTTGTATAAAGAGGGTGGAAGAGCTGTTTCTTTCAGGATCCCAGTTGAATAGTTTCTGTGCAAAGTATCTGTCATGAACAAAAGCAGGGGGGAAAAAATCACTCTGATGGGATCCTAGAGCTGCAGGATAATTCAAATTAGAAGAGACCTGAGGAGGCCACCTAGTCTAACCTCCTGCAACACGTGAGTTCCCCTGTGTTTCCATTACAGTTTTAATTAATGAATAAGCAGGACCCAGTTTACAGATGCACACTTGATTTATTTGCCAGAGAACTCTTGGTGTGGCTTGTTCAGACTTCCAAGGACCATGAGGAGCACCGTGTTTAGCTGCTCTTTGGCTGTTTAAGCATTAGTGTGATTTCCAACACTCCTTTGGAGGTCAGGCAGCCCAGGAAGCCAGAGGTAAATGACCCCCTGGAGAACTGTTCTGGAAGCCCAGATGCGAGGTTTTACTTCTACCATTAGTTATTCAGATTTCCCAGAACAATTCCATTACAAATTCAAAGTGTGAATTCGTTGTGCTGTTGCACACATGCCATGGCCTGTTCCTGGTTCAGGTTCCTGGAAGGAACACAGGCAGGATTGCTTCAGCTCTTTACCAGGAACACCAAAGTGTACCCAAACTAATGATCAGCTTTTCCTCATCTGTGCACAGACATGTAACCTTCCACTTCTCTGTGTTGGCTCTGACAATTTGTAATTTCATGGAGCCTGAGTGTCAGAAAAATATGTTTGCATTTGGCTGGTTCAGCTCCCTGAACCAGATCTCAGTGGTTAGAGGTGCTGGCACAGGGAAGGGGATGGGAGCAGTGGATGAAGACTGGTCTAGCTGTAACTGCAGTGTTTGTTGATTTTTCAGTTTAATATGAGGCCCTCCCTGGAAAACTAAATTTGTATTGTTTGGTTGTTTGGCCCTCTTCCAGTTGTGCTGATTGCCTTTTATTGGGCATTACAGATTTTAGCTGTACTTGATTAGAGCATTAGCTTGATTTCTTTGCCTAATGCTCACAGTTCTCACATGTTTCTCTCTGTCAGCTCAGGCAGCAGCAGCACGACAGCACGACAGCGAGTGTCTGCATTTGTCCTTCCTCAGCGGTGATATTCAAAGTAAAACAATCTTTGAAGCAACCTTTTCTTGCCTAACCTCATTTCTTGATTTTATCCTTCTGAAGGATAGACCAAAATCTGTATCTCAGACCTTCTCAGTGTCTCATCTCAGTGTGGGAGGAGGAGGTAAAGTAAATGAAGGGGCTGGACCTCACAGCCTTGAGTTTCAAGACCAGCCAGGCCTGAGTTCTAAAGGAGAGCCATGTCCTGCCTTGCCATGGCCATACACTGAACAGGCATCCCTGGGCTGCCTTCTGTGATGCCACAGGAATCTGCTCTTAGGAACCCCATGGCCAGGATTATAATTTAAAACAACACATAACCTGCCTGAAAACCTTTTGGTGGAATTCAATGAAGGAGCAGTTCTTGGCTCCCACCATATACGTGCCCTTGCATAGACCACAGGTCAGAAGAAGAAGAGAGTCAAGCTTATGGTTTTGATTTCATAATAAAATGTTTTGTTATGGCTTCATTTCATGTCCAGGGATGCACAGTTGAATCACACATCATTCAGCCTCTTAATTTCCTGTAATAAAAATATAAGTGTTCAGATAAAGAAGTTCAAAAGACCTTTACTTGAAAACCTGAGGTTGAGGGAGAGAAAAATCTTCTCTACACTTCTTCCAGCTCTTAAACAGGTCAACAGTGTTAGATTATGTGTTTGCATGGTGTCCTTCAGTGTCACCATCCTGCAGTGAGGAACTTCTGAAGTCTGTGCTTCAGTGCATTTAGTAACCTGACAAACCCCATTTGCTGAGCTGGCTGAAGGAGACAGAGGCTGGGCGTGAGGGAGCTGCAGTCCCACGGTGGGATGCTGGGATTTGCCTGATCCAGCCGTGCTGGAAAGCACCTGGTCAAGTCCTCAGTCAGGGATCTGGATAGTGGGCATCACCCACTGAGGAAACGGGAGCTTTGTCCCAAACTGGAGCTGCTGCAGAGCCGTGGCAGGGAGTGCTCTGGGCAGCCTCCTGATACATGTGTCTGCTTACCTTCAATTCCTGTTTGTGTAACTGCCTGATGCTCCCAAAGGAGCGAGACTTCTGCTGGCTGCAGAGATGCTCGTGGCTTTGGGAAGGACGGGCAGTGCTCTCCCCCTCCCAGGGATGCAGTCGCACTCCACCATTAACCACAAAGGCGCTGTGATTAGAGAGCACCAGGAAGCCACCGACGCCTTTCACTCTTATTGAGGACAGTCAGTCACAGGGGCACTTTGACAGGAATGATAAACAAATTACTGAAGGCTATTTCTACAGCGTTTTCTGCCCCTGTTAAATCCCACAGAGGCCCCACGAAACCCCAACCCAGCGACAAGGGAGCACAAAGCACAAACAGAGAGAATGCACAAGCTGGGCTGCACAACCCTGCTTGATGTGAGGTCTCCTCTGATATCACAAACTTTTTCTATTAGGAAAAAGAAGCCAGAAGCCTTTGCCTACCAAAAAAGAATCTTTGATCTAAGGCTTTTATGTTCCTCTCCCCCCACCACCCTCTCCCCCCTCGCTGGAAGGAGCCATGCCAGCATTAGGGGAACAGCATCTGCAAAACAATTTGCAAAGCTGCCCTTGGATACATCTTGATTTTCAAAAAGCAAAGCTTTCACATAATGTCATGTGGTGATTTTTGTGATGTTGCATTTTTTAGTGGCCTGTGTGTAGAAGATGGATGTCAAAGACATCAACCCAACAAACAACTGTAAATATTTGCCTTGAGAAAGCATGTGGTATATCCTGTAATTCTTGGCTCAGCCTCTTAATCTGGAGGCAGCTTAATTAGTTGTTAGTGGACTAAAGCAAAGAAAATCTTTTAAAAATAAATTAAATAAACAAGATGGGGCCTGATTTTTATGAAGTGCTACAGTCCACTGTGGCTTTTGTAGAACCTAAGTGTGCTCATCACTCTGAAAACTGGGCCCTGAACTCAGAGTTTGAAAGGTAAAATTTCAGCTAAGTTCTTGGGACTACATAAAATCACCCAATTAAGGGTTTTTAGAAACGATTGACAATGCACAGTCCCCTAATTCTAAATTTATTTTCCTGAACTTGTGAAAATAGTTTGAGAAATACCAAATTTCCTTCAGCTTCTGCTGCTTTTTGGTCCTAAGGAGGGGATAATGTTTTGGAAGAGAGAGGAAAGCCAACAGAATGTTCCAGAAAACAGTTCCCTTTCACGAAAAAGGGACGATGTCTTGATATTTGCTTTCATTCTAACAACATCTTTAAATATAAGATGGCAAATATGTTCACAATTCCATTGACATGTGGTTCCACAGAACAGGTCTCTTTTTTTCCAGTGAGCCCTAAAAGTGTGAAAAAACATAAGCTTTACTGAGGACAGTTTAATGGGATCTGCATTCAGCAGTCGGGATTTCATTTTCTTTTTTAAAAATATTAGACTGTATAAGGTGTTTGATATAAAATAAAATATAAAACCTTAATGCTGTGATGTCATCTGGAATAGTGTTCAGTCTTATTTCAGCAAGAAATTCTTCATAAATAAAGGTGGCTAAGAGATGAGTGACATGTTTAAAATGGCTAAAGGAATTAATTTTTGCAGTGCAACACAACTATTCCATGGAACTCATTATCACAAGATGTTCTGGAAGCCAAGAAAAAATAAAGTTAGATGTGTATCAGAAATAGCCATGGGGCAAGAAAAGAAATTATAGCTTCTCGAGCTCCAAGGCATAAGACACTATTAACAGATGTGGGTTAGAAAACAACTCTTGCTATAGATTGGATCTTTTACAAGATCTTCGAATATTCCAAACATTGAACTGGCCAACTTTAGGGAGAAGATTCTTATCTCCTGATGTCTTATTCCAGCTGGTGATTTCTGTACCTGTATGAAGGAGCCATTTCCTCAGATAAATAATATAATGAATTTACTGCATCTTGAGCAATTCCACTTTTGATTAGCTGTGTAATTTTCCCCGTTGGGAGCCCAGGAAGGGCAGCAAGACAGCTCTGGGTACCTTTGGTACTGCAGGAGTTTGTTCTCTGCCCAAGGAAAAGGGGTTCAGGTCCCCACTGCTGATTTACGGTGATATTTACACAGAAAAAGCCAGTCCTGAGCACATGGGGTTTGTGGTGGCGTTTTTGTTTCTCTTTTGAGAACACAGACCATCACATTACACCCTAATTTAAGAATTTTCACTAGCAGTTTTGCCTGTGCTGTTAACAAACTGGAGATGCAAATATTGTTCCCACTCCCTGGCTCCTGAGGAGAGCGTTCCATTGATATGTTAATACCTTCTTTTCTCTCCCTACCGCGACCTAAGATCTAAACAGCCACAGTATTAGATACAGTACTTGCAGGAAACAAAAGTAATG
Source organism: Corapipo altera (assembly GCF_003945725.1). Classification (NCBI taxonomy): domain Eukaryota; kingdom Metazoa; phylum Chordata; class Aves; order Passeriformes; family Pipridae; genus Corapipo; species Corapipo altera. The sequence continues at coordinate 4,026,687 of NW_020884893.1, read as the reverse complement.
TATCATTCTTAGCTAGAAAACGAACTTTTTCTATGGATGTTTTCTGTAGGACACTTGGGCTAAGAAATATTTTCATGTGTGGGAGTTTTCGGGCAATAATAAATAACACATTTTTATGCGATGCAATGTGCTGTTTACAGCTGTGATGCTCGTGTGGCTATTTGTCTCTTGCCATTCTTACTAATATTACAATAAAATAGATATAATATTAATCAGGGCATAAATGTTAATTTTTACTATAAGCCTCCTTAGTTTTAAGTGTTTTTATGTGGGGGAAAAATAATCAGTAAATAGGATGCTTACAACTGAAAAGAATTTGGGTGTTGTATTAAACCAAGAAATAGGGTGGATAATTAGAAAGCAGTTATGTGCCCTGAGTGGGATGAAATATTTAGCTGGAATTTGGGAGACCTGCGTTGTTCAGAATATAGAAACTGCACTTGGAACATGCCAACTAAAAATGAATTAGAAATACACCACTCCCTAGGGTCTGTAATTGGAGTTAAGGAATCTCTGTTCCACTCTGTGATACTGAGTTAACTTGAGATCTTGATAAAATCGTGTAATCTGTAATTCTGCCTCAGTCATGTGCACCTTCCTCGACACAACTGCTTAAACAACAAACAGCACAGCACCTTTTAGGGACTGCTGTGGTCAAAGCAGCTGACTTAGAATAAAAATGCTGAAATTCAGCAGAACTTTGGCTAAATAAAACTCCCACCTTTCAAGCTCACAGCTGAACGAATTATAACATCAGTGAGAATGAGAAAACTTCCCTTCTCCAGACAGATGCAGGACATGATAACATGCTTCAGATTTTCCCTGTGAAAATACCTCAAAATATTTTAGATAGTAGGAAGTGTTTCTTAGTCAGAAATCTTGCCCAGACTCTTTTAACAGATTCCAATGCTGCCCATTCTGCAGTCATTGACACACACCCCAAACATTTTTACTGTAAATCGCGGCTCGAGGGGGTTTTGTGTCTTTGTGTGCAAGCACTGCAAATGAGTCATTAAGATGCCGACTGAAAAGTAAAAAAACTTTTGAATGTCTAAATGGCTTCACACAACGGGTGTCCGAAATCTGCATGAATTCAACCCACGAGCACTCACCTATTCCAAACCTCCACTGGAGCCCAACGAGGAGAGACATTAGTATGAAAGAATTTTGAACTATGCTGAGAGTGTGATTCTCTCATCATATGCTCCTTCTTGAAATCAGAATGAGACATTTCTGCCTTAGATGTGGTTCTGCTTGGCCAACAGATATAATAATAAGGTTTATCAAGTCGGAGTTTTCACTGTCAGAGCCTCACGTGGTGGTTGCATGAGCACTTCTGTACTTCTATAAGCATATAAATTAATTTATATGTAACTGTCAATTTGGGGAATCAATAAAAAATGTATTTTAACTGAGATATTCTGAAGAAGCAAGAATATTGAGGGACTTCATCCCTGGATTATGGCAAGTTTTCTTTTATGAGCTCTCTGAGGTACCTGGCTGGGGAAGCAGCAGGCTCTGATTTTCAAAGTACCATCTTCCACCTTCATACCCCTGCACATCCTTTCCCAGCAGGTTCTGATAGACAGGTGTAGCTCCAGTGATTTTTTTAATAGTAAAAGATAGCCCTGGACAAATTTGAGGATGTCTCATGCAATAATGGGATAGTGTGTTGTATATCCAAGTAGAACTTCCCAGCGTTTCTGCACCAGCTGAAGTGTTTACACCCGTCCTCCCAGTGGGCCAGGTTTATTCATGGTGCAATTTCTTTGATTTTCATCAACTGTGCAACGTGTTGTCATGACTGGAGACACACTTATGTACATCTTTAGTCTCTAATACGTGTCTTAATTATTGACAGCACTGAAATGTTTCCCTCCTTATCCCAAAACACAGTTATCCTTCTTATAATAAAGAATATAATTCTCAAGATCATTTCACTTATGGAGTGGACTTTTTTTTAGGGGAAATATTCCTGAAAATGCACAATCCAAACATTTTTCATTTTTCAAACAAGTGACAAAAAAAATATCATTTCACTGAACTCCAGGACTCACAGAACAGCTCTGAATTGAGGGTCTTCACTTTCTAATCCTGCACAGACCCACACTATATGTGCACAGCAAATATTTAACTTAGGTACTTCAAGAATGCAAAAAACTATGAGAAGAAAGAGAAAATAAAGGCCACCAGATCAGCAAAACCAACCAAACATCTTTTAATGCCTGTGCTGGGGTTTTGTCTCACTGCATCTACATGCAGTTATGTTCAGAAAGAAAGCAGCAGGGGTTATGATCCTTAGTTTATTTATTTATATATAGATTTATTTATTTATCGGTTTATTTATTTATTTATTGTGGTGTGCATGTCAGCAACTTCAATTTCATGGCTCCCACATACATCATTTTTTCTTAGGTGAACAGAGAATTACACTTCATGTTCTCGTACAAAAGTCTGAGGTTTCCACAGAAAGTTTAAACCACTAAGGCATATTTTAGTCTGCTGGTAAAATGTAAGTTGACTCGGGTTTTTTTACTAAATATATCATAATATTTTAGAAGGACAGAATAATAGGGCATAATGTCCTTGAAACCCTTTTAAGCAGAATTATGGTCCTGTACCAAGCCACTCAAATGGTTTATAGAACTAAATCCTCCAGGTATTGCCCCAACTCTGCTGAACACTCCTGAAGAGCAGCAGGGACACTGATGTGCAGATCCTTTCGGGAAAGATCCCATCTGTGCTCTCACAGCTCCCTGGTGTCCATACACCTGGAAAGGGAGAGGACATTCACAGCCCTGGGCATCTGCTGCTCCTGCGGTGCCCCGGGATCCTGAAGTGAAGGGTTGCACTTTAAAAAACACTGGGATGCTCCTCTCGTGTCACCTGTGTTTGTGGAACAAGGTGTGACCCCTGGACTCCGTGGGTCCCAAATCCTCCATCCAGCTGTGGGAGTCTGGGCTGGGGGCTCCCAGCATTCCTGTGAGTGTGCTCAGGGTGGCTGTGCTGAGCCCCCCAAATCCATCTGCTCTGGCAAACCTTGTAAGGATTCTCTTCCTTTGGAGAGACTGGGACTTGCTCTGCAGTTCTGGACTTACTTGGAGTGGGTTATTGCAACTCTGAGCATGTGAAGCCCCCTCAGCAGGGAATCAGGACCCAGACAAGTTGGGAATATTAATGCCTTCCTGCTCACCTCCTTTTGTTTGGACTTGTGCGTTTTATATCTCATTTTTCTCAAAGCTTACAAAGAAAAGCGGAGCCCAAGTCCTATTGTTGCTCTTTAAAACTCGCAATCCCTTAAATTAAAAAAAAAAGTTGCTGTAAAATAATTGGATTGGTGATTAAATCGCCAGAGGTTTGAGGTTTGGTTTACATTTATCTTCCTGAGGAACGGCGTTTATCAACTCCCTGCGAGCTATCATCACCTCATAGGATCTGCTAAATACACAATGTTCAGGCTGCTGTTTCAGCAGAGTGTGAAAGCCTTGACCAGTGGCATTAACATATTAGTTGAAAACATTTAAACAACAGCATTTGAAACCTTTAATACACTGAACTGTCCTGCTGCCCAGGAAGGGCTGTCTGAGATGAGGCCCATAGGAAAATAATAATATAAATAAAAATAAAAACAACAATTAAATTAATAATTATATTTATAATATTTATAAATAATTATAATATAAATACTAATGAAAGCTCTGCTTTCTTCAAGGAAATAAGAGGCAGTTTCTCAGTTATTTGCTTGTTTATGTCTTTATTTCATCCCGTTATTTCCTCGAGGGGAAGAAGCTGTTCGGAATGAATTCTTATTCAAACCTCCCAATCAAACCTGTGCACTTTATCATCCGCCCTCGGTTGGGTCCGAAGTGATAGGAAGAACCCTCAGGACAAACGAGTAGAACAAAATAAGGCATTTGAAGAATCATTAAACCACAATCGAGCCTAATTGCTTCGTTTTGGTTGACAAAATATCCAACCTATTTAACTTTACCAGACATCTGGTATGTGGAACCTGTAACCGGTCTTTAAGAGGGTTAAGGTAGTGGGAGTTTTATTTTATTTTATTTTACTTTATTTTACTACACCTGATAATTAATATCTTAAAGCTTCTGGAGTAAATTTCTCTCTAAGAAACAGCAAAATAAATCTGTAATGAGTGCATCACAAACTCCTCTAGTCTGGGATTGTGGCTTTCCAGTTCTGTTTGGGGACTTCGTGTTCAGCTAATAAATAGTATTGGGATGACATTTGGCCTTAAATATGTATTTAAATGAGTCACCTTGAATGAACCGGACTGCTCCTGCTTAGAAGGAAGGAATATTTAAGGAGATGTTTTTCAGCGTGGCTTAGGCAAGGCTTTCTTGTCTGAACTGTAATTTATGGGTGCAAATTTCGGTAGTGTGAACCTTGCTTTATCTGATCTCTGTGTACATTGCTCTGGGAGGGGGGAAGGGACTATTCAGATTTTTGCATTATAGCAAAGTGGTCTGAAAGAGCAGAATGAAAACAGGCACGGGGGGGGGGGGGGGGGGGGGGGGAGGAAGTGCCTCTATTTTATGTTTAAAATCCTTCTCCTTTTCTGGAAAAAAAGACACTTATGAAAGAGGAGATTTTCATAAAAGGGATATTTCCTCATGCAAAGCATCCCTGCCCATGTGCAGCTCTCCCTGTCTCTACCAGGGCCTTCCACTTAATTCTTAGCAACACTAAACTTGTCTCCATGAGTTTGGCTGGCTGGGTCCAAGGTACCACTCCAGAGGCTCTTCAATGCTATTATTTAATAACTCAGAGCTGTTAGAGGGAATCCAGGGTTGGGTGTTGCAACAGAACTCACTTTTTAATCGTTCATCCTTAGTTCTTTAGCAATGTTGGCACAGCACAGGTGGACAAAGCCACACATGTGTAAAGAGAGAAGTATTTTTTTTTTTTCATTCTTTATCCATAATTGTCAAAAACTACTGCCAAAAAGATATTTTAGGGATTATTCCTTTCTCCTTTTTACATCACCTTGTTTAAGGGATCCCAGCTGGGGTGTTGTCCTGCTGCCACTGCTGCCACAGCCACCATTTCACAGTAGCCCCCGTGTTAAAACCAAATGGTGGCACAAAGGGCTCTGCTCATCATTCATCCCCCAGCTGTCTTTTTGCCTTTGCCACCCTCCTTGTTCTCCTCCTCCAATAAAACCTTTCACTTACTGAAATTCAAAAAAAAAAGGACTTAATCCCCCTGTCCCTGCAACATCAGCCCCACAGGTTAATGCACACTCCAATAGTTAAAATCAAAGAAACGGGGCCTTCTTACAATGGGGCCTTTAAAAAAAAAAATCCTATACATCTATTTATAAACCGTCTAATCTCAAAAATCCTTATTACCTATCGTGTTACTTTAAATCATGGACATGAAGGAAAGGGAGTCTTGGCATTCAATTATCCTTCTTGCTTTAACAAGGTGTGTATAATAAATGAGCAGTTCTTAATTGACTTCCATGCAATTTGACACTGCTGGAGCAGGAGGAAGAGGGAGCCAGAAAGAAAGGAGACCTGCAGCTTCAAGATGTTAGACAACATAGTTATTTATAGCATGAAACATTATTAAATTAGTTATCCAGTATTTAAATAAATGATATTTAGCACAATAATTATTACAAGCAATGCTTTGCCAGTAATTATGCTTTGCATGGTTTTGTGTTGTCACAGATAGTATTGTACCATTGGTTAAAAGGTAAAATTCTCAAGATTTTAACAGTCATTGCTAAAGAAGTATGCTTAAAAATGTAATTTCCTATTTTATGGATTTCTTTCTTTAAATTAGGCTTTATAAAAACAGATAATGCAATAATAAAATCCCTGCTGATAAATATTTTATTTGGACAGTGAATGATGCAAAAACATATTCAACATGTATCTCTGAATTTAGATGAATTTAGTTAATTATTATTTGGTACGTACAAGATACTGAGCAGGTCTTCAGAAGGGACATTTGTCACTGTAGTCACCCTGAATCACGTTGTTATGGTTTTGGGTGGCATTTTAATGCAAACATGAGCCTCCAGGCTGTAGTTTAGCCTGGCACAAACCTTCCCTGTGCCCTTGTTCATCCTCCACTCCCTGTCTGGCATCTGTGCCAGCACAGGCAAGGAAGGACAGGCAGTGGGTACCACCATTCCCAGTGGCAGGTCAGCCCTGGGATGGCTTTCCTAGGAGCAGCAGCAGCAGCAGGATGTCACACACCTCCACAGCTCCCTGCTCTGTTTTGGTGCTGCCACACCAGTTCTTCCACTCCTATGGAAGAGTTTGGTGGAGCTGAGCTCGGGCAGCTCCTCTGGGGAAGGACAAATGCCACGGCCACAGCTGAGGAACTGCCTGGGAAACATCTTTGACCCTCAGTAGCCAAGCGTTGCTCCGTACAAAAAACCTACCAGCTCTGCAAACAGACAGGAGAAATCCAGGCATCCACAGCGTGCCCAGACAGTGCTGCCCCATCCCCTCTCCCTGAGTGGGACACAACTGGAGTTACCAGCACTGATCCAGCTCCAGTTTTCCAACCCTGCTCCAGGGATTTATCTGTTAAACTGCACCACTTCCTCCCCGCTGTGCCAACAGAGTGCAGGGGGTGTGCACTGGGCTTTGGTTAGAGCTGTTCCCTCTTTTGGCATAGTAAACACTGAGCCCAAAAACTCCTGGGGGAGGTCCTTCTCCTGCATTGATGTACTTTGAAAAACCATTTTGCCAACTGGTGTTACCGTAGATACTCTGGAAACTGGTGTTATTTTCAGTTAGAACAGGCAGCTTCACCTTTCTCCTCCACCCGCTACTCATTTTCTACCACTGCAGCTTCAAATCTGCCTTTCAGCCTCAGCCCTCAGCAAAGCTGGGCCAGGAGCCAGAGCACAGTAATTCTTATCAAGAGATCACTTTAAAACTTTAACCACAGGAATAAGGTGCTACAGATTCTTAGATCTAATGAAGAATGTACTTCCATTCCCGAAGTTGAGCAAAGCCAGGCTTGTGTCTGCTCAGGAAAGATAAAATGCCACGAGAGCAGAGGATTCATAACAGCCTCTGTCAGCTCTTTCAATCATTTAGGTATGATTTGCATCAACATTTACAGCTGCTGACTATTTACAGTTGCACAGTTATTATGTCTTCCATCAGCTGCTAAATGAACAGGTGTTTACCATTGTACTGCAGAAGAGGATGATGGATGGAAACCAACAGCCCTCCCATAGGAAAACTGTTCCCTTAAGGAAGCAGCAGAGCGCTGAGTACGGATATAAATTTAGCTAAGTTGCCTAACAACCTCTAATTTTAATACTGACTCCTTTATTTTGGCATTGGTAGGGGAGAGAGAGGGGCTGGCAGGAGAGGAAACACTGGGGTTGTGGACAAATGTGCTGCTCTGGCTGTGGCTGAGCCGGTGGATGAGGCTCCTCACCTCTTGCCTGGGGCTGTAACTCTCTCTCTTCTGGCCACATAACAGCACATGTGCTCACTCCCAACCTGCCTTGGTCTTGTTCTTTGCTTAGGTGGGGTCACTTTGGGATATTGGGGTTGGGGAATACCTGGGCTCCTGCCTTCTGTCTTTTGAAGACCCCCCCCAAAATGCCCTGCTGAGCATGGGCATCACACCAGGCAACCCCAGCACGTTCTCACTTCACCATTGCTTTGGAAGGACAATTAAGGGAGACAGGCAGGTTTGCCCTGAGTCACCGGGTTCTTCTTATATTGCTCTTTTAGGGTAACCTCTAGTTAAAAGTTGGACTTGATGATCCTGGAGGTCTTTTCCAACTTTAATGATTCAGTGATAATTCCCTTTTTTTGTGTGTCCTTCCCCACTCACACGTGTGGTGCCATCCCTTGGGAACATTCCAGCATGAAGCTCTGCAGGTAAATCCGCAGTGGTGAGAGGCTATTAATGATATTATTAATGATAAAATTATTAATATTAATTAATCCATGCATCATGGATCAGCAGCTTTTGAGTTAGATGCTGTTAAATGCTAAAAGAGAAAGACAAGTCCTTTCCCCCAGAAGCTTTGATTGCCAACTCTGTAGGATCATATGCCAGGACTGAAAGTCATTTGAATTTGTCTACATGGGCAATTCTTCTGGTTTACTGAATTACTATTACACAACTGTACTGAGCTGCCTGCCTGCTTTCCAAAATGTAGATTCATCAATGAAGTTATATTAATGTAACTGGAGTGGTTTAAAGTCACCACTTGGTCTGTACCAAAGATGTCACAACCATACAAATTAGATTTTAAGATTTGTTTTCAGAAGAGCAAATAAAAATGGTATGAGGGCACAGTTAACATTTTTTGGCAAATTTATGTAATAAAAAATCTACTTTGCTTGTTACAAAGCCAGAAGTTTTTGGTGCAGACAAAGATTGTATTGTGGTTGGGTTTAGTTCAAAAACTTTTTTGAATTTTTCAATCCATTTTTGTGTCAGTTCTATGGTAAGACAGCAATCTATTTTATCAACTCTGTCTCTCCGCAGACGTGTGTTAAGCCATTCCTATTTCCTTGAGCATTTTAAACATGTGCTTAACTTTAAGCACATGGTTCACTGGGTTTTATTAAATAAAATAGTAAAAAAAAAAAATAAAAATTGGCACACTCTTCCCATTTCAGTTCCCAGTGCAAGCCCTGATGACAGTCTAATGACAATATAGAGCGTGCTCTCAGCGTTAGACTGAGCTCTCTGTGGGGAGCACATACAGCCTTTCTATAAGTGGAAATTTATATTCTTGAGAGTTGTTTCTCGTGCCAAATTTTCAGGGGCACGAGCAACTACAGACCAGAAATCAGAAACTATTTCAGCAATGAATTTAATGAAAAGCTGTGATCTTTTTCAGGTTTCATGCCTTTCAAGGCAGGTCTAAGTTAAAGTGGTTACACTTGCAAAGTAAAATAACCTCCACTTCCTTGTGCTGTTAAATGAACTTTTTTATTCTGTTGACAGCCAGGGGTGACCTCTCACATGAAGAACAGTTTCCTTAATTATTTTGCAAGAGCTCAACAGTGTCATTGCCTCTCCCATGAATCCGATGTTCTGGATTTCACCTTAATTGGATCCCACTTCTCCAGGACCTCCTGCTGTGACCTGGGAATGAGGAAGATTCTTCATGTCCCAGCAGAAGGTAGAGACATCGAGGAGAAAGGAAAGGGCTTGTTTTTTACAGCTAAAAATGAAACCAAAAACTGCGACTGTTTGACACAGGGCACAGCACTTGGCAGGTTCCAGGGTGCTCCAGCCCTGACCTTTTGCAGATTTTGGTTTTTAACTTGGAGGTTTTGGTGCTGTCTGTGCCTTTCTCTGACCTGTCTGGTGTTTTATCAGTGACATCTTCTAATTGGAGAGTTTGGCTCTTGGCAGTGCTCTGGTTATTCAGCCAGGCTGAGGGGCCAGGAAAATCAGGGATGAGACCCTTGGAAAAGGGCTTGTTCACAGCTCTTAGAGTGCCCTGCACACTCACTTTTGTTGTAATTTTAACCCAGATTGACTTCAGAGGAGTCACACCCAAGATACACGGGCATACCTGGCAGCTGAGTCAGGTGCACCAGCCTATTGACTGAGTTTCAGTTGTGCAAATTAAAAAAAAATCAAACCAAACCAAACCAACCAACCAACCAAAAAGAACAAAAAACAAAGCTGCTGTATAGAAGTCAAGCTTCCAAATTATCATCCATGGGGTGAGGACTCAGCTAGAGAAAATTCAGCAGAACAGTGATATTTCTTATTGTTATTAATAAAAAAAATGGACTAACTATGAGGCAACAAAATAATTAGAAAGAAAAGTCCCTTGGTGTAATGATTTGGCTTCAGATATAAAATGATCAATGCCATATCTGAAGTAACTGAATTTCTTCCTGCAAAGGTACATTACAATATTTATTTTCATGCATATGATGAAAGCCAGCCTACATTAGCACCAATTCTTTCTCTTTTTGTGCTTATGGAACCACTAGAATCATGTAATCTTGCTGCAGTAACAAAACATCTTTGAAATACGTTTTTCCACATTTCTGAACAGAGGGCCAAAGCCTGAGAGGAAATAAGGAGCTTTTTCAGTGTTGGGTTTTTGTTCCTGTGTAATATCCTGACTTCCTTTAGGCTATTACCCCAGTTTAAAGAATTGGTGGACATCATTTATAACTATTCATTATGTTTTTGGGTGAACATGTTCTTATGCAAACAATTCAACTTACTAATTAGCAATATAATACACTTACATTTTTTACCTGAAAGTAAACCAGTGAGTATGTCAGAGTATCCTGTCAAGGTATGATGTTGAAGCCTTGCTTGTGTATATTCAGGACAATTAATAGCAACCAGCACTAAGTATAGCCACAAAACTGAGTTATTTTATTTCCCTCTGATAACATCCTGTTAGAAAACTTGATTTCCTGCATTCTCTGGGATTTGGTTGTCCCACCAAGCAGTTCTGCTCAGGTCAATATGTAGCACACATAAGCTCAGGTTTTATGGCCATTTTGTTTACATATTCTTCCAAACCCAGACCAACCCTCAGGCCTGTTGTTTGCCCACGCTCTGCATCCATGGTGTGTCTCTTCCCTTTGCCTCTACTTGGTGTTATGGTTTGAATTGTTTCTAAAGCTGAAGATTGCACAAACAACGCATCGGGGTGTGAGTAAGGGATGTGTCAGCCCTGATTATTCATCTCAGGGTATATTTACATTACTCAGCTGAGGACTCCTCAGCATCTCAGCTTACTCAGTGCAAAGCCCAGGCTGCAGGAGCTGTGTAGGGTACCCTGGCACTGGAAAGAACACACACCATATGATTTGTCTTGTAGGAAGTCTTTTCTTATCTGTCACCTAAAGCAAACACACCTCAATAAGAAGTTTAATATTTAGAGCCTTGTAATCTCTAAACTGTGGTGTCTCTGGGCCAGGATCTCTTCAGGCTGTGTCAGGATTCTCACAAGGTCCTGATTCTCAAACTGAAAAAGGGGAAGTTTAGGTGAGAGGTATGGAAGAAATTTCTCCCTGTGAGGGTGGGGAGGCCCTGGCACAGGTTGTCCAGAGAAGCTGTGGCTGTCCCATCCCTGCAAGTGTCCAAGGTCAGGTTGGATGGGGCTTGGAACAACCTGGGCTGGTGGAAGGTGTCCCTGCCCATGGCAGGGGGTGGGACTGGATGGTCTTTAAGGTCCCTCCCAACCCAAACCATTCCATGATTCATCACTGGGATTCCTGTGTACTACCCAGCACAAGTTATATAAGATATTACTACTGATATTTTCTTTTATGTAGGAATTTTCCAGGTTGATTCTGTGTGATGGTTCATGGGAGCTACATGTTGTTCACCATAATTTTCTTTGATCCTTTTTTGGTGAAGGCAATTTTAAAAAATGACTGTTTCCGGATATCTGAAGCAGAGTGCAGATCTGAACTCTCGATTACAGCCTGTACAATATGAATACTTGATTAATAGTTACTGTAAGCACTCATAAGGAATTTTAGGCATCTGGTTTGAATAAATCACACAGGGATAAAGATATCTAAATTCAGCCTAATTTTCATCATCTTGGAAATACAGCCTTGAGGATGGAACCTGGCAACTGTGGGGATTGGTCTTTGGTATAAATATTCTCGCTGTCCTCTTTAAATTAATGACTTTTGCTACTGATGCCAAAGGACTCAGGATTTCCCCAGAACTTCCCATGTAATGGAACAGTAAAAAAATCAGGAAATTTGCATATAAGAATTAATTCTTATGAATCACTGGTGGTGTGTGGTTTGGGGCCTCTGCAGTTCAGCCCCCCCAGTTCACACCAGTCTGAACACGTGCACCCCACACTCTCATTACTGTTCTGCTGCACTGGGATAAAATAAAAATGCAAATATTATTTCAAAGTGATCGATGTGTTGTGCTGGCTGCTGCCTTCATTGTTGCTCTTTTCTTTCGGGGTCTGGATGCCCTGAGCTCCACTGGGAGCCTCCCCTTCCTGGGCAGTTGTTACTTTAGATCAGAACATCATGGATTGCACCTGGCAAAACCCCAGCTTGCTCTCTCTAATGGCAGGGCCTTTTTCCTTCCATCAAATGCAAGTTTTTCTGTTGAACGTTAAAAATTACACCAGTTCAACTTAGAGCAAACTAGTAATTTTTTTTTTTCACCTATTCTGGGGCAGTAAATCCTCAGTACCTACAGAAATGAGTACAGCAGCAAGGCTGAGATTTTAATCTTAGTGAAAGAAATCGTCATATTCCTATTTCCTGAAGTGGAAACAGAGTTTCTCTTACGATTTCCACCTCAGACCTGATGACAGATTTTCTGAGAGGGAAAGGGCTTCTTGCTACTAATTATTCTTGCTTGATTTCCCTCCACCCTCTTTTGCAAGCATAATATCCCTAACGAGGATTCAGTTTGCTTCTCGAATCAATTAGTCCACTGATTTACTTTGCCTTTTCTTAGGTATGCCCACAAATTGAGGATCTAGCTCTTCAAAAGTTCTGCTTTTGGGTTGAGAGAGTTACTTACTTTTTTTCCCAGATAATGTTTTGTTTGCTGCTTTCCCTTGTTCTATCTGTCTATTAACACCACAGACAGTTCTAGCTCACTTTTAATGTGACATGCAACTTCCTCTTTATGCTTGCCTGCTCCTTTTGCTTTGCCATAGCAAGTTAAAGAGTTTCTGCTGTCTGTAAAACTACAGTGTGTTTGAAATACTTCATGGAAGAAGTAAAAGAAAATAAAATCCACCACTGTATTATCCGTTGGCCTTATCATATAATATCATTGAATATATTTACACACGTATTTTTCTGAGTTTTCATTCACATCCCTCACGTTGCAGACACTGAGACGAGACACAGGATCTGCTCACCACGCTGAGACTAAAGGTCATGATCTAATTTCTTTGCATCAAGGCACAGGAGGAATATGTGACCAAGAATTACTCAGTACTGAGCCTTGGGTTTGATTAAGCTGGTGGAGGATGTTTCACAGAGAACCCTCAGCGTTTATGGGAAGAAGTCTGGTTTTGCGCAGGATCGTTTCTTCCAAAGAGGGAGGAAAGATGACTAAAAAAACCCAAACAAACAAACAAAAAAAATCAAAACCAAAACAACAACAGCAACAGCAACAACAACAAAAACAACAACAACAAAAAAACCCCAAACAACAAAAATAAACCCAAGAACCCTCGGGGAGGGCGATGAGCGGGGATAATGTTCCTTCAGTGGGTCAACTACAGTATTCGAAAACAGAGCTCTCGCCTTTAAAACTGTTAATTCAGTTGAGTCTTATTCAATAGATAAAAGCGGTTTAAGGACAGGTGGTAGCCCATCAGTCCCCTTTCAGCAGATGAGGTATCAAATGGTAAGTCATTTGCAAATGTTGCTTTCAATAGGTGGGAAATCCCTAACTATAGTAGGCGCTGCCCACGCACAATGGGCGCTTAATGTCGGGTTACAATTCCGGGAAGATATTGCGCTAATTTTGTTTGTTTAGTATCTATCTCTGCCTTTACAATTTACAACCCCCCAGTTATTTACTGGGCCGGGCAGGAGCAGTTCTGAGCTCACATTTCTTTGTTCCAATCGTTCAGAGAAATGAAATCTCCCATGTGGGGCTGGAAATGTAATTTTCGGAGAAGCCGTATAACTGGCCAGGCTTGTTTAGAGCTACGAGAGTATAACTCTATTGACTTTCCTGCTTTGCTTTGCTGTTTAGTTGTACTTGAGTGACTTCATTAAAAAGGAGGGCAGTTACTTAATCGTACAATCCAACTCACTGGTGTCATTTGCAGTTTCCTGTTCTATTCTTACTCAGAGAGGTGAACGCAAATTCTTTTTTAAACTTCTGGAGATTTCATCTGAACCAAAATCTCCTCGAGATTTCTTTCGTATCCTTTCCCCTGAAGCGATCACGTTGGAAAATGATGCTGTAAATGTAAATGTATTTCTGGTTAATGCCAGACGGGCCAGATTGTGCTCGGCACAGCCTTGGCAGGAGCTGGTTACCTTTGTTCGGTGGCTGTAATACAGTAACACCCAGAGGCCCGCTATGAATCCCTGGTAAAGGCAGGCATTGTGTTCCCAGCCTTCCCAAGGAGCTGGCCCCGAATTAGCGAGTAAAACAAGGGGAAGAGCAACAGGGAGAGTTTTAGGATGCTGTTCCTACCGTGGAACAGATGCTCGTGCCTCCCAGCAGAGATGGTATTTAGGAAGGAACTCCAAGCAGAGCGGTTTAGCATTTTGGCTGTTTCTTTTTCATCTGGGAAGTTCATTAATACATCAATATTCATTAAGTGATTAAGTGCTAGTACTGCCATTACACAGCCAGATATCAGGGTGTTGGTATCTGACATTTAACTTACACGTGGACTTGAAAAGCTGGGAAGCTGCTTTTCAGGCACAAGCTTTGAAAAAGAGGAAACCTTCTTTTAAGGTATTTATTTTCTGAGGAGAATTAATGGACTTCAGTTTTGCACGCAAAGCTCTTTTATCCCCCTATCCTGCCAATATAACACCAGACAGGATTTTGATTCCCACTCTGTGCAATAAACCCCAGTTTTCTCCCCATCCAACTGCAGTACATCTCTTTTGGTATCTGTCCTTTTGCCACCTGGCTGAGGCTGTGGGCAGGTATGTGCTGATTAGTTCTACCTGATGGTTAAATAACAATGGAATTTCACTTGCTTTTCCCTTGCTTGGGTGCTATCTCCCCTCTGCCAAGTCATAAATTTTGCATAAAACCCCCAAGGGATTAATCATCACTGTGATGAATGAATCGAGAAATTATTAAAGAATTTCAGCAGCTCTGCCAAAAATGGTCTGCAGGTTCTGAACTTGTCAATAAGGGGAAGGAGGGTGTTAAACACTTTGGTTTCATGAGCTCCCTTCCTCAGGTGCCCCTCAAGTGTCGGGCCATTTGCAAAGTTTAACAACACTGAGGCATTTTGGGAGAGGAAAATGCAATTCCTGATCATGTGTAAGGAAAGACTTTTTTAAGAGAAGAAAATGTAGTTTCCTAAGTAATTACTTGTAAAAGGATATAATTGTACAAATACACGTAGAGTTATATAACAATATGCTTAAATACACATTTTTTTTGGAACAGTGAGGCAAAAACATGATTCTAACCTGTCTGATTTTGGAGCTAAACATGCCCTGTGCTCTGCTGTGGTGCTCCCTCTGAACACCTGAGAGGAGCAGCATCATTAAAAACATCACTTCCATCCTCTGTCCTGTGTTGTACAACTGCTTTATTTTTAGAAGACACTTAGTGCTCTGTGTGATCACACTTTGAATCTTCCTCAGCATCGTTCTGCGTTGCTTTTCTGTTAGCTCTGCTCTGGCAATTAAAAAGTTGCATGCAATTATCACAGATAATCACATATTTTAAGGGTGGCCTGACGACAAATAATCCTCAAGTCCTTTGAGGACAATTTTATCTTCATATAAATATTTTAAATATCGTGTAAAAAAGTTTAGGGTACACATGGGGTGTGAGAGTCCAGGACGGCCTCGTGTTTATTTAATTAATTTTTCTGTGGGCTTTAAAGAAATCTCATCAAACGCTTTTCTCTAATCATTCGAAATATTATTGCTTGTTTTGTAGGTGTTTAAATGTTATCGAGAATGGCCGTAAATAGAAGGAGGAGGAGGGAGGGGGGTATCTATTTGTAAGATGAGAAAAGGAACCACTGCCTATTGTTTGACCTGAACAGCTCCCTGATTGACTGGGAGAAGGAATATCTCCATGGGAACAGATGAATGTCTGGTTTTCATGTGGTGAAATCCCCAATCGAGCTCACAGTGGCTTCACTAACGTGCCACTCTAAATTGGTTGTTTGCATGCTGCTTCTTACCTTTCGCTAAACTAAACAAGAATATCCTTCCAAAGTTACCGTCTGCCGAATGCTAATAATGGAATAAAAATGCAGAACAAATAACGATTGAAATTAACGGGTTTGTTGTTTTGTGCTGTTGTTGGTTTTGGGATTTTTTTTTATATAATTTATTTTGGTTTTTAAGTAGAGCAGGCAAAATAATGAAATGAGACTAAGCATATAACACGGAGCAGTCTTTCCCCCGTGCTCCCTTTTGCAGATCTGGGAGATAGGGGAGGTCTTGCGATGCCTCCTCACGACACAAGAATGCTGTTAGTTTGGGGGAATTTGGAGAACTCCCGAATCCATTGTGTCTACGGGTTTGCTCCAGCCATTTACTATGATCTGTTTTCCCTGTTTTCAATGTCAGTTGACTTCAACACTGCTGTATCTAAAAATAATTTAAATATATCAGAGGTAACAAAAGAACCACAGTTAACGTTAAAAACAAAAAAAATTCACAATCCAGGTTGGATGAAGGAGTGATTCCTAAATATTAAAGCCCCAGTGGTCTTATCTGGACCAGCTGCTTATAATGTCTGTGAGGAATGTGGCACATCAAGTGTGTGAACACTGCAGCTATTGTATCCTAACAGGCTGATTGAACCCTGGATAATTGGCATGTAACCTTCTCTATTAATAGTGCAGACAGATATGTGAATTAGCTGAATGCCTCAGACATATGCCATGCATTAACCAAAAGGACTTACAATTCTCATAACAACTTGGCTAACTATTACACCAGTAATTATTCTTTAGAACTTGATAATATTAGGGAAAAATCAATAAATAATTTGTAGTTTCAGGCCAGATTATGAATAATCAGTTGCACTGTAACACAATCGCCAAAGGTTGGGTTGTAAGGAAGATTCAGGACTGATAGTGGGGCACTTTGATGTTTTTAAAGGGGTCAGAGTGTGATTCTCTGTCTTTGTTTAGCTCTTGTAACTTGAAGGAATCGATAGGCATGTGAGACATTTAGAATAATTTCAGGATTGCTGTTCTTTCTGTTGTACAGGAGATGTACAGTCGGGGCCGTTGTCTTTGGAAAGACAATGGATCATTTTTCTTTGTGAAATACGATATAATGGGATAAATTTGACTTCTTAAATATTTTTTTCATTACATTGTCTTACTGCTCTGAACTTCTTATCCTTCCATTTCAGTTGTTTGTCTAGAATGAAATAGCAAAACCACCTTTTACTTTTTAATTAGGTTGTTCTTTTCCTTAAGTGATAGAGTGTATGATTCAGCTCTGAGTGATCTTGAAAGAATGCAGCATTACAACACTGTAAGGGCAGAGAAATATCAACTACAGGCAGACAGTATTTAAATCTGAGAGCCCCTAGAGCTGCACAACCTGTCTGAGTAAGTTTGGAGTAACAGGCTGGCCCGACAGAGTTATGGGGCTTTTTGTTATTTGAGAACCTTTTGCAAAGAACTTTTCTTTAGAAAACCTTTTTACAATTTAGTGGAAAATAATCGGATATTTTAGGACAGAGATTCAAGTTTGGATGTTCCAACATTTACAGCAATTGTGCTGTTGTTTTGCAAATGCTTTAGTCATTTAAATGCTTCTCTTAGTAATTCACCTCAAGTCAAGTTGGAATCAAACAAACACAGACAGTGTTTTAAACAGCTACAAATATTACACAAATAGACACTCTTTCATTTCTGAGTTAGTTTTATTTATATTTGCTGTATCCCACAGAGGATGAGTTCAAAAAAAGGTTCAAAATGAGTTCAAAAAAGGTGTTTAGAAGGTGTTTGGTTTTAAGGCCAGAACTCAAAGAGCTTCCCAATAAAACTCCAGCCCCTAATCTCATATTATTCTTTAGCATTAATCTTCCTTCATGCAGAAGCTAAAATATCTCCATTGCCCTTGTGTGATTATCTCCTGCACTGAGCTTCCCATCATCAGCCTACAAAGGTAACACTTTCTTGCACCTGCTGCACCTCTTCTCTAATTACCTGCCTTCTCCCTTAGGATCCTGCTGGAATCTCCTCTCTATGGGCTTTTCAGCCACAAGATAAATTAGACCACGACTCATCTTTCAGGTTTAAGATGAACTTCCTTCCCTTGGCCCCCAACCACTAAACCCCAGCACAATCTCAGCTACTGCCAGTGTCAGAGAAAGCCCCTGGATCAGGAATGTGCCCAGGAATGTGATTTGCACCGGGCAGTGGCCAGTGGTTGTGATACACATCGAGTCTAGACAAACCTAAAATCAGACCCTTGGGCTGAACCCGGATGGTTTGGTCTTGCTCAGGCCAGTCCAGCAGTGTCTATGAGGAAACAGGCAGCACAAACACTATAAAATCACCTTGGCAGTAGAGTTATAAAAACAAGGAGCCAGCCTGGGAAAGGTTGAAATAAGCCCTTTTGTGTGTGTGAATTTTGCTGCTTGGCATTGTCCTTTCCTGTCCTCCCCGTGGAAAGATTAAAAGAAAGAAAAGTCCAACTTCCCCCAGTCTCTAGAATGAGATCTGAACCAGAACCCCAGAGCTCAGCTCTCAGTTTTGAGAAGAATCAGGTTTGGATTGGTCTCTGCACTGAGTCCTGTCCCTGCTGGCCCAGCTGGGGCTGCTTTACAACCACTTAATGTCCTGTGGCCAGTGGGACTCTCCAAATCCACGTGGTGGTGGGAGCCCTGCTGCCTTTGCTGCTTCCTTTGGGAGCTCGGGGGGCTCAGGAGAACAAAGCACAAAGAGCAACCCTAATTCCTACACCCTTCACCCTCACAAACGGAGGTCATGCCATTTCTGGAGGTGACTTCATGGGGTTTGAGTCTCTGCCAAACATGGCAGTTGCAGCCCCAATGTATAATTCCAATTCAGTGGGTTGCCATCTGGTTCAAAAGGCATTTTATTCTGATTTATTGGGAAGTCAGAACAATTTGGTACGGTCCTTCACTAGCTCTTGTGACCATAATAATAATTTATATAAAGATTTTTTTTCTATATATATCCTGGCAGATTTTGGGCGAGTGCATGTCTAAGAAGACTTTAAATTCTGCTTGCTTGAACTCAAATAGGTGAGGGTTTTTTTGTTTGATACCTATTTATACTTTCATATGTCTAAAGTTTATACTTTCATGTGTCTAAACTCTGCCATCCATCAAATGTATATAAACTTGTTTTTTGAGAAACATATATTAAGATGTACATTCATTTCCATCCTGTCTATATTAGGTATATTTTAACTGTCTCTAACCACACAAAATATATAACTATAAAAACCTGAATTTATGTCTTTCTCTGGGAAGATGCAGAAAACAGATCCACTGCTTCAGAAGTTCTCTGCCTGTATCCATTTGTCAGGGTTCATATTTTCCTCAGTGGCAGAGGTGCCACAGTCAGCAGCCAGGAAAAGACCAGGAGAGACTGGCAGATAGATACCCTTAACTGGGATCAATACAAAAAGCTTCAGGAGCTTATGGAATAAACCACTTTGAAGTAAAATGCAGAATTGGATTTCACAAGCCATCATCGCTGTTTGCCACTTTTGGGGAGGGGAAGACCCATGTCCCCCCTGTGCTGTATTTAAAGTGTCCACAGAGGAACAGGACTTGAATGAGCTGAGTTCAGAGCAGGCTTTAAAGATCACACTGTCCCTGAGCAAATTACTTCAAAGCCCCCTTGCTTAAGCAAAAAAAAAAGCCCAAGAAATAAGCTGGTTGATTTTGTGCATCAAAAAGATACAGTGAACTGAGAATTTGGGTATTTTGGAGCTCCAGCAGGGCTGGAATTCACATCTGTGGATGGGTCTGAGCAGGACACCTGAGGCTCTCACACCTGCCCTTGGGATTCTCCTGGCCCCACAGCAGGGACAGACAGGTGAGTGTGGATCTGCTCTGCCTGCTGGGCATGGGTGGAAAATCAACCCCGTGGGTCAGGTTTCTCTAGATGAGAACCTGTGTTGGGAGTCAGTGTCACAAAAGGTGTTTCTCTCAAGGTGTATCAAGTCTGTAGTGCCTTTCAGCCCCACCAACATCACTGATTGCCAAACTGCATCTCAGTTTTGGCTGCCCTGTTGTTGCTATTCTGAGATGATGAGATTTATTTTCATATTTGATTATTAAATCAAAGTGGATATTGTCATTTGGGGGTGTGAATGACTGGTTAAGTGTTGACTGGTGGAAGGTGTCCCTGCCCATGGCAGGGGGTTGGAACAAAGTCTTTTCCATCCCAAACCATTCTGGAACACCATGACTTCTGAGAGAAGAAGTCTTTACTTCTCAGACAAGGGAATGTTTGCTTTTTGTTTCATTTGTGAGGGCTGGGTCTGCCAGGCTGGGATAGCCTGATGGGATTCCTCAGTTTGGAATTGATGGAACTTTCTTGTGTGCTGGGTGAGGAAGCATTTGACTGAGGGTCTTGCAAAGCAAGGAGCTGCTCAACCAAAAGTTTTTGACATTTATTCATCAGAGTAGGAAAATATGTTTCTGTTTTGATCCTTATTGCCCACCCACCATCACATTTTTCTCCCCTGCTCCTGAGAAGGATTAGGTGAGGGGAACAGGAATCTGTCTTTGATTTAGAGTCCTTAGGCATGGTTTCCCCTCTCTTTAAAGTACTGAGCAATGATTTTCAGCTTTTCTTAATCCTGAGAACACCTAACCTCAGGGGAAAGAAGTCCAAATTGGGTAAAAGTTAAAATAAACTTTGGATATACCTTCTATTTATTTTTTAAAATATTCTATCTTCTTTTCACACTCGTAGGGAAGATTTGCTTTGTTTCACTCAGCAGCAGCTTTGTGACCTGCCTTCTTGATGTTTAAAGGAGCAGAAATGTGTGGGCCTGTGGCTTGAGAAAAAATGGAACTGATGCTACTGAAAGTGCCTGCTTGGGTAATGCAGATGGGTTATCCAGGTGGAAAGGGTTATTACTGCAGATTTGGCTTCTGTATTTAATCCAGATGGCCACTGCAATTAACCACAATGCAGAGTAAATGTTTCAATTCAATGTTGCCATAGAAAAAAAGCACAAGCTTGCACGAGCTGTGGATCTGTCCCAGTGAGCTACTGGTGATAAAATGCCTGCAGTGAACAGGGAAACTTTGTGAACTAACTGGAGAGTGGGAGAGAACTTGTGTCCCAGGTGAGGGTTGGGGAACATTCATTGTTCAGTGAGAAGAGACCAGAATAACCCAGAGCTTTGTGGCTTAGGCTCCTGCTCAGGATGGGAGAGCAACACATTTTGAGGTTCCAATCTGGATTCCTCTGGGATGGAACAATACTCAGAAGCAGCCAGGGAGCTGGACCCACATGACAAGTCAGCATTAGGACATATGTGTAGAGTGGCAGGATCCAGTTAGTTTGGTAGACAGGAGCTACTTCATATCCAATTTCCTCCTAAAAATGAGGAACCATAACAATGAGGGATAATTGTCTTTGTAATTCAGCATCAAAATCAGGAGGGAGACCAGGAATTCTTACTATTAGCTTCTTAGAGTAGAAATCCCGATGTTAATGGAGATTAAGAAATGTATTGATTTGTCACAGGCCATAAGGTTTCCTGTGTGCCTGACTTTCCTTAATTCCCCTGGGTTTGATAACATTGACTTAATCTATTTAAGGACCTATGATGAAGGATAAAACATCACCATCTGCTAATGCAAACATTTATAAGTTACAAAAAACCCATCCACTTAAGATAGAGAATAAAATCTTCATGGACCTGTCTAACATGGTGAAAGAAACAAAATAATTCAGAGTTCTTTTCAAGTTTATACAAGAATAGCTGGGGAAGAAGATGAATGGGGAGAGAGCATCTCTTTGGTTACAGATTTAGGTTTATGATGAAATGATACAACTTGGTAGACAACAGGATGCAGTGTATTTAAAATATTTTGTATTTAAAATATTGGAGATACCTTTGTCAGAGAGTATTGTTGAAGTCTGAGTTCCCCACTCAGTCCCAGACAGACAGACAGACACGAGCTGTACCCACCTTTTCTCACAGACACTGTGAGTCACAGAGCTTGTCTTCCTCCACAGAGCAGCAATTTGTAGACTGACAAAAAAGTGAATCACTAGACAGCTTGGTTTCATCAGAGATAAGATTCTGGACCCTCAGACTTGTGATCTGGTCTGGTGCATTTCAAAAATGCACATTTTTGATGTATTTTTGGTAACATCTCCAGATCCCGATAAACAAGTGAATCCTCAGTCCCTGTTGGTATGAACGTGATGGCTGGGGAACATCTAACAACTATTGCTGCAAACATTTGGGAATACACTCCTGCAGCCAAAATGAGTAGGGATGCAGCTTTTCCCAAGCCCACCTTAACTGGTGGTTTGAGCTGAGGCTCTGTCCTGTCTCAGACTGGGCACTCTAAGCACAGACTGATGTCCTTCCAGCTGTGGGGCAGTGATGGCCCATCGCAGCCACCCCACTCTGAGCTGGTGTTCCTGAGCTACCCGTGCCTTGCTGAGGTACCTGAGGTGCCTTGCTCTCCCCTGCCTTGCTGGAAAGGGAGATCTGGGGGGCAGTAACAAACTGGAGGCAGGAACTCCTTAAACTGTCTGCCTTGATCATCACCCACAGCCCGCGTCTACACTGCACTGAGGGCAGGACTGCAGTCTGTGCTGACAGATCCAACCCTCTCTTAAATGAGACAGCTGAGGTACTGATAACTGTAAGGAGCTGAAAGTTCAGAAATCTGGACTCGAGGCACTTGTGCATCTGAGCTGGAGCTTCTGTTATGGCCCATCTCCGTGTGCCATTGTGTTGCACGGATTAAAATATGCAGTAAGCAAACTGCAATTTAGCACTGCACTTAGGCCAGCCTGATGGCTGACTGGCATGAGAAAGAACAGACTGTGAGACTGGTTTGACTGCTACATCAGGTTGCAGCTTAACTGTTTGGTTCAAATGTCCCCACTTTCGTGAACCCACCGTCATTTGCATTTTTTGACTCCCACTTTCATAAACAACTATGCAAACATAGCAATATTGCTCACCTGTAACAGAGCCATGGAGCCCCAGAATGGTTTGGGTTGGAAGGGAACTTAAAGATCATCTCATTCCAATGCCCTGACATGGGCAGGGACACCTTCCACTAGGCCAGGTTCTGATAATACTAACAATAGTTCTAAATAATACTAATAATGCTTCTGAGACTCCTGTGTGTGGCTTTCTGGATCCAGCCACTTTAGATCCTGTTCAAGAAACTGTTTTATGTGTAGCCCATGAGTTGCAGGTAGGAATTGTTTACATTGATAACCATGATTAACATTACACTTCACTATAAATTAGTGTGTGTGAAGGCACACTGAGGTTATTTGGCATGTTACTGAAAGAGCACAGACTCTGATAAATCCCTGATTTTTGAGGCTCCTGTTTTTAGTAAAATAAATGTTTCTATCAAAAGAAGACACATTGCAGTGTATTCCCTTAGGCTTGTGGTGATACTAGTATTCCATCTTTTCCCTCATCTCTCAGTCCACACAGGGCAGAGTCTCCAAATCACTGAGGCCAAGGAGAGTTTTTCTTTTGATTCCAGTGAGGGTGGATCAGGCACAGGGAAAGCTGCACCCGAGATCCTGGGAAAGGGCAGTGTATCCAAATGAGAGGTTTGTTACTGTAATGTAGACATAAAGCCTGGATTTCAGCCTGGGGTGTAACTGCAGGAATTCTTGATACCTTTGCTTCCTGTGCCTCTTAAACACACAGTGAGCAGGAGGGAAATGGGTCATGATAATTAACTGGTTAAAATAAGAGTGAAGAAATCCAGTCTCACCAGGGTTCAGCAGGTATTGGATGGTGTACAGAGCTCATGCTGGTTCTGTGGGAAGAAATGAAATTCAGCTGCAGAAAATAACCATCCCCTAATTCAGTATGGACTGGCTTCTCCTCTTATAGGTGTTGACAGAACTGGGGGGATTCAGGGCACAGTTTGATGATATCTTTGCTTCAGGGAAGAAATTTCCCTTAAAGGGTAATTTGGGTGATCTGGGTTACAACACGATCTTATAGATCTTATAGACATTTTAATCTATATAAATGAGGGTGGTGAAGCCTGGCCATTGCAGGAAAGAGGGGAGGAGGAGGAAAAGGAGTAGGAATGTCTTGCCAATGCCTCTGCTGAAGAAGACAAACAGATAACCCTCTACATCAAATATACTGATATGCAAATTTAATATCTTATATATGTCATTTAACATGGGCAAGTTGTGGGGATTTTCTTCATTTGGGATAAATAAATTATTTTATTTTGACAGAAGGAGAATTTTAATGTGATATTATGTTATCTTATTCAAGATAAATATTAACAGATTATAGTCTAAGAACATGGGCAACCCTTCCCTTGCATTTGGAGGAAAAATAACTTCATTGCTGTTTCCATATCTACAAAGCTGAAGATTTGGTAAAAGACAAGTCCATGACAGGGAAAAAAAGGGAGTGAGCACACATGGGAACGCTTCCTTTGAGTAAATATTAAGGAAGTCCCAGAAAAAGAGGAAAAAATATCAAAATGGCATTCAGAAGGTCAAACCATAAAGATAATTTTGGGTTGGGAAGGGGCTGTCAGCTGGAGGGATGCAGGTCTGTGGGGCTCCAGGGCTGTGTTTCTCACACAGTGTATAAAGGGTGCTTTCCCCAAATGTTTTTTTAATCAGTCCATTTTTAAACAATGTGAGCTGACAGCAGCCCTTTAATATGCATCGCCAAGGCTTTCTGAATTGTAAGTAGAAAGGACGAGCAGATTTCCCTGAATTTAGGAGCGTGGTCTGGAATTTCATAGGTGGAGAGAAAAGGCTGCCTGGCTTTGAAGTTTTCTGCTTTATATGCTAAACAGTGCTGTTGACTGATTTACTGCGATTTCGCATTCAGGGGGTGGGGAAAAAGGAAAGCCATGACTTTTTGTTGAGTGCGATGAGGAATTATTGACAGATAGGGATACAAGTTCCACTTGCTTGCAAATTTGCTTTCAAACACAACAAGTTAACACAAGCGAGGGCTTGTAACAGTGCAATGCAACTTTTAGTAAAGACCTGCCACATCTGGCAAGCTGAAAACATTACCTGGTTTTCCATAGGGCTTAAGAAAGCCTGTGCCATTGAGGCAAATGCAGAGTTTGCAGGCAGCATAAACATATTTTTTTATTTTGCTGCAAATGCTTAGTGTACCACAATCTTTCCCTGGTATTAGAAAAGCCCTTTTACCCTGTCTTTCTCCTGAATGTTTCAGATTCCTGGAATATTTTGTCTCCACTAGAACATTTAACCAGCCTGATTATGCATCAGTGGCAGGGACCCATCCTCAGCAATAAATTCATATTCATGGGGTGAAATGAACTGGAGCATATGTGGAGCTCCAAGACCAGAAAACCTTTGTAACAAAGAAATTCCTGCTAAGAAGTGACCTACTGAGTTGTGTTCTGAACACTTTGGTTAGAAATTATATCTTCCCATGATTCAGGAATAAATGCCAGTGAATGTGGCAATACCAAGGCACGTTGTACAGTCTCATGTCAGCATGTGCAGTTTTAAGAGTGGATTAAAAAAAAAAAAGAAAGAAAAAAGCAGTGATATGGAGCCATGAGCAAAAAAAATTCAATAGAGGTTTTGTTTTAGTGCCTCTGAAAGGAAACTGTCTCCTCTAGGAGAACACTTCTTCCTCGATAGCATATCATTAGTTACTTCTTTACATGCTCTGGAAAGATGTTTCTTTGAATCTTTATGTGTGGAAAGAGGCAGAAAAGGGTGGAGGATAAAAGAGGCTGCTAAATATAGCAGGAGCATCTGAATGCACAAACGCAGCACGTACTTGTCTGCAAAATGGGTAACAAAGGGAAACATGCCTTAGCACATCAAAATATTACTTTTCGTTAAGTGTATTTATGTTCTGTAATGACATTTCTATTGGGAAGGAAATTCTTCTCCTCTGGCAACAACCAATAGGATAAATTTCATTCACTTAATTCCCCAAAGTGGAATTTGCTCCCCTTCAGTCCTGTTTAACCCAACCCTCCTGTGCCTTCGTTTCCTGTCTGTCAATTATCCTCCTTGAATTCTCAGGCATGTTATTAAGTCATTTATATGTTTTTTAAAGCACTTGGATGTCTCATAAAAATGATTGCATAAAAGTGCATTTATATTAGTACACCTTCATAAACCCAAATCATGCCAGGCACAATTAAACTCTTTTTTATGTCCCACCATGCAAATCTTCCTGTAGAGCTTGAAGTTTAACTTTCAAAGCTCAGCTGAGTTTATTCAACTGATTACTATCTAATCCACCCACCCATCATCCCACACTCCCTCAAAAAAATGTTAAAATCCTGCCCAGAGTGATATTTTTATTTTTAAACTTGAATGTCTAAGCATTCCTCACAGATGTGAGAAAACTTGAGGCTTAATCATTACAGCAAACCCATGCTGGCATTAGACAGGACACTGTCCTTCACAAAAAAAATCTAGATTTTCCTGAATAATTGGCTGGTATCTCCCAGTACAAAGGCACATTTGAATACCTGGCAGTCCTACAGCAAATAGTGCACATTTTACTTGTTTATTACACGGGGAAACAGGAGTCACCGTCCTCTCTTCCTGCTCCAGCTCCAGCTGCTGCAGCACGTTGGGTCATTTCCCAACTTCCCAAAATTGTTGCACCCAAAGGAGAGTTTGTTTGTCCATCAGCCTTTGCTTGGACAATTGTTTGTGGATTAAAATAAATGGCAAAACGGGGCTCTGTGATCTGGCCCGTGCTGAAGGAGGGGGCAGAGGCACAGGGGAGAGGTTGAGGGGGTACAAGGTGTTTGTGCCGTGTCTTGTTGGTTCTCTCTGACCCTCCTGGCACCTGCTCTTCCCTTCGCTGCCTTCACCAGCTCC
Source organism: Corapipo altera (assembly GCF_003945725.1). Classification (NCBI taxonomy): domain Eukaryota; kingdom Metazoa; phylum Chordata; class Aves; order Passeriformes; family Pipridae; genus Corapipo; species Corapipo altera. The sequence continues at coordinate 3,999,983 of NW_020884893.1, read as the reverse complement.
TTCCTCTCAGGGCAGCAACATTTGGCTCTCCTTTGACTCGTAATTCTCCAAACCCAGGTCCAGTGCCTTTTGCTCACTCAGTGCTTAAAAGAGGATTCCTGACAGAGAGTAAATTTCTGGTTGGAACACCAGTCTTACCAAAAAACAGACTTTCTTGGCAGTGAGGGAAGGGCTGGCATATTTCTGCTGGAGGTCACACTAGAATCTGTTGGAGGCTTTGCTGTACAGTAGCAAAGCTGTTCTGTAGGAAATATTTTATTGCATCGAACTGTTTAATTCCCTGGGCTGGTGTAAACAAGTATAACTTGTTGGTACTCAGTGAAGCCATGAATATTTATGTCTGCAGAGTATCTCCTCCATTATTTTTTAATCTAACTACATTAATAATTTTAATTAACCATCAGTACTTGATGCTCTATAGGAAATCTGACTGATTTTGCAAAGGTACAGACTCAGTGTCTGTCAGACTGAGGTGCTGCACTGATATAAAGGCTGGTACTGATGTGGGAGGTTTTAGTTATCCCTGTGACATTTTGGGGAACAACCAGAACCGTGTTTGTTGTGCTCAGCACAGACCTGCATTATCATGACAAGCCATGGGAGCTGATCAGGTCTGGCCAGAAGGAATCAGCAATTTGGTCTGTCCAGAAGATTTTAGAGCCTGCAAGGTGAACACAGAGAACTCTGGAGGCAGCTCAGGGCTCCTGAGCACCCCGACACCTCTGGAGCTTTGTGGTGTGTGAGATCCAAAGAATCCTGTGGGGATTTTAGCATGAAGAAAGAATGATTCCTAAGCAAATCAGTCCAGGAGGAATTCTTCAGGGCAGTTTAGTGGAGAATCCTCCTGACAAAGCCCCTCCTGAGACAAAACACCCATTTTTATGCATTGAGGCAGCTGTTGGGTCCATAAAAGTCTGATCTATTTATATGAAAAGGGCTAATTTGCACAGGCTGGGGAGAGGGAAACCTCTTCCCAATGATCAATAGTCTGTTATTTGTACCAGCATTGACTGGGTTATCATTAGGCTTCAGATACTGCACACATGGGTGTATCAGAAGGAGATTAATCACATCTGATTATGGACAATTTTAGGATCAGTTCCAATAAACCCAATTACAGTGTTCCCTAACTAATAAGACCTCCTTGAACCCAACATACCCCTCTCAGGATGCAGACTCACATGGTGCTGAGCACCTCTGCAGAGAGAGGGAAGAGCCCCTGTTAAATCCTGAAATCTGGGAAAATCAGGCCTGCCAGGAGTTAATTATGGGGGATTAATGGCCCTATATGAAAAATAACAGATGTGACTGAACAGTAAGTTTGCAAGCAGCACTATGACCAATCAATATAAAGCTGTTTTTGAGAGAGATATTATGCACTAAACATGGCAGGAAGATTAAAAAAAGCAAAACTCTTCCTACTTGAAAACATGTTTGAAATGCTGGCAGTATGCAAAACACGCAATTATGAACACAGCATGCTGCAACTGCTGGGGGAACTTCTCACTCTACAAGGTGATTTTGTAAAAGGTTGGCTTATTTTCATAGTTTATTTTCACTCCAGTTAGACCAAAGTGAAGCACAGGTAATAGAACTGCCTTAAATAGTTACTTAGTTGGCAAAGCGTATTTTAAAGTCCATTTTAAATCTATATACTGGAGTGATTAATCTAAGCTGGAAAGGATGGGAAAAAATAAACATTATGATAAGCAGATATGATATCAGGAGCTGGCTGTGCTTGAAGTTTCTCTTGATTATTGCAGCTAATGCTCAAGACAGACAGGAACTGCAAATAAATAAATACGTTCTGTTAATATTTGCTGAAATTTTTGAACACATTCCCTTTGGCTCTGCTTGTATCCCTTCTCCCTTTTGCTTTCTGGGAACATATGTGTGACTGAGTTAGAGAACAAATGTTTGGAGAAGAAGTTCAAAGTTTCTAAAACTGGCACACATTAGTATTTGTGTCAGAGATTTGTGCACTTTAACCCCAGCTCCGAATTCCTGCTCAGGACAACACTGGCATACCAGGTAAAACCCTGCCTGCACCACAGCCAAGGGGGAATTGGATGGGGACAAAACTTCTCCCATTGTCTTGATTTTTTGTGCATATTTGGTTTTAATCCTTTCCCAAAATCTAGAAAAAAAATCAGTGAAATCGGTCCCTTTGGATTTTAAAGGACTTTGGATAAAGCTCCCAGACAGCTTTTATATGACTTTGCCCCAGTGCTGCAAACTCAAGGATTCAAAATTTTTGAGTCAGACCCTGCAGAATTGTATTTAAAATTACATTTAATTTATTATTAATTTATTAAAAATGGTATTTAAAATTATATTTCTTGTATTTAAAATTATATTTAAAATTACAAATTTTGAATCTTTCAAGTTGCCTTTTTGTGTCTTGAACCTACATGGTTCATATTTTCCAGCTGCTCTGGTGATTTAGTGGCATAACTGCCAACTGTATTTCAAATATCAGATGCTGTAGATTATGATCATTTGGCAAAAATCTTAATTTTCTGATGCGAGTTTTCCAAAACACTTTAGTAAATCCTGACGAACCAGCAAATGAAAACATTGCAGGAAAACTTGACTCCAGATGGACATTTTGCCAACAAACGGGGAGTTTCGTATGAATTTATGTTTATACTTGAGGATATTCTCTGTGCTGGAACTGGGAGGTGTGATGTGAAACCTCCTAAAGAAGTGTCAATATACACATGTAGCTTGGTAAATGCTCTGGATTTTATGCCACCTTAGCTTTGTTATTTACTTGAGGTACCTAATATATATATATATATATTTGTATTTATATATATATGCTACAGTCTCTGAGCTTAGTTCTTATGGTGCCAGATCATAACACACTCTATTGTTGCAGGTTTGTTTCTAGAGTAGAATCATGGAATGATTTGGGTTGGAAAGGACCTTAAAGACCATCCAGTCCCACCCCCTGCCATGGGCAGGGACATCTTCCACTAGCCCAGGCTGCTCCAAGCCCCGTTGATATGGTTTGAAGCTGGCTCCCTGCCAAGTCTCCAAACCTTACCACCAGAAGTCTCCCCCCCCCCCCCCCCCCCCCCCCCCCCCCCC